>NC_138445.1:3231229-3877475 GCF_040668555.2 Bombus flavifrons | reverse complement strand
TATATACGTTACGATTTGCACCATCCTTCCTACATAATTTGCATCATTTGGCCACCGATTTGTCTAATTTAAATGATAAACAACTTCAAACAAAAGTAAGTTGTATTTTATTTAAAACAATAGATTTTGTTCCAGCAGTACACGTCATTAGCGACTGAGATGTTGATGTTAATTCTTTAATTAAAAGAAAGAATGCTTTGTTTTATTTTTACATAAAAATAAAATGGAAAAATATATTGTATATTTTTTGTATTAGATAAAGTCATCATCTTTGGGAAGAACTGGTGTGTCACTTACATCAAGTGGCAGCAGGAGTTGGAGCAGTAAAGACCTATTAGCTTTGGCTGGACCTACTGGAGATAGTAACAAACATAGAATACAAATAGCTACTGAGAAGTTACATGAATTGTTCATGGCATTACGTGCATCTGAAGCAAGAGAAAACAGTGAACCGTATCAACCAGATGCATTTTTGCAAGCTCTTAGGTAAATATAATATTAATAATAGAATATTATAATTAAGAATTGAATATTACATTAAAAACAATAATGTATGTATATCTTTTTACAGAGATGTGAATCCTATCTTTGAAGGAAATCAACAGCAAGATGCTCATGAGCTTTTAGTGTGTTTACTAGATAACATCAGGGAAACATTCCAATTGTTGGTCAGGCATAGAGAAAGTCAGTTTGGACAAAATAACGATGGATTATCAGACTTCTCTACAGAACATTTAACAGATGTACAATCAGAAGGTAGTAATTCCAACAAAAGAAGCATTCGTAAATCTAGAAAAAAGAAAAAGATAACAACAAGGGGAAGTTCATCTTGTCTTGTACAATCGAATCTAAATGGTGTATCAGTATCTTCTAGACCATATGAGCATATGAAATATTATATGAAGTACTGTATGAAATATGAAAATGGTCATGCTGAATTTCCGGAAACTAATGGAGAGATAAGTAGTCATAGACTGGAAAGCAAAAAGTGTTTTATTTCTGAAGATTTTGAGGGAGTTAGCCTTTTGCGGACTACATGTCTAGAGTGTGAGCATGTTACAGAACGAAAGGAAACATTTTGCGATATATGTGTGCCTATTGATATAGACAGATCAAGTGAAAAAGGTAGGTGACATTAATGATCATCCAATTTTAAGTAACGAGTAACGATCAGAAATATACTGTAGATATATTTATTTGCAGATAAAGAAATAAGACCAATGGATAGTAGTGAAGTATACAAACGTGCAGTAGTTACTAGTGAACTTCTTTGGGGTAGAGATAAATATTGGTGCGCTCGTTGTCTTCGTTATAATGAAGCTCGCAGAGCTGTGTGCTTTCCATCTTTACCAAGGCTACTTATATTGCAGTTGAAAAGATTTTCTACTGCAGCAGGGTAAGATTCAGTTTTTTAACTTATTTATTGCAATGAAGAAACAAGATTTCCATATTTCATATAAAGATATATATTGCATTAGGTCAATGGAAAAAATTAATAATCATATGCCAACACCGTTAACGTTGCAATGTTTTTGCGAAGAATGCAACAATGATCAAACACGGGGAACTACAAGTGGCAGATCAGAGTCACGACATGTATATAAGTTATATTCTGTAATTATGCACCAGGGTGCGACAATGACAGCTGGTCATTATGTCGCTTATACTCGTTTACCTGATGAATCTGCATTCGCAGAATATTTTCAATGCGATCGAGGTAGTAAACGACAAACTTCTGGTCAGGGTAGTAGCAGCAGCACAAACACAAACTCGTCTTCATCAGATAAAACATCCGGTATATTAAAATACTTTAGAAGTAAACCAAGTGCTAGTGAATCTAAGGAACAATTAATTCGGTTTGGTTGTCGTAGTATGGATTGTTGTGGTATTCGACGTCATAAACATACTAGCACATGGCTGGAATGTGATGACGAAGCAGTACATGTAATCCCATTACGAGAGTTAGAAGATAAATTAGCGCCAAATCCACGAAATTCCGCCACTCCTTACCTCCTGTTCTATGTAAGATCTATGACGTAAATATTTTTTTTCTTTAAAACGTAAAAAACATACGTATATCAAGTATTCAAACTAAGAGTGCAATGGGCCTTGTTCCTCCCTGTTAATGATTGCACTGTCACACACATTCCACATCTGTTTACTCTGTACGTACTGTATCAGGTTTAGGTGAACGTGTATAATTTCGTAGAAAATAAATTATATATTAAAATCATGTTAAGCGTTAGAATTTGATAGTTAAATGATATGCAATAAATTCTCCACTCTACGCGATAATGGTACTCAAATCTTGCTATTAATACCACAAAGTGTCAATTTGTATTTAGATGATTAATGTTAACTGGGACGTGGGGCGTTTTATTTTTAAGTTGTTTCTGTAAAAATAAAAGTGTGTATTCTTGATTTAATTCCCTATTCTTTTCAGCTTTAGGTACTTTCCAATGTAATTGGAAGTACAAAAATGATATTTACAATAATTAAATAAGCTTATATCCTAGATACTATCATCATATATATTTTTATTAACCATATTATTTTTTTCATGTACTATCTACAACACATATTATCTTATCTTATGTTTTATTTATGAGAATGGTAAAAACAAAAAAGTATTTATGTTAGTAAATTAATAATATATTCCTTTCATATTTTTAAATTAAATTATAAATATATTTCTTTAAACGTATAATTTTTATGTTTTTATTTCCTAAACAAAAAAAAGATAATTCCAGATTTTTTGTCGAAGATGTTTGCGTTTGAAATCGTTCTAATTTAAATTCAATTATTATATACATAATCACTGTCAAATGTGCGAAAACCAATCACTATCAAACATAGTTTGTAATAAATATGTATACGTCCAAGAAGTAATTTAAAGATATCGGAGTTAAGCGATTGTTGTTAAACAATGACAGAATGAAATAGAGCAAAGAACAGTGAATTATTAATTGCGTAAAATGTCCTGTTTACGTTGAAATACATATTTGTAAAACGTCAGAATGTCAGTTTAATCATACGTGGCTATATACATATATCGATTGTTTCGATAGGGGTCAGTAGTGAATAGTCGTGTTTTACCTGCCAGCCTGACGTATTGTCGTTTCTTCTACTTTCGACTCGCGTTACAAATACATTTAACTTTCCGCATTTTTTTATATAAAAAGTTTTCCTACTTGGACATGGTTGCATCGTTGTTTCTTTAAAGAAAAGGTAAGTCAGTCGTATATAGAGTTGTATACAAATTTTAACGTTTTTAAATGAAATCAAATTTACGCGCTACGAATAAGCAGAATTTAAACGAAAGTAGAACATTCATGTATATGTTATAGTGTGAATATATATTTTTTATATTCGTGTTATATTCATTGTTAAATACGATAGATTGTAAAACATTAAAACTTGTAGGAAAACATTGTATTTGCGTAATATTGAAATCAGTAACGTTAATAAGTAATTACTATTTAAGCTAATTATTTGATTACCACAGCTGTCTGTTTCTTTTAATTAATCATTTATATAAATATTAGAATACGAATATGAAAGTGTTGTAAGAAAAATCAACTTTTACTGTTATTATTACCGTTTTAATAATTTTATATTCTTTTATTAGTTATATACATAGTTATTATTTGAAATAATGTTTCTCTTTATTTGCATAACGTGCGAGTAAACTGCGTACCTGCGTTTTATTCAACAGTAACAATTTAACGTCAATTTGTATAATGACATGGTGAGTGTAACATATAAGAATTTCATTGAATGTACGTATTTCGATGTGAAACATTATGGATATAGAAATCATTCACTTGGACAAAAAAAAGCAATCAGTTGGAATCAGGCAAAAAGAAGACGCAAAACAACGTTAATTGTTGGTAAAATTACCAGCGATAGTAAATGGAAAATGCTTAATGAACATTACAATAGTATAGAATATCTCCATAACGCATAGTGCACATTTATCGCTCTAACAAACTAAGCAAGCATAATCAATACAGTTACAGTATATCGTCAATAAGTATCATAGATGGATGTCGTAATATCATTGACGTTTATTACATGCACTGCACATTATACATTAGTGTCATATCTTTCTTTCTTAAAGAGTTACGTTTAATACAAAATATGTATACTAAGCATCGTAAATTTATTAATTCACTGTTCACGTATACTTGATATACTTCACTTATTTGTATTATATCACATTTTTAACATTGCTCAACGTAGTGATAAATACATTTAATACGATATTTATATAGTTATTGTATAACTCAATATAATTCGTACTATTATTGATATCGACGTAAGAATTAAAAGTGATGTGATGAGATTATATCGTAAATATTTAAAATATTATTAGCATGTTGGTCATTAACTGTTGCAAGTTCGAGCACTATAAATATATTTATAATAGTAGTTATTGTGTACGTTGATTTATTTAATACAGTTACTGCAAAAACCATATACTACAAATATAATACCACATATAATACAAGTATATAATATAATAATATATATTACGTAATATGTATATTATATAATATATTAATATAATAACATAAATAATATATAATATAATATATAATACAAATATATACTACAACCAACAAATACTATATTATAAAAATAGTATCACCTTTTAATATTACACGAGATAAAATTAAGTCAATAAGAATAGGTATACATATACGTACATATGTCATTCACCTATTTGTTTCAATCGAATTTTCGTACGTCGGAGATGATCTTATCTGTTTTTCATTTATACGGTGATTACAGATTTTGCTAAAACTAATAAATTATCGGTATGAAGTACCAGCAGATCTCGGTCGATTTTATAAGCATGGTGTACACCGCTTGTTCGTACTTGGCTCTCGCTGGAGTCGTTTGGATATTCTTACGACTCATCCAGGCGTGCTTTTGGTTACCACGCCATCTGAAAAGACAAAATAATGTCCAACGAATGCTGCAAGACAAGGTTCTATTTTTCTATTCCCTTTTAACAAGTAAAATATATTAATATATTAAGTCTGTGAGCGGATTAAGTGGTTAAATGTTTTAGTATAATATTACAGTAGCTTTTGAATAAGCAATCACATCTTTCCTTGATTAAAGCTCCGTAAAATTACCTTTACACTTTGTTTATGAACCAAAGCGAGTAGCAGGGGGCATTGTTTCATTGTTCTCAGCCTCACATGTCTGACCAGTGATAAATGAACGTGTCGAATTCTGGACATTGATCGAGTGATTCATAAGTGAAATTTGAATTTTTATGTTGGAACTTCATAAAACGGAACTCATTGATGAATGGTTGATTTAAACAGATTATCTGTTATCTTTATTATTTCTTTCTTCTTTTAAAAATTGAAGATAGTATTCAAATGTCTTCAAAAGTATGAAATGTATCAAAATGGGAAATATATGGAAAATATGAGAAGTGCTTGGATGAAAGTTGTAATATATCAAGCGTGCTGAGGTTATGTGACCTTCCAATTATTTTAAAAATCCCTAAGTCAACATCGAGAGAGGAAGGAATAAAAAAATTCTTCTTAAAAAGAAGGCTACATTTCTCATTGTATATGGAATGTTTTCAGAATACTTTTGCTTGTTTATATGATATTAGCATAATACCAAGACACATAGAAACTGCACGATTGAACCTCCATATACTTTACTTATGTGATAGCGTATACACATAATATATTATACGTTCATACGTATGTCACAGCATTGAAAAGGACCCTATTGCTTAAAATCTTAGACTAATTTCTCAATGCAGAGATTTTCAATGCGTATGTATATGTATATTCGACTCTGTATTCTACCTTCTGCAATATTGCTGCAGTTAAATCTCGATATATCCTAACGATTCTACGCTTTATAACTCCAGATGTCCTAGAGCTTTAATTCAGTAAACGATATTTTTTAAACGAGGTAATGTAATTATGGTTAATCCTGACATGCCCACTTCGAAAATTCATATCCCCAAGAATAAATCAAATTAAAGATGAAAAGTAGTTTTGTTGAAAATATCACGATTTAGTGTCAGTTATAATATGCAACGAAAAATATATGTTGCCCTCTATAAATTCGGAGTTGAACATTATCACAAGGTCGAACAAATGTCAGTATAATCTGTTCCTCTCAATATTTTATAACTAGACTGAGGATTATTCTGCATTTATGGAAAATTTCAATATGGAAAAATTTATAGAATGTATGTAACATATAAAAATACATAAAACGTTTAAAGTTCAGTAGTTATTATAATATTTGGAGGATGAAACAAACCTCTATTCGACCTCTATTTCTTTAGTTATATTCGCAAAAAATCTGAATTTTCACAAATATCTGCAGTCTATCACTTTCGATCGAGACATTTTCCTATATTTGTCATACTTTCCGAGATATTTGCCTTTTTTATTTATTATTATGAGAATCATCGGCTTTAAAAAAAATGTTTTAAAACAATTATTCTGTAATTTGCGAAATTGAAATTGCTTTAATATCTTCACTATACTTATCAATACGAAAAAATGTTTGAAAGAAAATTTTTCTGCGTGAATGGATAAATATTCTACTATCTTTTAAGTATTTACACGTTTATTTAAAAATATCTATAGTTACGTGAACCATCAATTAATAATCATTTTTGTATAGATGGAGGGCTATGAGAAGTACATATTGGAGTGCGAAAGAAGAGAAAAGATTGAACAAGAAATGCAAGGCGGGGATGCCAAGTGTGATCCTGAGCAAGCGGAGAAATGGAAAGAACGAAGAGAATGCCTGGAAATGTTGAAGAGGGAATTAAGTAAGATTCGCGATGGCGGTGACGATTCGCAAGACTGGGACTATCTTCTGGAAGATGATGAAAAGAAAGAAGCTAGTATCACAGAAATTCAAGATGACGAAATTTCTAAAGATGGACCTAATGGTAAAATAAACGCAAGCACCAACGTGATCAAACAAGTAGCCGATTCGGAGGAGAAAAAGGACAAATAATTATGTCCCACATCATCTCTGTAAGAACGTAACGGCATCTATGATAACAGATTGAAGATGTTTTAAATCTTTTTAGTTCGTAAAAATCGTAGATAAAATCGTACGATGAAACATTTAAAGAATTCGATTCTTTAAAAAATATGCAACGAGATAAATGTGTGTTCATTTCAAAACAAACAGAAGAAATAGTAATTATTAATTTTGTGACAAAATTTTTAATAATTTTGTTTTTGAATGTATCGTTGCTGCTGCGGTCATTCAATAATTAATGTCATAAATAGTTTTAACCTTAATACGTTTCGTTCACATATTCACCTACGAGGCACAAGAATTTAGTAATTAATACGTATTAAGTGTTTGATTCTACCTATACTTAATTATATTTGCAATGATATACGAGTGAATGCATTTTATTGTACGTACCTAAATATACAATTTTTACGAAAAATTACCTGTTGACACGAAAATGTAAAATAAGTGCATATACATTAGAAACACAATTCAAAATTAAAGTTCAATCTATTACATACACGTGCCTCTTTAAAATTACAATGTAATCAAGGGATATATAGAGTTTTGCAATCATTAGCCTACAATAATTTAAAGAATTCAAATTAGTTTATAATATGATAAAATTGTTATATTATAATATAGAAGATGTATACGTATTGAGACTTTAAAGAAGTGCCCTTATAAAAATAGAATAGGTATATTCTTAAAGATGACTGAAACACATACACGAAAAACAAATGAAATTAAGATATTTAAAAAATCGAATTTATAATATCTAACAGAGTTAATTTATCGAAATATTACACATGGAAAGAACAATTATGATATTTTTGTACTGGATTTTTATCAAACATAATGTAAAGTGTAAATTTTATAGTATTTATAACAAATATTTAAAGTTACCAATTCTAACCAGGAAAATGAATTGAACTGAATATAATAATATATAAACTAAGTGTGATTTCGTATGCAACTAATGCACCGTATTTTTTACATGCATGTACATCAACAAAGTCCTATTTATCCTTCAGACGTGTTATACATCTACGTATGTATCTTTGTATCGTTTGAATTACAAAAGTAAGAACACCAAATATACTTAATATTAATCTTGAAATATTTACTAATTAGATCGTGTCTAACTAAATTTAATTTATCATTTGGTATCTCACAGTATTATTAAATAAATGTAAAATAAAAAGAACTTCTTAAGTTTCAATTTTACTACTAATCATTATTATTAACATTTTTGTATGAAAATGTATCGAATGAAATAACTTTCAATAAATCATATACACGTAGAATTCTTTGTTATTGGAGAACACATATCATGTCTATGTGAACTATCTTTTTAAACGTGTAAAGAACTTATCATTTTTGGAATACCATTAGTGAAATTTATAAAAAGAAGTACACAATGGTCCTTCCGCGAAAACGCGACGTCGGTATAATTCGTTGTCGAAAAAACCCCCTTTGCGAAGGTGTGGTCCGGGAAAACACTTGGAGGCCTGCTGCAAAATGATGCGCACAGTGCCGGAGTCATCGGTTCCGCTGCACGTAGCGCGTCGTAGCGTAGCAATAAATAAATTAAGCTCCTTTCACGGCTGGGCCAAATTTCTCTTACGATCAAAAGCTTCTTCGCATGCACACCTAATTCGAAAATAAAAAGGTCAGTAAGCAGACTGTTGCGCCTCAACTCGACATCTGTTTTCAATCGAGTTATTAATAATTTAAACTAACAATTGATACAACTGTAGAAATAATCAATTAAGAAGAGGATTAATTCATATGTGGAAAGAATTTCATGTTCTTATGATATGTTTTTATCGTTGAAAATTTTACGAATGTGCACTAGAAAGGGTATCACGGTTGTGTTAGCGGTAATTATCGAAGTTTGTTATCTAAAGACAAAGTTTAATCGAAATTTATCGATTAATTTTCACGAGTATTTTTAGAGAATAGACATGAACGAATGCAACAACTGTATCTAGATGTTCCAATTACGATACCTTGGGAAGCAGGTGCAAGATACCGGGTAGAGATATACACACGTTTTACGGCCTGAAAGTCAAGGCTACGCTCGAAGGGCAAACTTAAAAAGGAGCTACATTTGCTGGCGCACATCCAACTGGAGCAACGATTATTTTCTTTGCCTGCGAGGCGATGGAGGTCGCTGCGCCATTCTAAACATGTATTGGGTCTAATCCAGCCGAGGCATGTGCACGAATCATTTTTCTTCAGCTGTCGGCCACGACTTTTTTCCTTCAGCATCAATTTTTCATAATGAATCTCTGATTGCAATGTGGAAATGCTTTATGCAGCTATATTCTATCCTAATGATAAATTAATTCCGTCAAATGCAACTACTTATGAATTTCAACAAGAAACAGGGAAAACTTGTTAGTTCAGGATGTAACTTTTATTTTAAGTCACATTACAAAGTTGATTATAGATTTATCAATATATGTTCTATAAGTAATATAATTGCAAAGAAATGTATAGAAATTTTTAGGATCCGATTACGTTTGAGTTTCATTATTTTAGTGTCGTTTTATACGTCATTTTATAGTAAAATTTTGTATAGCTATTGAGTTCTGCTGAATTTGGAAAACATTAATTTTATTCATTTCTATCTTTACAGCATAATAGAATTATATTATAAAGTTAAATAGAATCTACGTTTAATACAACAAACTTTTATAAAATACACATTTATAATTGACGAAAACAATTAATATATGTTTACACGCGTACTGTTCTATATGATACATAAGGTATCCCGCGAACAAATTGAGAAACTTTGTCAGCGCATTCAGAATGTATCGGTCAATTTGCTTTGATTTTGAGATATGGAAAGTATATTGAGATATAAACCAGAATTAATTATACGGATTAAAGCTACTTAATTTTTGTTCATATTTAACATTGTGTTCGATTTTGACATAATGTATTAATCATTTCGTGTTCCTGTGTACGTAAGATGGCTTTCACATTAACCGTGTCTATTTTAAATATCGATAAAATTATTCCAAATGCTAATAGTAGATTCATTGATATTTGTTACCAAATGCTCATGTGTATACACTTTTGACCTCAATTTGAAAAACATTTGAAGGGGATAGGTTAATCACTGTGCGATTTATGTTACGCGTCCAATATCAGTTTTCCTTTGACTTTGATAAACATTTCATAGATGTTAAATAACAAGGAATACCATATATTGATATTTCTGTTCATATTTTTCTGCAACGGTATGTAATAAAACTTCATTTATTGGAATTCATCGGATGACGAATGATAACTGCAATTCACATGATGAGAAATTAAAGCTTAGAGCTTTAAGATTAGAGATTGAATTTAATAAGATATTCAGTAACATATTATATTTAGAAGTCAATTATACCTTTTCACATTTTTAATACTTATACATATCTATAAGAATCTAATCATATGTTATATTCCACTTAAGGTCAAAGCAAAGCAAACACATCAATTGCATATGTTTCTATGTTGAATGATTTAAAATTAATTCATATTAATAATTTCAGTACATTATCGCTATAGCACTAATTATTGACGAATCAAGTTATTCTCTCACTATATTTCGCATAAAACCGTCTTTTTCGTAAGACCATGCAACTAGTGTACTTACATGAATCGATCACTAACTTCGTGAAAGTTTTCGTTATTCGTGCGCAAGGTGGTGCCACCGGCGTTATTTGTACACAATCAGACAGTTTAATGGCGGGAGGGCGCTACTTGCAATCGGGTGTATAAGGGTTCGTGAACGAAATTGGCCCTCTTCATGGACCTAGGCGATTACGTTTCTGTCGTGTAACGCGAGGGACAACACGCGAAAAGTGGTTTGCACGTTGATCTGTGGGATTGACGACAATGTCGTCGAGAAGGCGACGTTCTACGTTTATTTAAAAATCGTCGATGTATACTCTCGTCGCTGACCTGGAGACCGGCGACAGGAGCCATGCCGCAGCACAACCCCTGCCTGAAGAGGCTGATGACAATGACAGCGACGAATCGTCATCGTCTTGTCAGCTAGGGAACGTCGACAGCAAGTAAGTAAGTAGTTGAACGTCATGTTCCTGCTGCGTACCGCCCTTCTGTCTTATTTCTTTCACCTGCACGATTTCATGGTCGATAACATTTCTCTACCTGAATAGGCATACATCATCGCGCGAGTTTTCGATCATCTGAAATAATCCACGATCGAACATCACTCAATGATTGAATTTGATATTTAACGTACGATGGTTACGTGTTGATTTGGCTGGTTAGTGTGTTTGTAGATGCAAGAAACTGGTTAGTTATGTTCTAATTGTGTAATGTGATTGTCCAAAACAATATCGACGCGGCAATTTGAGCGATAAAGAGAGGAATATCAGAATAATAGAGAGAGATTCGGTAGTTTGCCAGTCGATGCATGCACTTATATATACATATATATATGGGCATGTGTGTGTGCGTTTTTCGTATAAATGTGGTGTTCACTATGTGGATCAATTTGGTTTTCGCGTGCACTATCGCGTGGTTCTATCGTTGATCTACTCGGCGCAGCGTGTTTACGCTGTGGAAATATAGCCAACGAAGGATCGTACAGTTGAAATATTGTTTCGCGAGCAGTTGCGCCGAGTCTTTTGTTACTGCTGCCAGGTGACTGGAACGAGCAGAGGTCACTGACCGGTGAACTCTGACCGAACATGACGTCATTGATTGTAGCCTCCATCCAGGGAGTTTATTTTTGTGTCACTGTATAGGTCGGTATAGGAGGTGCGACGCATATGTAGAGAGTGGAGCATCTATGGCCTTTAATCCTTGTTGCATGTTCCACCGTCAGACCTATTGCGTCAAACGTATATAACGTATATACGTTTGATTTACTTATAATCGTATACCTGCGTCTTTTTAACGATGTATGAACGAATGAATGGATTCGCATTATGAACAATTTGTTTGTTGGTTCATATTGAACTATACTATAATTTTAATCGTGAATATAATACAAGCAATAGACGTACGATTACTCGATCGATTAAAGAGTCAACATTGACGATGCCGTAATATTTGAAGCGCGCAGGATTAACTAATCATAAGATGGAAATAACAGATCCTAATAATTTATAAAATATCATTTCGCGTTTTATACTCATGAACGATTGTATATTTTTAATGTTCACGTTGCAGATAATAACATCTTAGAAATAATTTAATATGCAGTAAATCAGATTTAATTAAATATAACTGAACTAAATGAAATATAATTGACGTATACACAGTACATGTATCTCTGTGTTTTGTAAAAACTTCCTATTTACAAAATTACTTGTTGCACACAGTGAGTACTTATGAAAACATAAATTAGTATGCAAATTATACCTTTTTTGCAATGAATTACATTTATTTTTCAAATATCGAAATTTAATAGTGTCTTATCGGCATTGACAGTCTATATAAATTATGAGATAACACAATAAGTAACAAATGATAATCATTAGCAAGAGAAATAATCTTTTAATAAAGTATTATGAATGTGAAAGTAACATTTTGAATAGTTCTAGCATATTTAGCTACAAAAAATTTAATTTTCAAAGTGCATGAGCCAAACATATTTTGTAGCTGTTTTTATTATAAAACAACTTACAATTACCTGTTCTCACAAGAAAAAAGACGTGCTCGGATACGACCACGCTTTTTCACACGTCCGCCATAAGAAAATATTTAACAAGAGCTTTGTGCAGATTTGTTAAATATATCGGATTGCGTATAGACTTGTGCGAAAAAGCTGTTCTGAAGTTTTTGAAACATCAATAAATTTTTCATCAATATGTTCACATGTACAATAAGTCGTGTGAATCACAACTGTTTCCAAAATCCATACCGAATTTCAACTGTTCCTAAAATGAGAATAAAGTATACACAGAAGTATGCGAAATTTTATTCTATCCATTACATAAAATAAATATGATAAATATAAATGTAAATCTGCTGTTACTTGCATTATGTTTAGTATTTGAACGTGATGATCAGAGCATATTAAGATCGTACATAGAATTTATACATATATTCTAGCCATTAGTAAGAATTTTAAAAAGTTTCCTAACGTTTTTTAAATAAATTAAACACCAAGGCAACTATAACGTACTCAATTGATCAGTAACATACTTAATTTACTATTTATATATATGTGATAACGTTTATGTACTGTAGATTGTAAATGATAAATTTAGAAAGAAGAATACTAAGATTAGATAAATTCGATCAAAAGGCAAATAACTCGAAAAGTTAATTTTTGTTATGCTTCTTTTCAGAAAGTGGAAGATTATAAGTAATCCTAATAGCGTTTGAATAACAAGATTCATAAATTTGTAGATAATAAAAGATTTAACAGATGGTAAAAACTATTTAAAGAATAAAGTTTACGAGGCAGAATTTTATATTTATTTCTATTCAATCTCTTTCAGCAGTAAATGTATCTCTGGTCGAGTATTAATAAAAAGAAGAATAAAGATCTCTCGTTAAGTAAAATTATTTTTAATGAAAGAATTAAATTTTTTCTTGCGAGACGTGAAAAATCGACTTTGATGTGCAAAGTACATAGATATTATCTATAATTCTTTAATTACATATCTGTCTTGAAACAAAGATGTATACAGGGTGGTTGGTAACTGGTGGTACAAGCGGAAAGGGGGCGATTCTACGCGAAAAAAGAAGTCGGAAGTATAGAATAAAAATTTTTCGTTTGAGACTTTGTTTTCGAAAAAATCGACTTTGAATTTTCGCTCGGTACGCGTGCACTTTATTACATCTCGTTATAAAGGATCTCACTGTAGATCGTTGTCTCGATGGAAAAATTAAAAAAAAAAAAATAAAAAAAAAGATTTTTATTCTATATTTTCGACTTCTTTTTTCGCGTAGAATCACCCCCTTTCTGCTTGTACCACCAGTTACCAACCACCCTGTATATGTTACGTTGGTTTCTCAAAATCTTCTAATGTCTTCCAAACTTCTTGTAAGATCACTAAAAACAGCCGACTATATTCCTTCTACGTAATATAATGTAAACGAAAGTATATAAAATTCAAAAATTTTATATACGAACGCCGTGTATTACGTAAAAAGAACTACAATATACATGTACATGTACAAACAAATCTATTAAGTATATATTCTCAATACATATCCTTGATCTCTTTTCTTTCTGTATATAGTATACAATAAAGGTGATATGTTGCTTTTGAAAGTTTCATTGAATCATTTGAAAGACATCGGAGGAACCCAAAACACGAACAGCAAGTCCCCATCGACCCTAACAATTTCGGGAAAAAACATCTCGCGGTAATTTTTAGTTAGCGATGGAAATTTGACGAGCGAGTCAGTAAAACCGTGAAACGCGAAAGAAAATGAAAATACGTAGCGGGAACAACGTGGTTGCGTTTTAGAAATCGTCGAAGTAAAAGTAATTACGCGACCAAACAAACAACAATCTCGTATATGCACTTGGTGACGTCAGAATTATTTGGATCATCAGCGGTGCAACAGTTTTCAGCGCGAGCTCGCCGGCGAACTACGTTTTCGGCGCTGTAAATCTCATTTTCCGTTGCCAACCGGCGAGAAACGTGGCACACGCTTTTTGTATTAACAACGCCGGCCTTCGTACACACTTACTTGTAATTTCCTCGAAGCATGTTCATCACGTAACCCACGTATCTCATTCATGGCGTTCCATCGCATCTATCGGTTTCCTGTGTGGAAAGCTGAGAGCATCACGCAGCTCCGTTCTATCGATCTGCAGCTGGCAGGAGTTCTCCCTCTTCCTTCTCTGGCCCTCAGCCCGCTGCTCCTTCCTCATCTCGCTCTTCACCAACTTTAGGCGTCTCTGTCCATTTTCCAGCGATCGTTCGCTAGCTCATTCATGTCCTCTCCCCCCTTTTCGTCGTTCCCCTCCTTTCCTTCTCTCTTGCTCACCCCCTTTCTATTCTAGTTGTCCCTCTTTATCTAATTTCGTTTCTCATCCTCCGTACCGTCCGTCTCTTTCTTCTCGCGTTCTTCCATACAAGTACGTTCCCTATCTCCTCGACCTTCTCTTTTCAGTCACCCTTCACCCTCTACCCTTAGCCCCCTATCTCTCTGCCTTCGAGCGGTAGATTCCCTATCCTCCCTTGTTCGTGTCTTTCCTGTCCTCTTCTACCTTTTATGCTTCGTCCGTCATCCCTTCCACTCTCTATTTCTCTTTTTCTTTCTTCAACCTGTCCTCGAGCGGAATATCCTAGTGCAGCGAGCGAGGAACAGGTAGCGATAGGATGAAGTTACATATGTGTGGGAATTTGGCGTGTAACGCGGTAGATAAAAAGTAGATGGAAAAATGCTGTGTCTTGCGAAAATGCGTTACACGAGACGGAGAATTAATGCAAAAGTGGTGGTTAGGTGCTAACAGTTAGGAAAAGTACATTTGTCATTTCTTACGATGCTAAGAGAACTACGTTTATTAAAATAATCAACGATTAATTTCAAGTATTACGTATCCACATTATTTATGATAGATGTGAACAATGCCATCGACTTTTTATCCGAGAAGCTTGCAGTTGCTACTTTCCTAACAAAATGTTCGAATGCGTAGGATTAATATTCCGCTAAGTAAAAGTGGATTAAAGATTTCGATATTTAAAAATTCCGTACCCTTGCTCCATTAAGAAACATCGAACGACGGTGCTTGCGTTTAAAAATTCTCATTACCTTCCTTTGCTTCTACGGATTTCTCCAATTCTCCCAGTTCTCGAAGCTGGTACAGCGAGTCCGTGTTGCAAGAAAGTACCCTTTACGCGGGGGATATCTGTATTCATAAATCCGAATTGAATCGAATCCAATACCCAAGCTTCGCTCCATAGGATTTTCGAATGGTCCGAATACTAAGACAGTTCACGTTAAATATGTCAAACATATCATAGATATTAACACCAATTTTGAATATACAATACACTCATCCATGTTGAACCACATAGATACGCAAGAAACATGTACATAGCGAAGAAAATAACTTTTCGATACCCCAAAGTAACTTTTTCTTACTCACTTAAAATTGTAATATAAATATTTCCCTTGCAAATAGTTAATTTTCTATTTGTTAATCTTTCATCTGGCCTTTTTCCAAGTAATTCCGATCGTTACTCGGCAATTTTTAGCGTCTCGATAGTCAAAATTTATAATTTAATTCCGAAAGTAAGTGAGAAGGTGAAGAATACTATCGTCTGGTGTGGACAGTATCCTGCAGCACGAGGAAACCAAACGAAAAATGTGTGCAGTGTACCAAGTGTAAGGATCAGACACATGAAACATGCATCGATCAAAATGTCTTTTATATTTGTCGCAATTGCGATTCCCAGTGATTCGTTACGAGTTTTACTCTTCTTCTGCTCATTATCATAATTTAAATCGATACATATCTTAGTCTTCCAAAGTTAAACGTGTGTTACTATCGTGACCATGCAGTGTTACGGTCGACCCGGGGTCAAGGACGGTTGTAACACTTTCTCCGCTTCTGACTTTTTATCAGTAACCTGATTATTACTTGATACGGTGAAATTCCCGTGTCTCCACAACGTCAGATAAGTAAGTAACACCTGAGTGCAAGAAGCTTTCTTGTAAACGTAATAAAACTATTGAATCAACGTGAAAAGTTGCAAAGTCAAGGTGTTCGTTTCAAAGTATTCAAAAGCATTGCAAAGTGTTCGTAACATACTCTAACGGTTCACTCATTGTACCATTTCATTGTACAGATCGTTCTCAAGCCTCAGAATGAACAGTTGCGAGTTTCGGGAATCTGTTCACGAGATGTTCAGATTGCTGGGAGGGAGCGTGGCATTGTATGGAGCGGAGATCTGGGGATAGGGAAGAGAAGAATGGATAAGATACAGAGAAGGTAATTTGAAGCGAATCTTAGGTGTGAAAAGAACCACACCAAAGTATATAATAAGACAGGAAACGAAGTCAAAGGAATTGAGTACTGTAGCGGATAAAGAGGCAATGAAGTATCAGGAAGAAGCGAGGAGGATATCGAGTAAGAAGCTGGAAGTGGAATGTGTAAAGGAAGTGGAAAAAGAAAAGGGCAAAGAGGGAGAAACAAATGGAAAGGGGATGATCTGCTTGGATGAAAGCATAGCGATATAGAGAAATAGACAGATAGCAGCAATTGTATATAGTAGCAGAGAAGATGAAAGTGAAAGGAGAGGGGCATACAGGAGCCAAATTATAAGGAGTACTACAAATACATAAGATTGTACGTAAATTCATCAAACATAAGAGGAAAAGAAGAAAAAAAGGAGAGCAAATTAATAGCCAGATTCAGAGTGGGAAATAAACACTGGCGAACAAACACTTGACAGAGGAGAATAGCAGGAGATGCAAAACATGCTGAGTTGAAAGGGAGTATATGAAATATATAGCGGAACGATGCGAGGAAATTAAATGCAACAAATAAACAAGGGAGGTGTTGGTGCACGATACAAGCAGGATAGCAAACATGAAAAGAATAGTGGAAGCAAAACGAGCGAGTTGGGGCGAGAAAAGAGGAGAAATAGAAGGTGGAAACAAAAATCAAAAAGTTGTGGGTGTGGGAGGCCAAGAAGCAGAGGAAAGTCTGTTAGGAGTTAAGAGTATTATGAACGAGTAATTAAGTTAATTAATTAATTAAACAGTGTAGTAGTTAAGGATGTGAATTGTACAAAGAATAATAGATTTGAGGGATAGATTTAAGAAATAAGGAAAATGAGAGCGAATGTGAACTGGAAACCGCCATGAGCCGAAAGACAAAGATTATGAATAATAATAATAACAACAATAATAACAATATATTCTTATTTTTATTATACTTGTATTAGTTATTATTAAATGTTAACTGTCATTATTATACAGTATATCCGTTTTAAATGTCTATACGTGATTTATTTCTGTAAATATCAGAAGTGCGAGAAAATGTTTGAGATGAAAATCATTTGACTTCACGAGGGAAACTTAATAAGCTATTTCGATTCTTTTCATATTTTCATTTAGAGAGATCTCAGTGCATATGTGACTGAGTAATGTAATGTAATTTTAAATGAAACTATGTGTGTTTCTATACACCATTCGATGCATTTCTTAATTCCCTGTAAGAAAGTATTAGGTACTTGTGTCTGAAAATGTCAAGTTCAAGAGATATTTCAATGATAATTTCGTTGAATTGAGTGTACGAAGGTCAAGGAAAACGAACATAGAAGCACATTGCGTTATATTTCCTTTCCCAGTCTTTTGTACGATAAGTTTTATAAAATTGAAGTCGAAATATATTTCAAACTAATTATTTTTCGACCCAAGCACCTCGATGCTTCTTTGTAGAGAATCAAAAAATGCATCGAATGGTGTATAGAACTGAGGTGGATTATTATAAGTGTTGGTTTATTAAAGAGACCAGTGATAAAATTGTAATAGTCAGTGTATATTAAAATTACTTTAAATACAAGTACAGAGACAGTATATGTCGGTCGTAATCGTTGCTCGCTCAATGCTACTGTTCAACTCTACGCTCGCTATTCGACTGTATGACTCGCTATAATCATTGTCCTAGAGAGCATGTTCGTCTATTTGTATCGACCGGTGATATTATAAAAAGCTCAAATGTAACTCCGGTTCGCGATTACAAATAACGGCGATAATGTTTTGTCCGGAGTTTGTTTACCTTTGAACCTACCAAACCAAAACAACGTTGGCACTCCAAGGCACAACAATATGAGTCTCCCCGATTCGACTCTTCCGTTGACTCGTGTGTCGCTACAGAACAATGTGTAATTCCATTTAAAGAATAGAGAAATAGTAGAAAAAATAGAAATCTTTTATCTGCCTTCACTTTACATGCCAACACAGGAAACCATAACAATTAATTTTTCCTAATGAAATTTTTTCTACCTTCTACCTACTACCTTCCACCCACTATGGCTTGTTCCAGTTGCTGGGGGGCACCCTGTATACGGTTTATATGCAATAGGACGTTTAAATAACAGAACGTTCATAATAGAACGTTCACATAACGGAGGTTCTATTGTTCTTATTTCGATATTTCGATGATTCGATAGTCCTACAAACGCTAAAACAAGAGTCACAAGAGTCAGAAAAGCATTTAATTACGAATGAAAATTCCTATGGATTTCACCGATAACCAAGAGAAATGATTTTAAGGAAGTGTTCGGTCAATGTTTGATTTTATTTGGGAAAAATTTGTTCGCTCCTCGAACTGCTCATAGTTCGTTCGAATGTGTGGCGTTTAAGTTTCCCTATTTCTTCTATTTCTTCTCTTCCGATATCCGTAGAGACGCTTGAGTTCGTAAAATTCTTGAAAAGCAAATGCACTTTCATCTTCCCACACGCTGTATGATGTAAAAACATCTTTGAGAAATATCAACTCAGAACTGTGAAAATCCAGGTTTCATGCTCTGACCTCCACCCCCGTGTCAATTTCACACACTTTTCCACTGAAAGATTACGTTACTTCACCATTCATGCAGCAATTTTTTCGCAACTTTTGACTTTCACGTGCGGATGAAATGCGATACCTTTTTAGGCAAATTGGTGCGAATGCTTGTGACGAAGAGCGAAATTATTTATTCGTCTTTCCATTTTATTGATCCTCCACCATCGTGTCAATCTCGTACACGAGTGACGCATCGAATTATGAAAATGAAGGATGGCTGAGGGTAAAAACGAGCTCAGGTGGATCGTTGTACGACATTTCTACGCTAAGTTACGACAGTTCGAACATCGGCAATTTTTCGCCGAAGATTTAGCGATTTAATTTTGTACGCCAGCGTACTTACAGAAGCTTCTTATTGGCAATTTAAGGCCATCACTGAAAACAGGAGATCCTCTATCTCCCTTCCTCGTCACCTCACAATCTCCGGAGAATCGGATACGATTGCTTGAAGGAAGGAAATGCGTGGACGAGTAGGTGAAGTCAACCCTTTTCAGTTCTCGCTCTTCGTCTTTCCTCGGTTGCTTCGCTAGGTTATCGTTGCATCCAATTAAAGAGAATCGTATGCATCGATTTCGGCTCGTGCTAACTTTACTTGATCCCATGAGTACGCTTTGCGATAGCAATTAATTGCGATATCGCAATGAAACGCATCGATGGATTCCGGTTGGCTTGTAAACGCTGCGTTTCCCGCGTTTCATTTTCATTAAGCGAATCGAGTAACCATTTAATTTTGCTGATAAGGATAAAGCCGAAATCCATTAGCAGAAACGAAATTCTAACATGCGAACGTTAGGTAGATTCTTCTTGCAGCGAAATATTAACCCTTTGCACTTGGAATTTTATTTCAATTTCGATACCAGCAGGTGCCAACGCTTTTAAGTGTTCTATTTAAAATTTACTTTAACTAAAAAATAAGACAATTTAAAGAAATAGAGGAAGAAACAAATTCACTTAAACACCAGTTTTATTCACACTATTGTTGTATTTTGTAATTTTTAAGTGTATGATATATCTTGAAACAATTTCCAGGATGCAATCCTGGTTTTCTTTCGCACGTTTCACAAAAAAAGGTGGGATTGAAGGAATGTCGAGTGGGACTCGACATAGGAGTACAAAGGGTTAATTTATTCTCCTCTCTCTTCTTATCTTTCTTATAATCATTTGGGAAAAGGACAATTTCGAGAAGCGAATTTTAATTTCTAAAAATACGTAACTTACTTGATTTAAGTATATTGCTTTAATTTAAGTAAACATCGGAATACGGCAATATATAAGTAATGATGTCGTAATGAGTTCCAACTAACTGCCTAATAATGAAGCATTCGGTTTAGGGGATTGCAAGTTCACTTTTTAATTCGCGTATTGGTTGTTAAATGGAGCAGGACGATAAATGAGAAACGAGAGTTACAGAATGTTTGCAACGTTTAAAATTTAAGTATACAATACGTGGTGTAATATTGATTTATTTATGACGTTGAAACAAATAATACGATGCAGAGTTTAATATTTTGATAAAGTAATTTAATTTAGTAGTTTAATTTAATAAATTAGACCTTTGATAAATCAAATAATTCTCATTTTCGTCGTCAAACTTTACTTGCAGAAAATAACAGGCCGGGTTTTTGGTTTCCTTTAATTATCTAAATACAAAATCACCTCTCTTTTATTGTCTAACCCCTTACCCCTTCGAGACGTGCTTAATTAAATGCTTAATTAAGTGCAATCAAGACGTAAGTAGCTGATATTTCGAAAAATTCATTTTTACCGAAATTCTAGCTGTTGCAAATTTACTCTGATTATCTACCATGCAATAATATCTTAATTCCTCCTTTAAGAACATAGATAAGCAGATCGACAATTAGGAAGAGAGAGATTTAAGAATATAGATATGCAAAAATGTTCGCCAACAAATTACTCTTTTAAAATACCCGCATTTTCTTGTTGATTGCGATACAGCACGAAAGCTATTTTATTAACAGAAACGAATACACGAGTATACAACTAATAAAATTAATTTTTCATTTCAACGATACAACATTTAAATCCGAAAAAACGTTCAATGACTGGTGCGTTCGTGCTCGGTAAACTTCTCCATCGCACCTGTCGTAACCTGTTGAACTTTCACGCAACGTCGTTATTCATCAATTAAATTTGATAAGCGTGACTAAGGATTCGATGAAGCCTCGATAACGAAAGCCAGGATATGTACTGACTTAGAATCGTATCTCTTACGTGTGACGAGTCAGGCCAGATATTTCTTCCCTGGATCATCCTTGACCATGTCTGCTGATATCATTTGATAACCTTGAGGTAACAAATATTTCGTTCGCAGCCCTGAACCAGCGTTGTTGTATTTAGAGCGAGCTTTATTCACAGAGGCAACGACTAAGGGTTATACACGTATGAACACATGCTACAGCCACCTCTTTCAAAGGCTTAAAACGTGCAATTCTCCCTACGTGGGAGTAATTTTAAAAGTTAAGGTCAAGGCCTGGACCCTGCAGATTGAACGCGGGCGTAAGAGGACAATTTACTGAAAAAAGATCGGATGCGAGCCAAAGATCGCTTTGACAAGCTTTAGAAACCAGTTCCCATCGAGAACATATGCTGAATATATTTGTTTGGTTGTGGAAGAGAAAACCGGGCTAGTAGTTCTCGGCCAAACTTTTTCTCCTGTCAATAGGTATTTAGGAATATTTAGCAGCCGTACTGTTTTAGTATAGTTGCTGGCAATTTTCCATGCTATAGTCGATTAAACTTTGGCAAAAATTGCGTACCAGAAGCATAGATTCGATTAAATAATGATATTTCTGTTTAATTATTTCTAAATTGTGTGTAACAGAGTTATAGCTCAATTAAGATCAGCCCGCAAGGCACGAGACGTGGGTCGATGTGATGGTGCAAATACACTGAAATTAAATGACTGAATTTCGTCGACTGTGTAATACGCAAAGAAATAGAGAACTTTAAACTTTTAAGTGATTGCCCACGGCCGAACCGTGTAGAGCGAGGGAAGAAGAATGGAATTCCTCAGAAATGGTGATCATAGGGAACATTTAAGAAGGAAAATAGTTGGTGTACTTTATCCAGGCAGAAATGAAGGTGACAGAGTTGACATTGGGGCATTAGTCGCGTAACTAATGTCCTGCTGGTTTGAATAAGATCAAGAACTGATGTTATACTGATGTATATCTAAAGAAATTTGTTAATGTAATGTGGTTTAGGCCTAGAGCATCAGTAGAAATAAGGAAAAGATACCAGGTTTTAGGTAAGTAGCCATTGACATAAGTCTATAGTTTTAAAACGTGATAATATTGTTGTATAATATTTTATATAATCATCAGTTAACGGTAATTGCAAAATTAAACAGAGAATTATAATTAAAAAATAACTGTATTCAATATTATATTCAATATAAAATATTATATAATATCATCTATTGTACTTATTTTATATTTTATATAATCATTATATAATATTGAATATAATTATCATTTAACTATTTTTGTTTAATTTTGCAATCAGTGTTGACCGACGATAAGGAAAAATATTCTCAGCATTGCTGATACTCACCTTTCATGTATGGAAATAATACATAAAAATAGCGCAAATTCAATATTATTGGAAAATATAAATAAGATAAATTACGCGCTGTTTTCTCAGAGTCTGCTTAAACATACAAATCACAGACACTAAAAAGATTTCTATTTTTGAAAAACGACGCTCTTTACGATTAAACATCTGTCTTATTCTCTCTTTCACAATTAATACTGTAATTAATATTATCCTTCATAATTAAAATTGTATACATTTCGTACTTAAATTTCTTCGAACTTCACAAAATTACAAGATTTAGATAAAAGAGATAAATGGAGAGAAAAGATGATCAAATTAATCCTCGAAATTCTCTTTTATAACCACAGTGTTAAAAAACAGAATTTAATAATTTGAATTAAAAAAGATTGTAAATTAAACGTTACGATATCATAAACTGATTTTTATCAATAGGATCTAAATTATTAGAGGAACGAATTTAAATAATCTTTGTACGAGATTCTTTTCTGCAACTCGCAACGACGAGTCAAAAGACGTTCCATTTTGTCCCGACGACATTCTCGCTATTTTAGGAACATTCGAGAGACTAGATGCGCCCTGTTGGCCCTTTTATTTATAGGAATGACCCGGTTCAATGACCTAAACGATTTATCCGTCAGTTTGCACTTTACAGTAATTCGACTGAGTATTACAACACTTACAGAAACTTCTCATAAATATATTACGTATGTTCAAGCTGTATACTAATTTTGTACTGCAGTAAGTAAGTTATAACTTCTATACGTGGATAGACCAAATTTTACAACGAAATTTGAAAAACTTTTCGTATAATACGCGTAATGCGGTCATAAATGTCTTCTATGATAAGTGCACAAACGCATACTTTCGTATGCCACAAGAGTCATGTGGTTTGTATCTTTGTAATTTCTTATTAAAAAATATTTTCTACAGCGCCATATCTTAGCACCTTTATCGGTAAAGTTTTATTAAAAGGTCTTTCCTTCAGCACACAATATCCTCGTGCTTTCATTAACGCTTGCACGACAATGCTTTATTGTTTGATACGCAAACAAAAGTTGTACATGTGGTAGGAATTTTAATTAACCAAGCAGCTGTCTGCTCTCGTTCGTGTCATTTAACAGTCTCCAAACGCTGTCGGAAAATTTGAGTTGGTGAGCAAAAGGTGGGCTCTTGTGCGAAAAAAAAGTGAAACACGGCTCGCGGCTAACGTAAAAGCTATTAAACGAATTACACTTGCAGTTAGGAAGAGTTCAGTACGATGAAAGCAATGCCGAAATCCAGATTAATAAATTGATTTAAAAGTCTAGTTGGAAAGTTTAGTATCGAGTTAGTAATGTGATATTTGTAGCAGTTTGCGTTATATTGAAAACTTTTGGAGTTTTATTGAAATGTGAAAAACGTAATAAAAGCGGAAAATAAAAAGTTATAATTAATAAACCTATTAAAAACTCATAATTTCATGCCACACATTTTTTACAGATAGAAACCTTCCAAGTAATTCACTTTTTAGTTGCGTTTATACGTTTGTCCTTTTATATGTTTCACGTAGTATTTTTTTTTCTAATTAAAAAGATTTTATTTTTGGGCAGGCAGAACTCGAGTGATTAACCAAGTGGTTGAATTTTCAGAAGCGCGCAGTCAGCACTTAAATTAAAATTTCTTCAAAGAGTGAATCACTATGTTCGTCTTTGTGTTAAGGAAAATAGAAGGAATCAAGTTTCAAGATGTTTCATCGCTTCGCCTAACCTAATGTTGATCTTTTATTAACATCCTTTGCTACGTCAGAGAAAAACGATTTCATGTCCTCTATCTGTTTTTTTCTCTTTTTTGTAAGAACCCGTTAATCGAATGATTTAATCCTATTACCTACGTTTGCGTTTCATCGTGAAAGATAACAACGACTGATAAAACAGTATGAAGTTTTAAACAAAGAATTATGCAGAAATTTTCTCACGCAAGGCTTACTTTAATTTTCTCTATCCATGAAAATACTGTTACCGATTTAAATGTCAGCATTCTTACATCTATCAAAGGCTAACCTTGTTATATTTCAGCATAATTTTCATTCCATTTTCACGTTGTATATGTGGCGACACTCGACCACGCGACACAAAGCGCTATACTTTCAAAGCGTAAGGCCGACATGCCTAATGTACCATCGATATCCCTACGGTTCTTTCGCCGAATATTCGAAAGTGCGAAAGGTTTAGCATCAAAGCGAAGCAAACACAAATCGAGATACGTGATTATTAACTTTTGATTGTTAATCGTTAATCGTTAATTGTTGTTGATAGTTAATCGTTAATCGTTAATTGTTGATCGTAAATTGTTGACTGTTGATTGTTAATAGTTTAATAAACCTTTTTTGTTGAACATCAAGAGTATCTCTTATGGGCACCTTCACCAACTACCACCTCATATATACAGGGTAAAATTCCTTTTTTTTTATTTTTTTTTTTTTTTAATTTTTCCATTGAGACAGCGATCTACAGTGAGATCCGTTATAACGTACCGCACGCGTACCGAGCGAAAATTCAAAGTCGATTTTCTCGAAAACAAAGCCTCAAACGAAAAATTTTTATGCTATATTTTCGACTTATTTTTTCGCGTAGAATCACCCCCTTTCCGCTTGTACCACCAGTTACCAACCACCCTGTATATCGTTAACAATGCACAGATGCAAAGTTTCTTTGTCAGTATTTTCAAAAGGTACTTAATTCATGCCATGTTCGATACTCAAGTGTTCGTATAAATTCACTGCAAAATATAACATAGCGATGGAAAAGTATAATACAAATAAGTTCCATTTCGTAACTACGAGGAAAACAATATTAAATTCACGTAAACTGGAATCGTGTCCGAAGTGAAACAGTTTAAACTTTAATTACTTCCTTAACATATCTGCGTCCTTTATTCTGCTAAAAATACTTTGCATTTGTGTATTACTTATGAGACACGCTATATTGGAGAAATATTAGAAAATGTTGGGTAGTAGCTCTTCTTGTAAGTACATAATACCGCTTTTATAGATCTTTCGTTGGAGAAGCTCTTATCGACCTCAATTATAACGGCTATGCTCGAACCGAACTGATTTAAGACAGGTGAAAATGGGTCATCGGTTCGGTCTTGTCGTTACTTTGAAATAAGACCTCTATCGGGAAAGCTTTTCCTCGGCAAGTAAGAAAACGATTCTCTTAATGTTTTGAGAATAAGGTAGCTTTATCCTCCCTTTTATCGCATTATTTAAGGGTCTACGATGGTTCTTCATCTTCTATGTAGTATCTATGAAGAGGAAATCTGGATGTATTAAAAGTAATTGTCTTAGAGTATTACATCTTTTGGAGAAAGATTTACGACAGAGAAGGATTTTCATTTCAGTAATACAATCGTGGCTAAATTATCGAATCGTCCGTGATAAAAATATTATTACGACGAGATTTTTCTGTAGCATAAATTATGTATGTGTTTCGCATAGTTATACAGTTTTCATGTGTTTGGTTTTATTAGAAAAGCATACTAATTTGGCGGGTATATTTTTAGACAAGATCTTCAGTGTCAAATGTTTCAAAGCATATGCCTCGTTATAAAGTACTGTTTATATGTAAATTCTTTTACAGTTGATTATGGTATATAAAAACATAAAATTTAATATAAAAGTGATTAATTGTATCGTTAATATATATTAGACGTTATAATCCATGGAAAATTATATTTAGAAAATGAATATTTATTCCTTTATTATCACAATACGAATTAATTGGAAGGCTGCATGGAAAAATTGTACGAATATACTTTTTCGTAAAAATGATCCGCGTTTGTCTAGAAAAGTCTCTTTTGAGTTTCCACAATGAGGTGACTTTATGACTACACGCGATATCATTTTTCTTCCGAGTACCTCGATCAGTATAATTAATTTTAATTATACCCATCTCAAGCTCCTCTTACATACGTAAAATGAGGAAAAATAGTCAAGAATGCTTACACTTTATAAAGTACATATTCAGCATAGTATAATATTTGTACAATAGTCATGTAATATATTACAATATCAATGTATCAGAATATTGTTAAATGAAAATGAACGATAGTGAATGAATCAGCGTTCGTCGATCGACGATCAACGATGCTGATGCACACAAGGTTATATCGGATGGAGTCCGAAGTTTCAGCAAACAACGTAGTTGTTGGAAATAAACGGAGCAAATTAGTATCTATTTACCGGCGATTTAAATCAATGACAGATGTTTCTGTCATTTCTAAAAAAGTGTTTTTTCCTGCGATTCGACCGATCGCTTGTTCCTCCTACGATATGCACGTGCAAACTGTTCAATGGAATTCGTTACGAGAAGTCTTTCGCAAATGTATTCATGACATCCATACGAAGTTTCCGTGTTTCTCTACGCGAGGTAAACACGCAGTTTACGTAGCTAATATATTCGATCCACTCATCCATCCATCGATGCGTCTCTACGTACTCTTTGCGAAAATATTGCGCTGAAATTTGAGACTTTTAAAATTAAGGAAAATGCGTATTATCTTATAACTCACGGCGGAAGGTAGAGGAGCCAATAGAAGTTCGATATTTCAACGTTTAACTCTTTCGCTTCGAGCGCCGCTTATAGGCGGCGACCACGCTACGACTCCTGGGTCCGGCATCCAAATGATGCATATACAAGTGCCATCTGTAGTCAATAATATATTTTCGTTATCAGCAGGACATTATCTGTTGATTTTATTAACATATTGGATTAATCACTTCTTAAAGTTACTCATTGTTGAAACAACATCAAAACGTTTCACGCAATATATTTCAAACATCCAAACGATCGTATACTGTTTCATGCTAAAAAATCTATTAAATACATTGACAGTGAAACGATATTTCATATACGGTTCTTACAAGAATTATTGTTATTTAAGGCTTAGGAAAACGTATATACAGCAACCACGCACACTATGCGTATCTCTGGCGCGCGTTTCCGTTCTGTGACAGTACTTCGGCAAATTGGACTGCCGAAGCGAACTTAAATCACATCGATATCGCTTATTCATTACAGTCCCAATTTCACGTGAACTTACATTCGATTACACATCAGACATGTCACTACAATTACATTAGATACACATGTGAACACGCATTAACACTTTGACTGCCACGCCGAAATCACATGCTTCGCTCAGGACTCCACGGGAGTATTTTTATTATTCAAAGCATATAATAGCAAAATAATAATAAATTGATAATGTAAAACAACATTCTTCCCCAATAGACCGTTTATCTTATTGGTGGTCGCGGGTGACCACCGTGGCGCCTTGATAACAGTTGATAGCGACATATTATAACAAGGCTTCGTTTATTTCAACAAATCATTCAAACGTCCAAACAAACAAAACATCCAGAATATATTGTTGAAACGTGTAGAATATATTAGTAAACAGTATTATGATTATTTTTATGATTTCGACGAAACATTCGGCTGAAATGGTAGAGATCCGCAAGAAAATTATGTTTGTGATAAACCAATGGTAGTAGTAGATTACAACAGAGGAAAATGTGCTGTAGATTTATCAGATCAAATGATAGCATATTCTACACCACATAGAAGAACCCTCAAGTGATGTATAAAATTAGCTTTAGAGTTATTGTTGAATACATCAATTTCAAACGCGATGATACTCTATAAACAAGCAACAAAAACAAAAATCGAGGTATCAGATTTTAGAATGGCACTCGCAATGCACCTTACACAGTGCCATTCACCAGAGCCATCAAATACACTTATTCGACAAAGATTGCGACACGAAATCCAGAAGAAAGAAGGGCAAGCGTATCTGGCACGAAAATTTTGCAGAGTGCTACAAAAAAAATGTTAAACAGTTAGGATCAAAAATTGTTAAGAATCGGACCAAAAAGGTGACCACCTATTGTCCAGATTGTATTGATGAGCCACATTTATGTTTAAAGTGTTTTAACACAGTGCATCGTTAGATGCAAGATTTGTTCTCATTTTTTTTTACTGATGTTCTAATAAAAATGTTGGATTATTCAGTGGGGCACTTTCTATTTCAAAGTTTCATCTATTTATCGATTATATTCAAAATGCCCTAACTGTCAATTTTTATTCAATTTTTGCAACTGTAAGAAGTTCAGGCGCTCCGGTCATCAATGACCACCGTGGCGTCACAGGAGAAACCATGGCCGGTCATATGACCAACGTGGCGACGCGATAAGAGAAGTTTTTAACGCGCATCGAGCCACTGATAGTCCGTGTTTCTAAGGTACGAAATCGAATGCTTGTTGCGAATATCGTTGGCAATTCGAGTCAGTGTCTCGGGATGTTTTGGCTGTTGCAAAGCAGCCGGTTGACTCTGCTCCAGTCTGACATCGACTGTTGACGTCTTCGGAGCATTAACCTCGCCAGGTGATCGACCGCCCAAAGTAAATTCGTTAATGTCAAAATCTCAGAACGACAATGTTAGCGAATTACAGGGAGCGACGCGATACGGCGCGATGACTCGATAAAACGCCGGTGCGCACGAAAAACGCTGTGTCGTTGTAGTAGACAGGTAAATAGGACGTGGAAGCTCGCTCGTGTGTTCGTACAGATGTAAAGATAGAATGAACGAGCGAGCTGAAGAAGCGACGTAGGAATAGAAAGAGAACGCTGCATAGACATCTCTTGCGTTCTTGTCTAATAACACACAGCAATATATAAATAATGCTCGTACGCAGAATAACGCACGCATATTCGAATAGGAAATACGTTAGTGTAACAGCGATCAACGAGCGATGTCTCCCATATCTTATGAATCTATACGGTGACATTCACGCGTGACTCGCTTACTCTGTGCTTTGTATCTGCACGCGTGCACGACTGGAAGCATACGCCGAATTGGTGTAATACGACCTGTCGCTCAGCCGTATATTTTATTATTTTATTTTATTCCATATACGTAAATCTATAGATTGGTTTATTTTCTGTCACTCGAGAAATTAAATTCCACGTTCGCTTGTGCGTACTTCTGTGTACATGTTTCGGTCGAAAGACATCGTATTAGGTCGTCCGAAAAGTTTCTTTCGTTTTGTAAGGAGATACTGGATGCACATTTTCCGTTTTATATTATTTTATCGAATTGCGTATGATCCATTTTGTTCTATCAAAATAAATGAGGTGGATAGATCGTGATAGGTACCGCTAGTGTATGAAATTTTTGTCTTCATCAGGGTTGCCATCTTCTCAGTTAGGAATTTTGTAAACAGCCGGACTGTGAGTGCCGGGATTCGAACCTGGCCTTGAACGTTCGTAATCAGCTGCTCTAACCACAGCTTTTTTTTTTAATAACGTTTATTTACAACCAAGATACATATTAATACATTTGGGTATTCACAATAAACTATGAATTTGATAATATGTGTTAGGCAAAAGTACCGATTAATAATATGTGTTAGGCAACAGTACCGATTGTTAGGCAAAAGTACCGATTGCTCTAACCACAGCTCTGCCGTCGTTCGGTCAAGGATAGGGTCTTTGTATACCAAGACACGGGACAGAAACCATTGAAAAGTTTTGTAGTCGAGTGCCGCTATATAAAGATCACAACGTTCGACAGATTAGGTTTCATGTTTGTGTAAAAATGCATCGTTGTAAAAGACGTGTCTGTAAAAGAAAGACACTTTTCGGATAACCTAATATCTGCGAAGTAACTTCTAATCTTAGTTACACGATATCTTATGCTGTTTCAACGTCCTAATAAACCCCCTAAGCAAAGAGTACACGAACCATAGTATCAGTCTACGTAACAACAAAGGAAGGATAAAGTCGAAGCGCGGTGTATTAGCACGATCGTATTTAGGAGAATTAATCGAACCGATCGTACCCTCGCAGCTTCGATCCTCCATAAGCCTCGCCATTCAGTCGATGAAAACAGACAGCCGCTTTGTAAGCAAACGTTCTAACGCTAATTGAACGTTGGATCCGCCGTATCGTGCACCGATGTATACAACCGATGTTTCGCAATGTGCCAGGCACTTTTAACCGATGACGCTTGTAGAACGGTTAGATAACCGAAAGTACATCAAAGTTGGCATTCGCACGAGGGATCGCTGCGCAGCGATGAACCACACGGATTCAGTTATTCGTCGGCTGTGCCGATGATAGCTTTTCGACGAATTATCGCTTCGTGACCGCGAATAATCATGGGCGAAGTGCATTCGATTTTCGAGACGGTCGACGGTTGGATACGGAAGCTGAAAAGTTGCCATAACACGCCGATCCCCAGGACCCAGATTGCCGAAACGAAAATCACGATCAAAACGAACGATACGATTTTCGATCACGAGATATGGAGGCAAGCGTTGCTAGTCGAGGCGCCTGCTCTTCGCAACCTGCTGTTCGGTATGCCCGCCGAGAACAACATCTTCGACATCGTTTGCACGATCAATCGCTTGCTCTTCTTTTACCTAATCATCAAATGGATCAATTACGAAGCCTGGGTACTGACTGGCGCCGAACCCTTCGTTTTGAACCGGTGAAAGCTTGGCTATCAGTAAACGACCATGTCGACGTGTTCCTTCGTTCGAGTTGATCCGTACGATTGTCAACCAACAGTGCAGTGCCTCTGAGTGACCTGGGAAAAAGATTTCGACAGAAAAGGACGGAGAAAGCACTCATTCAAGAATTAATTGAAAATTATGGAAAGAAGACGCGAATGATTTTATAAACAAAGTGAAAAGCTTTATGTAAGAAGAAAAAAATACTTGATGAAATATAATTTTTCCATCGTCTTTTATGTTTCCTGAAAGTCTTAGCGTTTTTCATGTTCCTCCGGCGAGCTAGCGTTTCTAAAATTCTGCAACTTTTACGATTAACTTTTACCCTTTTTTGGTAATATTCAAATACTCTACAAAAGTTGTAATTTTTACTAGAAATTACAAAAAATGTCTCGCATATTTAATTTTCTTTTTTAAGTTACAAAGAGTGTTCCACGTATATTTCCATGTTAGTTCAATTCTTATTGCAAGTAACAAAAGATGTCTCGCATATTTAATTTTCTTTTTTAAGTTACAAAGAGTGTTCCACGTATATTTCCATGTTAGTTCAATTCTTATTGCAAGTAACAAAAGATGTCTCGCATATGTTTAAAAAAGAATTCTACGAAAGCTGTAGTTTTGTATCGAGAAAGATAGAAATTTTCAGAATTTTATATCGCACAAGGATTCCAGCTCTAAGAATCGAAGGGGCGAATCTACGTTTCCGATCAAAGTTAGATATTCACACTAAGAGCAGTATAGTCGCAGGAAATTTATTAGTAACGAAAAGTAGCCACGAACATACGACTGTATTCGCTGGAAGCGGCGTAGGCTGACAATTAGTTTGGAAAACTTCTGAATATCACGTTACACAAGCTCGCAAGTGTCGTTTGGTTCCTTCAACTAAATCCTCGTCTCTCCGTCTAACGTTTAGCTGGAATTCGAAGGTACGCGTTTCGAGAAAAAGAGAGAGAAAGAGAAAGAGAGAAAGAGAGAGAAAGAAACAAGGAGTGGGCGCCAATATTTTCAAGAATCAACATACCAGCGAACGCTAAAATTAAGCCAGAGTTCTATACCGATTCACGGAATGCGCGCCAATAATTATCGTTCGAGCTTATTCCCAACAACGCAGACAGCGTTTCAGGCAGTTGAATTTTTATATCCGCTGTTACCGTTAATTACGCGAAATGCCGGGGACAGAGGGCGGAAATTGCGAAGGATCTGGTGTCGATGGTACGAAATGAAATTTAGCCGCGATCGAACGCAATTTATTTCCATGTCCATGCTTCAAATCCGTGGCCGCCAGCGAAAATAGACTGCGATTTCCATCAAATGCACACGTCTGTCCGTTTCGTCTATCGAAACGTTCGGCTCTACACGCTTAACGTCAACTGTACGTATACTTTGCCGAGTATCGCGAAAAACGCTGCGCGGATAAAACGTTTGCTCTTTGCGCTTATAAAAAGAAAATGTTCGAGAAGAGATTTTAGCGAGAGAAAGAAAAGAGAGAGAGAGAGAGTAACGAGAAAACTGAATCTCTGCTGACATACTTAGCAACAATAATGTTTTAGTATAATCTAATAATAGTAATAACAATATATAATATAATATTATAATAATAATAAAACAATAATGATCTAAATATTCACCGATAAACACATGGTTACGAAAGAGCAAAGATAATCAGTTATTTGCAAAATTTTGTGGAAGGAAGTCGTCGAAGGGAAGTTAATTTTCGTTTAAATTCTAAGTGGAGGTCAGTGGTCGCTAAGTCTCAAAGAAACCCCACGATTGATGAAGCGATTAGAATTGTTAAGACGAATAAACGATTGTTAATGGAATATTATATTCTTACCGTTGGTTGGTTCACGTGTAAGCGCAGAGGCGTGATTCATCGTGGAAAACGCGAGGTTTATACAGATTTCCAGGCGGCTTTTGTTATAAAACTGTCCGCACGAGGGAACACATGACGCGTGTCTCCTTTTTCTTTGGCAAACCGCGTCCTGCTGCCAACATCCGTCCTTTCAATCACACACATCGTCGAGTTTAACGTTCAACTGGTAGAAACGGGAGCCGTTGCGCTAAAATTTGAATCAACGCGATATACGAACGAGGTATAGTAAGGCAGATAGTATACTTACGTATGTACGTACATTACAAACGCTGTTTTATTTTTCATACAATGGGATATGATTAAGGGGTGTCCTGAATTAGAATGTTCTAAAACAGCGTCTTTTTGTGATTTTTTTTTAGAAGAGAAAGAAAGAAATGAAGTTATTGAATGTTGACATATGGTTTTATATATATTTAACGAATACAAAAAAATTAAAAAAAAAAAAATTATAACAGATTTCTAAGCCTATTTCATGGGCTGCAGTTTTCAATCGGCGTGAAAGACCCACGTCGTAATTCTTGACCGAAACAAAAAACTAAAAAAGAATTAAATTATTATATATTTTTCTCCTCGATGACTAAAAAAATTCGTCAAAAAGTTTATTTAAATAATTGTTATAGCACCTTAAAGTTTATTTTTTCTTTTTATAAAGCACATTTTTTCTTTAAACCCGCTAAAATTTTTAATTTCACACTATTTTCTGCCTTTTCTTTTTAGTTCATCGAGAAGAAAAATATATAATAATTTAATTTTTTTTTTTTTGTTTTTTGTTTCGGTCAAGAATTACGAGGTGGATCTTTCACGTCGACTGAAAACTGCAGCCCATGAAACACAGGCTTAGAAATCTGTTGTAATTTTCTTTTTTACTTTAAAAAAAATATTTTTGTATTCGTTAAATATATATAAAACCATACCTCAAAATTCATTAACTTCATTTCTTTCTTTCCCTTCTAAAAAAAATCACAAAAAGACGCTGTTTTAGAACATTCTAATTCAGGACACCCCCTTAAAAAATTGCAGATACAGGAATCTGGAATGATCTTGTGCTTTATTATTATTATTATTATTATTATTATAGTTATATAACAACAGGAAAAGATTGATTTTTGAAAGATAATATATATCTAAATATATGTCGGGTTATGGTTGGAATTTTGGGCGCGCAACAACTCTTCACGTGAATTAACAATTATTTTACACAACCGAGACTATATTTACACGTATACACAAGTCTACTACAAAGATTAACAAATAATAAGTCTAGTGAATAATAAGCTTAACGAATAATAAAGTTAGTGGATAATAAGTTGAACGAATAATAAGTCTAACAAATAATAAGTCTAATAAATAATGAGTTTAACGAATAGTAAGTTTAATGAATAGTATGATTTACGAACAATAAGTTTAATGAACGCTATTAACAATATTTTTGAGTTCAAACGAATCCACGGCCAACGGGATAACTCTTTACTAAGCGTAGACTGATCTTAAGCACAGAAATACGATGGTTGAAAATTCGACGTGTCACTCTCCAAAAGCAATCGCAGGAATGCCAGCCTCGTGGAGATTTTTCTCGCTATACGCTTGCATTTGTTTTCTATACTCGTTTGGAAGCATCGAGAAGGTTCCAAACGCCGTTGCTAGGCACACTCGTTGGAAGCATCGAGAAAGTTCCAAACGCCGTTGTTAGGCAGCTTCTGCCTGGAGTTTGATTAGTAATACAATGTATGACCCATTGTATCCGCACCTCCGAGGCAGCATCACACGTGGCTAGGCCCGCTCCCGAGGCCGCATGCCGCCACAACCACATTTCTCGGAAAACCCATACAACCACTCCACACCTCCGTTAGGCAAAACGTACATCCCGTGACCGTGGCTACGTTCGGCGACCAATTGTCACCTCGAACCCAATCTCGCTATCACAAATCTCGAACAATTACAGCTATGATAAAATCCAGGCTAGAGTACTAGAGGATGTTCCCAAAATTTCCAAGGAACGGCTTCGGCTTTCCTTTCATCTCCGACATATAAAATTTTCCCATTTGCATCATGGCCCTACTTAAGAAGACAGTTGAAGGCATCAGTGGCGTTCAAATGACGACTTATCACCGTGCGCGGTAGGTCGTAGGTGCAGTAAATGACATCCGAATTCTTCATGGAGTTTATCGAAAATTTACTGTTCAAAACGATTGGTAAACAATGTTACTTCGCAAACATCGCATCTTACATTCTTTATAACAGAGGAAAAAAGTAAAAGTTATTAATTTAAAAAGAAATTATTTAGATTAAAATGGAAAGTAAATCATATTATTTCTCGTAGAATTCTTTAAAATGGTCAATACATAATGGTACATCGCAAATATGGCATTTAAAGACCATTTCCCTTCCAGTACGTTTAGATCCATTGGGGCAAATAAATTTCAGTTTACATTATAAAATTAGAATATTTTTAAAATTTGAATCTGTTAAATTTAATAAAATTGACAATACTTACCCATAGTGACAGTTGAAAAGATTTTCACAACAAAAGTAAGACTTGTTTAGAAAATAATAAACTGATATAGGCGAGATGCTGACAAACGGGTCAAACGTGATCTCTCACATCTGAAGAATACTTAGCGAAATAAAAAGCAGTCGCGGCGCGCTTAATAATCCGCGCTTGGTGATAGAAGACAGTCGCAGCGCGCGGATTAATTCGCGCTGGGATTCAAATGAGTTATGCAGATACAAAATAACGATAGGATACAAAGGCAAAGACAAAAGAGTGAGGAGATAGAAAATTAGTATTTGTAATTGTTGAAACTCATTACATTAAACTTCCTTATTTGGGAAATTGTTTGCCTCTGCGGTTATTTGAATTTCAAGCTACCAATCAGAGATCTACGTATATTGTTAACTACAATTTTAAAGGATAATTAAAATTTAGTGGCCGTTCCACTAATAGTAAAGGGCCGCTTCAATTATTAACTTGCCAATTTGCTAGTTCGTCTAAACGCGATTGGCAGCGGTTAAATTCCCAGTTCGTCTGATCGGGTTGAGATTAGGAGCAATCTCGCTTTTGTGTTTCACGGTTCATTAGATATTCTGCACCGTGCGTTTCTATTTTCAGCTGATGTTTAGCCATCCATTCGAAAGTAGTCCAATCCCAATGACCAACTTCCAGTGTGTCCATCGATATATTCCGAATCTTCACCGTTGTGAGTTGTATTATCGATTTTTTCACACCGTTTAACTCAACTACAGCTATTGCTATAACAGCAGACATAGCATAGACATCTTCATAGTTGAAAATTTACAATTTTGTTTTCAAAACTAATTCTTTCGTTAAGCGTGGCTTCTAACAAAAAACAGGGTTTACAGATTCGCGTTTAGTTCGCAAAAGTTTAGAAGGAACGTCTAATGAAAGTTGCAAGATAAGATTTGTTGAACAGTGTAATTAAAGATAACGATCGTGAAAGTACCGAGCTAATTGAGGCATTTTTCAAAATAAAGTACAGATTATTGCACTTTGACTGTTCGAATTAATTGCAAGAAGCATACACTTTGTCTTCGCTTTGTTCAAACTGCTTCGAAATTCGAAAAAGAAGCATCGATTTGGAAGAAACCCGCATCTTCGAAGCGTTCAGGTTTAACGAAGTGTAAACAACATTTCTTTGTTTTCTTTTCAGGTTTCTCAGCTGTTATTCCAACTTCTAGACAGAAAATAAGAGGAACATAAATGTACTAGCTGTCCGGCCGCGCCTTCGTCCTCACAACCCTCGAATTTATGTTTATTGCTCTCTGTTTGAACGCTCCTTTAGGACTTGAATTTCGAAAAACGCTCCAACATGAGATTATTTATTTCTAACGACCAGCTTATTTGCCGCATCCTAAATCACCAGCTTTAACCGATATAGAGATACGGTTTTCCTTTGACGAAGCAACTTACCCCTTTTTTGTCCCCATTAAGGGTTGAATTTCGAAAAACGCTGAAACACGCGTTTGTTTATTTTTGGTGCTGATTTCTAGTGAATTTTTAATGAGCGCACAACTACAGCTACTCGTGGGATATGAGCTGTTTTAAAAAAAGTTATTACTCCAGTTTTACCCCTTTAGGGGGCGTATTATTTAAATCATTTAAATAATAATTTAATATTATTATTATATTATATTATATTGTTATATAATAATCATTTTAATAATAATTTAAATCATTTTTTATTCCACGTTTGCGTCATAAAAGAAATATACCGTGCAGATTTCACGTTTCTAGCGATTTGGACTCATTGATGGATTTCGAAGAGAAATTAATTTCTCTGAAAATTTAGCTGTCTAAATTTGTTTCATGAAAATATGTCGTAATTTTTCCACTTCTTTATTCCAGAAGCAAAAACATCGTATATCGTTTGTGTAATTATGCTACTCGCGTTTCTCGTTTCACTGCTAATTGCGTCCCTGCATTGTTCATTTCTTCCAACGTTCTTTGTAATATCGCATTTTATAATATTCTTTCTCTAATATTCCGTTTTTAGGAAATGTCGTTTGGAAATGAAAGTTACGTTTGCTGAGTTAGAAATCGTTTTAATCCGAGATAATATGCGTCAGCTAAACGACTGCTATGATTATTGGTCCGTGATACTCTTCCACTTGTATCTCGTTGCTCATGCAGATGTTTTAAATACAATCAGAATAAAAATTCGACAGAAATTAAACAACTCTTATAGAAGTATCCCTATGCTATGGTACGTGTATCAGAGGGAGAAAGAGATATTTACATTTCAAGATGTTGTTTTCTTCTTTAGACGTGACTTTAGTATTTTATGGAGGCACGTTATGGCGATCTATATACGTAAATGTCTTTCTGGGAGGTCCACGATCTATTTCAGAAAACATCACACGCTGCGTTCGTGGCGTCGATTTCATTCGCATTTCGTGAAGAAAATCTGGTTAATTACAATTTCTTTAGTGAAGAATAACAGTGTTTGAATAACTACAGCTTCAGTTAATATCGATATAAAAATACGATATCGGTGAGATCAATTCAGATCAGATCGGTAATTGCATATGAAATTCATTATTTTGATGAATGGAATGTTCCTCTTCTACTTTGTGGTATTTTACTTTACCAACTATGACATTACTATTACTACTACACTATTACTAACAAGAAGAGAAAGAACAGAAGTTTCTTCGTTATTTGACACCTGTAGTTTTTCAAAATCTCGTTATTTGTACTCAATATTACACACTTGAAGATTAAATAATTTTGTGCTTCTGTTATTCTATTCGTCTCTTTATTCTATTTATTCTGTGTAAAATTAACAACACCTGTAGTTTTCCAAAATCTCGTTATTTGTACTCAATATTACACACTTGAAGATTAAATAATTTTGTGCTTGTTTCATTTTATTCGTCTCTTCGTTCTATCTATTCTGTTGTGTAAAATTAACGTGAAATTAAGGTAGAAATATGCTATTTTGCGTTGAGAGAACTGTGACCTATGAAGTTTATGATATACAGAAAAATAAAATCGACTTTGTTTATTTATGGCACCGTCACTGTTAAGGAACGATATATGATATAAATAATAAATAAGTAAATGAATTTGGAAATAAGATTGAAAGATAACTTGAAAGATATCAGTTATTTTTCATACGTAAAAATAAGCTTCGACTATTTAAACCGCGAAAGAAATTTCCCTGTCTCGCGATAACACGAGATAACGCAATTAATGTCCACATTTTGTCAATTTATAATACGCTGACTCCGCACTGTGAGATTCTGGTATATAATTGTCATCAAGGAAACCATTTTGTTTCTTGATAAAAATAATTTGAAACGCTAAATAGGAACGAGTGAAGGTAAAATTATCTACGTTGCTCGGCATTTTCCTGCGGACGATACAAGTAGACACGAAGTATCCGAGATAATTCACGGTGCCTCGCGTGACTTTACATTTTGATGTTTTAGCTGAAAATTGCTTATTTAATAACGAGGCAAGGGTTCAAGGATACTGCAGGAAAGTCGACTAGAGCGTTTGCCTAAAAGAGAAAAGAAATTGGATTTTTGGACAAAATATTCCGTTGCATAGTCTTGTTATCTTGTTGTAACGCTATCTTATAGTCCTTTTTGCGGATCGATAGAATTTATTCATCGATCTTGAAACGTTCGATGATGGATCAAAATGTGTGAATTAGCGAGAATTGTCGAATATGGACAACGAACTTTTGCAATCTTTTTGATCCAAATTGATCGGTCGATATTTTTAAGCATTTTACAAATGGACTAATTATTGTTTCATTTGAAACAAAATTGAATATGGATCTTCTACAAAATTTACATTTACGCAGAACTTTGCCTACCTTCTTCTCAATTTATTGATCGATTCTTTTCAAATTTCGTAAATGGAACGACACTTTTCAACGATATAAAAATCTACAGGGAAATACCTTCTGTAAGTCGTCAAGTGTATTCATCTCGCTTTCTGCACTCGAAGTTGGTCCAGATGAATTCGATTTAATCGCTTGTTTTTTATTAATACGTTATATTGTTTATTGAACATGAAACTGCTACAAAATTGACGCAGAACTTTTCCCATCTTCTTCTCAATCCATTGATCGATTGCTTTCAAATTTCGTAAATGGAACGACACTTTTCAACGATATGAAAATCTACTGGGAAATACCTTCTGTAAATCGTCAAGTGTATTCATCTCTATTTCCGCACTCGAAGTTGGTCCAGATGAATTCAATTTAATCGCTTGTTTTTTATTAATACGTTATATTAAATAATAAATTTTACGCAGAATTTTTCCTATCTTTTCTTCAATCCATTGGTCGATTGCTTTCAAGTTTCGTAGATGGAATGGTATTTCTCAGCAATGTAGAAACCTACGGAGTATCTCATTAATTCGTTATATTATTTCTAATTAAACAAAATTGGACACGAAGCTGCTGCAAAATTGACGCAGAACTTTTCCTACCTTCTTCTCAGCCAATTCTTTTTCTAATCGATTCTTTTGAAATTTCATAAATGGAATGACATTTCTCAGCAATGTAGAAACCTACAGAAGATCTCATTAATTCGTTATATTATTTCTAACTAAACAAAATTGGACACGAAGCTGCTGCAAAGTTGACGCAGAACTTTTCCTACATTCTTCTCAGCCAATTCTTTTTCTAATCGATTCTTTTGAAATTTCATAAATGAAATGGCATTTCTCAGCAATGTAGAAACCTACAGAAGATCTCGTTAATTCGTTGTATTATTTCTAATTAAACAAAATTGGACACGAAGCTGCTGCAAAATTGACGCAGAACTTTTCCTACCTTCTTCTCAGCCAATTCTTTTTCTAATCGATTCTTTTGAAATTTCATAAATGAAATGGCATTTCTCAGCAATGTAGAAACCTACAGAAGATCTCGTTAATTCGTTGTATTATTTCTAATTAAACAAAATTGGACACGAAGCTGCTGCAAAATTGACGCAGAACTTTTCCTACCTTCTTCTCAGCCAATTCTTTTTCTAATCGATTCTTTTCAAATTTCATAAATGGAATGACATTTCTCAGCAATGTAGAAACCTACAGAAGATCTCGTTAATTCGTTGTATTATTTCTAATTAAACAAAATTGGATACGAAGCTGCTGCAAGATCTACGCGGAACTTTTCCTGCCTTCTTCTCAGCCAATTCTTTTTCTAATCGATTCTTTTGAAATTTCATAAATGAAATGGCATTTCTCAGCAATGTAGAAACCTACAGAGTATCTCATTAATTCGTTATATTATTTCTAATTAAACAAAATTGGACACGAAGCTGCTGCAAAGTTGACGCAGAACTTTTCCTACCTTCTTCTCAGCCAATTCTTTTTCTAATCGATTCTTTTGAAATTTCATAAATGAAATGGCATTTCTCAGCAATGTAGAAACCTACAGAGTATCTCATTAATTCGTTGTATTATTTCTAATTAAACAAAATTGGACACGAAGCTGCTGCAAAGTTGACGCAGAACTTTTCCTACATTCTTCTCAGCCAATTCTTTTTCTAATCGATTCTTTTGAAATTTCATAAATGAAATGGCATTTCTCAGCAATGTAGAAACCTACAGAAGATCTCGTTAATTCGTTGTATTATTTCTAATTAAACAAAATTGGACACGAAGCTGCTGCAAAGTTGACGCAGAACTTTTCCTACATTCTTCTCAGCCAATTCTTTTTCTAATCGATTCTTTTGAAATTTCATAAATGAAATGGCATTTCTCAGCAATGTAGAAACCTACAGAAGATCTCGTTAATTCGTTGTATTATTTCTAATTAAACAAAATTGGACACGAAGCTGCTGCAAAATTGACGCAGAACTTTTCCTACCTTCTTCTCAGCCAATTCTTTTTCTAATCGATTCTTTTGAAATTTCATAAATGAAATGGCATTTCTCAGCAATGTAGAAACCTACAGAAGATCTCGTTAATTCGTTGTATTATTTCTAATTAAACAAAATTGGACACGAAGCTGCTGCAAAATTGACGCAGAACTTTTCCTACCTTCTTCTCAGCCAATTCTTTTTCTAATCGATTCTTTTCAAATTTCATAAATGGAATGACATTTCTCAGCAATGTAGAAACCTACAGAAGATCTCGTTAATTCGTTGTATTATTTCTAATTAAACAAAATTGGATACGAAGCTGCTGCAAGATCTACGCGGAACTTTTCCTGCCTTCTTCTCAGCCAATTCTTTTTCTAATCGATTCTTTTGAAATTTCATAAATGAAATGGCATTTCTCAGCAATGTAGAAACCTACAGAGTATCTCATTAATTCGTTATATTATTTCTAATTAAACAAAATTGGACACGAAGCTGCTGCAAAGTTGACGCAGAACTTTTCCTACCTTCTTCTCAGCCAATTCTTTTTCTAATCGATTCTTCTGAAATTTCATAAATGAAATGGCATTTCTCAGCAATGTAGAAACCTACAGAGTATCTCATTAATTCGTTATATTATTTCTAATTAAACAAAATTGGACACGAAGCTGCTGCAAAATTGACGCAGAACTTTTCCTACTTTCTTCTTAGCCAATTCTTTTTCTAATCGATTCTTTTCAAATTTCATAAACAGAATAACATTTCTCAATGACGTAAAATCCTACAAAGAGATACCTGCTGTAAATCATGAGATCGTAAATTTGTCTTGTTTGTACGACGTGTCGCTAAAGAAATAAAAAAGAACAAAAAAATAAAAACCTGGTAGGAAAGTAAGAAATATGGAAGACGCAGAGTGCTTTAAAGTTTCCCTGAAATATTACACGTCCGGATATCTTCGGAGAGGATTTTATTCGAATATCAATCCGTATTTCCCTCGGCATCTCATCATCCGGAGGCTAACGCGCCCCTATCACAGGAACTCGACGTATGATGTAGAGGAACGACGCGCTGCACACGGTGCTCGCTGTGATGCATTCTGGCCGTGATCGTTGGATCGAAATTGTATGCCGCGTTCCACGGTTTCCTCGGCACGGAGCCAACTCGCGACATGGGCCGAATTCTCTTTGTCCACGTTACCCTACCACGGTCACGATGTCCATCGAAGCTTCTTCGTACAGGCGGCAGAAAAAAGTAGGAAAAGGAGAAAAAGCGGAACAGTTGGTAATTCCGCGGAGAATTTCGACGGCGTTGTTACTCGTTCGACCTAGTTTGTCCAGCATGAACAAACATTTACAGCGACAGCGAAGCTACTAGGCCCCCAGACGACAATGACAAATGTACCAGTTGCGCGCCAGCTTTCAGAGAATTTTCCTTCTGCTTGTTCCTTCTGCTAATGGAATTTAAAACGGATGCAACTCGCGTGGTACCATTTCTCGCTCGCAGACAACAATCTATGTTACGCTGCGTTTAAAGCAAGTCCGCTTACTTTAGCAAAATCCAGTAAAACGAAACTATAGAGCACTTGTTCGCCGTTTGACGATCGTTGCCATCGGAAATCGAACATCCGAATGCTCTGACAGCATCCCGAAAATGTCTGGTCGATTTGTGGTAGACGGTGTGACGTGGTGTTGGTTAAAGTAATAACGAGACGAGTTGATTTAATTAACTATATTTACAGGTATTTCAAACTGTAGAATACAAAATTAATCGCCAGCATTGCTCGCTTGATAATATTCGTTATGTGATTGCGCAATGCTGCGTTACTGATACTAATCGTTATGCTGATTCGTTAGACTGATTCGTTATACTGACTTACTGACTCGATACTGATATTCATTCGCTGTGTCTGGAGGACATGGTCGTCTATTTATACTGGTCGAGGAGCGTACCGAAAGGTTCGAACTTGTCGCCGGTTGTAGGTTGCACGTAGCAGCGAAATTGCTTTGTCCAGACTTTGTTTGTTATATTATGTGCGTCGTTCAGTGTTAATCCTCTGTGGCAAAACAAGTACGTGAGGTGTCTTCGAATCGAAACGTCCTAAGACGCATGTGCCGCTACAGATTCTTTCAGATACTCAGAACGTGCTCTGGCGTTCGTCGCGAATATAGAAATAGTCGCAGAAACCAGTTGACGAAGCACGCTTGTGCTGAGACACGTGGCGAAGATGCTAACCTGTAACTGCAGAGATGAAAGTTGATACAGGACAGGGCCGGCGCAAGGCAGGTTCAGCGCGTTCGCTAGAACCCGGCTCCTCGTTTTGAGAGGCCCCGCGGTCTACGAAAATTGTCCAATAAAAAAACACCGATTTTGATTAACTTTTTACAGAATGATGATACCATTAACAGATGCAAGACATTTTTTTAGTAGCGATGATTCAGTTTAAAGGAGAGAGAATAATCATGAAAGTTCAGTGTAACTCCGTAAAGTGCTCATATCCTGGAAGCTACTTTAGATAAAAAAATCCAGGCACTTTCGGAGAAATATACTTTTTAGAGAAATTAAACTATATTAATAGCTTTTTGCAAAAGTCATACATGACTACAGATTTTCTACTTTCATTGAATTTTTCGCCGCTTGAAAGCGAATTATGCACGCGAAAAAATATTACTTGGATTTGTTTAAAAAACTGCTTATAAAAAATATATAATATGTAACAACATTTGTAAATAAATAATTCCTCGTTGTAAAATTTAAGTGTAGGATTTCAATGTGTATTCCGGCTCCACAAAATTTTTAAACTCGGCCCTGTGAGAGGTCACGTCGGCCCTGTAAGAGGTCACGTCGGCCCTGTAAAAGGTCACGCCGGCCCTGCAGAAAGATCAATTTGAACGAATATCAATTGAACAATGTCAATTTTTACACGGATAATTGTAAATACGATGCATTGGCTTGATGAGAAAGTAATATCGGTTTTTCATCGAACTATTGGAAAAACAGTTTCAAGTGACTGATATTTCAGAGTTCGCGATAAGATCATTTTATTAAAATGATATTTTCTGTTTATGAAGAACTTGACTCTTTGAACTGGCAACTCAACGAAGTCGATAGAACGAGCAGCTTCGATAGTTGGACATGGAGAAAGACAAAGCCTCTTTTCGATCTAAATTACTTTATTATTTGTTAGGAATCTGGCTTAGGTTTGCATATAAATATTTGAAATTCTTTCGCAGCCTGCCTTTTGGTAATTTGAAAATTATTTCGTATTATTAATTGGATTATTATGGAATTATTAATTAAATTATTACAGAAGAAATATAAATATTTTCTATTTGTGTAAATGAGAATGATTTACATTCGTATGTCAACAATTAAATTAAAAAAAAAATAATGTGACGTCCCGGTATAGTGTTTAAAATTCGGCAACATCTTCAGAAAGATCCAAAGTACTACAGAGGTGAACATGTATAAACAAGTTATTTGCAACTTATTTTCGCTTGTACAAATTATTTCCTTGTTTGTAAATACGCAAGAAAAACGTGCAACTATTTTGTACAAATCGCGATTATTATCTGTCAAAAAATTGTAAAATTGAGAAAAGGCGGTCAATCGCTCAAAAAATCGTGCGAACGGCGCAAAATTCGTCCGCAGTTTGTTATTAAGAAATAGCGAAACCGGTTCCATTGAACACCAAAAATATTCGGAACGACTACAAAAATAAAACTCGTATCGTAACCATGATATTTTATGAACACTAAAGCGTAATACTCGAACAAGTGTCCCGTGATTGGTAGAAACGATTGAAGTTGATTGTAATATGAAAGCCCTTTCAAACGATTCGCGATGTGGGTTACAGATGACCCTATAGTCAGGAAACAAATCCTTTATTAACGTGACTAAAGAACAAGTGTATCAAGTTTGCTAGATAATGTACATTATCAAGAATAACAAATTTTGGAATACTGTTATACGCCAATATGTGTATAAACATGGAGGAAACAGCGTTATAATTTGTGGCTGTGGGATATTTGAGAACCGTTTAAATCAACAGACTAAAATGTTTATTTGCATATTTTGGAAGAAAATTTAGAAAGAAGAAGTTGAATTCTGTAAAAAAATAATAAAGAGGATAGTAGGAAATGGTTATTACAAAACATGTCTTCAAACAACTTCAAACTTCCAACCAAGTAAATTCCCAAATAAGTAGAAAATAAGTGATCTCGCCTGAATTCTTATAGGTTGAAGTAAAAGGACGACTAGAAAATATTACGTTAAAAATAACCAAAGTTCAGAATTTGAAATATTATCCGAGTAAGACGATACTCAATCAACTGTCAGCAAGTCATTAATTAATATAATACGAAAAGGAGAAGGTACTGTGCGTAGGAGATTATTAAAGTGAAAGGTGGAGGATGATTAATTGAAAAAGTATCGATAATAAATTTATGTTCCAATATCTCTTACATTATTCTTTCTACTAATTAATTGCTGATAGTCGAATGTATCAATAATTCTCTTTGTATTAATAATAAATGTCATATTTTTAAATTAAATAAATATCGATATTTATTTACTATTTTTTCTTTCAGCATTATATGACGTCAAATAAATCGTAATGCATGGTACAGTTCTGTTTAACGTACCTAAAAATGTTATTATTTATATACACTAAATTTTTCTAGTTTATGTACACACGTATACATATTCTTAATACATATTGATATTTTATTTTAACATTTTCGTTGTAAATGTTCGAATATTTTCATAGACAATGATGATTTTATTTTTTTACAGTTGCTTAATCGATGCAGAAGTTTGAAGAAATTGCTTTTACGGGTTTTGTTCGTTTTACGTGCTCGGAATAATAAGAATCCTAACAAGAATCCCGATATCGATTGATATTCCTTAGAGTATTTGCTATAGATTTAGTACTCGATAAAGAAAAGTACCAGATAAAAACCCGATAATTGCAAAAGTACTATAAAGTAGAAATTATTATATTCTAATATCTCTTAATTTATGAGAACGATTTAGTGTAATTAATTAATCGAAAATTAATTGAAAAATTAATTCCTTTACGTTCGTTAACAGAGTTGAAGTATTCTGAAATACGAATTTTCATCGAGTTGAAATTAATTAAATTACAATTAAATTCCACAAATCACGCTTTACTAAACTGACGAATATATTCAATTTATTGAATTCTTTATAAAACCTTTTCAAAATTTTACTGAGACATATAACGGCAGAAAAAACATTTCTTAAGATAATCTTTTTGGCGACATCGTCTTAATACTTTTGTACAGAGAATAAAAAGCGCATCGACTGATATATGATAAATTTAGCACCTTGATTCTTTTCACAATGACATGCGTTTTTCGAAATAGCCCAACTTTGGCTTAGGAAGCTTTCATGTAACGATAAATAAAGATATAAAATCTGGAAATCTAGAATGATTAAATTTACGATGACTCTATTTAGCTGGTCCACTCTGCATATCTAATGCAGAGAAATTTCTTATTTATTGGATTGACAACTAAGTGATTGCGGATTTTGCCATGATGTGATATTGACAAACTCCAACCCAATACAATGTGCTCGAAATTATTTTAACGTATCATAACGACATTACGAGATTCATTATGTACGATGTGCTCAAAATTACTTCAACGAATCTTATTATCATGGTGAAACTTTTTATTTAAGACATACTGAAAATTACTATGACGAATCATATCACGATTATGAAATTTTTTACTCACGATATGCTCGAAATTGCTTTAACGAATCCCGTTACCATTACTGGTATCCAAACAATTATCCATAACGTCGGCACAAAAATGTTCTCGATGATGAACAATGAACGTTTATTCGGCGCAGCTATTTGGAAATCTTGCTGCGTAAAAAATTACGGCTTAATTGGCCGAGAAACTTAATTAAAATAGCCAAGGGTGTGCACGAAGACAATCGGCTTTACAGCATTTTCCCAACGGCGCTGAATAATTATCTTAATGCACGCTCGCGCTACTTCCTTCCACGTTTGCATCTTTATATGCATGGCTAGTCTGCAGCTGCAGCTGCGGAACACCGTCCTTGTAACATCTCGGTCAGCAAGCTCGATCGAAGGTTTTAACACCCACGAGTTCCATTCGAAGGATCTGACAAGTTTTCGTGTGACGGCACGCGCGCTCCCTTACCTTTTACAGGGCCATTTTATACGTCGCAAGGATTATACCGCGCTTTATTTCTGTTTGCTTTCGGCTCGCAGGTAGTACGCTTTCTATCGGCATTTGCAACTCATTGATCGTTCGTTGATTAACGCCGTACGTATCAAGGGAAGTAGAACATAAAGTACGAGGATATTTCGCGATGCTTTTAAAAGCTCTGTTGTTACGTACGACTGAGAAGATTGCGCTATGTTTGCACGCAATGTTACACGAACTTTCGCGAAACAAAGGGTACAATTTGTTTTCTTAGCGCGATTGCCAGCGGAATTTATTTTCTAAATCTCGCGCCGCGATATGATTTACAGCGTGAAGAGCGAAAGTTATTTTCGACGTGACTGTTTCGAATTGTACGAAGATTAGCGAAACAAATAGTAGCTGTTTATAGTATCCTGCGAGCCCTTATACAAAGTGACTGTTTGTTTATCGTCCTCTACAATTTGCCATTCATTGAACTGAAAACTTGAACCAGTTTACAATTTGATAAATAGGTAACAGAAAAAATTGAAATTGCTTGGGAAAAGTGTTCTCTTCTATATTTGATAAACATTTTGGATAAACGTTTATTAAGTTGTCTCTTTGAAAGACTTAAATAAATATTCATTGTAATTATCAGTAAAATTAGAAATTACTGTTAGACACTGTATATTACTTTGTTATTGTAGAAGCATATTCGAATGATGATACAAGTTCAACTGGAGATGAATAACCATTATACAAATAAATAGGAATACAAGCAATGAAACGTAACGGATAAGAAAAACGAATAAATGTTTAATGAATAAAGATGTACAGATGATATAAATTTTGAAATAATGTTTATTTCACCAATAAAATTATTGTGATTAATAAATCTCACGTGATATTTTATATATAAATGCTTTCATGTTCCATTTTTGCTGCTTCATTGCTTAGAATTAATCAAAGTAAATCATGTGCAGGAAATATAAAAACGTTAGTATTTGCATTGCAAATGAAATATAATAACTTTCTCATATTCGTCACGTTTAAACGATCAATGTTATTGTCAATATTCAAGATTTTTAATATTATGCTGACAATATACACAAATATTGTCATTATTTTTCATGTAGAATATCATCGCGAATACAAATTTTTATACTCAATTTTTCAAGCTTCGTATTATGAAGGATCCACAGGACGATTTTAGAGAAAATCCTACACGACAAAGTATACTACACTTTTTTCCCCTCCCTTTCACATGTTTTTGTTTCGGGGATTTTCTCACTTTTTTCACTTGGCAACCGTTGTTTTTTTTCGGTCTACGATTGGTTCTCCTTCTCCCCTTTTTTTCCCTCCTCTCATCCCGAGCTGAGCTTTGTTCAAGTAAGCAAGAGCCATCCTGAAAAATTGGAGACAGAATTACAACACACAGCCGAGGATTCGAACCAGAGTCCTGACATGTTTGTAGCCAGCTACGTTAACCACATCGCTATCGCCTCCCATATTCTGACAGTTACTTTTAACGCTATTTCATTCTGCAAAAATCTAATGTTTTTATTTATGTTGGCAAGTTTTGACCATAATGTCTCTATTTCATCAGCCTTCGCCTTCAATGTATTTACCTCAAGACGAAGGTTCTGCAATTCGTTTCCAATTTCAGTCAAGTTTACCTTTTTATTTGTTACCTGAATTGATTATTATTTTCTTAGACGTGTTAACAATACTAACGTGTTGTTCTGAACTTATCAGATAAGGTCCGTCCACAGACGACGCTGTCTCTGCGTCTGTTGGCTCCACCTAAATATTAAAATGAGTTATTAAAATTAATACAAGAATAAAAATAAACATGCTTTAAAGTGTTTAAATGAGCTTGGTTTAAACTCGGCCCATTGATCGGCTAGAGGATCTCTTGCGTACGACAATGTTGACATCCTTCAATATTGACAATAATATTGACAAGACCATAAGAATCGAAGGTTCCAACACAAACCAGAAAAAATAAAGCTACCCTTACCCGGATTATCACATTGTAGGCTAACCCATGAACATTTAATAACAAAACAATCACGTCCTGATTTCTCGTTGGATTTTGATGTTGTTCTGATTGGATCGCCAACATCGTCATTACCATGTAGCATATTTTAATGTCAAAACCGAAATGAGATCTAACCTGAACGATTCTCTTGACGCGTTAGGGATTTTTAAACAGATAAATCTACTCGATTCCATGTAACTAGATATTATTCAATGTCTCAAAAGCAAATAATTAAAAATTATGTTTCTTTTTTCTTTTCATTTTGTTTGGTAGTCGTTGGTGACTTTATGGTCACTGGAAACACCTTAAGCTAAACTCATAAATAAATACGTAAATATTGGCAACAGTATTGATCGTTTGAATGTACCTTAGATGCAAAACACGTGTTCATGATTGATACAAATTGAAGAAATGTCTAATAAAAATACTACGACTTTTAACTTACAATATACGCAGTAATAATACAACTTTTACTTACGGCATACAAGAATTTACGATACATACATATTTCCGTGAATTTACACGCTGTTTTACTTTCGATAACATGCCGCAGAGAAGTACGGCCTGCCAATTCAACAGCAAACACTATACACATATACATACATATTCTATACATATATTTAGAAAATATCAGAGGGCTTTGATTTTGAACGAGACACTTTTATAGTCCTTGGCTCTTATCTGCTTTTGCGTTAAACCGGGAAAACAGGGAATGGAAAATTAATAAAATAGATAGAGGGTGGGTGGTCGGTGAGATTTCCAAGTAGGCGTGTTACGAACGATGAATTTCTGGTTTATTTTTAGGCATTCTACTTGAAATTCTACTATAGTCGTCGATTCATCGGTGTCTCGATTCTTTTTACATAATTCTCGAAACTTGTATATAAATTTGCCTCTTCTCTTAACAGAAAAGAGTATTATGTTGAATCAGATATGAAAAAAGAGAAACTGATTCATTTGATCGTATGGATCCGATTACGATCGGTGGTATATTTAGCGTTACGTGTCGCAAAGGAAAATGAAATAGGATTCTGATCATCGATTTCGTGAATCCGATTAATCATGAATTATATATTACACGTTCTTGCGCGAAACAAATTTCGAATATCGTTGCTAAATGTGGTAATAATCTTCCATATCTTCCATATACATCAATGTATTGTTTTTAAGCTTCGCAATATTCCAGAGAACATTTTTAATGCAATATCAATAATAAAAGATTTTTTAATACGTAAATCCTACGATAATGAAGCTCACAGTTCTAAATACACTTTTATTTGGATATCATATGGAAATAACATGGTTTATTTGATGGAATTCAAAGAGAGAAACTTTTATTAATCTCGCGTTTCTTGGAATTTTCATATTTTACGGGAATACTATCGTTATAATCTTCGTTAAAGAAAACTGATACTTTTACTTTATCTTCAGCCTTCTATAACGTTACGTTACATTTTGAAAATTACATTTTGAAAATTTTTTCTAACTGTTGCTGTATCGTTCTATTTTATATGGACATAATCATTGGACTTTTAACTTCTAATTTCAGATTAAAGTAAAAGGCTTCAATCGATTCTGTTTCTTTATCGCAAAAATAAAGGAAATTCCGTAGTGATAAGATGTTAAACGATGTAGCTTTTATTTTAACGATGTTTAAGAGTCTCACTTCATCTTTCTTCATTAACAGTTCCTTACTTGTACCAGCATTTACCAAAATTTAATTTATTCAATTACAGTCTTGTTTTTATCCTATGAAGCTGCATAGAACGAAAGTTGCAAGAATATATTATCAAATACCAAAAAGTAACAAGAAAAAGAATACAGAGGAAATAGAGGTACAACTTGTAACAAGAAGCGTTGTTAATAGCGTCTCATAGATTGGCTTACTTTAAATTTTAAAGCTGCTACATGTATCGAATTTCGAATCGTTAGGTGCGGTTTATACATGTTCCATAGGTTTAATAAGAAAGGATGAGACCAGCTTACCGCTCCAGCTTGATTTAACTTTCTTCCTTTAGCAATTTTCGGAATCACTGGATCTTTCAACCCGTCAGCCCACCTTATCGATCGTTCATTCATTGGTTTTAGAAATATCTGCCTATCTCGTGGTAGGTCAGGCTTAGCGGAATTACGTCGCACGTTGGGACTAACGATCTGACGTGGGACGTTTGATACGAGATGCAAACTGCGTCATCAATAAGTTTCTCAACGTCAATGACATTTTCTCATTTTTAACCATTCCATCTCTGACACAGCATCTACGCGTTGAAAACTTTACTCGATTTTAAAACTGTCGTCCTAACGCTTATCCCCTTTCCCTTTTTTAAATATAGCTCGTATTTTTCGAAAAGGTTAAGCAACTAAATCGTGTTTTCGATCAAAACTGGCTCGACGCTTGTACCATGAATGTAGATATTCTCTCCTATTACACCGAAGGATTTAATAATGAAATAGAGCGGAGTAAATGCGCACGCCGACTTCGCCTTAATACTCCGGAGATTTTATTTAAACTTAAGAATCGCGACTGAAGAGATCTACTTTCATTTGCGTACAAAAGGTAACGTCTTATGCCGTAAATTGACGATGCCCTACTTTTTCGAAGAACCGTGCAATCTGTAATTTTCTCTACAATTAACTATCGTCGTTAATATCAAGAGTTTAAGATACACCCTTATGGTCTAATGTGTCTAGAAAAATCATCTTATGCAGTTGCTACAGTCTACGTAATCTCGTTTACGTTCTAATTTTTTGTATTCTTATATAGTCTTAGTTGGATTATAATCTTGCTCCTAATTTATTTTAAGTTAATTTCAAGTAAACAATCTTCGTTATGTCTACATTTGTGTAAAGCAAATTTTTTGTTAAATATATGTTTGCACAAAATAAATTACAAAAACAAAAACAAATAAATAAATAATATATAATAACAAATAATAATAAATATAAACTATACCTACATTTTTTAATTTTACCAATAGAATTACAGATACTAATATTATGTTTTCATGGGCACAATTAGAGAAATGAAACAAATTGAAATTCGTTCGGTCTGTTGGAAACTGTAATGAGTATTATTATTTCGTTTTATGGATTTTCATATATCATGTGCATTTCTGTCTTCAAAATATTCCATAAACGGATGAAAATCCGCATTACAACTACTGCTCGTTACAGTGTTAATGAAATTCAAAATGTTTCGTGTAACGTTATATATTCATACAAATTTTCAACATATTTCTAATACATCATTCACAAAAATAAATTTCTCCAGCCCCTGCACGTTCTTATTGACGTACAAAATCTAATAAAACACATACCGAGTTCTTGTCGCTGGAGGAGAAAAAATTACACGAGCGCGAGTTCGACTGCTCGGATGATTAGACAAAGGGCGCTAAGAGAACCACGTTTTTCCTATTATCATACTTAGAATCGTGCACAGACTTTGTAAGGTTGGCCAAATAAAGGCCAACGTCAGCTGCGCCGTATTAGAACTTTTTCTAGCTGGCTCTATCGCGTCCTTGTTTCGTTTCCAGATAGACACCGCGCACCCATTCTATCGAAATCAATGCGCTCCTTTTATTGCCATTTCCTGAATAACGCACATCGTACCGTCTTTGAAAAAGTAACAAAAGCTACGAGACACGATAACAGGAGAGAAAAAAGGGCGCCGCAGGCGATACCACAGCTTAAAAGAACTCGCAACAAGCTCCAAGCGTTTTAAAATCTCTATATCTCACGCAGTACGTCCTATTTTTATTTCGCACCTGTAAATCACCTCATTCACGCGTCCGTTTACCTTTGATGATATCTAGGTGGAGAACTAGATTATTTTCGACGATTCCTCACGAGAATGTCCACGTTCAGTGATACTTGAAATTACCGTGCACCGTGACGATTTTGCGTGACTTTAAACCGACTACTTGTTGTTGTTACGTGTGTACGTAGATGTACACGTCTCCGTGCAATGTGCCATTAATAACTTTTGCCACGTTTAATTAGCTATCACCACTATAATTATATAAGACACGGAAGATTGCGATGATTGAATAATTAAATATGTTTATTTTCATGCAATATACATGTCATTATTTTTATAATACGATCTCATAAGGTTTTATAATCTTTTATGATTATATTATACGTATATATATATGTAAAAATAGTGGCATGTATATTGCATGAAAATAAACATATTTAATTATTCAATCGTCACAGTCTATATATATATATATATATATATATTAACGCACAATAGAACTGCTCTCCCTGTGTCATTTCTAAAATAAAAATACTAAGAGAGTTGAAGTGATTCATTATGTCAAATTGTCATATCGCCTTTATTTCTAGTTGCCCAACCCCGGTAAGGACATGAATTTAACTCGAGGAATTTCACTATTATTAATTCAAATAGATGTAACAAATTTTTATTTCCTGCGAGAAAATAGTATTTGGCATACCTGGCTACCGTTTAGCTGTAAGGAAAGGCGATTTTATGTCAAACATATAGTTTGTTGAAAAAACGACATTGCGAAGAAAGGTACATTTTTAAAAACATCGATTTAGAATAGAAAGTTTGTTCAACCATTAATTGTATGATATGTGCATCATAATACCTCGTTTTTGGAATTAATCTATATAAGTATTTCAAATCTGATAATTTCTTAAAATGTAGCTCTCTTGTAGGAAACCGACGCCAAATAATACCGAAATATAACATCGATACATATAACGATATAATACAATCGATATAATATTTCCGGTAGAAATAAAAATAATAACAGCTGACGTCGTGTAGGTGACGCGAGGCAGCTGAAAAAGTGACGAAAATCATGATCGTATAATTTCCTGTGACGTGAGTCGTATTTACGCTCGACGAGACGGGAAAGGCGAAAGGGATTCGAGAGGACAGGAGAAATGCGAACAAACTGGAAAGGAGCTACTTGATGCGTCTTTGAAATACGTCCGATATCGATGGTGGCACGTTGTTGCAGAGGGTTGAGGACGAGGATAGTGACATGTCCTATGTAGTGCGATGGCGCGTCCCCTGGCGCCGAGGCAAGGGACGAAAGGGGGCGGTGATGTTCCCCACAATCCCCACGTCGCGACCAGCTTTCCTCCGAGCCAGTCGGATGCTAGATGTTGCAGGAGTCGGTTCGTTATATTCGGTTCGACTCGGCCCTAATCGGCTTTCGTCGGGTTACTCGTGCTTTTCACATACACTCGCACATTCGTTGCATTCGCGACCGATGCTCGAATACTGTTCGTTGCCGCTGTGAATGTTTTCGTGTAATTTAGCACGAAAAACATTTGAATAATCGGACACGCGACTAACGCGTTTCAAGCCGTGTGGATACCAGCGAAAAAGAGCAAAAGAGTAAGTGACAGGTCGTTGCACTTGCTCCATCCAATCAGTGTCGTCGCTTCGTTGAATTTCCGTGCGTGATTTGTGTTTACTGGCCGCGCCTGAATACCGTTACTTGTGACACTAGCAGACTGTGCGAAATTTCGTGACTTCTGTCTCTCGCGTTTTTCATCTCTGCGATCGATCTTCGCTTGTCGTGCCCTGTCAACTTCAAACGCTGTAATTTCTTTCGAGATTTTCAAAGTATATCGTGGCGGAGACGCGTCCAAAGTATCAAACGTATTTGTAATAAGCCGAGGAACGGTACAGAGTGATCGTGACAAGAACGGTGCACGAGAGCACGTAGAGCGACCTGTTGTGTCGGGATAGTCGACAGGAAGACACGTAGAATTTAGTGCCTGTCGGGACTCGTTGAACGACGCTAACCAGAACGGTGAACAAGTTACGACGCGTCTAGGAAAGTTGAACATCAAACTCTACACATTCTACAGTCTACAAAGTTCCTAAAGTCATACAATTTAAACGTCGAATTCTTCGCGGCGTAACAGCCGAGAGACAAGTAAAAGGGAGGACAGATCGCAGAAAAATTCCAGCGATAATGCGTACAGTGAGCGAAGCAATGAAACATCGCGCGATCAGCTGACTAGCCGAACTCTTTGGCGGTCGTCAGAACTCGGCCGGTAACGAAAATCGGCAGAAGACCGGCAAGAACCCTAAAAATCGACAGCAACCTAGATTGCCTACTTGTGCGGTTATGACGTTTGGAACGCCGTTTCACACCGAGAAGTCGCAGTTCGTTGGCGATAACCCTGTTCGGTATGTTCTCTCAACTTCTCTCCCTCTTTTTCTCATTATTTCAGTCGTTAGAAACCGGTTTCGGCAAATACATATACGTATATCGTGAGATTCGAAGGTTTTACGAGATTGATACTCGATGTTTTGACTTTGTAACGAAACTTCAGACTGAAGTATATACAAAAACTCGTTTTTTCCTTTTTGAGATAAAAACGCAGGCTTTTTGTTCATTTAACTTCACCTTTTACAAGCTGCTTCATTGTGTAAATACACCGACACTTAAAACGGAAGTGGAGTTTATTTGTTGAACAAAATATGAAGATATTATCTTCCAAAGATTAAACATTTTCCTTTCTTGGTCTTTGAAATGGATATGTTACAGATGTATTGATAAAAATGTTTAAGCTTGAAATATCAAATATTTTCTGTGAAAAAATTGTATACGTAATTAAATGTACATGTACATATTAAGTTTTATATTTATTCTTTATAAAGTGTATTTACATTACATGCTTAAGCGCTTAATCCATAATTTTGTAGTATTCAACGCATAATAACGTCTGCATATGTAGGAATTCATAAATTCAGTCATTTATGTGGCTTCTTATTTATTAGCAATTTAAAGACATTTATCGTGTCTAGAGACATTTGTTTTTAAATTACAAATTTTAGCACAAGCTTACACAGCTGAAAGATGACTTAATCTATTGAAGTATTAAGTTTCATGTGATTGTAAAAAAAATGTAATTATGTATAGTAGCTACATGTACATCAGTCTAATTGTTTATACAGGGTATCCCAGAATTTGACAGTCAAACTCTGTCAGTATATTACGTGGATATAATTAAGCAAAAAATATTACATAAACACAGGCCATTCAAAACTCCATTAAAATGTTCTCATAAAAATATGAAATATGGTGGGAACTCTGTTATAAGATAAGAATAGATTTTCAATCAGCATGATAATATTCCATTGCAAAATGTTCACTGTTCTTCTCGATACGAAACTGATAAAATTGATATTACCCCATGATATGAACTGATATTATCCCATAAAGTTCATTTTGATTTAGTTTGTATTAGTTCCTAACGTATATTTTTTCCTTTCTTTTTTTCTTTCAAATTTTTTGCACGTAAAAATTCAATAGAGCGAAATTACAGGCTAAAGCATTGTTTTCTTTGTTCTGTACTGTTATTATTACTCGCTCGATTTAGTCCATAAAATGTACTGACAAAGTTTGGTTATTAAATGCTAGGAAAACTGTATTTCTGCCTAATTGTATAAAATTTACTATATTAATTGTAATAAATATGTAATAATATCGTAAGAGCTTACGAATTTCAATATGATCGTGGAAATCACAATGATATCATATTATACATCAGCTTTATTAAATTCGGTCAATCACAGTCCTTTATTTCGCAGAAATGTTGTTTATAGTCGAAAACTAATACATGCACGATATATCTGCCTATTATGAAACAATAGTATGATAACGAGGTCCTATGTGTATTGATTGATATTCTAGGAATATATCAGTTTGATAATAACGCATATTTTATATTTTTTCGTATTTCGTATTTCAACAGATAAAAACTTCATCGGTTATTTAACGACTTAAGTTCTTGCACAAGATACCCGATATTTGGAACATTTTTATCGTTATTAGTTGATCGTTTTTCTTAATCTCTTATAAATAAATTACATAATTCCATTTTTAAATATGACATGTCAGTTGCAAAGGAATAAATTCGTTTCTATTTTCTTATTTCCACATACTCGAGTATCAATGGTCGATGAGAAGCAATAATCTGACTAACGGTCGTAATTGCAGAAACGCGTACGTTGAAACTGCCGTAATAGCCGTGGAATTATTTCATTAACATGGAGAAGCAAATGATTCTTTGAAGTCAATTCTACGCTAACGATTTCGATAATAATTATGTTTTACGCAAGTTCCTAGCAAATAAGAAGGTTTCTGTTTTGCTTCGATCGTAATATACAAAGTTCATTGTTTCGAGAAACGGCCAATGACAAATCAGACATTTGGCATCATACGTACTAAAAGTCTCGTTAATACATTTACGATTAGATCCAGAATTATAAAAATGATTGAAAATCAAGAATACGTACAATACGTAACTCGAATGAAATTTGATAGTTGTCGCTAGCTATAGCTACCTATTATAGCTATAGCTGTGGGAAACATAGCTGTTCAGGAAACGAACATAAATTACTTAATCGAGATGATATTGTATATTCCTTTTCGTCTGTGAACCGCATTAAATTTCTCAAAATTAATGGTCAGTGGTATTATGGAAATGCTTGTCTACGTTTACGTAAAAAAGAAAAACGTAATAACACACAGAGGAAGTATCGCTGTCTTCTTAATTTATTAGAGGCTTCGAGTGAGAAAATATGGACATCTCCTTTCATCTAAAATATTAAAGTAACTTGGAAAATAATTACCAGTTACAGACCTGTGACGTCAGTTTAGCGTATTTTCAGTCTCACGTGCATATTGTATGTGCGTGCCTATGCGACTAATTTGGCATTGGTTCGTGGAGATACATTCGAACGTCATTCAATGCTGCACAATATACGATTAATGCATATTGATACCCACTCGCATGCTCACACGATCGCATAAGAATCATTCTTCGAGGCGAAGCGTCTTGTATTTTTATAGTCTCGGAAGTAGAGAAAGCGTCAGTAAAAAGGTATGCTACTCTCGAGAAAATGACCAGAGAACGATACAGGATAGTTCTGATACAGTGCTGACGCTTCCTTTGTTCTGTTGCTACGCGTCAGGAATCTCAATGGCATTGTAGACCGTGAAAAAATTTCTGACGCACATAAATTCAGGTTGAAATCGAGATTAAAGGAGACGTTATCTGTTGAAAGGAGACGTATCTAAGTGCTGATAAAGCGTGCTTTTTTTCTTTTTTTTAAATAACAACGATAAAATACAATCGAAATATAATTTCGAAGTACCAACATAGCAATATAATAATAACGTTATTTCATTGTATACAATTTTTTAACGAATCACGCTTTTTTGAAGTTCCTTTGTTAATATTGATAATAAATATTATTTTCATTGTTGTTGTGTTAGTAAAGTATAGAATCTGAAAGGAGCTGCACTGATACATTTCTATTAAACTGAGAAAATTTATGTTTTTATGAACTTAGAGAAGTAAAGGTACATATGTAGATATCCAAAACAAAGTACATCTTCTGACAGTGAGTAGGTGAAACGTTTATTTATTAGTTATCTATTACACTTTATTTATTGTTATTATTTATTACCATACTATTATAACACTAATCTTACCAGGCCTGGCCAAGTGACCGGTTTCGAAATTTAATTTAAAATTCTACATTCCTTGTTATTTCTTTTGTTCGTCTAGCTCTATGTAAATTCTTATATTATTTGCGAAAACAATTTCTCAATATTTCATAATATTATCTGCTCAAACAATTTCTCAATTTTTGTTAATATAAGAATTTACATAAAGTTAAACGAACAAAAGAAACAACGATGAATGTAGAATCTTAAATTAAATTTCGAAACCGGTTATTGACCGGGCCTGGTAAGATTGGCGTTGTAATAGTATGGCAGTAAATAATAACAATAGATAAAATGCATAATAAAACGTTTCACCTATTCACTGTCAGAAGATAATATAATAATACCCACTAATATCGCAATCTCGGTAGTTTAACGAATTTAGGAAGAAAGAACTAGCTTTTCACGAAAATTTGATAAGTTACGGGTAACAATTAAATTTGTTATTCTCGCTGCAGTTACAAAGTTATGTACAAGTGAAATTGAAAAAGTTTCGCACGCAGTTGAAACTTTGTATGCAGGTGACGAGATGAAAAGTTTCGTGTAAATTCTTCATCCATAATACGCGGTAATATGACCGATTTGAGTGGATAGGTTGGTCAGTGAACTAGAAAAATGTGACGTTATTGCGCTGATGGAAGCGCAGAGGCAAGGACGCGTTGGGGTAGATTGCTATGACCTTATTATCCTCAACATGCTGTTACTCGAACAACGACATCTAAACGAGAGAAGAGAGTATGAAACATTCATTCTGAGCGTTGCTCAGAACTCGTTCTTTGTTTTTGTAGTCGTTCGATTGATTATACGCGTGAACATCTTTCCTTGTTTAACGCTTCCTCTTCTGTTTCAAGAACACTTGGAATTTTTAGGTGTTTAACAAAATTAATTTTCATAAATTATTTCAAATAAATTATACAATTATTAAAACGTATATCTTTGAAGCCTCAGTTTTATTCTAATAAATAATAACTAGGATGAAGCAGTTGTATCGGTGCAGAAATTATGTTTCATGATATCATCTCGTGTCTTAGATACGAAGAACAATGTAATAGTCTATTCTCTTTATTTTTTACGGAATTATTTTTACGAAAAGTTTGTAGCTTATTCATTGACGACATAAATGTAAAATCACCGCGATGAATTGGAATCCGTGTTATATTGAATTCGTTTTATATATCGAAACTTTTCATTACATCGTACGACGACATTTCGAAATTCCTAAAAAGAAAGTAGGAACTAAGCTTTCTGCATTACATACACCTGTTGTGAGAATCGTTGCTGCAATTAATAATTCGTGCTGTATTAACTTGAACGTTGATTGACGCATTATTTATCCAAAACAAACTTGTTCGCAATGTTCCGTGGAAGCAAACATCTCCGGATTATGCGGAACACATTTCCAACTTTCAAATAAAAAAGTAAAAAAGATAGGAATCAAGCAACGGGGTATATCCACAATTTTCCAACGTTTAAAAACATCGAAATTTGTTCTGTGTAAATATTATTCCATTTCTATTCCGTTGATATTTCTCGTGTACAAATATTTTTTGTTCTTCAAATATATAATAATCCATTACGTATGTGCCTTTGTACTGTACATTTAAAACAGTAATATCGTCTATCTTATTTGCATATCATAAAATATAATTTTTCAGTAAGGTAAACGAAGGGAAAAGGAATATCCTGATAAAAGAATCAAGCTGTTTTGAGGCTTTATTTGCCCGATTTATTAACTCTATTCGTTATTAAAAGAAGAAAGTATTTAAAAACAAAAGAAACTAACGACCAATCTATATAAATATATAGAGTTTGTATTTATATTATTTTAAATTGTCCAACAAGACAAGTTCTAAACATGCATGGTACGTTAGCGACAAATATTTACTTTATATTATATAGAGTTATTAATATTTGTCTTTATAATCTAATAATTTACAATTAATCTCTGTGTTCTAAATATGCATGGTACGTTAGCGATAAATATTTACTTTAAACTATATAAAGTTGTTAATATTTGTCTTTATGATCTAATAATTTATAATTAATCTCTGTGTTTATAACACTCGCTTCTTCTCAGGCCATGCTATATCCACAGAGAAGTCATTAGTTTTGCGAATGTTTTATGTCTTTTTTAGAATGTCTATTTTAGAACAATCGACAATGAGCTTCACCTCAGCTTTCGAATATTTAAACTACTTAAATCAATTATTTCTACCGTGTTTGTCTGCTTTTTATATTGGATTGAAAGGGAAGTTTTTAGATTTTACTGCAACAACCTATCAACTAGACAGTTCGTTAGTATTAGGTTGTCCGGAAAGTGCCTTTCTTTCGCAAACGTGTTTTTTACAACAATGCACCTTCGTACAAACGTGAAACCAAGTCTGTGAAATGTCGCGTTGTTTATCTCAACAGAACAAAACGGATCGTACATAATTCGACAAAATAATATAAAACAAAAAATGTTATGCATCTATAATTTCCTCATAAAACGAAAGAAACTTTTCAGACAACCTGATAGTTATCCTTTTGTTTTTATAATCTTATCCAGTGTTTCGTTAGCTACTACGATCACGAACTTGTTTTGAAAAACCATCTGCATCTATCTCGCTAATGAAGAAGAATTCATCCTCATTTAAAACACCGCTAGAGCATACGTGAATTTTATTACTCGTAATTAGAGAAATGTTAAAGGATTAAATTGCGAACCTATGGAATATACCGCATATTCGATTGATTTAACGGCATCTGGATTGTAGAGTCATTTAACTGGGAAAAGTTCAGAGTTCAAAGGCAAATGAAGATGTCAACAACGTTTGATCAAGATTATTTCACTTGTAAGTAACAAAGTTTTTGTGACGAACGAATGTGAAACATCATAATTGGACTTGAATTCGCAGAAAATTGAAATGTGCCGAAATGCATATTAATGTGTAAAAATATGTAAAATACCCAATATAGTACGCGTCATAACGTTTAATTGGCGAAACAAATCTGTCTCACATTTTCAATAGGTTTCATAAAAAATTGAATTTGCATAAACATTCGCAGCCTAATTTTAGTACATCAATTCCGTAAATATAATACAGCAGTGCTCGGTGCGATAAAATTGTAAAACTTTCCACTGAAGCCAATCGACTGCAATATAAATAAAGCATACACTTTCGTTTCTGTGTTCTTGGAAGTATATTTACATTCATTCTAATCCATTTACATTCAATTCATTCATTTCGAAAACATTAATCGTTCAGTCACTTACACTTTCCAGCGAATTCTCCGCTTTATTTTGTTCGCGAGGAAAAGAAACGCGTATTTTTTATATTTACGCTCATTCCAATCCATTTACATTCAATTCATTCAGTTCGAGAATATTAATCGCGTTCAGCCAGTTACACTTACCAGCGAATTCTTCGATTTGTTTTGTTTTGTTTGCGACGAAGAGAAACGGCTATTGTAATCAGTGTTGGGCAAAATTTTATTCGAACGCCAGATAACGAGTAAAAATAAAGAACGAAATTTTATTTCCCACTGACGAACGAATATCCAATCGAACAAGCATTTATCCGAGTAAACATTTTTTCGTATAAGGAATTATTCGTGCAAGAATTTATTTATTTTAATTTAGGAATAAGAATTTAATCGAACAATTTATTCCGATGAGAATCTATTCGCATAGAATTATATATTAACATGTAGATATTTACGTGTCGCGTGGAGAATGAACATGGTACTGAACGTGATATATTTTCAAGCTACATTATCAAGTTATTGTAACATTGTAATATTGTAACAATATTCGAATAAAAATTTAATCGAACAATTTATTCCGACGAGAATCTATTCGCTTAGAATTATATATTACATTTTTTTTTTATTATTTAATTTGTACTATACAATTTGTCCAGCTGGACATTCGGTAAATTTATATATTACACGTAGATATTTACGTGTCGCGTCGAGGATGAACATGGTATTGAACGTGAGATAATTCTCAAGCTACATTGTCAAGTTTTTCTAACATTGTAATAATATTCATAATTAACTTCTTTCAAATGCCAGGTTAGAAAGTTTATCGTTCTTTGTAAATTATTTCTTGGGTAAAATAATACTAAGAATTGTACCCGATGTCTGTATATACTTGTACAAAGTTAAGCGCGAACAAAAAATTATTCGTATTATTATTCAAAAAATTCTGCAATCGTTATTCGAGTAAATATAGAAAATTTGTTACGGGAAACAAATAATTATTCCACGAAATAAAATATTCCACCGATATGGATTCATTCAGGTAATTATTTCACATTCGAATTCGAATTCGAATAATACCCAATTCCGATTGTAATTAGCCTACGAACCTGTGACTTTTTCCACGTTTAAATGACGTTTCCTGAATTCTGCAATGTCTTTCGTCACACGTTTCACGCTTGTGTCATGGCTGGAATCGTTTGATGGGGGAAGGATAGCAATAGCAACAGCAACAGCAGTAAGTTCTTTCGTGTGCAACGAACCACTGTCGTGTTTCGTTCCACTCCGTTCCATTCTTTTAAACGGCAAGGAAAAGGTCGCACATCTATTGCCGCATTAGACCCTGGTTATGGTCATTGCGCCAATTCAGTTCGACATCCGTCCACGTCATTCGTTCGCGTGTGGACAAGCACTTCGTTTCGTTGCTAAATAGCCAGGGCAGGATGACGTTTCGACGATGCTGGCCGAATTCAAAAGGGTCGTTGACGTTGGACAGATCAATGGTTTCGCCTTGGATCGTAGGCTTCTTAATTCACTCTGAAATCGATCGTTAAACTCGAACACTGTAGGATATATAGAGGAATTATTGTTCTTAGGTCATCGACGTATTTATGTTTATGTAATACGTCGAGAATGACGAAAGACAAATTACCATGAATAAAAAGGTGTTCTTTCACGTAGTTAAAGTAGGTAAATAAATTTCGTTTTTGTAACTTCTAAGTAGATTTTATCGTATCGTGTTACGTTGTTTATACAGGGTGGTTGGTAACTGGTGGTACAAGCGAAAAGGGGGTGATACTACGCGAAAAAAGAAGTCGAAAATATAGAATAAAAATTTTTTTAATTTTTTTCTTTTTTTTTTAATTTTTTTAAAAATCTACAGTGAGATCCGTTATAACGAGACGTGATAAAGTGCACGCGTACCGAGCGAAAATTCAAAGTCGATTTTCTCGAAAACAAAGCCTCAAACGAAAAATTTTTATTCTATATTTTCGACATCTTTTTTCGCGTAGAATCACCCCCTTTCCGTTTGTACCACCAGTTACCAACCACCCTGTATATTTGCTTAGGGATGGGAAGAATCGTCACTTGGCAATTAGGTTTTGCCTCTGATCGCAGAGTATTGTTCTTAGATCATCTACACAATTACAACGAATAAAAATTGTCTAATAATTTATTTAATTTTAAGATGTTCTTTCAAGCAGTTCAGGTAGGTAAATAAATTTCGTTTTAGTAACTTTTAAAATTACATATTACTGTATTACATTACATCATTTGTATATTTACTTAATGATGGTAAGGACTATTGCTTCGTAATACGATATTTGAGCTCACTATAATATAGTAATCACTTCGGAATGTAGTGATTTGCTCGTTATTCGATGCAAATTTTCACGTAATCAAGTCATCAGTTACTGTGATGTAACCGCACTCGTGTCTATAACAAAAGCTACATTTCTTTTATTTCAGACTCTAATAGAAATTTAAACCGAATTATATAGCAATTATGAGAATGGAGAAAGACTTATCTCAGTCGATATTTTCGTCCACGGCGCGTTTTCTTCAAATTATTAATTAGTACGACGGTTTTCTATTTTTAACTTCGATACTTTCTCCTTTCTTTAAGTATTTGTAAAGACTCGGTGAAAGGGACGTACAGATGGGTTTCATGGTTCTTTTGTAAGCAAGGGAAAAAGGTTCGCCTGAGGTTATTTGGCGGTAATGCGTTTCGAGGTTATGGTACATCATTGTGCGTTTCACGGATCGCATGACGATAGTAATTTTCGACTGTTAGGCGACTGTTAGGTTCCACTCTTGAGCGCCTCGTCGAAAAAGCCGAGGAATGAGATAATAGCAAACTCGTCACACCGAATGCTTATTTTCTTATTATCAGTTGTTATTTCATTTTCGGTGTTTTCATCTCTTATTTTTCTGCTTAATCGCTGCTCTAATACCACGAATGGCTCGTAAATATCGTACATTATAATTCGACCGTGGATTTTTATGCACCTGTAGGAAATATTAAAGTGTAAAATCGCATAGGATACACGTGATACAAAACAGTACGTAAAATATTCAAAGTACAGCGCTGTGTGTAATAGCTGGTAGATAAAACAGTTTTCTACCGAGGTTGTAGTTCTTCGATTATATTCTTCTAAGAAAGGAACTTGCTTGAAAATCCGCAGTCTAATTATAATTCAAGATCGCAGGAAAAAGACAATTCTTGTTTATTTCTGTAGTCTAGATTGTCTGTAGCATTAGCTTCAATCTCAATGCGATTATACGATATATAAATACTGAGATATGTGTAATTTTGTGTGCTACACTAGATTAGCTGCGTAGCAGTGACATACATATATGAGTATGAGTGTATGGGGGTATGTGCGTGCATAGCGTCTTGTAAAACAGAAGAATACAACTGTTCCGTTGGTAGTGTAGTAAAGAAGATGGCGAGACAAAGAGAGCGCTGAGACGCGTGCAAATGTGTATCGACGAATATCTTGTGCATCGCATATTAGATAAATTTGAAACTATTTTGATATCAATTCTAAGTGTAATCTAAGTGTTCCTATACATTTATTTCGGCAATTAAGATCCACACTTCTCAACAATAAAAATATCTTCGAATGATACATTTGACATATTATTGAACGAGTTTGGCAAGAGTCAGCCAATCCATGAGCAAGATGCGCCTATATTGAATTTCATGCAAGACACTCGCTCTTTGTTCACCTACGATATACATTTTTCCATTTAATCTGTTTGAATGTCGTAGCAAGAGATCATCTTTTTAAAACACGAGGTTTAAAGTGGTTTCTGTTTTTATCGTTATCAATCATAATATCGTTATAAATCAAAGCATAAAAATCCGCAATCTATTCATCGTTATCGTAGAGAGATCGTTCGCGCCAATTATCGCTCGATTATGTGCAAGTGAAACTCAATGCGATTATCTCTTCGAAGCGTAAGGACCGTTGGGAAAAAGCCAAAGTAGGCGCGTGGATCCGTAGAAGAAATGCGCGTTTACTTGTCGAGTATACCAGCTGGCTGCTGAAGCGAGCAAAACTCTCATAGAAAGAAGACTAAAAAGAAAACACCCCACTGACCTCACTAAAGAAATAAAATAGTCAAACTCGAAGATGGTATTCCGCTGGGGGTAGCCATCCACATATTACTTAGCAATTAAGTTAGAAAAATTTACCAAATGTCCAGCTGGACAAATTGTAAAGTACAAATTAAATAATAATATTAAAAAAAATAACTTGTCGAGTAAAGTAAAGTAAAGTAAGTTCTATCGCAGACCGATGATGGAGAAGAGGAGTTGAAGTTAGACGAGTTGCTGGGGACGGACACTCCAATGTCCTCACTTGGCATTTTCTCGATATCCAGAGGGTGGAGAGGATAAGTAATCGGTGAATGCGTGTTTCCAGGATAGAGAAAGTCCAACATCTGTACGTACCGGTCGCACCATGTAGCGACAGGTCGTGAGCGTGACGTTCGAGTGCCCGACTAACGGTTCGCTGGCAATAAAATAAAGCGCGGCGCGTTTAAGCGAAGGAAAAAAGCTAATTGCCTGCTAATTCCAAAACATTCCGCGTTGTTGCGTTTTACTTGATTATAAACGGTCGTCGACTGCTTCAACTATCACTAAACACTCGTTGGCTGTATGATGCTATCGCTGCGCGGCAGCGGCTATCTAAAAAAAGGTCGTTGCGAGACACGCAACGCAAGGTACAGGCGAAAAAGTCGATGTAAATCAGTTGGGGCCGCAGGTGTTTATCAATCGGAGGCTAACGCACGCGGCAAACGTGCGAGCGTGTACACTGCTCCATAGAAATTAGCAGAGGCTAGGTGTATTCGAGCGTATCGGTCCGCTTCATGACGCTCCGATAAATCGCCGACGCTTGCTGCTTGATTATAAAAATATCTAACCCACGCAATAACGGCTGTTGCGCCGATACATGCGTGGACGATATCGGACGGCGACAGTGATACGTCATTCGACGCACGTCTACACGTGACGACGAAGCTGGCAGCAACGTAATGGAGGTTGCAGTCAAGGCTGTAGAAAGGCGTTCCTTATTGCATCTTGCGAGCCGTACTAACCGGTCGTCGACCTGCCACGCTGCCGACTCTTTGTGCAAGGTCATTTTACTTATTGTTAGATTCGTTTTAGTGCGCGCGTATTCTTTCGACCTGTCGTTGCCTTTGTTTCGCGGCCACTCGCGTGACCGAGAGATGAATACGTTCGATGAATCGGGAATTTTGTAATCGGCTGCCTAACAACCCGCCAGCGGATGCGGTTCTACCTCGAAAGCGGAATAATTTTATAATACGGTGATTCAGTTGCGTCGATCTACCGGCGTCGTAGTTTTCTTGTTTCTTTGTTTATCTTTTCGGCGTTTTATCGTTTCATTGCTTTATTGGGTTCGCCGGTGGAGTGTCTCTACGATGGTAAATAAAACTGTAAAATTTATGCTCTATTTTTGTATTTATTAACTTTGCTCTTTAAAGTGTAACATTTTTCCTATATTATGTTTTGCGAAGGTCTTTGGAAATTTCACGTTGCCCTTTTTGATATGAAAGTGATAATTTCGCTTCAGGCGATTATACTTGGAATTCTAATTAACCAAAAATTGAGTACGACAGAGATAATGTGACTCATAAAAGCAAGTAGATGAGAATTAATTATTTTGTACGGTTAATGATTGAATATTCCAAGGATGAATCTTGAATATTCCGCTTTGAACTCGGTTAAGCTTTTCGCTTTAATAATTTCTAGCAAATTGATGAGAACATAAATATGATAAATATATAAAAAATGATTTACAAAGAACAAATTGGAAAATTTGTACATTTTTCCATAGTATTTTCAAATGAAAACTGGAAGAAAGCTTCTAGCCAGCCAGAACGTAGAATTTTGTCTAAAAATCGCATTTAAAAAGTGCGACGCAAGTAATGTCATGGAAATTCAAACTCTGTACAACAATCTCAATCATACTTCAATCAAACTTGGTTAATGCAGATTCTCCTATTGCAGCGCAGCTTAAGAAACTTCATTTTCTCGTTTAATTGCGTTAGCGAGGCTCCGCTGCAGCTTTATCAAGAAACGTTTCCGATTCTAGCGACGCTGTATCTTCTTAAAATATATCGTATCGATTTTATCGTTTCGAAATATCGAATTTCTCCCGTGTCATACACACGAGGACGAAACTCGAACATTGAAATATCCTGTTCGCTGCTTTACGGTATCGCGAAATGAGAGGAAGGAAAGAAGTTGGGATAAATTTCATCCGAAGTTGCCGGCAACGATAATAGCTGGAACTTTCCGCTATTCGTTGCTTTAATTCGAACCGTTCGAGAAGTTTACGAACACTGAGGAAATTATTCCGCTCGTTGTTCGAAGACCTCCGAGTAACCCTGTTCTGCTAAGTTCAACGAATTTTCTTAGCCGGCTACAAGTCTTGCGAAGAAGCTGCACTCAAGTTAATTAGTTTTCCGCCCTTTTGCGTAAGAAAACGTAATGAGGGTTGTCGCGCCGGTGATAACTCCCTTTCACGAAGTCATTAAAGTCATCTGCCTGTTCGAGGGCGCGATACTTTCCTGTTCGTCGTTTCAACCCCACCAAAGTTAAGAAGCTTTGTGGAAGTCACAAGTGAACCAGTTTTTTGAGGCGAGAGATGCGATTAATAATCCTGGAAGCGTCGGAAGGTCGGAACAAATTGTCCCGCAGCCTTTGTAACGAAGCACGAGTCTTAAAAAGTTGGAGGGTCGTCCTCCAAGTTTGGCAAACGATCTCGTTATAAAACCATGAGAGTGATCGAACGCTTTAATCCATTATAACACCATACAAGTCGAAGGCTACACATTCGCATGCAATCATGTTTTTAGGAAATATTTACACGCAACGTTGCGTATATACCAACGAACCTTTATGGTTGTTACCTGAGTCAAAGTAATAAAAAATAAAGAAAAATCCATTAAGCACTGAATGATAAGGTAACAAAATTTTATTTACATCGAGTTTATATTCTTGCAGAGGCATAAACATAGTTTTAAGAGAAAATTTCATTTCTTGGAAACTTCGAAAGAAGACAATTTTCGTTTGTAATTTTTCTTCACCATTTTTCGAAGAATAGGAAATTAGATTTTGTTATACATAAAACAGTGTATGAGGAGCCACGACGAGAAAGAAGAAGTGCAAGTTATAAATGAACTGTTCGAAATGCTACAAAGCACAGTGGCATTTTCGATTTCATGTATCGAATAACGTTAAAATGTGTCTGTTCTGTATACAAACTCGCATTGCTTGTAAATAGAAAAAGGTTGATGTGTTCTGATATTGGAGAATAGATTGTCATAATATAGATGTGAATTGCAGTAAATTGTTGGACAATTAAATATAAATTAATGTTTTACTTTATTATTATTTCATACAATGAAATCATTGTCTGTATAGTTTTGCGAATAGATGATCATCATTCGCTTGTAATTTTCTATATGAAAGAGCTCGCTGACGAAACTTCGCGTTTTATTCAAAGACAAAGAATCGAGCTAGAAAGTTACATTAGCCGTCTCTTGAACCATTACGTGTCAGTTCAGCGTTTCGTTCTTTTCGTGGACAAAGCGCTCGATCTCTTTTGATCTATTCTCTGGGAAAACACGTGTCAACGTTGTCAAGAAAATAGTTACGTTATGAGAAACACCATCATTCGGTTAATAGGAAATGTGATTGCTTAAGGCAATTTTTATGAATCACGAGTTCAATGTAAGACGCAGTTTTTCTTTGTCAAGAAAATAAGCCGTATTATTATCCTTATTAACCTTCAAGGAAATAAGTTCAGAGCCATGGTATAGTAGCCAGAGTATATACAAGTATGTGTGTGCATGATGCACTTACTTTTAAATTCAATTAACTGCGTTGTGAAAAATCTAATTTCTTTTCTTTTCTATCTGCTATTCGATCGCGTATAATATATTTAATAGATTTAAATATACTTTGTTTGTACTTTATGATATAAACGTTATAATTATAGACTGACTTTTAAACTTTTACTTATAGCAATAATCAACTTGCTAAATTACATAAGCTGAATAACAAAGAGTCTTTGTAGACAGCACTGTAAGTGCCAAAAGTAAAATTTTTTAACGGAGAAAGAAACTTCTCTGATTTAAAATTATTTCCACAATTTCTGATTATTTCGTCTGATTATTATGATGCTCTTAAGAGTACGATAATCATGAACCGCATCACAAAATTTTCTACTAAAATTTTGCGCTAATGTAGACAAAGTTCATCAGAAAAAGTCACCGTTTAGTCGTAGAGAAAACTGAATGTGCCATTCATTTAAATTTGGAAGCACCGTAAGCGCCATTCCTATTTGTCCCTGATAACTTGTACGAAACCAGACAATGTACTCTCTTCGAGATGTTCTTTTTATTTTTATTATAGAAGTATATTTTCTACTGTCACGAGTAAGAATTGTTATAAAATTATAGAAAAATTCACATTGTTTTATACAGAGGCGATGTTGGACTTACCGGTGGTATCAGCTTTTAACATTATTAATAATTATTTACAAATGGAGATTGCTCTTAACTTCTACGTCACAGTGTTCTCATTGGCATGTGACGTTACACGATAAAAAGCGTTTTTTAATTTGTGCAGGACTTTTTTAATTGAGCAAGGACTTTCCCCATTTATATGGTCACCAATGTATATATTTGTCTAATGATATTATTATAATCAAATGATTTCCGAGAGATACAAATAGCATGATACAAGGTTATTTAAAATATAATTACACGTCAAAGATGATTATCAACAGAAATTTCGAAACGTTGCAGTAATGTACGTTTTCTTATTGTATATTATCTTTGCATATATTATCTACGACAGTGTCTTGTCCATTACGTAATCATATCAGGTGGAAGTTTGCTTAGTTATATTATTAACGACGTGATTTGTACGCGATCAACGTATAACGTTATATTCTTTTTCCTTCCGTTCAGAAGTCGAATAGAATAACAAGGAAATTACACCTACGATTCGTATGATTTAAAGCAGCTCAAACACTGAAAATGGCATTGTAACACGCGTGCCATAAATTTACAATCTTCGCATAATGTATAATGTATAGTATATTTCCTCGACATTGAAATTCGTATGGAGACATCAGATAGATATTTTGGATAGATCGGTAGAATGTAAAACAAATAGTAAGGTTGATATTATATTTACATATACAAATAATCATTATAGAAAGATTTACGTATTATTACGATTACGATTTTATTTATTTTATATTTTTCCTCTTGGGTCGTCCCAAAAGTTTCTTTCGTTTTCGTAAGGAAATAATAGATGCACAACATTTTTTTATTTATATTATTCTATTGAATTTGCATTTTATTGAACTACATTTTATTGAATTTATTTTTTTAGTGCACATTATTATTTTATTGAATTATATATGATCCATTCATTTTGTTCTATTAAAAAATGGATCATATGTAATTCAATAAAATAATATAAAACAAAAAATGCATAACATTTTATTGAATTGTATTCTTATTGCATATTATTATTTTATTGAATTATGTATCATCCATTGATTTTGTTCCATTACTACAAAATGGATCATACATAAGTCAATAAAATAATAATGTGCAATAAAAGTAAAATTCAATAAAATGTTGTGCATCTATTATTTCTTTATAAAAGGAAAGAAACTTTTGGGACAGCCTAGTATTATTGTTATATTCTTCTTTAATTATATAACTACCTCTTTTTCTTTTAATCTTAGTTGTACTTTATCTACGTAGCCAAACAATTGTGTTACATTGTGATCAAAAGTTTAATATTATTTCTATCTCAGTTCGACTTTAAATAGTATAATTAGTTTTCTTGACGTAATTTAAACATAACTATAGAGTAACTCGCGCGTGGATATTCAAGTTCATTTAAAATTCGCTTTCTTTATTTAATCTGTCTATATATATGTCTATTTATACATCATTCTGTTAAGTGTCTGTTCGAATTAATTTTCAGAACCTTCTTTTAAGTTTCTCCAGCTTCGTGAGAAACTGGATGGATTTTGATGCATTTTCATTATTTTAAAGAGCGTTTCACGAGTAAGGTTTAGATGTATGACTTTAAAGAAAGATTTTAAAGTATGAATCACTCGCGACATGAGCGTTGGAGGATCGAGCCAAAAGGAACCAAAAATACAAACAGTAGACAATTTGCGGATATTCGCACGAGCGACCTTCTTCGCTTCGATCGTGTTTTGTTTATAATCGCTGCCACGATATAGCTAGACGACGCGACCTTCTCTTCCAAGCAATGTCTTTCTCTTTTCGGCGTGCGTCATGTCACAAGCTTCACGACTTCGCTGCGTGATAGCCGGCGCTGTATCACAGGTCGCAGAACGTTTACCGAGCCAATAGAAGTTCACAAAACATTATTATCGTCAGTCATATTATTAACACATTGGTCGTTCAGCGTGATTCGGCTAAGCTCTCTGCGGGGTCCAAATCCGACCACCGGTACGCAGAACGTAAATAGAGCGACAAGCGGGAATTTATTGTTTATCGCCTTCGATTCATTGTAAAGAAAAGATTATTTAGTTCTGAGATGGAGAAAGCGATAAGCTTTCCAGCTAGAGTATTGCGAGGGATCTCATGGCAGATATCTCAGATCTTACATTTAGTCCATAAGCATACTTGTGAGACGTACATCAATGATTTTTTCATCTTCAAAATGTTCAGTAAACAGACGATGACGAAGTCTACAACTATTGTTCGGAGTGCCCAAAATCATGCCAAATGTGTTTGCAATGTTTTAACAAATACCACGCGATATAGCATAATGTAATATTTTATCTAGAATATAAATTAATAAAAAGTATGGTATAATATATTTTTAATATTTTTATGTTGTATATCCTTCGTATAATATCCTATATTTAATTAACTCAAACAAGAAGAGCGTCATCCATACTTGGGTGACGGGACCCCCACGGAAGTATACCCATCACATAGATATGGGTGACGTGGCGACCAACGTGTTGAAAAAATTATATAAGATCCCGAGCAGATGTCAGTTACAACTAATAATAACTAACAATTATTTTTTTATAATTTTACATTTTATATACAACAAAAATTCTATTACATTTTATATATATATCAGTGGTATAAATATGCAAAAATATTCTCGAAAAGTGGTTGTCGAGAAGCATTCGTCGCTACTTTACATTCAATAATTTGCCTTATGGTGAACCTTGACCTTACGAAATTATTCCTAACGCATTTAAACTCAGCATTCAATGGATACTTGCCTTTTCACTGAAGTATCAGATAATCTGGTTTGGTTTACGAAGACCCATTCGTTAAGTACGTTTCTGTAGCGTATCTAAAGTGTTTTATATCCCTTCATCCGCTTCATGTATTTATAATATTTCGCGTAGAAACAGCGGCGATTCGGCTAAACACGGCCATAATTTCGACAAATTAAGTCATCATTGTCGAATCTTATTTATAGCGGCGACACCGAGAATAAGTGGTACTCGTTCTTGTTGCATCAATTGTTATCTTCGTCGTTCCTCTTCGTCCCTGATGACCTACACACCCGGTAAATGGGGCAAAGAGCGAGCCAAGAGTCGAGGATACACGGGTTATCTCATCGAGATCTTTAGAATGAGGTCACGCCGATCGCAATTTATCTAACGGAGATCCTCGTTCATTGGTACGCGCGACGATTCAAACTTTTGTTTCTACCTTTCTTTCACTCGAGCGAGATTCCTTTGGAAACGAAAGCGTCGCTAACGCGGAGAAAATCGTGTGCCTCCATTGATGATCTCTCAGCTGTATCGCAGTATTACGTAACGTATCCGAAATTCTCACGATCGTTAGTGGTTATGTGAATGTTTCTACGTTTCAAATTTTCCTCTGTTATCCCGTTATTTAGATCGATTGCTAATCTTTGAGAGCTTACGTAATTGAACGATGATGCAAGATACTTCTAACGAGTGAGAAATGTAATTTCAAGTATAAAAATATATCGGTATCATATCATATCGATAGAACAATATTTCAATCGATCGAATATAAATGATATATTAATATCTACGTATTTTCTTTATATAAATTTATTATTTGTGACAGTAATACGATTTATCATTGGCTGTGTTATGACTTGTGGATTTAAAGTGCGTCAGAGTATCACAGCTCTGAAGTATTACAAGTTAGAGAAGAATTGAAGTAGAAAGATCGGGCAAGTCCACTTTTTAGGAAAATCGTACTTGTTCAAGCTTTGTGTATTTTTATACATTGCCGAGCGATCTGTGCAAAAATCAGACAAGTTTAATACGTTCATAACAATTTTTCGACTTACCCAATATGATCTTTGGGAAGAAGAACTGACCATGTCCAGGACTTGTCCAGCTTTTGTTCTAAAATATCGCAATGGTGGCGCTAATGTTAATCTGTCAGCTTCGAATGTTTGGTAAACTGTTCTGTTAATTGCATGTCTTTCTTCCTGTCGATTCGAAATGTTTTCGAACGAACAGTAATCGTATCGGTCATCGGGAAGTAAACATGTGCCAACGAGAGACGACCAATGGTTTATCTAAGGAACTGTTAGTGGAGCACGGAAGAAAGTGGGGCAAAAATAAAGATGTGAAAAAATATTACATTTCAAATACCCGACATTTTCGTGCAAGAACCAGACAATTTAAAACAGCGGAGGAGATAGTCGTATTTTTCAAAAATGTAGGAGTATCATTTCTTGTATCATTTGTCGTACTAATGCCTTTCTGAGGCCAAAATATTAATTGCTTAAACGAGTCGTATTTAATTCAGTCTTATTCAATTTTTCACACCTTTTTTAAAACCTGCTCTTGCTCAGCTTTTACTCCAAGATCCTTAATTTCATTAGGAAAAATGTAAATGGTTTGGAACAGTGCGTGACATATCATGCGTGTGCACTTGGGAAATAGCAAAAATAGTTTTCGAAGGTTTTAAGGATAGTTCTATATTTTTAAATGTAGCTGCAAATTTTTCCATAAACCAACCGATGCATTCTCTTTTTCTCTAGAAAAAAATATCGATAATTTGTCGTATGAAAGACTAAAGAAACGAACGTATAAGGATATCTTGTTACATATATTTTTCCTCGCCTTTAGTTAAAATATCTTTTAAGCCAATCAATTAATTTTGTATTGTAGTCGGTAGTTTTCGTAGCTCGCGAACGTTTCGTGAGTTTCGGTTCGAGGATCTCCTTGTTATCGAAGAAGATAAAAAACAGATATTATAACACGTACGTATATTGTGTATTGAGCACAAGTTTTTATGAAATGCTTATAGCACAACTTGATTAATGAGGTTTTCTCAAGATCGCATATCCATCTGAGTTTGCTACAAGAAATGGCGATTAACGCGCTGCCTTGGGAGGAAACGTGTACATTTGTAGAGATTAGTTTGGTATTTTTACGTGAAAGTGATTTATTTCTGTGCACTTTCGAATGTTTCAACATCTGTTGTTACTCTTTCTGGATCATGAAACATAAATACTGGTAAGGGAAACATTAACAATGGATACCTGTTTTATGTTTTGCTTAATAACGTGGGAAACAATGCGATTCGTTTGATTTAATTAATCTATTAAAATTTATTCGTTCCGTTTCTCCTCTTTCTTCTGAGAATTTCATAAGAATTGAAATCTTTCGAATCTGTAGTCTGCTCTAGTTCATATCTGTTGCTTTGTATATTTCATATACAATAATTTCTATCCAATTGTATTCTATGTATAATTATATTTTTACCAAAGAGTAGTTGTAAAATGCACAAGTAATGAAGGAACAAGTAATTAATAATAACAATAAATTCAAAAAGCATATGTTCGAAAATAAATAATCAATTTTAAACAAAGAGTACAGTTTTGACACTGTTATCATTATTGAAATATTATTTGAAGAAACCACCTCCTTGTAAAGAATATTTAATTAGTATATTTTTCATATCTTGTTAATTTAGAATAACTGAATGCATAATTATGAAATTTAATAAACATTATATATAAAATGGCCCAGAAAATGGGTGTTTTTTATACCGAAGTATTTGTTATTTCATCTGTATAAAACAATAGGCAAGTTTTAATGAAATATCAGTAAAAAGAAGAGAATCTAAATGGATGATAAATGGCATTTACAATAAATTTTCACAAGCGATGTAATAATTGACAGGATCGCAGACATTTCTTCTAAATGTATTCTTTTAAAATATATATTTCGCCCGTTAATTTTACTCCGAAGTTTTGCGAAAATTGAATTTGCTTAATGGTTCAAATTTTTAAAATTTCGATAAAATTCAGATAAATCTCTCGGGAAATATGCTTTGCGTGTGTGCCTTTCGAAAATGACATCGGTAAACGTTATTTTGCATAAGATATTAACGTTAGATGCTTAAGAACGTAATCACTGGTCCGTTGTCGATATTCATCGTAGAATTTTGATAATTTATTCGCTGAAAACTTGAATAATATTTTTGTACTTTTACAATTTTGTTTTATGAACAAACCATATTGTATATTATTTTGACCACTGACAAATATACATATTTATATTTATATAAATAATATTAAATATATATGTATTTATATTTGTCAGTGGTCAAAATAATATACAATATTGTTTGTTCGTAAAACAAAATTGTAAAAGTATATATATCTGCATCGATAAAAAATGCAAAATTTCCAAACTTTGCAAAGGACCTGCAAGCAATATGATTCTAAATATTATTGTAACAGCTGCTGTAATGATAAATGAGCTTTTCTATTGCATTTAATTAGATCTACATTATATTATATTAGGTGGTGCGAAAAGTTTCTTTCGTTTTATAAGGGAATAATGGATGCACAATATTTTCCGTTTTATATTATTTTATCGAATTACGTATGATCCATTTTGTTCTATCAAAATAAAGATCACAGCGTTCGACAGATTAGGTTTCATGTTTGTATCAAATTCGTTGTTGTAAAAGACGTGTCTGTAAAAGAATGTCTCTTCTCGGACGACCTAATATCAATAAAATGTCAATAAAATTAAAAAAACATATATATATCGATCATATTGCTTGCAGCTTTTATCGATACGTTGTCGTCTACTTTCGAGTCTGTTCGATTCACCTCGATGTTAGCAGATTAACACGTAGAAAGTACCAAGCCTTAGCTCGATCGCGCGTTAACTGAAGAGAAATACGTTGAAAGTCTCACAGTGTCACATCACGTTATGGATGTAAAGAGAAACGTTCACAACGCGTAATGGTATTTCCACAATGTCAGAACATGTTGTGTGGTCGTGCGGCTCACGAGACAAATTTCGCTTTTTCACAATTTTTAATATTCGATCTTAACATGTGCGTGCAGTAAAGTAAAGAGCAGCGATCCATAAAATCATACGAATTTGTCTTGTCTACTGCCACATAAATATTTTGCTATGTTTATTTAGGACAGACATATGCATTTATGTTCACTTCCATTTGTATTTCTTTTCTTCTAACTAGCATTTCTCGTGCAAATGTAAACATGAAATTCTTTATAGATCGTAAACTGAAGAAATACATACACAATAAATCGTATTATTTATGGATTATTAAATAACAGATCAAAGAAACGATTGATTATCGACATATCGATTAATGGAAAATTTAAGCATAATTCCTTGCAATTGGTATAATCAATGTTTGGTAAACCAGAATTCGTATTACATTCGTGTTCAAAACTGTTTATAAAACGAATATTCGTAAAACAATTAAAACATCTCTCTCTCTCTCTCTCTCTCGTATAAAAATAAAATCGATCAATTATTCGAACAGCTCGTGTCGTGATTAGCTTGTACAGTAGTTGTTACTGCTGTGATTAGTTGGTACTATAATATATAAATAAAAACTAACCATCTAATTAATTAGTACTTTAACTTCTACCGTACAAACTATTTGCCACTATCTTCAAACCCTGCTATTTTTTTGTATCTCTCAGCATACATTTCAGATTCTGAATATTTTTCACCGTGTCACGTTTTACCACAAAATTACGAAATCCTTTGTAAGTGGATTTTTCTACGCGGAACAGACGATGGAGGATTCCTGCGTGGTTTCTAGATGGAGGAAGGAAGAGTAGGATTATACAAACGGGAGAAATATTTCCACGCAAGCCACACAATTGTTGTCCGGCAAAAAGCTATGGTATTTACTTACCCTTAAGTGTACAAGCGTATCGACGAGAATTTTCATTTTTTCCTTCCCGGTCTTTTCTTCCGTTCGCTCGTTTTTTCTATTTTCTTTCGTGCATCGACATGGATTTAACGAGGTACCCTTTTCATTATGCGACGCAAGAGGTCGGCTTGCTTAATGAAGAGCGGGTAGGTTGGTCGACGTTAATTGGGCGACGGGAGCTCAAAGCTCGAGAGCTTAACTCCGTCGCGCAAAACCAACGCCCCTGCTCTTTTCAAGCTCTTCGTAGCGAATGCCACATTGTTGATCGTCGTAGAACCGGTTCGCTTGAGCACGCTGTGGAAAACTTGGCGAAAGATGAATTTTTTCCGCGACACCCGCCATTCTTTGCGCTCCTCCCGCCGTTTTTCACAGCGAGCTTCGGCTTCCTTGTAAAACACGACTGCCGCAAGCTTTAGTATGTAAAACTTGGTACGTTCGACCATGCTTCTACAGATCAGGGCTATCCTTTATGTCTGACCTCTTTTACCACGAAATCCTACGTAGAACGAATGAAAAAGATGGACATTTTTTGGGGGATAAAGAGCTAAAGAATTTCAAAATTTAGTTTTATAATTTATATTTTTGCACGTAATATTCGTTGAATATGGTAGTCTGCAATAATTTTAATAATTCAGTGAATTTTTATAAGATTTGTTTAATAATCTCATTATTAGAATTAATTGGGATTAGTTTATTGCATTAGATTGTTAATTAGAAATAGATTTAATACTCTGGTTAATATCTGTGTTATTTTATGCAATATTATGGAAATGTGGGAGGAGTAAAAAACATATTTTCCGTACTATTAACAGTACATAATATTGTACGTATAGGTGCAAAAGAATGTTTTTTTAGATTTTGGGTAACAAAACACAAAAATTGTACCGTAATCTATTAATCTTTGTCACGTTACTTAACTTGGACTATTTATACCAGAGAGTTTGATGGTGCATCTGAACGGCGAAACTACATTTGGATATCTTCATTTGAATATTTACATTTGAATATCAAAGTTGTACAACGCCCGAATTCCTTAAACACAAAGTACCTTAACCCATGGTTCACCGATTAAATTAATCCATGAACTACAGAATTTACTACGTGTCGAGGACATTTCACGTAAAATGTATTTTGATAATAGAAATCTCCGTTATAATTAGACGGCAAATATTCCTATCGTAAATTACGAAATAGATTTCCAACTCATAGTCATAATGCTTCCATGTTTCATCACTAAACATCAACTGAGAATAGTTTCGCCTCGACGAAATTCCATTTTGGGTATAGTCTTACGTCACATCTGTCCGAAGAAATTTATCAAAATATTCTTGGAACCGGTTAATTGAAACGAATTAATTAAAAATCAGAATCTACGAAATCTACGATGTAGATCTCTACGATGACGAATCTACTGCAAATGTTTATGCAAATTGGTATTTTTATAGACCTGATTAAATGGTATCTATCCTGCATTTCATCCACTAAATATTATATCAAGCACTATACCTGGGATATTTTATAAACATAGTATCGCATGTTATGATATTTCCCCGGTCAGTTATTATATTCGCTCTTAATTGGAAAAAATTATAGACGAATCATGTTATAGCTATAATTCATATTTTATATGATAAAGAAACAAGTAGAGCGTGACGTATTAACAGTTTTAGTAAAGAACAACGTGTAATTTATAATTTACAACCTGCACCAAGTACCAAAACATTAATAAAAATCAGAGGTATCTTAAAACTTTTAAGCAGATATGTCCATCTACGAAATACGCTATTATATAAAACCAATGACGTAATTAATGTTATAATCATTAACATCTTTTAGAATGTTCGAGATTATTGAAATGAAAGTTTACTAAAATGTTCGACAGAGCGACAAAAATACGTCTAATCCGAAAATCCAATGAAAATATAGTAATATAATGCTACAGTAATAATAATAATAAATGCAATAATAATAATAATAATAAATACAGTAATATAAAAATAAAAAGCCGCGATTATCCGACGTGATGCGCAAATTCGGATAATAATGAAAGGTCAATTAACGTTTATAAATCGTATAATAAAATTATAGAAAAATGTTGATAATGTAACATCGTACACGTACTTAGGTTTAACACATTGTTTAATCGGTTTGAAGTTTGATTAGCTGATTTCACAATATCTCTCACTATCTGTCCTACTCCTCGCGTTAAAATTCGGGAAAAGAATGAAATTATGGTAAAGTTCAAATCACCTCTGGTAACACGGAACTTCGGTTAAACGTGACTCGAATAAGCGAGACCCCACTGTAAACCGTGTAAAATTAATTAATAATATATCGAATTTAAAAATCTGCCCTATCTAAATTATCTTGGAATTTTATCATATGCAACGTACCAGGTATAATCTGTGCAGTTTTGCTATAAGCAATTTTAAATTTCTTTTGAATATGCATAATAAACATTCGCGGTTTCGCGATGAATCGACTGTCCGAATTAGGAAGAACGATAGAACGCGTCGTTTAACGACCCGATGGCCTGCAAAGGGCATCTGTGCCAATTATCTTTCCTTCACGGAGATGCGTTTTAATCGCCTGCTCTGGCTTCTCCATGGAATTAACAGACGTTGCACTGCATGCCAGGCCGATTCAATTATTCGACCTCATAAACACTGCGCTCCTGTCCAATGAACGTTCAACTACTTTACAAGATTTGTCATTGTTACCTCGATGTCACGAACACATGCTCCTCTTCGCGTATTTCTGCGATAATTAACTGGAAATCTTTCTACCTGATTGATCACCCCTTTCCATCTACCAAGCGCGCAACTCTCTCAAAAGTCTGACAGTTACAAAAGTCGATAAACTTATAACGGGGAATAAGACGAATGCGTACGACGAAAGAGAGATAATGTTACGAAAATCAGAATTTGTTTCTTCTTACGGTCATCGTTAGTTATCGATATTGTGTTCTTTTAATTCGTACATAATATTAAATACTATACAATATATACTATATAATATTACTATATAATATTAAATACAAATAATAATAATAGACGTAATAATACTATACATAAATAATTTGAAGAAGGAAATTAGGAAGGATGCTCTTTAGTGGCATATAATTCTTCTAATTGTAAGCGAATATAATAAGAACTGCAGTATGCAAACTACTTAATGTCAATTGTTAGAGCATCGAGAAATTAATGATCGTTGGTATTCTAATATTATCGATCCGTACACTTTCATCGACATGAAATGTTCATTACTCAAAGTACCTGGAAATAAGATATTATAGATAACAGAAGATGGACATCGTGTTAATTAGTTGCTAAACTTAGAAAACTGCTGCGAAATATTTCTAATTATAGATACGTCCTATCGAAAGTAACTTCTATAGTTAATGAGTGTGATAAATTAGAAAAAAATTTCTATGATTAATTCTTCTAATATAGAATATGTAGTATACTGTAGCGTATAAGTTAATCTAATGACAGATAAAGAAATTGATGTTTTAATGCCATTGTGATGCATCGTTTCTAAATAAGTGAAGCGTCAAATTGAATTTTTTAAGCTTCAATTTTATGCTTTTAAGAAGCCTTAAAAATATTTTGTATACGTTCAAGGAAAGAAGTCTTCTTTCTAGAAGAAAATTTTCCTTTCAAACAATTAATCGTTTCCCCCTGTAATTTGCTATTGTATAGAAAATACGTATTATTTATATTCGTTAAAAGTAACAAACTCTTCGCTTGAAACTTACATGCGTACGAAACGTAGAATATACGAAATATATGCACGTAATAAGCATAAGATATTCTTATCGGAATAATAGCAGTGTAAAAGAGTCTAACAAAGTACAGTTTTTGAAATGTCCCGTCTTTATTATTTAGGATATGATATTGTTTAATTTTGATAAGGAATTAACAAGGGAAAGAGATTTTATAAAGTAAAATTCTTCTCAGTCAGAATTTTGTATCCCGAAATCTGTTCCGCCAAGGGGCTCAGTGGTCTAGGGGTATGATTCACGCTTTGGGTGCGAGAGGTCCCGGGTTCGAATCCCGGCTGAGCCCGTGCACTTTTTCGCAACTTTTTTGCAAAAATATATTTTTTGCATACAACATTCTCTCTAAACATAAGAATCGTCCTCGTAATCTTTTTAGAAGTAAAGTTGGAAGAAACGATCAAAATTATGTTGACATGATGCCTTTCTTCTTTTATACGTACGTTTATATTTACGTATAAATGTTTTTCTTGTAATTGGATCGTTTTGATGTAAGTAGGTAACACGTGGAAAGAATAATTTAGAAAATAGTAAAATTTTTTAGTACGAGCTTCAACTTATGGTGAAAGTATAGCAAAGAACAAACAGAGTGGCTCAGTGGTCTAGGGGTATGATTCTCGCTTTGGGTGCGAGAGGTCCCGGGTTCAAATCCCGGCTGAGCCCAATTTTTTTTCCGCGAATTTTTTTTTTTGTTATAGATCGCGCTTTCAATAGCTTTGTAATATTTCTATTTTTTTTTTTTTTTTTTTTTTTTCAGAATTCCGTATATTTTCTCAGAACATCGAAATGAATTTGTAACATGCGCGTTTTTTAACGATCAATAACAATAATCAAGCAGCTCCTCTCACATGTTTCGTGTTTTTCTAGAAATTTTAATTCGCCAAAGAAACAGATATTTTACAATTCTGATATAAATATTTACGGTATTAAATTTGCATTTAATTTTTACTTCATTTTACTGATACTTTCCAATTTCCAGAATATTTCCAAGACATATGACTTTGAGTGTTTTAATCTGACCATATGTAACAATAATAAAATAATATATTAATATTATAGAATAAGATAGTAATAAAAATAATGAAATAATAATAGAATACTATTTGTACGCTAATACGATTCCATGGCGATAATTGAACATAGAATACACCCAATTGCCTAAGAATCATTAATTAATCGCCACCGAGTATATTTTCTTTCAGACGAAACAAATAAATGTAGAAATGTCAGAGATACCTGTTAAATTTCAAATGATCGTCAAACGCGGTGTTTCTTTTATCCGGCAACACTCGGATCGTCGTCGCAGACAAAGCGCGTCGTTCCCATTGTCGCTCGTTAACATTATTATCAACTCATTGAGAATCAGTATCGTCCTGTTGTGCGGGTGCAATTGACTAAAAGCATTGTTGTTTATCTATTATTCCAGGCCCAGCACCATGGCGGCTGAGGAGGGTACGCTGAGTGGCGGACTTGGGGCGAAATTAAAATGTCCAACCCCTATATCACGCTTGAGGGTGGAGAAGATCGAGGGTGGTCTCATGGTAGCTGGGGTTGTAATAGCTGCGAACTGCCAGATTGCTCTTCCGGCATTCGGCTTTCTCTTCATGCTCGTCGGCGCTGTGCTCACTGGTTTGTATCTTCCTCATTGTTTCCACCCACTCAACTACCTACATAATATCGATATTCTATATTTGCCAGCATTGTACTCTGCTTCCAATTGTCTGCTAATATCGGGACAAAGTGACGAACGACAGATCCTTGACCGTTGTTAACGATTTCGTGAAAATGTCCTCGTATCAAACGAAGCAGCTGCGCGCCAACATGCCACAACTACTCGTTCGTATCGAGCATCGATTAGAATTGTTTCGCTTGCCGAACAGCAAGAAACGGTTGAACGCTTTTAACCTAATAGATGTTTGCTCTTGTAGTTAAAGAAACAGCGTAAAAATATGTCCTACAATTCCGTCGAATATACGGCGCCTCGCGAAGCTTTTTTACGAACATATCGGATGCGTTGTATGAAACTTTTTAAAAATTTCGTGATTACTGTAACGAAACGCGACTGTCTTGATTATAATAGGAACATTTGAAAGTGAACAGAAAATGCATACTGAAGTTACAAGACATTTAATATGAATATACAAGGTGGTTGGTAACTGGTGGTACAAGCAGAAAGGGGGTGATTCTACGCGAAAAAAGAAGTCGAAAATATAGAATACAAATTTTTCGTTTGAGGCTTTGTTTTCGAGAAAATCGACTTTGAATTTTCGCTCGGTACGCGTGCACTTTATCACGTTTCGTTATAACGGATCTCACTGTAGATCGTTGTCTCGATGGAAAAATTAAAAAAAAAAAAGAAAACAAAATTAAAAAAAAATTGTTATTCTATATTTTCGACTTCTTTTTTCGCGTAGAATCACCCCCTTTCCGCTTGTACCACCCGTTATCAACCACTCTGTATATAGACTTATTGATATTGCTTATTGGTACACAATTTGAATAGTATTCAAGTTCATTTATACAGTTCTTAAATATATATTTATTAGCAACAATTAGCGTCAGATGGTCTCTCTACATATGGTGTCTCTACATATATTAATACAACGAATAATGGGCTGTTGAAACACTTTGGTGATCTTTGCGAAGTGTATGCTTCCAATAAATATCTCGTGATTTTTATATGCATTTTCAGATTCATTCAGATTTTACCAACGTAATCTCGATAGTCGTATCTCGTTACGGTGTTAATGAAATTTCAAAATTCTACAATATGTATAATATGTTGTACAAATTGTATAAAACGAACATAAGATGTTTCTAGGAACGTTCGAATAGTTTCGTGAGCCACTGCATACGACGTCAAAATATCTTTTGAATTGATGATTTACATAAGATCGATAGTTTAATGAATATTTTTGGAGAAGCAACGAGTTACATCGATCGATGCATCAAAAAGTACATCGCTGGGTATACACAATAACAACGATATTGTTTCTTAGTAACAGAATATTCTTTCGATAACAAGCAGGAAAATAAGGATGCATAACAACGAAACATTTTCTTTTCAAGAGGATATTAAGCTGTTGTCGTGTTATCGATCGCGAAAACGTCGAGAACCTTAGACAAAGTCTTTTCTTAAACTTATTCTGATAAAAGGAAACAGCGAAGTCTAGCGAACATTCACGAGCAAATGACCGTGTGTTGTAACGTCTTCTTCTTCGCCGTGACTTCTCCAGTTCGTAGTATAATATTCACGTTGTTAGTTCTTTCATAGAGCTCGAAACCTAGGCATTTCAACGTCTTTTTGTTTTCTTCGCGTTGCTCTTACGTTTCGTGCTTTCCGCGTTCTTTCAATTGAAATTTTAACATTTGTTAAATTCTCGTCGCACAGTCGTCTCTTTTGTTTGATTGCTTTTATGCTCTCATGTAATTTTACTGGAATCAACGAGCGCTTATTAAACTCTACGGAAGATAAAAATATCGATGTTCAATAGGAACAAATGAAATTTCCTGCTCTGAATACATTATTTCAAATACATATCGATATTCGATTTTCTTTGACCGCTTGATTATTCTTTCGTTCATTATGTCGTTATATTCGTATCGTTTGAAATGATGTTTCAAACGTGCTCTTATCTTTCGGAAAAAATATTTCAGTTTAAAGTCCAAATTCATTCGTTTCGAACTTCTGTCCACAAGTTTGCTTGTTTTCTTACGTGAAAATGTATCGAGTACGTAGGCAGTCGTCGTGTTAGCGGTTTTTTTTCTCGTAATTATTGCTTATGACAAGACGGATTTTTATGCATTTGTGGGAAATTTGAAGGTGCAAAATTGTGTAAAATCTACGTGATATGAAAAAGCGTATCAAATATGCAAAATATGGCGCTTTGCGTAACGTTTCGTAGGTAGAAATTTTCCACAGAGACTCTATTTTTCAAATTGTTTCAGAAACCCGAGTTTGCATTAAAATCTGTTGTTTACTGACGACATTAATATTCAGTGCAGTAAGCAGTCGATATAATGAAGACTAAACAAATGCAGAAGCGTAATAAACTTGCGTAAGCGATGGATCGGTATCTTGAACTCGTAATTCAATGCAAAATAATTGTTGCACCGTGGCGAAGAGTGGCTCGGTACTTTCCATTTCGGAGAAAGTGCACAGGATGCACATGATTCTCGAATTATACGAGAAAGTTGACGAATACATCGATATACGTATATCACTGTTAGTATAAGCAGTAGATTCATACAATACGCAGATACGAATATTATGCGCGTACAATAAAAATATTTTTTCCATGCGTCAATCTCAACATCAGCAAGAGGAATATATTTTTTAGCCGACTGTTCACAATTACGTCAATCGCTATAGTAGGTTATTAACGACTCAGTGGAAATTATAGATCGAAATAATTAGTTATAATTAGTCGAAATAATAATTATAGCGTCATAATTTTTCGGCAAGATTAGTCTGTTTTGAAAATTTTAACAATCGTAATGTTTAATTAAAGCGTTCTAGTCTGAAATCTTTTACGCTGGTGGAATTACCATTAAATTATGATCTAACAGCAGCAAATTTGTTGCGGTCTAAGATGAGATATGATGCACAGTAGTTTTCGTGTTACATAACACTACATATTATAGAGCGCGTCTTTAGAGAACTATGGTTAGATTAACATTGTGTCTATCATAATTCTCGACATTCTGTTTTAAGAAATGATCAAAGATTAACTTGTTTCGAGAGAATTAACGTGAGCACAAGCTATGGGTTAGGAGCCAGGATATTTAAGCAAACACGTAGGAGCTGCAACTTTATATTTCATTCTCTCAAAAAAGCTGCGTTTCCAATTACTCTGAAATTTACTGAATCTCTGAAATCAGAAGTATAAAGTATTTTTTTTTATATATTTAATTTAAGGTATAACGTTGGATTACTGTGAGCAGTATGTGTGTGTATGTGGCTGCAAAAATTCAATTATATGTGTCGGAGAGGAAAGAACACCGGAGCCTCTGGAATGCTGGATAATCCCGCAACATTGTAACCTGGAGTCTACTATAGCTGTAATTAAACAATTGTAATTATTCAACCTAATGGTAATCGTCCGAGATTAGTAATAGTGAGCTTGGGCTCGAGGCGACCGTCGGTCGCCAACGTACCCGCGGTCAAGGGATGAACGCTTTGTCTAACAAAGGTATGAAGTAATTTTATAGCCGCCCTTAAAAGAAATATCCCTGGCAAGACATGACAGTAAACATTCTAACGGTCTCTGTCCCGTGGCCACACACAGCTCCTATTCTTCGAGTAAGATGTTTGCCAGATGTCAATGTGCCCATTAGCAACCTTCTCTCGAGGGCAATTAGCATCTTTTCTAACCACCGGTATGGAAATTGACCAATTAGCAGCAATGCCAATTTCCCTTACCCTCTGAACGAAGACTATCCTCGGCGAATCCGATGATCTGGGGCCCTTAGACACGCCCCCGAGATAGTTTTCCTCTGTGGCATCACCGGGACGAGGGAGGCAGTCTTTCACGCGATCTCGTCAACTGAAGGGAGTAACGTTCTTACGAATTATTGTGCGGACTTAGACTTGGCGAGCACGTTCATCCATCATCCCTCTGACCGCGGTTTCGTTGTCGTACCCGAGACCATTGTTGCTAGTATCGCGGGTGCCTAATCATCATAGTCAATTGTCAAATTTGTATCATCCGCGCCTGTGCTAATAAACCGTGTCTTTATTGTATCGCAACGATGGCTAATTTCAATGAAGACTCAACCAACACTCACAATCCTGACCACAATGTTGCTCCGACATCAGAAGTGGGATTGGAACCGCTTAAAGTGATTCAGGAACAGATGGCCTGTATGCGCGATTTAATTCAGACGCTAGCGCAAAAACCGAGGGAGCTTGAACCGAGTGTGAAACCCGGAAAATTGTCGTTACCACGCTTTAACCCCGAAGTAGCAGGCGCCGATCCAGCCGCGTGGTGCTTGGCCGTTAGTCGGCTTGTGAAGGACAACCCTCTACGAGACAGTGCGTTATACTCTGCCTTAAGTGAAGCTTTAGAAGGTTCTGCGGCACATTGGCTGACGCAAACGATGATAGACGAAGAGATAACCTGGTCTACTGTTAAGGAACGATTCCTTGTGCATTTCGGTGGCCAAGAGACAACGTCCTCGTCGTTAATGAAAGTATCCAAGGAACCACAGGGAAAGGACGAATCTCTAGGGGCTTATTACTGTCGTCTTTATTCCCTCCTGAAGACGAGGTGGCGACATTCTACGAAGGATGAAATGCTTACCGCCATCATTCTCTTCCTGGCAAGCATGCGTGACCAACGTTTTAAACGATTGGCTCTCACGAGCGACATCAAGACGGAGGACCAATTTCGAAACGAGATGAGACCCTTCTGTTACGAGGAGGAACCGACATCTTCGTCAAGAAATACACCGGCGGAACCTGAAGCCAAAAGATACAAGCCGTCGGCCCACCACGTGAAGTGCCTTTACTGTGGAAAACACGGACACAGAATAGCGGAGTGCCGCCGTAGGATGCGGAGAGAACAGCGAGGAAATACACAACGCCCGGAAGGAAGACGACCGGCAACATCGCCCCAGGTGGTTTGCTTCAAGTGTAAGGCGGAGGGCCATATCGCACCAGATTGTCCGCAACAACAAAACAGAAAATTCAGCCCCAAGAACAAACCCCTCCCCGACATATGTATTGTAAATGTTGTATTGTAAATTCATGCATGGATTGTGGTGTGAGCGGGAGAGAGACACGACAACCATTTTATTTAAACGTGGGTGGACAGCGATATTCTGCCTTCTTTTATTTTTATTTGGTTAGTTGCAGTCACTTTTTAAAGAGTAAGTCATAGAGGCATAGGCTTGGTTTCTTCAACAAGAAATAAATAAAATAAAATAATAATTGTCAAAAGAATTATTATATCTAATAATTTTTCGTTATATTATATCTATTTTATTTAGTTATATTATATTTAACGTCTTCGAACGTTTCGTTCTTCTTAAATTTTAAAATCGTGGAAAGAGTTCAGGCTTGTACGAATATTTGTTCTTACATTTCATATAAATGTACCATGTACATGTGTGCAGGTATGTGAAAGTTCACTACGCAAATTTTTTCCCAGCCTTTGGTTTACTTTACAACTTGCTTGCTGAACTTCGTTTCTTTTTGTTTGAACGTTTGCAATAGTAGCGAAGTTTGTTTTCAGAAGGGAAAGAGAATGTAACATTTTCAGATAAAAGTGACATTTGTTTTTCTTGCTTTAACACACTGCACCCACTTCAAAAGAGTGTAATAAAGTTTTATCGTTACTGTGTATATTTTCGTACGTGTTATATTGGACGTAAATAGTCATTCATGCAAACTTTTCTCGTGGCTCGAGTTCGGAAAGCACAACTCGCAACGCGTACGACTGTGAAGCAGATTGCAGCTCGAGACGTATCTGATTTTTACGCGGAAATGAACTTTTCCTGGAATCTTGAAACAAGAAAACCATCTCAGGAAATTGCACCAACTTCCGCCAGCATTTTTTATGCTGTACATCTCATAAATAGTTCAGCTGTTAGTTTTTAGCGTTTATTCATAAATGGCAGATTTGTGAGAAAAATAGAAAAGATAAAGATACGATGTTCTGACTAGATATTTTAAGTTGTAAATGATATTTAAGCGTTTTTAAATTGATCGCTGTAATTCCTTCAACATAATAATTATAAAGAGATATATATATATCAACGTTACATAATATAAATAAATAATATATTACAATGTATTATAATGTATAATAAACTACGACAGGATAGTATCATTAAAATATAAAGACGAAAAATTTCCTCAAGTTTTTAGCGAATTCAGAGTCCAAAACTATAGAATTTTCCAAACAGTAAAAGTAGTCATATCTTATAATAATGTTATTAACGTTACAAAGTGCTCATGTAATTTTTCTATTATTTTGTATTTTATATATTTTGTGTTTTAATAATCCCATTATAATACATTGTAAGTAATTGAATTTATCTCACTAATCGTTTTCATATAACGCAAAGAAAATTATACGTAGCTGACAGTTAAAAAATATTCATGTTTTTTTCCATTACGCAAAAAGCACACGGAACATTAGAAAAATTGCTCGGTCTGTCGTGAAGCTTCTATCTTGTTTATAAATTTATTGCTCGTGGGAAAGTGGTGAGAATAAAAGTAGCTGACGAACCCTATGTATATCGAAGCAAATAATGGCGCGATTTTCCTCCTCGATGAAGATAACGGCGCCAGAAAATTCTTTGCAAGATATCGGGGCGTGGAAAATTTAATTTTCGATATACCCCAGCCTGACGAGACCCTCGTAAATCAGTTGCCAGCCAATCTAATGTATGCAGTGAAAATTCAGAACAAGTAATTCCAACGTCTAGCAACTTTCGAATGAATGTCGGTTTCTAATACATTTCGGATTATAATTCCATACGTGCGTGCAAGCTTGATTACATGCTCTCTCGCGTAAACTGAGATTTATTATTCAACGTCTTTTTCATTTGGTGTTCTGCAGCTTTCTATCGTAGACAGAGAAACGCGTATTGCACGAAATAAATGCTTCTTTCATGAAAACAGATGGAGAGGAAAGCATCGCGTATTGATAACAGGAATATTTTTCTTTTTACGTGGAAACGTTTATTCTAAAGTATGTCAGATTGCGTTTTTCTTTAATCTCGTGTAATGCAGCATAAAATTAATGAAAAGAATAAGATATACCTGCGGCCTAGAGATTTTCTAGAAGATTTAAAAGGACAGATAAAATCAGATACAGCTGTAAGCAGAAAATATCTCGTAATTCAAATCTCTTTAAACGATGATATTTACTTGAAGTATTTCGCAAAGTAATTATTTCTCGATCGCTTTACCTCGATCATCGCTTACGTAAAACAATACGAGGAAAATATTGCAATTCTCAAATGCACACGCGTTGTGCATTATGCTGCACCCGCAAAATATTTGTGATCTTGCAAATATGATATTCTTTATTTATTATTCATCTTTCTCTTCCAACGTGTTTCTTGATTATATTAAGGAAGAGGATATGATACGTTTACGCTTACATGGACTACTGTGCATAATACCAATAAGGATGATTTAAAAGAGCAGATAAGCTAGAAAACATTCTTTTTCGTTCTGTTGAATTATGTATTTTTACTTTTACATCCGCTTCTATTTTCTTTTTCTTATTATTATTATTCCTTCCTCGATGGGAAATATGATTTTTGGAAGCTTTTTATATTTTCCTAATTTCTATAGGATTCCTTCGATAAAAATTGTTAATGGTATTATTAAAAAAGAATTTTTGGAATAAGCGATCAATTGAATTAGTATTCGTGAAATTTCACTTTCTACTCTTCTTACTGATCTATCTTGGATGCATAAGTGTTTCATGAATAATCACATTATATTATTGATATCGGTAACGTATACTTCAATATTTGGTAATTATGGCTATTTCGATTTCATAGGTAATTTTAATAAAAGAAGATACAACTTAAAAATATGTTTCGTTGCACTTTAGCAAACTGAAAACGTGTTTTTCTTATCTTTTGCTGAACTGTATATATATATTTAAGAAAATATATATATAATAAATTATATATTATAAAAAACAAAAAATATATAAAATATAATATATAAAAAATATATATATCTAATAATGTTAATCCCTAGGGAAAATGGAGTTTATTTTGGGAATAATTAAATTAAATACGATAGCAGTTAATCACGAATTTACTACAAATTTTACCTGCAAAATCGAGAATCGATTTTTTAAGTCCTAAATTACAGTTCTTCTCCATTCAGCCATACCATTCCATTCAGCAAATTACTGCCGGTAAAACAAAGGAAACGTAGAAAATGTCGATTGGCGCGTAGTTTGGATTCTATAGAATTTACATATATATTTTTTTTAATGTTCTTCAGTTCCATTGTTCCTATTCAAAACGTTTTACTCGTTTATTATATACATTTCTTAAAGATAAGCCTAATATCTTCAGATAACTAATTACCTGTTCGCAATATTTGATCATTATCATGCTACATGATCGGTATATTAATCCGATGAAGTTAGTTCGTAAACTCCAGATTAAGCTAAACTTGAGGTTAAGTAATAGCTGTGGGGCACACATAACGCGGATAGCAGTCTTCCTCGAAGCCATATTGTCATTACATCATGAAACGAGCGTAAGGAAGTATAATTCAACTCTTTCTCGACGAGTCGTGTCAAGTTTGCTCGTTACGTAAACTGTGTATGTTAATGTACAATATAACGTGTACACGTTTCATTCAATTGTCATGCCTTTTTAACGAGCGCAAGGTAAAAAGTGGATGGTTTCAGTTGTAAATATATTTTCTCCACTTTGTCGACAAACAGAAAAAACGAACGCAACTTTGCTTTTTGTGAGACATCTGTCGATTGTCGGTGATGCTAGGTGAAGCATCTCGTGTAATATCGATGTTTACCTTAGAACATTTCCATACTGCAACTCATAAAATTAAGCAGAAGCTCTACAACAAATTCTGTTTCTCAAACAGAATTCAATCTGATGACTTACGAGTGCATTGATGTAACTCTTGCAGGAAAATGTGATTATGAAAGAACAGGGTGTTAAACTACAATGTGTATTTGCTTCTGTTCGTTACTTTTCGTATATTACGCGATTTATCCGCATATTAAAATCTTCTTTTTAGCCATTGAGTAACGTGAAAGGAACAAAAAGTGAATCTTCTATTATTTTCTTTACAGCACATACCGAAACTAATGCACTGACAAAATTTATAAAATTGCGAATGCATTGTTTTATCTGTTGAAGAACAATGTGACTATTAAGGTACGATACTTCCCTCCGTGTGTTATACTTCATATATTACGTGTGTATTTCATCTACTTCATATTAAAGTCTTTCTTTTAGCCATCGAGTAGCATGAAAGCTATAAAATCTTCAAAAATATGCCATATTTGCTAAAACTTGCCATATTGTCTCAGAAATATTCCCATTTATTAAACCGACCTTTTTATAAAAATTAATTCAATTAGAATAGAATTATTTATGCTACAAGATACAATAGAACAATAGCCTTGCAGCCTGCACGTAAACAACTAAAAAAAATAGACATAAACTTACTCATAACCAAAGACACATACGTAATAAATAAATCTTAACAATAATATCTACCTATGTACAGTGTTGTGAATAATCACAGACTCAAGCTTCCCGTGTTATTTTTTCGATATTTTCGAGAAACTACTGATCCTGGCTGGATATGTTAACCCCTTAACCTACGATTTACGTTCGAGAATTTTGGGCCGAAAACGTAAACAAGCTTTTATACAGGGTGGTTGGTAACTGGTGGTACAAGCGGAAAGAATATAGAACAAAAATTTTTTTTTATTTTTTTTGTTTTTTTTTTACTTTTTCCATCGAGACAACGATCTACAGTGAGATCCGTTATAATGTACCGCACGCGTACCGAGCGAAAATTCAAAGTCGATTTTCGCGAAAACAAAGCCTCAAACGAAAAATATTTATTCTATATTTTCGACTTCTTTTTTCGCGCAGAATTATCCCCTTTCCGCTTATACTACCAGTTACCAACCACCCTGTATATTATATTTGGCCCGATCATCTACTACGGGCTATGCCCGTAGTTGTAGGTTAAGGGGTTAAGTGAAGTTGTTCTTGTAAAAGATAAATTGAACGCTATAGAACTTTCGTAAGGGAAATAGAAAACAAAGGGACAATTTTTCAACGAAACAATGCTCCTATACGTACAACTACAACTACAACAAAGTGGTTTCACAATTTCGGGATAGAATTATTACGATGACCAGCATTGAGTACTGATCTGAACCCGATCGAGCACCTGTGGACAATTCTAGCGAGAAAATTTCACGAAAAAAGAATAAAAACCGCGTGGGCGGATATTCGAATGGAAACTTTAAATAGGTTAGTGGATAGTGTACCTAACGGATTAGTAGAAGTAATCAAAAATAGAGAAAAATCCACTAAATATTGAACGAAAAGGTAATAAAATTAACGTTGAGTTTATACTCTTTCACAGCCAAAGAGAAGAATTTTCAGAGATTTCATTTCTTCCAGACCTTGGAAGAAGAGAATTTTTGTTTGTTGTATCTTCAGTTTTGCTGTATCTTATAATACCAAGTTGTATAAACGATTTCCTCAAATTTGGTTTCGGTATTACGAAAAATCTAAGAATAGGCTTCAGTTTATAATTATTCACGGTATTGTTCATCTGTATCTTAAATTACTCTCTGTTTTCTCAATTCAATTCTCCTCTCCTTCCTCCTTCTCTGCCTCAATTTTTCGATATAATTATTTCATTTAATAATATATCGTTTTCGTTACAATCGAATAAAACAAGCTTAATTAAATATAATAATATAATTAATAAGTAAGCTTCGGGGCTTCCAAAATTCCTCTCTACATTCAGACAATAAAATAAAAATTTCAATTTCATCGAGAGACGATTACTTCGCAGGCGAAGTTAATTTTAGCAGATGCCTAGACGTCAATATCAAGGGTTAATTAACGTCTCAACAGAGATACGGCTTTTGCGAAATGGACAAACACGTAGGAACTAGGAAACACGCATTATATAGCATAATGCAAACGTTTACCATTCCAAGCTCGGCATTCTCCGGTGATCTGACGGAAGCCTCTGTCGCATTCGCGGAATTCGATTAGTTATGTCGAATAAGAAGCCTTGTTTCTAGGCTGAGCTGGTAGTCGATGTTTGAACGGTCAAGTCATTGCGACTGATCGATTCGAAGGAAATTACCGCGTCGATCGAGTTACACGGACGACGAATAAACGGTAGGCTTCTTACGAAAGAACAATCGAAGATTGTTCGTACAATCGACAAACATTAGTCGGTGGAAATTATACAGAAACGAGGAGTCGTTTCTTTTTTAGCTACGAATTCTCGATCCTTATTACGCAATGCTATTACAAGTCACAACGAAGCGACGCTGGCTACATGCTGCCGGCGTTTTTTCGTTTCAATGCAATCGATACGTCTTGTACGGATACGGCCACGTAATTCCTTTTTAATCCTTCATTCGTTTCCCGATCCACGCGAGCTTAACCTTCTGCCAGAAGCCCTCTTTTCTGCTAAAACCTGATAGTAAATTGATCCCACTATAGTTTGCCTTGTTATCAAAAGATAACATTTTAAACGCTTGGTGCAGATAGACCGTGAACGTTGACGAAAATTCATATTTTTATAAATGCAGCAGAAGCAGCGAAATTTGAAAAGAGATTCGTTCGTTGAACAGTATAAACTGCGATCTCAATATTTTCTATATTTTTGATTATTGCGTGCACTCTGTGTATTTTTACATTTTCGAATTCTCTATAAATGTATAAATATCCGTAGTCTTATTTTATTTAATTACAAGTAATAATTACAAGTAAAGGCTGTTAGAAATAAAAAGACGTTAACGATATAGCAGTAGCGATTGAAAATTATGAAAAGTATAAAAAATATCGAAAAATAGAGAGACACAATAAAGGTTGTGAATGGTTAAATAAAACACAGAAATATGTTTCTGTTTTATTTTACCTCGTACAATATCTGGATATTACATTTAATAAATTGTTTTCCGAACGATCAATGTTCCCTTTCTTTTATTTTTGTAATAGCCAATTTGAATGAACTTAATTTATGAATTTCACGTTCTAAATAAGTACAATTTACTTGCAACATTTTCTGTAATTCTAATTTTTATCGTCGTACTGGTATTTTAACGCGAGCTTTCACGTTGATCAATATTAAATGCTGTGAACTATTAAAAATATAAAATTCCATTGGCTTTAATATTTTCTATATTAGATTAAGGATATTTCTCCTTAAAAAGGCTCATCCTATGACAAATTACGTAGCTATAACACGACGATTAATAATAGCAATTGGTATGGCGCGTTTAACGAGTTTTAATTTTCTATTTAAATTCTATTACTTTGTCTTTGTCAATATACATAACTAATGGAAATACTTATTTGCATCGCAAATGATCAGTGGGTTTCAAGAAGATCGATTTGCCTATGCCAACCCGACATCTTATAAATAAAATATGTAGATGATTTATTACGCGCCCGTATAATTCAGAATTAATTAGCCGTTAACAGCCGCGCATAACTGGCTTACTATTTCTTTTTCTGCTTCTTGTTGCTGTTTAAAATTTATTTCATTTTACCAGACCGCGCATTTCCATATACGAATACTCCTAATCGAAAGCACGTCAGGAAACGCATATTGAAATCATTAGTCGAAAAATCGTCTGGGATGTAATTTATGACAAAGGAAGTGACTTTGCATAGTCTACCGAGTTTCGACATGAAATAGTCAGTTGTGCAATGAGCTTGTTCGACTTTGATACATTTCGAAAAATATTACAGCAACTTACGCTTGCATTTCAATCATTTAATGACAGCAACGAAGAAGCAGAAGAAAAAACGAATATTACGACTATTTGATATAAAAGTATCACTTGTTATTCTGTAGATCAGATTACAGACTTTCCTCGAGGCAGAGCAGAAAAATTGCATTTAGGATTATGCATTTAACGCTAGAACTACCGATAGTTAGCACGAAGCTACTTTTACCAAAACCAGTGAATATGACTGGTTTTTAAAAAATATGTAATAATATAATATTTTTATATTTATTGATTTATCACTTTCTTACAGAAGAAATTCCATGTTTTTGGCATTATTAATCCATCTGGGATCCCTAAATGAGAGTTGACACATTTATAAAGTTGTAGAACCAATCATTTTGACTGCTGTGGTATTTCTGGTGTTAGCATCTAGCGGTCGATCTGGAATTTTCCTGATAATTGATATCATATCGGATAATACGCAGTAAAAATTTTAAAAACGTGTGGGAAGTTGTACAAAACGAGGAAACTGGTTAATTGGGGTTCGTTAAACAGATTGCAGCACCCTTTGACTGCTATTGGTATAGGTACCTTTGATACAAAATTATTTTCAGTTTGAATACATAAAAAACAAAATAAAGTTCATTATATTATTCTTTTAGTTATCGTTGCGAAGGTCATTACATCATTGCGGAAAAAGATATAACATGAAGCAGAAGGCATTTTAAAATAAAATTGTAAAACCAGCCAATTTGACTGGTGTGGTAGTTCTAGTGTTAATTATGATTAAATATTTAATATGATTATCATTGCGATGATTAAACCTAGTTGAATATTTATTTATAGCGAACATATTGGATTCAAAGATGTTTGAATAAGTCGATGTAACTAGTAAATCGTATGTAGCTTAATTGTCAGCTTTTGAGATTGCACGTGGATAGGACAGTCGCGTGAGTCGAGTCCAAGTTGTACGCACACGCACAATAAATAAGAAATATTCTCCTTTTCTTTTTCGCAAAAATTTCTCCAACTCTCCTCAACTCTATTAATCCTGGGCAAGAAACGTACGTAAATTTTTGGATAAAACGACGAAATCTTTGAAGCTATGGAGTAGATGAGCTACCTAATCCATTTACAAAACCAAGTGTACGATGCTGATAAGAGACGCATCTAAAGTTTTTAATAAAACAACGAAATCTCCTAAGTTACTAGTAAACGAGCTGCTTAACTATGTGACGGGTATACTTCCGTGGGGACCCCGTCATCCAAGTATGGATGACGCTCTTCTTGATCGAGTTAATTAAATATAGGATATTATATAAAGGATATACAACATAAGAATATTAGAAACACATTATACCATACTTTTTATTAATTTATATTCTGGATAAAATATTACATTATGCTATATCGCGTGGTATTTGTTAAAACATTGTAAACACATTTGGGGTGATTTTGGGCACTCCAAACAATAGTTGTAGACGTCTGTTTACTGAACATTTTGAGGATGAAAAAATCATTGATGTACGTCTCACAAGTATGCTTATGGACTAAATGTAAGATCTGAGATATCTGCCATGAGATCCCTCGGAATACTTTAGCTGGAAAGTTTATCACTTTCTCCATTTCAGAATTAAATAATCTTTTCTTTACAATGAATCGAAGGCGATAAACAATGAATTCCCGCTTGTCGCTCTATTTACGTTCTGCGTACCGGCGGTCGGATTGAGCCCCGCAGGAAACATAGCCGAATCACGCTAGGCGACGAACGTGTTAATGCATTTGCAAAGATTAATTTGCAAATAATAATGCACACGTGCATCGATTACCTAGATCTCGCACAGTGATTGACGACGTTCCATTGAAGAAATATCGAACTCGTTACGTAACCTAGTGATACAAAGAAAAATTGTCCAAGTATCGTGTAGTTAGAGAAAGTTTCTTTGTCTCACGAGCGATGTTTTCGATTACATTCTTCGATGTTATCCAAAGAAATCGCCGTAACACGGATAATTGAAGAATCCTCTTCGACATCTCGCAGCACCACGGACGATCTATCAGCTGAATTACCATTTTAATGGAATTTTGAGGTAAAGCGCACTTTTAAGCAGCTCGAAAGAACAACCGAGCAGACGCACGAATATTTGCTCAACTCTCTGAAACTGAGCAGCTTGGAAATTGAAATCTCGCTTCTTGATACACGGCTAAGAGGGCTGTTGAGATTCGCGTCACGCAGCCTTTATCTTCGCTTCAGAATCTATCGGCCATTTTGCTCGGCTCGTTACGGTACACCATTTGAGAACCACTATTCTTTGAGGTGATCGAACTCGGTGATGGCAATGCAGCGTTTATGTCACGAAGAAGGAGAGGGCAATGAAGAAGAAGAAGAAGGAGAAGGAGCAGAAGAAGAAGCAGAGGAAGAAAGACTCACTAACGGGCAACAGCTGGTCGTTTACTTGTTTGGCCACGGTTTCTCGGATACGGGTCCGGACCGTTGTTACCAACCGATTTATCAAAACCGGTCAGTCCTTCCAACCTCTTTCGCCATTCTTTTTCTTGCCTCTGGCTCTGTCGATGAGACCGGTCCTGTAGCCCATTTCCCTTTCGTTCCCCGCCATTTGCTCCTTCTACGCTCGACAACCGACTACTTTACATGTTAGATCACGTATCGGGAAATTTCTTATTTTTCACCAGCTATCGAGATCTAAGGTTGACAGGTTTCTTCGGAACAATGCGCAAGTAGCTTTCAGCTAAATCTCACACTGCGAAAAGTTGCATGTTTTCTCGCCTCAGTTGGATTTATATGAAATTCGACGAGACTACGCGAAACTGATTCGCATAAAGTTTTCAGAAACGTTCTTAAGATGGTCAAAAGAGAAGCTAGGAGATTTCTTATTCTCTTTAGCTGGAGCGTACCAAGGTTTCGCGTTGACGAGTTGCTTTGCTGCAACGTGCAAGTAAATGGTTTGCTATGAGATCAGAAAATGGTAAAACGTTGCTTTCATCTTAATATTTGTATAGAATTTGGAGAACTGGTCTTCGAGAATTTTCAAAATACACAGTTTCATTCTCGAGATGGTCAAGGAGAAGACTAAAGTCTTGCACTTGATTCGATTTAAACTATTTTAGTTTCTTAGAAATTGCACTATTCTTAGTTACGCTTTAAAAATATCTTTTTGGTTTCTATTTTTTCTTATCCACCTTTTACTCTCATCTCTATATTTTATTATACAATTGCAGTTTAAGTCGTTAAAAATCATCTTGATCAGGTCGTATTCTGGAACGAAAATTTTAAGGTTCGAGGGAAACAGCCCGAGAGATCGTTGCTCTGGTACATTTGTATATACTTTAGCTAAAAATATAAGTTTTACGAGTTCTACTTTCTTATAGGATCTACCATTGATATTATTAATTTTAGTTTACAATCTATTTTGAATACCCAGAGGCTCAATATTTTTGTACAAGTAATATTTGTTCCATTATTGTTTGCCTTGATATTTGCTCTTGTTTTTCTTTCATAATCGAAACGAAAAGAAATACTTTGTTATGCAGCAAATTGATGAATGAAATTCGTTAAAGTGACATATTAATGTCCGTAAGACGCATAATGGTACATTTGGAACAGGCAAGTGTCTGGTTACTTTCGAACGTTAATGCACGTAATAAGCGTTTTTAAACTTTAAACGATTCTTTCAGTCTCTACAAGCAGTTTCTCGCCTGCCTACGCGTTCGAATCTGCATATAGATTTCGCGTATAATGAAATCGAGAACGAGTTAAGTTACGTATGCCTCGTTCGTTTCTTCTCTGTCTTCCGAGTTTCTTCCCTTATAAAGATCGCTGCATAGGAGAATGACTTTCTCCAGTGGCTCGCAGGAAAGCTCGTTTAATACTCTCCCACGTGTTTCCATGAGTAATCACTATCTTCCGGTGGATCGAAAAAGATGATGAAAGTATAACGTGAATCAACTTGAAACGCAGGGGAATTCTCTGTATCCGATCTCTCGGTGAAAAGTAAGATTTCTTGTGTATTTTTCGCATTTTTAGCTTCATACGTATAGTTGCTTGTAAATATCTGAATGGACTAAACGATTTGTAGTAGATAATAGTACACGAATAAAAAATGATCCAAAGCATCACTTTTTTTTACGACATAAATTCTAATTATTTGTTTAAAAGTCTATCGACGATTCCAGTTACAGTACATATTTTGTACAGTTAACTCGTAGTCATCTGGATAGTCTAACCGGTTTGTAGTACCTGATACCACGTGAAAGAAGACGATGAAAAGCACCACTCATCACGTTTTTACAAAATTAACAAACAAATTCTAATTATTTGTTTAAAAGTCTATCGACGATTCCAGTTACAGTACATATTTTGTACAGTTAACTCGTAATCATCTGGATAGTCTAACCGGTTTGTAGTACCTGATACCACGTGAAAGAAGACGATGAGAAGTGTCACTCATTACGTTTTTAAAAAATCAACAAACAAATTCTAATTATTTGTTTAAAAGTCTATTGACGATTCCAGTTACAGTACATATTTTGTACAGTTAACTCGTAATCATCTGGATAGTCTAACCGGTTTGTAGTAGCTGGTACCATGTGAAAGAAGACGATGAAAAGCACCACTCATCACGTTTTTACAAAATTAACAAACAAATTCTAATTATTTGTTTAAAAGTCGATCGACGATTCCAGTTACAGTACATATTTTGTACAGTTAACTCGTAGTCATCTGGATAGTCTAACCGGTTTGTAGTACCTGATACCACGTGAAAGAAGACGATGAGAAGTGTCACTCATTACGTTTTTAAAAAATCAATAAACAAATTCTAATTATTTGTTTAAAAGTCTATCGACGATTCCAGTTACAGTACATATTTTGTACAGTTAACTCGTAATCATCTGGATAGTCTAACCGTTTTGTAGTAGCTGGTACCATGTGAAAGAAGACGATGAAAGCGTCAATCATCACGTTTTTAAAAAATCAATAAACAAATTCTAATTATTTATTTAATAGTCGATCGACGATTCCAGTTACAGTACATATTTTGTATAGTTAACTCGTAGTCATCTGGATAGTCTAACCGGTTTGTAGTACCTGATACCACGTGAAGGAAGACGATGAGAAGTGTCACTCATTACGTTTTTAAAAAATCAATAAACAAATCGTAATTATTTGTTTAATAATTGATCGGCGACTTCAATCAGGTACATTACATACTTTATATAGTTCGTGATATTTTCCATGTATACAATTGATCACTGTCATCGTGATAAAACGAAATTTCTTGTTAATTCATTAGTATTGATTATCTCTATACTAATGATATTTGCAATCTTTTCAACTGTTGAAATTTCAGTAGATATATATATATAAAATACGGTACATTGCGATAGAAAAAATATAATAAGAGATCTATAGTAATTGCAAACCTGTTAACACGAATATCTAAATTGGCTGAAGCAATGAATGCATTAACCTCATTGCATATATGGTAATTAATGAGAATTATTAGCATATTCAACTTTATTAAGATTTCACACTTAATGAGGTAATAATCCTTGATCGATCGAAGAATTAATTGAATAATTTTCTAACAATTTGTTAGGTTTATCTCGTTTTGCTATAAATGTTTTAATTAAGTATTCTTGCACGAGTATGTAGAACGATTGTTGTTCTCTCAAGTTGCAAAACATTTATAACAAACATGCAGCTAGTAATTATTATATAACACGAATGGTATTTAATCTCAAATATATATATCAACGTTAAACATAGTGATACTAAATATCGTGAGTTATTAATGCAATGTTCAGATACTTTGGCGATATCTGCGAAGCGTACGCTTGCAATAAATACCTTATGCATATGCAGTTCCAGATTCGTTTCAAATTTTACCAATATGATACGCGTTTCATTACAGTGGCAATGAAATTTCAAAATGTCTGGCAGAACGCGTAGTATTCACAAAAATACGTAATATTGGAAATATATTGGTGTAATACGTAAGACCCGTAGAAGGAGAATAAATTTAATAATAAATAATAATATAATCATATTAATTACGTAATATTATTGCTGAGTGTAGCTTGAATATAATTCTATAATATTAATTAGACAATAATAATAATAAGTATATTAATAATATCATATTATAATATAAATATTACTTATATCAATACAAATAATAGAAAATTCAAATTATTTCCACGATTTACTCTATGTTCCACCAAAAGCGATTAAAAATTTCGATACTTTTGAACGTACGATTTTCAGCCAGACAAGTCTCTCTAAACGAATCATGACATCGAGACAGCCATACATACGTTCTGGTTAAACGAGGAGGAGCTTTAACGGGAGCGTGAAGGAAATTGTCGCATAATCATAAAAACTGCTATCCCTTCAGGATTGCGAATGTCTTCCTTGAAGATGGTTGGTTACTATTTACGACATTCACACCATCAGCCAATTAATCGTTCTTTACAATACGACGGTGGCTTATCAGATTTTATCTAGCAAATACATTCTCTTTGCTGATGTGAGCATTTTGAAATTACGTGGAGATTGCAATGTTTATCGTTAGCATCTCATTTTGGAGAAAATCCTATCAGAAGGAGGATGAACGTTTCTCGAGGATTATACACGTCTGCCACATTTTTCCGAGATCTCTTAGTGCTTGAATTTAAAAAACGAAGAGACGTGCTTACGGCTCTGCGTGCCATTTTAAAAATCTTTTTTACGATCGAATTTGTTGAAGCTTTGAGATGATAAAGCTTGATCAAGTTAGTGATCGTTGTATTAAGCTACGTTCTATTTTATTTGACGACCTCCAGCGACGTAATCTCAATATTTATGCAATGAAGTGGCTGCTTCTATGTTTGAACGTGTTTTTCAAAATGCATATTTAGATGGTTTCTTCTAGTTGGATTAGAAAAATATGTCTTCTTTATGCAACGAGAGATCTCGCAAATCACATTACTTTTGTAATGCTAATCCTCTTCGTGATCGTATAGTTCCCGTTAGAAGAAAATGTATCTCTTTTGGAATCGCAAATTAATGGATTAATGTGAAAATAAACACGAAATAAGATCTGTCAGTCGAGTTTATCAGTTTTATATACGACCACTTGGCAAACATACGTGCGTACTGTTATCGTGCAAATTAACACGGTATGAGATAAGTGGCAGGTAAGTTTCTCAGGTCTTTGACATAAGCTACTACATTAGAACTTTTGCATACAAATGAAATTTCAACACTTGGAGTCGCTCATAAACACGTCGTCAGAGTACGAGATCTTAACAGACGCCAGATCATTTCGCAATTTAACTTCGTCATTTGTAACTGATGTCGATCGTTAACATTTGCGAAATAGAACAGTGTTCTCGGTATGTAAAACTAACGCGGAGCAGCTCATCTTCATATACGTAAAGATAATAGCTACTTTAATAACAAAATTTAATTTGCTCAACAATTTCGCTAATTATTTAGGTAAAAAAAATCTGTTGTAGAGAAGAACACAGAGATATGTATGTAGGTGATAAAAGTATGAATACCGAGGAAATTAATTAGAATGTAATAGTAACATTAAATTACGTGTAATAAATTGTAATGGATAATTAGAAATTTTATGTAATTTTAGTTCCCAACTTGTATTCTTCGGAGAATTAAAGCAAGGGAGGAATTCTGATGACTTTTGAGAAGAGAAGGCAGAAATTGAATTAATTGGTTGGTTTAATCCTAAAGACGTGGTAGAGAAGAAGATAGCCTAAGGAGATTAAAAAGGAGCAAGAGTATTCTAATTTGGAGCAAATCGGCTGTAGCTAAGACCCTCGACGTCCCATTATACTGAAAATTTAGGCGAAGACATTATAGTCAGGTTTTGACGTTCATGGAACAGGAGTTTTTCAATTAATTTACTTGCATCATTAGCGCATGATTTACCTAGTGATTATCAACAGAACGCATATTATATGTCCATAACACGGACTAGTTTGGAACAGCACGGTGACACGAACGCGTTAGTGTTGCTCGTACCGCGTTAAGTTAATTTTAACACGTCCCGTGAATTGCATCCGATCATGTGTGCCTTAGCCATCGTATGTTATGTATGCTTTTATTATTCTAAAATCGAAGCATCTACGAAACTTGCCAGTAGCCTGAAGAATATTGCATCGTGTTTATTAATTACTTATAAACAGCGAATTTATATTTTTTACGAACAAGACTAAGGAAATGGAAGTTGAGTAGAGATTTTGCTCTCTTGATAAATATTATGGCGAGCTCTATACTTTGAATATTTTATATATTTCAGCGTGTTTTCATGTGCAGTACGCGTCTCTAACACTAGAACTACCGATAGTTAATACGAAGCTATTTCTACCAAAACCAGTCAAAATGGTTAAAATGAAAAAATACGTAATAATAGAATATTTTTATATTTATTGATTTATTACTTTCTTACAGAAGAAATTCCATGTTATATACATTTTTGGTATTATCAATTCATCTGGGATTCCTAAAAGAGGGTTGACACATTTATAAAATTGTAGAACCAATCATTTTGACTGCTGTGGTATTTCTGGTGTTAGCATCTAGCGGTCGATCTGGAATTTTCCTGATAACTGATATCATATCGGATAATACGCAGTAAAAATTTTAAAAACGTGTGGGAAGTTGTACAAAACGAGGAAACTGGTTAATTGGGGTTCGTTAAACAGATTGCAGCACCCTTTCACACTTTGACAAGTACCAGTCATTTTTACTGGTATTGGTATAAATAGCCTTGATACGAAATTATTTTCAGTTTGAATACATAAAAAACAAAATAAAGTTCATTATATTATTCTTTTAGTTATCGTTGCGAAGGTCATTACATCATTGCGGAAAAAGATATAACACGAAGCAGGCATTGTAAAATAAAATTGTAAAACCACTCAATTTGACTGGTGTGATAGTTCTAGTGTTAAATTTCCCATAAACGCATAAACAGCTGTAGACTATTTACAAACGATGAAAGTCTCTATTGCGTGTACAATAGTGAAAAAATTTGGCAATAAGGACACACGCTCGTACGATGCAAGCACAACGAATGCTCAAGTTCACTCGTCAGTAAGATATTTAAATTTTCCGTGATTTCTAACAAATTCCATTTGCAAATTTTAGATTTTATACAGAATTTGTAGTTCTTAGAGACGAGAAATTCCATCTCCTGAAAGAAAAATTAATTAAATTATTTCGTTTATACTATGCAAATTGAGATTAGGCTGAATTTTAATAACAATAGAGATTTAACTCTCGCGTGACATGGTAGTTAAGTTCCATAAAAACGATACTCCTGATGCATTTAAGTCATTTTGAAACAGGCCACCTCTTGCTCTTCTTTGCTTTCATTCGATGACTCTTTTTCATATTTCTTTCCGAAACACACGTCCATAATTTCAAAGGCATTTTTTAATATAATTGCCAACACTAATATATAGATAAGTGACAGAACGAGATCGCCACTTTGGAATATAAAAATAGAAGCAATATGCCAAGCATCGCCAAAAATAAATTCTAGAATCACGTACTTTAGATGTTGAAATACGACTTCGAATATTCAAACGTAATCTAGTGACGAATTCCTTCGTTTCTGCTGTCACTGAACTAGCGACATTTCTATTTTAAATTCCAATTGCCACTTACAGGCAGGAGCACTTAACAAGAAAGATTCATCAGCGAACGAAATTTGGGCCCCTTAAACACATCGCTTTTTATGGGAATAAATGTAGTTAATTTATTATAATAAATGAAATACATGGTATTAACGTGATACTCATATTATTGAATGGTTACATGCGGGTCGTGTGAGTATGGCAGAGAGAGTTTAGACTGGAAGGTCGTCGAGACTTGCGTTGTAGGAATTTATTAATATTTTATATTTATTATACAAATGAACGTTTAATTCTTCATCGTCAATATTTCTACATTATATGTTTAAACAGAAAAATGTAGTTTTTAAAAATAATGTCAATAATGTTATTGTATTATTGCTTATATTCTAAGATTATATGTCTTATACTTAATATCGTTAAATACGTTGATTACAAAGTACTGTCTTTTTATTCATTGAAATTTGTGAAATCTAATACGATACGTCATTTCAGGTGCTAAATTTTAATATAGAAATTAAAGATTATATATTAAGAAAGAAGATGGTGCACTGGCGAAAAGACAAGAGCACTTTGCAGAAATCTCTGGAAACAGCCAATTCCTTTGTTTTCTTTTTCTCACTTAACCAACGGCGTTTCTATTTCAAACTGCAATTACCGTTTATCGGCTGCAGCATTTAACAACAAAAATTGATCAGGCCGAAGTTTGGGTCACTTGGTCTGCATCTATCTCCAGAAGTGAAACTGCAGCGTGTAGCAAAACACTGCTAGAAAGCTTGTTCCTTTAACTTGTCCTTGTAACAAACGTCTATCGCAATTTGAAGGAGCTTAATTAACCACGACGGCGGGATATTACCGTCGATCATAATTTTCACGCGGCAAGTACTAATTTCCCCGTAATGGGTTCGAAACGGTACTAGCCATCCCACCGTCGTCTTTCCTTTCTTATTTAATTGAAAATCACCTGCTCTGCAAAATCACCTTTCTCTCTCTTTCGCCTCTTTCCCCCTCTCCCCCTCTTTTTCTCTGTTTGTTCCCTTTTGGACCGTTTCTTCGTAGCGAGTATTGCCCAGCAGTTTGATATGGCGCGCACGTTCGTGGAAGCGTGAACTTAGCCGCGAGCACTCGGCAAGATTAAATTTGAAACATTAATAACGCGGCCGAAAATCCCGAAAGAAGGTAAAGGGAAGCTGGTCCCAGGTCCGGGCTTTGAATTACGAAACTTCATTACGCGTTCCTTTATCCGCCGCGCCTTAAAAATTCCATCGTCGTTCGCGAGTTCTCGTTTAATACGAGGAAAAGAAATTGAAAGTGATAAAAAGAAAAAAGAAAACAAAAGAAAGAAAAAAAAGAACGGTCGAAAGGAACAGAAAAGAGGCGATCGTTTCGAAAGGGACGCAAAGGAGAGTCGAAGCAAAGAGAGGAGAGAAATTACCGCCACAAAGCTGTCGATTAATCGTTCACCAAAGGGCGGGAAAATGACCGATATCGCTTGACTCGGTGCTTACGCGTGCTTCATTTGTCTGTTTCAGCTGCGTCGTATCGCGGTCCCGGCCAGGATGAAGACAAGGACTCGTATGCGGCTAGAATCGCGTTCACGGGCAATTCGCGGATTCTGGGACCGATCTGCATAGTCGTGGGCGCCCTTATGCTCGCCCTTGGCGTGCTGCTTTGCACGCTGACTAGAAGGGCGCGAAGAAGAGAGCGCAGGGTTGGCTTCCATTGCCCTCTCCACGGCGATTTTTACCCTCTGAGTCCTGTTCAGGGCGCCAAGATGCTTGGTAAGTTGATATTCTGTCTGTGCAAAACGATATTTTCCCTTTTCAGATGCCAAGCCATCAACCGTCCAACGATGCGTTTTTCCACGATTTTAGCAATATTTGCTGTTTGGTAAACACACATTCGACGGTGAGACGTTGTTAATCATTCAAACATACAGAGGCTTTTTGTCTTCTGCAATTTGCACCTGTTCTCGTCTTGCAGTGGCGCGTTTTTCAGTCAGGTTCTACACGTTTCATCTCTACCTCTGAACGATAGGAAATTTAGTACAGAGTGCCTCGAAATCACGGTATAAGCGGCTGCCTGTTGATTTTGCACGCAAAAGTAGGTAGAAAAAGAAGAATAACTTCGTTCCCTTTAACCTCTTGATTTTTGTACGGGGCTGTTTCTCCGAACGGCAGAGTTTGACGCGGAAACGATACAGCACTGCAATGTGTGACGGATGATGCTGTTCTCTACGCAAGAACATTGGAAGGAAGTTTTTGACAATTAAATTATAATTTTTCTTAAAGGTATGATGCATATAACTTTAACGATTTACTTTAATAATTAATAATACAATTGAGTGTGATATATTTTAAGGCACTGTACGACACATAGACCCAGGTCACAATTTTTACACTCATAGCGCGATAGTGTTTTTCAAATTGCTCTTCGTTTCCTATTTTGAAGCTACATTTTGAGGTTGAAGATTCCAAAAAATTATAAAGATACGGATTGGCATGTTAAAAAGAGCATTTAACAATGGTATATTTATTTTAACGAAAAGCAACAATTGGTATCAAAAACAAAGATTATATATTCTTCCTGTATATTGTTAACACTGTTATAACACTGTTATTGCGAGGGCAAAAGAAGTGTGAAGCAAGACAAATGAAAAAGTTAGTTTACTTCAAACGGTGAGCGAATGAGTAAGTAAAGTGAGCCACTATAGTGGCGTATCGTAATATAACATGACATCCGCAAAAGCCACTATAGTGGCGCATCGTACCTAAGAGATTGAGGATTCGTTTTCAAGAAAAATCGGTTTGAAGGTCCGCCAGGTATCCGTGTGCTCTAATTGTAGGTTTCCAGTTACCCGATTTTTCTTTCCCCTCGTGTCGATATTTATCAACGTGAACAGTGTCACGGTTTGCTTCCTATCGTTGCTATTATCTTATTTCCGCACTGTTCGCAGTTGGAATGCTTTCATAAATAAGGACAAGGGTATTGCTTTTTGTAAATCATTTTATTTACGTAACAAGTCGACCGTGTTGCTGTACACATAACTCTGCTTATCTTATTAAATTATATATAATTATATTATATGGAAACTTACAATTAGCACACGGCTATCTGACGGATCTTTCAGCTAATTTCTGTGGAAAACGAAGCTTCAAAGGGAAAAATGTTATTCTTCTTTTCCGACTATTTTTTGTCTGTAAAATCACCAACCGAACGTTTGTAGCATAATTTCGCAGACACCCTGTATACTTGGAGTCGAGTAGTATATAAATGTCATAATAAATAGAGTGATAGCCACAGTATAGCTATCATTTTGAATAAACACGTTTCAAACGAACGTTCGTAGTATAATTATAATAAAACTTTACTCTCTGATAAAATTGAAACTTCGTACGGAGATTGAAGTTATATAATACACAAGTCTCTGACGTTTTAGAAACATTTTGCGCATAAAATACAAATCTCGGAAATGCCAGATCTCGAGTTTTAAATTATCTTCAGTACTCGTGATTGCTACATTACGAAGCGGAAAATGTTGATGTCTAGAATTGCAGAAAATATTCGAGCGTAATTAACTACATATGCTTGTGAAGGATTAACAGAGAAGATTATAAAAACCTGATGGCCTGATTAAATTACATCACCTATCGAAAGTTTTGCCAGCATACGTCATTCGCCGCCACTTATCCAACAAATTTTCCAACACGTGATAGTTTAACTAACAATGTATGATAACTGTTTACTTGGGCTACATGTAATAAGTTAAAATTAGAAGCAGAATCGCAGCAAGGACTGGAAGATTTCTATTTAATGCCAAAGCAAAGAACTTTCCACATGCGTTAATTTTCAGTTGATCGGACATTGTCATTGAATATTAATGGACTGTAACGAATGAAACGTAAAACGCGCAATGTAAAGTACGTAACGAATTTTTGCAGGAAACCGTGGAAAATTTCCAAGCAATTTCAAACAGTAGAATTTTCTTTCAATTATTTTTTAATTACTAAGTTGTATAATAAAGTTGAAGAATATTGTAAAGTATTATAAATATAACTGCGATGAACATACGAATAATATGGGTCAATGTCGTCTATAATTACATATTATTTAATAAAAGCAATGAAAAAAAAAAATTATGAGCATTTCATAAAAGAATCGTTTCTGAATCTAACGCAGCAGAGATTGTTACACTTCCGTTAAAAAATTTATCGAAATATCCTCTGCGCTATTAATATTGAAATATCAACTGTTTTAATGTTTGGAAATTTTCTTCGAGTGTGATTGCTAAATAATTTAAAAAATGTAGAAACATGTGTATTCCACATTTCTTGATATAAAAGTTTTGAAATGACTGTGTTCATTCACAAAGAATATTAAAGCAAAATAAATAAAATAGTATATGCTTCGTTGATTAAATAAAACTTTTAGACAAACGTGGGGAATTATTTTAACCTAAGTAACCTAATACAGAGAAGTAACTAAATCTTTGTGAATTATTGGTTCTTAACGAGTTCAATTTCGGAAGTATCGTGTTCATTCGCGTAAAACCTACAAGTAGAACAAAATGAAATTATCTTCGTTTATCCGACTTTCAAATCAACTCTTAAATATACTAGACCTTAATATTTTCACGTAACTCGACTCTCATTTAGCAAGACAATTTTCGCAAATTAAATTGAATTTCCATTAAACTCGCAATATCGAGAATTCATTTTATAGAAAGATGGAAATAAATTCCACACGTCATTATAAAATAATACTACGGTGATCTTGGTTTTCGTACGGTGTATCAGAAAAATGTTCTATTCCTCGGCTCCAAATATGAGAATTTATGCTCCACAGTTCACTCATTGTCGAGCAACGAGGCTGATCAAAGTTTAGCTCTACAGTTTACAGTATAACACACACGCGTGGAACACGGAATTCTGCTCCGAGCAGAAACTTTAAACGTATATTCCCTTTATACTTTGCAGTTCCATTGCTATTCGATGAACGTCCGAGGAAACAGAAAAATTTTCCGCCTGAGTCGTGGTCCCACGTACATATCTACCATTATTATTCAGCGCTATTCTGTATACTCTACGTTTGTTTTGAATTTGCGTAGCAAACATCAAATTCGAATAATCTTTCCTACCAGTCGTAGAGCAAAGTTCAAAAGAAAATAACGGTAATGTTATGTTATGTCTATTAGCCATCAACCAGCCCTCACTTTTCCAAGTTATCACTTGGTGTCAGATTGACATGGCAAAAAATCATCACAGATTAATATTCCAAGATTAGATTCGCGTCATTGGCGAGTAACAAATGAACGTGCTGATCGTATTTATCGGAATGCATCGCTCCACGTTGCTGAAAAGTAATAGAATATTGTTGATAATATCATAGTCACGCTACTATGTGTAGGAACCACTTACTTTCACATTTTCGTTTAGCGAGACTTAATTAAATTGACAGAAACTTTTGCTGTTCCGTAAAATAATACACGTCGATATTCAGTTTGAAGATTAATATAAATAGTTTGAAGACTTGACTAAATTATCGTATGTTTAGACTATGTTCAAAATTGAATATCGACGTGCGTGTACAGAGTAGCGAAACCTTCTCTTAATTTCATTGAATCCCGCTAAACGTGAAAAAAGAATTTCAGATGTGAAAAATAACAGGTTTCTACACGTAGTAGCAAATAGTGTAAATATTTGATTTGCTATTTCATGTTTAGAGTATGTCTAAAATAAAATATCGACGTACGTTTATAGAAGAGCAATACTTTCCCTTAATGTAATTGTATCTCACTAAATGGGAATGTGAAAATAAACGCTTCCTACACATAGTATACGCATATTTATCAACGTTTGGACATAGTCTAAATAGTTTAAATATTTAGACACAGTATACAATAATTTTTTGTCATGCGAATTGCAAGAATAAATTCTCACTATTGATATGATTCTTGTTATTGATACGAGTTTCATATTTTCAAATGTTTTGTTATCGATATTGTTTCTGCAAAAAGTATATTTGTAAATATTACGATTTATATAGTGGAGCTATCTACAAATTCGTAAACATTGTAAAATATTCTTTTAGAAAATATATTTGCCTGCAATACGATCTGTCTGTAATAAATTTCGTTAAAATCGTGCAATAATAATGGTAAGTTAAAATTAAGCGGATTAATTTACGACTGATCGCGTTAGTACTAATACTTCATTATCACAATCACAGTTACATGATTCATAATTATTTTTCATAATCATAATTATTGTTTCAGTAGATTATATAAATTTGTCAGAGGGAAAGGAATAGCAACAAATGTTAATTTATAGTGAAATTCTAAAGAAACACATCTTAACAATACAAATACCCGAGACATCAATCAGAAATTAAATGCTTATACCCGATCGATCATCAATAAAATACCAATCGCTAAAATCTACTCTTCAGTTTCTTAGAACACACGCCTCTGTAAGTATAAAATATAAAATACAAAGTAGAAAATTTGTTCTTATTTCGCCATTTAATTTTCCATTCGCCAACATCTTATAAATACTCGATATAAATCGATCGCGATTAAAGGCAAAGGACAGTTAATGAAATAACGAAATCTGGAAGTTGCAGCAATCGAACAAGTTCGAACGTTCCTCGAAGGCATTTTACAGTTTTCCGGCGCGGGGAACGCCGGTTCGACCTGTCTTAGGAAGCCTATCGGAAACGTTAGTTTATCACGGCGTGTTCCAGTTCGTGTCAATTGCTCTAAATTCAGGACGAGGCTGGATCAGGGCTAGGGTAGCTAACTGGATTGTAGGAATTCAGGCTAATACGAGTCTATCAAATTATTCCGTCGGCCAGTCGCACGCGTTGCGACTCCTGCAGCATCTTGTTGTCGGCTTTAACCCGACAATTTTCATCTGGGGGTATCTGCTCTATGTGTTCCTGCGGTGTTGACGTAGCGCGTTCGCTTCTGTGTACAAATATTCTGGCGAAAGAGTCGGCTCTGGTTTTATAAAGTAGGATTTAAAAAATGTCAGATAAATCTTTCTTAGTGTTTAAACCAGCTTTGATATATTTCGAGGTGGATGTTTTCTTAAACAGCGATTCCGGTGATTTATAAGGTGGATTTAAATATACACCGGGCTTGTACGAAGACATGCAGTGACAAATAAAAGTTAGATTGCAGAAATGAAAATAATTAAGTATACTATTGGTGATTAATTGGCTATAGATGCAGTGCTGTGAATAATTTTGCACTTGAACACATTCCCTTAGCATTATTTTTTCAATATCTTCTAGAAACCACCGATCGTGTCTTGATATGTTTGTTGAAATAAAAGATAAAAGACAATTTTTCAACGAGACAATGCTCCTATTCATCTTGTCACCGCTACAAAAAGTGGTTTCAAGATTTTGGAATGGAATCATCACCGTGACCAACTTTGTGTCCTGATCTGAACTCGATCGAGAACCTGTGAGAAACGAACATTTAAATAAATTAGTGGATAGTGTACCTAACAGAGTAATAGAAATAATCAAAGACAACATGTTTTCTCACAGCTAAAAACAACTTTAGGAGAAATTTTCATTGTTTCTAGACTTGAAGAGAACAGGATTTTCGTTTGTTGTATCTTCATTTTTGTTTTACGTTACAATGTGAAATAATATTAACGACTTCCTCAATTTTTCTTTTAATATTATGGAAAATCTAAAAATACATTTGAATTTGTAATTATTCGCAGCACTGTATATTAAATGTACAAGACGCAATTGAAGTTATATAAATTTGCAAAATTCTGTGCAATATGTATAAGATGCAATAATAATAGTAACAAGATTGAGATAATAGTAAGAATAATAGAATTTCAATATAAGAATTTCCAACAAAGATGCTACAATCTGCGATGATATTATTTTATTGGAATCTTTCGCGCGGCGTGTTGAATACGTCAGGAACAGACAATAATGTGAAATGTGAAATGTGAAATCTGAAAACGATTAGATCTTGCTAAATTATTCACTGTCGTCGCTATATTTAACCGAGTTCATTGAACCTATACGTAGTACATACATCGAACGTGCTTCAAATACAAAGAAGGTTTCAGCTCATATCCGAAAGGCATGTGTAATAGAAAATTAATTTTCCAATAAAGTCTACCGATAAAAGCGTCGAACGAAAGAGCGCGAATCCATCGTGAAAAAAGATATACAATTTTCGTATGTAAGTGTAATAAAAATGCAACTGAAACGTAAACCTCACTTAGAGAAACGCTACCATTCGATATTAATTCAAATATTTGTAACAACAGCAAAAATCGTTTACCACACTTCTCACCGAAATTCTTTGCATTTGGAAGATTTTGTAAAACGCTTAAAAAACGGAGCGACGTTCAAGATTAAATTATTTTCAACGAAAAAAAGTGCGACACCGCCGAAGAAATGCAAAGGCCTCGACCCAGCGTCTGAATGTAGGTCAGCTGTAAACTTGAAGTTGCGACTGTAAATTTCTTAAGCTCGCCGAATCGTAAAGAGAAGCGGCATTAAATATTCGTAGGCGAGACACAGTCGGTGCGGTTTAAAAATTTGAAAAGCTCGGCGAACGGGATATAAACGGCAGGTGAGAGAACGAATTTCTCGGGAATTTGTTATGTCGGCCGTCAATTTCGGCTGCAATACGCATGTAACCGTCGTTGATGCTGCGGAGCGTGGAAAATAAAAAGAAAAATGCTTTGGAAAACATCAATTTATCAAGACACGCGGCCGAAGTGCTGCTTTTGACGTGGCCGCTCCCGTTGAATTTTCGACGTGCGGTAAAACATGAAGTTTCCAGGCTGCACGTTGTTTAGGAAACTGAATATCATGCCTCGTTTTCGCGCCCAAGTGGCTAGTTCCTCGAAAGCCACGTGTGATTGACGTTTTGATATTTCGCTGAGATTGCACCTTCCATTTCACTTCTTTCCTATCGTATCGAAGACACATGACGTTTCTCAGTTTCACGCGAGATTCAATTGGTTTTCTTTGCGATACGCGGGATTACGTTTTTTAAAAGACATAGAAACAGCCGAACTTTATCTTCGATACACACGCTTGTTTCTTGTTAGTACGTTCGGAAGAATGTCGTAGAAATGACATGTCGTATGACGATGATATTGATATTATTGAATCATTTTTCTGTTGCAATCAACTAGGTGGACGATAAAAGTAACGTACGTGAAAATTCTTGGCGAATGGCTACGAGACGATTCTGCTCTTCCACGCTTCCAGAATTTATTTTCGTTCTTCCAATACGATACATCATCGATAGAGGAAGATGAAATATTTTTACTGTTGAAGGTATTGAGTTAATTGATACAGAAATATGAGGAATTGTTGTTAGTACCAAAGTTATCGAATTAATCAATAGAGAAACGCGAGACAAATGGGTATGAAACCCATTCTGTTCTTGTATGTTAGAAGAATATATTTTCGTTCCTCGAATATGATACATCATCGATAGAGGAAGATGAAATATTTTTACTGTTGAAGGTATTGAGTTAATTGATACAGAAATATGAGGAATTGTTGTTAGTACCAAAGTTATCGAATTAATCAATAGAGAAACGCGAGACAAATGGGTATGAAACCCATTCTGTTCTTGTATGTTAGCAGAATATATTTTCGTTCCTCGAATATGATACATCATCGATAGAGGAAGATGAAACATTTTTACTGTTGAAGGTATTGAGTTAATTGATACAGAAATATGAGGAATTGTTGTTAGTACCAAAGTTATCGAATTAATCAATAGAGAAACGCGAGACAAATGGGTATGAAACCCATTCTGTTCTTGTATGTTAGCAGAATATATTTTCGTTCCTCGAATATGATACATCATCGATAGAGGAAGATGAAATATTTTTACTGTTGAAGGTATTGAGTTAATTGATACAGAAATATAAGGAATTGTCGTTGTTCACATCAAAGTTATTGAATTCATAAATAGAGAAATATGAGATATTGTTACTAATATTGAATAGTTAACTGTTACAGAAATACGAGTAATTATTTTTATCATCAAGGTTATTGAATTAATTACTAGAGAAATATGAGACATTGCGGTTGACATTAAATGGTTAATTAATACAGAAATATGAGAAATTATTCTTATTAGCAAAGTTGAATTAATCAATAGAGAAATATGACACATTACTACTACCATTGAAATTATCAAATTATTTAAATCAATTATGTCAATCAAACTTAATTTCCCAATACAGTATATACACGTACAATAAAAAATGTAAGAAAAACTAGCGATTAGGAGAAACGTTAAACAAATCGTTGAAACTGTTACGTAAAACTATCGGATAACCGAGAATTATGTAATAAAACCAAAGTAAGCTAGTTCTTCTATTCTTCCGCTCGCTGTGTTGCAAGCTGGTCACGTTTTCGATAAATAGAATTTCGCGGTCTCGATGGATTTCTCATGATAGAACGCGAACGGTAAAAAAAAAAAAAAAAAGAAAAAGAAAAGAAAAAGAAAAGAAAAGGAATTCTATATTCACAGGTTGGTGAAGTAGGTGCTTGTACAAAGCATGAGTTACAGCGGGCAGATTGCAATGCCAGTGTTAGAGGTCGCACGTGTTCTCCCCTGTGCGCCCACCCAGACAATTTATCTAAATTGTACAGCTCCGGATTCGGTTTCTCACTGCGTGATCGTATCCTCTCGACGAGAATCCGCACCGTAAACGTTTAACTGTGATTTATTAGGATCGAAGGTCGAATGTTTCTTCCTCGAAATCGTTCAATCAAGAGTTACGCGTGATAGCAGGTCTATGAACTTTCTCACAGAAATCGCTGATGTATGTAGCTATTAATCTCTGATAACATGCGCACGTTGCACACGCGTAACATATTTCTTTGCATTTGAGATATTTCTGTGGAATATACGGCTCAACAAATTTAAGCAAAACGCTGCATTGATATATATATGTTGCTGAAATATTAGCAAAATAATGTATATTGTTCTTGTACACAGTTTTTCAGCCATGTTTACAAAAATGGGATTATTAAACAAATCTATAAACATTAATTAATTAATTAATTGTATTTAACATATATCTATATGTTTAAATACAGCGCTGTGAATAATCGTAGACTCAAACATATTTTTTTCGTATTATTTCTTCAACATTTTTGAGAAATCATCGATAGTGTTTGGATACGTTAAGTGAAATTATTTTTGTAAATAAATAAATTAAACGCTATGGGATATCAGGAGATGTTACATGGCGAATTATTGCCTTTCGTAGCCAAAATAGAAGACAAAAGACAATTTTTCAACGAGACTTCAGCGGCTACTCGTACAGTCGCTGCTAGGAAAAACTAGTTTCAACATTTCCGGGTAGAATTATTACGATGGCCAACATCAATTCCTGATCCGATCGAGAACCTGTGGGGAATTCTAGCGAGTAAAATTTGCGATCAGAAGTTACCTTACAAACTATCGTGCTACTTAGAAAAAAAATAAAATACCTAACGAATTAGTAGAAGCAATTAAAAGTAGAAAAATGTCCACTAAACGTTGAATGAAAACGTAACAGAATTAACGTTGAGTTTATATTTCTTCACAGGCGAAAACACAATTTTAGGAGAAATGTTCATTGTTTCCAGGTTTCGAAAAAAAGCATTCGTTTGCTGTATCTTTAATTTTGTCTTGTATTATAATGTGAAATTATATAAACGAATTTGTCAATTTTTTATTAATATCTCATCGATATATGTTATTAATAAGAATATAAGTTACAATATATTTAATATATTACGACAAATTTAAAAATGAACACTGTAGAACCTACCCTGTTTCGAGGAAAATATCCTATTGAAATTTCTCTAGGATTTTAAATATATTTCTATCGAGCTAAACATGAAAATGACATCTTTTGCAAAAATGAATTCACTAATTTGCAAAAATACATTGGCCCTTCGGCCAGTCAATAATCGTTCAACGTTATTTGTTAACCCTTTGCACTCCTATGTTGGTTTTTATCAGTTTTTACCTCAGGAGCTCCTTCATCGAGTCCAACTCGACTTTCTTTCTGTCCCATCTTTTTTGTAAAACGTGCGAAAGAAAATCAGGATTGCATCCTGGAAATTATTTCAAGATATATCGTACGCTTAAAAATTACAAAATACAACAATAGTGTGAGTAAAACTGGTGTTTAAGTGAATTTTTTTCTTCCTTTATTTATTTAAATTGTCTTATTCTTTAGTTAAAGTAAATTTCAAACAAAATGCTTGACAGCGTTGGCAGTTGCTGGTAACGAAATTGAAATAAAATTCAGAGTGCAAAGGGTTAACAGTTTAAAATCTCTTTTCGCTAACTGCCTAGAAATTGTTCTTTATCTTGCGTATTCCAGGGGACAACTTTGCCAATCAATATATTGGTTCGTTCTGACCCTGAATAGTTCCAACTCCTCGAAACTTGTTCCAGTAATTTATTGGCAACCATCCGTAATCCACTTTGAAACAGACGGTGTTTCATTTGCAACATTTTCTCGATAGCGAATAGTTGAGGAAATAATTGCACGGAAGTATTAAAACCCGATATTCCGTAGATACAGTGGCTGCAAAGAGTATCACTACGCCAGTGTATAGCATCACATACTAATCAATTAGGTCCAAGTACATTAAATTGTGTGATATCTAGCAATATCCTCACAAGGCTGCAAAAATGTGATGCCATGCAGATGGAACATAAAACTCGATAGAAATGCGATATGCGTTGATATTTTAATCACTGTACTTGTAAATCTTATTGTGATTTTTTCATCTTATGCTAAACTTTAAAATTCGATAGTTTTTATTGTATGAGTTTTGTATTTATCGCAGAGGAAACATATTATACATTTATTTTGTAAATATGTTTTAGATAAATTATAGATTTATCATTACTTGGCTGTTTAATAATTGGCTTCTGCATCGTGTCATATGAAATTGCTACAACACTTTTCATGAAAATATCAACGTTCATTCATCCATTACAATTGTGGGTTCTCAAAAGCTGAAAAAATAGTGCATTTCTGAAAGTCTAGAACAATAAGTTTCGATTCTCTGGAAGCTTTTGCTGGATTTTACCAGGTTTTCGCGATTCAGTGCTATGAGATGCTGGGATACGTCATACGTTGCAAATGTTTCAAATAATTTTAAATGACCTAGACGACAGAGAAGACGAAAAGAGCGCAAAGTGACGTGGTAAATAGGAAGATCGTTTGGAAACATGAAAATATTCCGAGTGCTATAATTAAAAAGCTCATCAGATATATGCAAAAATATAAATAAATTCTGTACCTTTGAGTCTTCGGAATCTAACGATTTTTGGATGTAACTAAAACAGTTCTTGAATCATGTCACACTAGAATGCAATGAAGATTATAATATTAGGTTGTCCGAAATGTTTCTTTCGTTTTATAAGGAAATAATAGACGCACAATGTTTTTCATTTTATATTAGTTTATTGAATTATGCGCGAACATAATAATAGAAATAGAACGAAATGGATCACACCTAATTCAATAAAATAATATAAAATAGAAATTGTTGTTCATTTATTATCACTTTATGAAACGAAAGAAAATTTCCGGACAACCTAATAAAAATACGATTACGAAAACACGTTTACAGAATTGCTAGAATTCGATCAGATAATATGTAACGATTTTAGGAAGATTGCAGTGAAAAGATGATTACGCAGATATCTATAAAAATATGTTAGATTTTCGTTGCACAAACATACAATATCATGCAGATAGCAAAAAAAATAATACAACTAATTGGATAAAATTAATAACACAATATGGTGATAAAGTAGCAGCGAAAAATGACATTGAAATTCGCATTTGGAGGGTGAAACGGACCGTTTCCTGAACTTTAGCAGAAAGTCTCGTTCTTAAAGCAGAGTTAGCAACCGTTGGAAGATTAATTTCTTCGCTAAATGCATCAATGTTTAAACTGAAAGTCTGCCAAGGGTAGTTAGCGAAGTCTTTGGATTGTGTCAGGAGAACAAGGGTAGTTGCTAAGTTTCTGCACGTTTTGTTTCGCAGATCAGCAACGATCGTGCCAATTCGAAATAAATATAGAACTATAGGTCATAACTTTCCTATTTAGGCAAACTGTCGGCTGATCGATGCATCTGGTCCACTTGATTATCGTATTATACTCTAAGTAATTAATAGACTACGGATGTTCTATGCAAATTTCTATCCTTGTAAACATAATTTGAATGGAATTGAATGTGAATAGAAATTTATTTCGTCTACTAAATATCACAGTAAGTGTTCTATTTTAAATATTATATATATGTAGTAACTTATGGATCTTAGAGTAAGGACAAGTAATTAGGGTTAATTAGGGTTTAGTGTAGTTTAATAAGCAATACTCAGTAACAAAACCGATTACAATATCGTCGTACGTATCATTATCACACACGCCTTGACTTCCCGATTCACACTCCGTGACCTCTCAACTCACACTGCACTTCTCCACTCGCATTCTGGCCGTTCTAGCATCCCTTTTGTCTTTTCCTAGGCCCACCACACGCGTGTTCCGCAGACGCTCGGTGCCAGGGTCACGTAGGCCTTTTCTACGAAACTATGCACTTGAAAAGACCGATGACACATTTATGGACCCGACGGCGCCTCGGCTCTCGCGACATTGTTCATGGTTAACTCGATGTTTATTAGGCCCTTTTCCCCGGTACTACATATATTTAAATATATTTTTACATATTATCTGCAATCTGTAGATTTGTGGAATTTTTCATTTCTCAAAAATGTATAAATGTCCGTGGTTTAGTAATTAGTTGCACATGATCTCCAAAGTCGAATTTGTCAACACATTTTCTCCGTAAATCGATGCTTCCTGTAAGTCAAATAAAACTACAAATGAACGATATTCCATTAATTTAATTCTTATAAAATGGAAACGATCTTCGAATGATTTTGTTCAGAAAAGAATTACGTACTTTGACATTCGATATTGAACAGAATAAAAAGTTCAAGTTGCAAATACACGCACGTACAAAGATAGCGCCTTCTAAAATTCCTTTTCAAGCCAACCATAATGTTACTGTAATGTTAATGTAATGTAAACTGTACATTCTACTGTATCTGATTTACAATTCTCAAAGCGATTAATTACCAATTAATTAAGGTAATTCTAGTGGGATTTTCAAAGGCGAATTTGTAAATAATACGCTTTGTCTATAAACGAGGGAAGTATATGGGCGTACAAAGATCGTATCTTTTGAAATCGATTTTAATTTTAACGATACGATATTAATAATTCGACAGGGCGCTGTCGATTCGCATTTGTTGATACGCACGAGCAAAATGTGCGTGACTGATGACATTTGCACTGCACGGTTATTTACAATAGAAGCAGAACGCGACAAAAAATTGCCGCTTGTTGTTCCGAGTTTACAACGTTGGTAAAAGTATCTCTTCGATCTTCGTTTTCGACGTAAAGTAGAAATGATTGGAGATAACTTGTTCAGTGTGATATCAAAATGATCACATGTGTTTTTAATTTCGCTTCGCGTGTCACAAATTTAGCTTTCTTTTCTTATCACACTGTAGACCAGACATTTTATTCATAACTATGTTTGAAAGTATGGGATTGGCAACTAAGTGGTTACGGATTTTGTCAACACCACCTAATGACAAAATCCGCAATCACTTAGTTGCCAACATATGATAGACACGAAAGAAACCGCCGTAAAGAGAATCGTTGTGCGAAAAACTAAACCTGATAGATTAAAACCTGTATGAATCTATGGGATCCAACAACTGGGGAAGAGCGAGTAATTGCAACATAGAAATTCTTCAATGATTCCAATCAAAAACTCTAAGATCCTCCCTTAGAGTGCTGAATACTCGCGGCCTATGCGGTCCGTACGGAGTACTTTTTCGCTAGACTGGACTCTGTTGATTGACTATTCAAAGCGCAAATCGTAATAAGTTATAGTAATTCTTTTGCACGAGATTAAATGATTCAAGAGCGTTATTTTTTAGTATTAATTATTTATTATAAACATTGAAATTTACAATAAACTAGAATTTGGGTAATAAACTAGAAAACAATAAACTAGAAAACTAAATTTAGCAAATATAACACGAGTTAATAATTCAGTTGTGTGTGAAAAATTTCAAAACAATTATCGATACATAATCCGACATCGCATTTTCTGCATTCGTATCGCGTGTCGCTCCTTCTCTTATTTTTCACACAAACAACACATTTTCTTCTTGATAATTGTGTTGTGCCGGCACGATTAGGGCATTTTGATGGAAAATGCCTATCAATTAAACGAAATGGTAAATCCTCAGACCTTTTCTTTCCTCCTCCTAACATGCTTCTACGTTGGAAATATTTTCGTAAAATGTCTCTTATTAACGCTAAATGAAATTCACTAAATTTTTGTTTCAAAGCAGTAGATTTTTGATATAAAATATATGCATTATATATAAGGAATGCATTTATATTTATCTCACACAAACGTAATAGTATTACTTCTGCGTAGGTGTTCGGAAAAATTGACAAATGCATATATGTGTCCTTAGTCCACACCGATAGCTTTCGTCAGACGCATATATGCGTCCGTAGCACCCTAAGGGTTAATAGATGCACCTTGGTATGTTACCAACGAAACAATACTTCGCGACCTTAAGATACCAACAGTTAAAGAAGAAATATCCAAATTCAGTAATAGATATAACATAAGAATTAACAACCACCAAAACCTACTAGTTACTCAATTACTTGACACGACGGATCAGATCCGCAGGCTAAAAACACATTACCCTCTAGATTTAAACATTAGATTCAGCTAGAACCAAACATACGATAATCATTTATTGTTCACGTTATAATACCACGCCGGAATAATTTACTTATCATTCTCAATGAGAATTGATTGTAAATTACTTCCAAATAAAAAAAGAAAAAACTAAACACTAGAGAAGATGTAGAGTTTTCCTAGAAGTGAGACCCACTTCGACAAATACCTCAATCGATTCGGAAATACACATAAAAATTGCAGAATGTTCACTACAAGTAAATATATCTTATGTACATGTATATTTATGTATATATTTCAATATTTTAAAGTTTCTGCCTTGTTTTAAACTATAGTGATAAAATCATGATACTCGTGTCTTCAATACGATATTCACGTGGTTGTAAAGTGTTTTATAGAAATAAATTCAAATACTTACTCACTTAGTTGCCAACCCAATAAGATACACGTTTAATAAAATACTCCATCAGATAAAACAGGGTATCGCGCTCTTTGCAAACGTATTTAAACGATTTAGAAAATTAATTCACGTAAGGAATCACTAAAAAAAAACTTCTGACCGTTACCACTTGCTGTTGAATTTGTAATTGCTCTTGACTAATAAACGCAGCGATAAATATAGCGGTGGATGGAAGAAAATTTAAAGCTGAGACTTGTCTATGCGAGTGTAAGTAAAATTTGTATTAAACATTTCTTTGTAGGATGTACAATTATATTGCACAGTAGAGCTCGCCTTATCCGAATACCTTAATATCCGAACACCCATTATCCGAATATCCTAATATCCGAACATACATTGTCCGAATACCTTAATATCCGAACGCTTCAAATATGTGCATATCTTATTAATTAATATTGTATTGTAAATTAATATATGTTAATATTATATTACGCTAACTGTAATTATGTCAATTGTACTGTTCATGTACAATGTATTTTTTCCTTTATTCGATCGAGTATAACAACAAGTATAGCGTTGTATCAATCGAAACAAATTCGCGTATAATTGGAAAAATTGGAAGCGTAAATGCAACGGGATTGGCAAAAACACATGGTGTTGGAGGAACCACATTCACAGACATTAAAAGAACAAAAAGATAATATTGAAAATTATGCAGAACACGTAGATTTCTCCGATACTGGCAATGGAAGGAACCTTAAACATACTGACGTAATGAAACGATTTCATCGCGATAAGGATGAAAATAACGACGATTTTATACAAATGGAAAGAACAAACGAAAGTGGTAACGAAAAGGTGCCTTCTCGTGACCAAGCATTCGTTGCATTCGTAATGGAGCTTCGATGGTTCGAAACAGGAAAAGAATGTAACTGTATACTGGTTCAAGGTAATAAATTAAAAGACATAATAATTATTTAATTTAACATATTTCTCGTCTGATTTACTCTCCAAAAATTGAGATGTAACTAACCAAAGAAAAAAAAAAAATCAGGAAATCGCTCTCCGCTCATACTAAATAAATGGTTGTCGTATCTCCCTCCTACTAATAAGACAATCCATGTACCAAGAAACATTTGCATAATATAAAATTACATTTTTGCAGTCATACACCACACATTCGCTCTTACGATAATCCAACATACTATGTAGGTACTGATCTTGAAAGAATCGCGTGATTTAGCAGCCAAAAACATATGTGACCCATATATACTTAAAGAAACTGTCAATCGATCTTAATCTATATTTGAACAAATGAAATTTCATATCGAGAAATTGATTGTTCTGCTATCTTAAAATTCTATTTTCCACACAATTTTGTTTCGCTGTTAGCTCGGATAAGGGAAGCTCGATTTCTCTTGTCAATTATATTTCAGCTTCGCCATATTACGACAGTTTCCCCGTTTTACTCTTTAAACTCTCTTTTCGCTGTCTCTCTACGTATAAAATGATTAATATCTACATAATATAACTTTAAAAAAAGTGGAATAACTTTGACATCTCTGAAAATCCTCTACCTGTAACTACTTCTATCTACAGAAATATTATTGTACCATATTATTTACAAATTCCACGTCTCTAAAAATAAGTCACATGTTCAAGGTGCTAGAAATTATCAGAACACGCTATATATTTTTTCCAGCTTTTACTGTACCATTTCGATAATCATGGACTTCCTTCAAGTAGTTCGCTCGAGAGTCAAATTTCAGGAATCATCAAACCGAACGCTTGACATACATTTCTGTCCGTGGCGAATACACCAATTTACATAATTAGCAATCCTAAAATATGGACAGCGTCCAGCTTTTATGTCAATTTTACGACGTGCAATGGCGAGAATCGCTGAATAGGTCCATAAACATCAGAGATTACACCGAATTCTCCAGGATTTCGATCAGTTGGAACGAGATATCGCGGCATGGCCGTTTTAAACGACGTCCACGAAAGGGATCTTTCCGATTTCACTAGTTTCTCGTATCCATTTCAGGATTAAATTCGATCCATGATTCGGGTACAATACAACGGCGGACAAAAACGCTGAGTGAAGTTGTCACTCTCAGATTTTTTTTAAAAATCCAAACAATATTCGTTTGTGCACATTTGTCCAACCAAAATTTCCATTTGTCCACCCTCAAAAACAACAACAACAACAAAAAAAAAAAAAGGAAAAACAATCAACAGATAAAAATTAAAAAAAAATTTAACATCACCACCCTATGAACGTTTTCATTGTTTTTTATGTAGAATATGATCGTCCACGATTCGTTCGTGTTTGTCCAGCCAGAATTTTAATTTGTCCACCTTTGAAAAAACAATTATTAGCGAATAAAAATTAAAAAAAAAAAAAAAAAAAGAAAAAAAACATCACCGCCACATGAACTTTTTCGTTAACGTTTATGTGGGATATGATCGTCCATGATCTGTTCACGGTTGTCCACCCAAATACATCCAAAGAAATTATCAGTTTTTAAATATTTTTATTTGATAGCTTTTTTTTTTAAATATAGTTAGGCGAAAATTTTAGCCTGGAAAATCGTGAACAAACGAACACTGTTCGGTTTTCTGCGATCGCCAACTTCGTCCAACTGTCCAAGGGATAGCCAAGTCTCTCTCGCTTTACGCTAAAAAGCCGAATCGCGCTCAGCTTCCACTCTCTTAATTTCTATCCGATTGGATTGCGCCTCTGTCTGAGCATTTCCCGATCCAAACGAACCGCGCCCTCGCGTATACCAGTTGCATTCATCGCCGTGCGTGTATCTGCGCCCTATCTGAATCCTGAAAAGGATGACACGTCTCAAGGACTAGAGTTCGCCTCCGAACCAATGCTCGCTAGTGCAGCTGGCTCTTTCCTTGTCTCCATCGCAACGCCAGCCTACGTCTGCTTTTCACTCCTTTCTCTTTACAGAAATCTCATTTTTCAGAGTGTTTCTTCGTTTTCCCTGGCGCATTCAGCGTCAACAAAACACGTCTATCCTGGAAGCGATGCTACCAGGATGCAGACAGACGCTCTTGTCTCCATGCTGGCTTCATTTCAGTGAAGCGTGACGTGTGTATTTTCTTCCTCTTTGCTTTTTCCCTTCTTTTTTCCAATTTTTTTCCCCCACTAAAAGCGCAGGAAGACTAGTGGAGAAACGTGACAAGTCGAATCTTCTGTTTCTTCAGTAGAAGAGTAGCGATGGTCAGACAGCAAAAAGCTGGCTTTACGACTAAACATTGATAGCATTGGTTATTTTATCAGTTTTATACAGAACTTCGTGGATTTATTATTATTTATTTTTGAAAGATAATGCATAGACTGCGGAGTTTTAAGCAAATTTACATTTTTACAATTTAATATCATACAATTTATATAATTTATATTTTTGCACACAGTTAGGAAGACACCATGCGATAGTAGCACGTTCTTTACTGTTTACTGCTCGTTTCGTGTATCGTTTGTTGTGATTCTTTAACGAAGCTGCCAACGACGTATGTTTATATGACATTTTTTCCTCATCTTCACCTATGTATTAACACCGTTTGATCGAAAAATATTGGGATACCCTGTATAATTCTCATTCGTATATCGTCGTAACTTTGTGTCGTAATATTAATCCTCGTGCGGTATTCTTGCACGATTATTCACTATATGTTAGAGTTCGAAAGCGTGGCTATAATATTCGCGTTTATATTGGTGCTCAGACGAAACCGGGAATGGAAATTTTACTCGAGCCGGGAAGTAAATGTACACAGAAATGTATGAATATTATATGAGTTTCTGTGATATAGAAAATAACAGATAAAGAATATAGTCGGGCGAAATTAAGTATAATACGCGGATAGTACGTTGGGCAGTTACAGCAGAATTACTGCTAGTTTATACGAACTTGACGGAGGGCAAGCAATTCATGTAACTAGGCTTCATATGTGTAATAGGAGTTTAAACAAGTGGATTCAATCAGCAGGAAATCGTTTAATCGGATACCAACTAAAATTTCATTCAAATAAATGGACCTTGTGCGCATAAACGAAGTTCTATCAAAATCGTTTTGGGAAGGCCCGCGAAAATCAATAAACATTCGTCGAGCCCTTGTGGCGAAACTTGATATTTCATCGCAATTAATTCGTAGATGTATAATAGCTACGGTAAATTGCTTTAGAAACAGTCAATAATTTAATTGGATATTAAAGCAATTGGATACGCGATATGAACGTCGGTCATTTGTTAATTAATTATTACTTGGAGGCTGAGCATTGAAACAATATTTATGACTGAGTTATTAACTACGTTATTCGAAGTAGAAAAATGTGTTAGAACAAGAAATCTCCGCTTTTTTAACGAATCGAAGATACAAAAATTTTATAAAATTGTAAAGTCAATGTAAAATAGTAAAAAGGGAAAATAGTAGGGAAAAAGCATTCAGCGAATTTAATGATATAAATTGATTGAAAAACGTTGCAAATTAAATGTATTATGATCACATGGATTTACTCTCAGATTTTGCAAACTCTTTGATTACTTATTTCTTTCATATACACATACTATACAATAATATGTGTATATTAAGCAATATAGAATTCGTGCATGGTTATGAGCACTGTTTATATATTTTCACAAGAATTTGAGAAAAGGTGAAAAGTGCCAGTGGAAAGGCCATAATAGCTTGTATACATATGCATTCATAAATACATTTATAATACTTCTGAATGGTATCTAGATACAACTCAGTATAAATACAACAAATAAACAGATAGATCCATAGTATTCTATAGACGTACAGTACAATAGTACATTATAATAGGAAAAGCTTCTCAAGTAGAGAACTAAATTTTATTTCGAATAACATATTGTTAAAAGTTGAAGGAATCAATGCAAATGGATACGCCTTTCCTATACGCAAAATTAGCTAGAATTCAAAATGAATTGAAAAGGAATACGAGAATTTATTTTCGTTATAAATTTATATTTGAAATTTCCGAGTCTTTACGTTTCTGTCTAACAAATTTCGGGTGTTTGTGCATTTATGCAAAAGTAAACTGGGTTTAAAATATCCAAAGCAATGTACTCGTTATCACATAAAAATCTCATTTTTATCTCTTTGGTTGCATTTGTACAAACATAAATCTGTACAAACATGTGCAGTCTGTTAATATAACATACCTTAAGCGTTCGAATATGCGAATACAGATTTCTGCGTTAAAATATAATTTTATCCGCAATTTCCTCGAATCGAACATTTCGTCGTTTCCACCCTTTCTCCCACGAGCTCTCCAATTAAATGGATGTGAATTTAACATCACACGCTGTACGTAATTTTCCGTAGATTTCACCATCGAAATCCACTCGGCGTTCTTCGCGTACGATTCAACCTTCTCCGTTAAAAGCGCAACATGGTTCGAATAGCGGTCGGACAGGTTGACCAAATTACAGAATCGTCGATGGCCGCGACTGTTTATTCGGGTTTTAGCGGACTGGTATTTGGTCGATGGCAGTGGCGTGCGTGGATGGCTGCAATCCACTGATATCGTCACAACAACGCGGCGAAATGATTGCTTCCGTGGATCGTAAACGTTGAGACTCGCCGAACTTGATCGCAAATGCGGCTGTACAATTTCGTCACGTTCTTTTGATAAATTCATTATTGGCCTGATGTCTCTGGCTGGTTGCGTAAAAGCGCCGGATTTTTCAGGCACGTTATGCATATACGTTGTGCGTAATCAGAAATAACAAGAAAAAATGAATATAGCTGGCAGTTTTGAACGGAGAGCGTGAAAAATTAATGTACGATTAATTTCAGTTGCATGTTGTAGATGTTCTTGTTCGATCATTTATTAAGTAATAATTAATTTGAGGATGCAAAGATGTAGAGAATGCGAATAATACGGGAAAGTACAAGTAGGGTGAGTCGCGTGAGAGTTTAAGTTGAAATATTTTCGATACAGTTAGTTGTATGGAAAAATGTTTCGGATGAAAGTTGAATGGCTTGGAAAGAAGTATTTTTGGCATTTTTCGTTTTTCCGTAGGTGGACCCGCAAAAGTAATACGGTGGTCAACTTTACTTTTTTAAATGGAAGCATATATTTTTTAGCACATTGATTATTACAAAATTAATTAATTATTAAAAATTAATTAAGCTGTATATGTGGAAAAACTATTAGTTTAGTGAATATTTTAATTTTTAGTTTGCAAAATTGTAGTTGTTTTCCTCGTCTTTCATACGATAAGTTTGTGAAACTGAAAGTTAAAATATCTACTAAATTAAGCATATAAAAAAAACAAACTGACCTCCATATGACCTTCACGCGCCCACCTACGGAAAGAATAATAACATCAAAACACGCGCCCCTTGAATCGAAACCGGTCAACTTTTATCTGGAACATTTTTCGATATAACTAATAACATGGAAAATATTTCAGCTTAAATTCTTCGGTGACTCACCCTGTATATAAAATATCCAAAATGTCTCAAGTGCTCGTTGTACTTTTTAGCAGAAAAACCAATTTTCTACTTGACTTCTAGCTTTCAAGTATGTTCGTAAAAATATTAATTTGCAATTTTATAATCTCGTGATAATCGAATGATTAGCATTTTGTCAGACGCATTTGTACAATTTCATTCGTTTTTTCTTACCAAAATTGCCCCTGTAATGTAATAAAATTTATTGCTACTATTTTTTCAAGTATGTTGATAAAAACACGAATTTGCAATTTTATAATCAAACGATTGAAACGAATCGTAAATTGAGACGATTTGTAATTTGTTACATTTATTTGTACAATTCCATTCGTTTTTCCTTGCTAAACTCTCTGCTGCCGTATAATAGAATTTATTAGCACTGTTAAATCATGACATGTGGTTTGTAAAATTTGGCACGCAACAATATTGGCCAAATTGCGCCACAAATCCCTAATCTATCTAACGATATGTTGATAAAATAATCTTTTGATGAAACATATAATTTTTGCAATTTTCTCGTTTAATCGTTACGGTATTTCATATTTTTATTTCTGAATTGAATGATGTAAAATGAGAGCGTAGTGAGCAACATAGTCAAAGGACTAAAAATGGCAGCAAACTCGGAAATAAGAAGTTTCGAACCATAGGGGAACGATCGTATATTTCTAGTGTTATAAATATACATGGGGTGGTAGGTTTCTTACGTATACAAGGGAGCTAACGAGCAGTATCTTTACCAGCAATATAGCTAGTGATATTTTAAATTAATTTGCTACTTTATGCGGTATAGAAACCGATAGCAAAAGAATTTTTGCTAGCCAATTTCTCAAAGAGGAAAAGGACACTTTAACATTTACAAGAAATTCATGACATGTAATGAATTTGATTTATGCGTTAGCTCTTGTTTCTAATTTCTAGTGGAATTATTCGTCAGTTATCAAGTACTCTCATCAAACTATTTACAGTGTCATATATCGAATAATTTGAAAAGGGAAAAGAAATGGATGAAAGAAACCATGATTATGTGAAAATAAACTACTTCTGACGTTAGTAAAATACAATATCAATTTTACACTTAACCGAATGTTATATAGTAAAATACAGGTATAAATACTACAACAGTGTGCAGAAATATCATCATCAAATTCTAATTTCTAGTGGAATTATTCGTCAGTTATCAAGTGCTCTCATGAAACTACTTACAGTGTTGTATATCGAATAATTTGAAAAGGGAAAAGAAATGGATGAAAGAAACCATGATTATGTGAAAATAAACTACTTCTGACGTTAGTAAAATGCAATATCAATTTTACACTTCACCGAATGTTATATAGTAAAATACAGGTATAAATACTACAACAGTGTGCAGAAATATCATCATCAAATTCTAATTTCTAGTGGAATTATTCGTCAGTTATCAAGTGCTCTCATGAAACTACTTACAGTGTTGTATATCGAATAATTTGAAAAGGGAAAAGAAATGGATGAAAGAAACCATAATTATGTGAAAATAAACTACTTCCGATGTTAGTAAAATACAATATCAATTTTACACTTCACCGAATGTTATATAGTAAAATACAGGTATAAATACTACAACAGTGTGCAGAAATATCATCATCAAATTCTAATTTCTAGTGGAATTATTCGTCAGTTATCAAGTGCTCTCATGAAACTACTTACAGTGTTGTATATCGAATAATTTGAAAAGGGAAAAGAAATGGATAAAAGAAACCATAATTATGTGAAAATAAACTACTTCCGATGTTAGTAAAATGCAATATCAATTTTACACTTTACCGAATGTTATATAGTAAAATACAGGTATAAATACTACAACAGTGTGCAGAAATATCATCATCAAATTCTAATTTCTAGTGGAATTATTCGTCAGTTATCAAGTGCTCTCATGAAACTACTTACAGTGTCGTATATCGAATAATTTGAAAAGGGAAAAGAAATGGATGAAAGAAACCATAATTATGTGAAAATAAACTACTTCCGATGTTAGTAAAATACAATATCAATTTTACACTTCACCGAATGTTATATAGTAAAATACAGGTATAAATACTACAACAGTGTTCAGAAATATCGGGAATATCGAAAGTACTATGCTTAGTATAGTATATAACTTACTGTACTTAGAATTAACGCAATTGCATTTATGCAATTATTATTAGCCTCCAGCTGGATAAACTTCTGCGTACTATAGTTACAACATCGTTCAACCAATTTTGTTTAAGGACAAACGTCTAGACAAATTGTTATAAAAAGAAATATTTAGAATGCGAGACAAATTTCTACTTAGATCTCGCTTTTACCATTGTTTCTAGAAAGATATGAATTTGCATAAATATCGACCAATATTTATATTTCATAATAATCATTTGTTATACTCTGACGTTATATTTTCGATCGTAAGATGATGAGAAAAGTAGAGATCGTCGTTTTGAATTATCGGATCGACAATAGCAAGATTTAAATATATTACGAATCGGATATTCAGCGACAGATAAACAAATAACAAAAATAGGCTTTTCAATATCGTAAAAGTTACACGTGTTCCGAGAATATTTCTTTAGCTGATAAAGAAGGCAATTGGACGAGAATTTGCGCGAACGTAGACAACGAGGCAAATAAATTAAATCGTCCTCATTTATAGTGATCGAGTTATCTTGCTCGCAAACGAACCCTCGCGCGGACGTCCGTAGCGAACATCCGCGTATTATCCTACATTGGTAGCGATGTTGCTGATCAAGAGTAATTGAATTTTAAAGATCCAGCTGATCCACAAGCTGTACGGGTGTCAATTTACGCGCAGCACGGTATAGTCGACGTGGAGTAAGCGCGATTATTAAATCGGATAATGGCTATTCGGCTGATAAGATCCGAGATTCCGCCTGGTCGAGGATTCTACAACGAAATTTACCGGCATTTACGCGGCCGGAATATCCTTGTCCGTGCAATTAAAGAGACGTATTCCATAAGGGGCGGTAAGGAATCTTGTTAACGTCGGACTACGCAGAAATACGGAAACAGGGCGTAGCGTAACTGTTAATTAAACCCGTCCACAAAGCCGAGTAATAAGAGGTTGAATGGAAGATGAAGAGGCCCTATTGTGCCCCTAACGATACTGTTCTCACGTAAAATATTAAACAGTCGGCAATATGTAGAGAAGGTTGGTTCCTGAGACACTCGATAAGTCTCGTTATTAAATTTTTACGTAAATTCAAATTTGAGATAATTTCTGCTATTGCTTTTTCACTTTGTCGATTTTAATATCGCTCTGTATTCTTTATTGCTAATTTATTAACGCATTAAAGACCCAAATGTAAAAATTGCAGAAATTTAACGTTATTGATAAATGTAAATTCTTAGATAAAATGGTATTGAAGACAGTTCCTGCTATTGCTTCTTCGTTCTGTCGATTTCAATATCGATTTTTATTCTGCATTGTAAGATTATCAACATATTCGACAGCAAGCAGTATAGGAATATATCAAAATTGCATAAATGTAAATTGTAATTGGATACAGTTTCTGCTATTGCTTTTTCACTTTGTCGATTTTGATATTGCTCTGTATTTATTGCTAATTTATTAACGCATTAAAGAGCCAGATGTAAAAATTGCAGAAATTTAACGTTAGTAATAAATGTAAATTCTTAGATAAAATGGTAATGAAGACAGTTCCTGCTATTGCTTCTTCGTTCTGTCGATTTCAATATCGATTTTTATTCTGTATTGTAAGATTGTCAACATACTCGACAGCAAGCAGTATAGGAATATATCAAAATTGCATAAATGTAAATTGCAATTGGATACAGTTTCTGCTATTGCTTTTTCACTTTGTCGATTTTGATATTGCTCTGTATTTATTGCTAATTTATTAACGCATGAAAGACCCAGATATAGAAATTGCGGAAGTTTAACGTTATTAATAAATGTAAATTCTTAGATAAAATGGTATTGAAGACAGTTCCTGCTATTGCTTCTTCGTTCTGTCGATTTCAATATCGATTTTTATTCTGTATTGTAAGATTATCAACATATTCAACAGCAATATAGGAATATATATAGCAGTATAGGAATATATCAAAATTGCATAAATGTAAATTGCAATTGAATACAGTTTCTGCTGTTGCTTTTTCACTTTGTCGATTTTAATATCGCTCTGTATTCTTTATTGCGAATTTATTAACGCACTAAAAACCAAGCGGTGAAAGAATATGTAAAATTGCATAAACGTAACATTATTAATAGATGTAAATATATGTAACAAATGTAATTTGAAATTGAAGACAATTTGTGACATTGCTTTTTCACTCTGTCGATTTTAATATCGTTCTGTATTCTTTATCGCGAATTTATTAACGCATTAAAGATCCAAATATAATAATTACGAAAATTTAACATTATTGTTGTTATTTCTATACTCAGAGGTAGGATCACAATAGTTATTATTTTATTGAATGGATAAATCTATCACACCGTTGTGAGCCAAAAAAACCTTTATTGCACGCGCTTACAAAAACTAGGGATAAAAACAAAAAAGCATCTTAAGCCTATCGATTAAATCTATCGATTGTAACTAGGATTATCTTCTAGTTACTATTTCTTATAACTAACGCATCTGCATATGGATGGCGAGCACGAACTCACTGTTATTTGTTGTTATTTTCAACAATTATTAATAAATGTAAATACTTATGTAAATTGAAATTGAAGACAGTTTCTGATATTGCTGCTTGGCTCTATCTATTTCGACATAGACATTTTGCATTCCGTATTGGGAGATTATTCACACATTAAAAATTGCATAAACGTAACATCATTAAATACATAAAGTAAATTATCGTTTTATCAAGGTACAAAAATGTATTAAAACAATATATTACAGAAACTCGTCCTGTAAATTGTAGACATAAAACAATCTTCAAGTTGCATACTTGATAGCGTCCAAACGGAAACAGAAACGATAACGAAAATAGTATTAAACAAATTCTTAGAATTCCTTCTCATAATCATAATGTCCATCGACAGAGTTTGATGACACGAATTGATTAAAAGGAAATCAAACGTGTCGCTTTAATGGGTTTAAAAAATATAAAAGTAGCGATTATGAAACGAAAGTAACACAAGTTTGGATATAGTACAATTACTTGATGATGATTGCATCGTACAATGATAAATGAAATTCAGTCAATTGTTCTATACGAAATATTCGAAACGTTGACATTAGCTGCAACTTAAAATTAATTAGGTAAAATTAATTACATAGGTAAGCAAATCGTATCTGTTATATTCTAATCATTTAAAAAATGCTATTTTTATCCATTTTATGATAAATGATACTGTACATAAAAGAATATATTTTGTAATAGAATGAACCAAAAAATTATTTCTATCATTCTGGTCCTTTGGAATGCCAGAGCAACACAAAATAAATTTCTTTCAACGTATATAAATTTTCCATTCTGCGGACGAAATAGTAGCATGATTAGTAACCATGAATTAAGAGAATTTTGGAAACTTTCGTTCACACGCGTTCGTATCAACTTTACTACTAATAACATCTATTAAAAAGAAATTATGCGAGTTACAAAAGATATTTTCGCGTTATCAAGATACGTAGCTACCTCCGGCTATTGTAACGTTACTTAACTTTTCTTTCATATCCTTCGAGAGTATTTTTCTAAGTTAACAAGCTCGTTAAGTGAATTGTTAATTAACATGAATTCCCACGACCAGAGATACGTTATCTGTCAGGTAGAAAAGTTGCTGCCGGGGCGGAGACCGCGTTCTCAACTCTCCTGTTTTCTTCAAGCGAGCGAACAGAGAAGGAAAAATAAGCGTCAGTATGATGATTATCCCGATACGGTTATCTCAACGTTTGTTCTTGCATGAAGGCGGACGTACCAACACAAAACCAGCGTACTTCCGAAAACGTGAAAAGGCATTCAAACGGCTCTCACGTTAATTACAGCTTCTACATCGACAGAATCCTTCTCCGTAAGAGAACCTGAAATGCGTTGCACTAATTATGGAAGCGTAAAAAGTCTTCCGTGGAGAGACTTCTCCAGACAACGCTGTAAAACCGCCTCAAAAAAGAAGAAAAAAAAGAAAGAAAAAATTACCGAGGAGCGCCCTCCAGGGGATTAAATCCGACGTCGAGTTCTTTTCACAGACTTTTCGGAAACAATGGATCGTTTCTCTCGCGAAATATCAACGATACTCGGAATTTCAAGCGGAATTTTTCGAGCGAAATTTATTAGACCCCTGATACGAATAGGAACATGGTAACTGTGGTATACAAGTTCTTTAATTCTGCCATTTGTTGTCGGCTATTTTTAATATTGTGCTTTCGTGTCGTTAAAAAATTCTTAATTTTGTTTGTATTTTCTATGAATATCATCTTTTCTTTTGAAAATTCCTATTTTATTTTACAAATAATTTTATTTTATCTTAATTCTTAATTTTAGGAGATTACGAGGAAATCATTGCGAATATAAGTTTCTTATCCTTCCTGTTCGTTGAAAGAAGATTTTTCCGTATTAGATCGGATAGTTTAATTAACAGGATCGTTATTATTCACGACGTTGCCGATAATTTGATTTGCAAGATAAACAGTTTAGTTTAAGCCGCGGTCGGTTTTAGTCAGCTCGAACCAGGTCCTGCGGAGAACTAAGTCGTAAATTGAATGGGTAAACGTCATTGTTTACTTGATCATTTCCATTGAGCTGTATGCATAGAATACGTCAACTGGAAAGAAAATAAAAAAGGAATTCTTTAACCCTTCCATTTTCAATCTACATTTTTTAAAACTGATAACTTACACCGTTTTGCTGTGTATATCTTGTTTTATTCATATTTTACTTACATGTTTCTTATGGTATTGAAACTTGAATAAAAAAAAAATATTTTTTATATATATTTCTAATAATTACGTTTAATTTGTTTATACAATTGGTAAAGTTTATAAAATTAATTTATTTATAATGTTGGTGCATTCATTGGCAAAGTGGAAAAACATACGGAACATATACATATGTATAGTATATCAAAATGTATAAAATATTCAAAGTAGAGTACTCGTTATAATTTTTAATGGATGAAACAAATCTACGTTTAGATTCCATTTTTTGCTTCCCTTTGAAAAATATAAATTTGCATAAAAATCCACAGTCCAGTGATAGTCTGATGTTACTGCTATATTAAGTACTTTCGTATTCTATCCTGAGATAAAAATAACTTATGCAGTGCATTTAAGTCTTAAATCTTGCCGCGTGTGTCCGAACTGTGAGTCAAGCCAAGCATTGAGATTATTCTCGACTATTTCAGATTACAATTATTCACGGGTGCAGAGATATTCGCTAGTTTACCAAGACCTGTCTGCTCGCGGCAATCGCTCACTTGGAACGTGAATGATGGAATAGAGCGTAATGTATAATATAATAAGAACAGAAGTGGAAACTCGTGGAAAAATAACTTGAAAATGGGGAACTCTGCCGCGAAAGAAACGTTGTTCTTTGCTTTTCAAATAATTTGTTTAAAAAATAACTTTGTTCAGATCTCCTTAAAATTTCATATTTACCTTAACCCTTTGCACTCGGAATTTTATTTCAATTTCATTACCAGCAGCTACCAACGCTTTTAAGTGTTTTATTTGAAATTTACTTTAACTAAAAAAATAAGACAATTTAAATGAATAAAGGAAGAAACAAATTCACTTAAATACCAGTTTTATACACACTATTGTTGTATTTTGTAATTTTTAAGTGCACGATATATCTTGAAACAATTTCCAGGATGCAATCCTGATTTTCTAGGACATCTATTGATTTGAATACGCAAGAATATCGAGTGGGACTAGACAAAGGAGCTCCTGAGATAAAAACTGATGTCGAGTCACACTCGAAATAAAAGTGCAAAGGGTTAATGAACATTCGCAATAAATGTCATAACAGTTTATGTCTACTAATATTATAGTTGCAGATGGATTGTTCGTATAATTCATTCACTTTGAACGTTGTAACAGACTGGAGATTAATGGAGCAACAAAAGTGTGCGCAAATTTAGTGCAAATAATACAAAGTTATTATTACATATTATATATACTTTATACTATAAAACTTACGAAGGGAATCACATTGGCAATTTTCTATAACAAAATTGACACGCCTTTTTCTTTAAATACATTCTAATTCTAAATTACAGTCCATTTTACTGAAATAAAATTTTCCAACATAGTTTTTCCTTCAAATTTGTAGCACTTACGTGCAAACATAAACAAAGCATATGCGAACGTAGGTTTCGTAGAAATGTCAAATCATTTGCAATAGGATTAAGTTAACAAATAGGCGTACATGTAACTTCTACGTTTTAGCAAGTCATCTATTTCGTATGAGACCTTGGTGAGCTTAAAACGAGAGCTTGATAAATCCGGACGAGATCGACTATAGCTTCGAAAAGTAGTTACACCGTAATTTCGTATGTAGGTGAAGGGAAATGGCAATTTAGTTTCACATGTACACGAAATGTTGTTAATATTCAACAGTAATGACTGTTTTTGCGTCAAAAATCTGTATTCACGCCGAGTAATTGCAAGCATATTTTAAACAACTATCGTGAAATAGCTTTCGTTTCAAGTCACTGAATAGCGAAGAAGATAAAGGGATGCGATAAAATATATAATTTTATTGTAGGATATAAAATTATTATTTCGATATTTTATGATTTTGCTACTTCGCATTATTATTTTCAATTTTATGCAAATATTAAATACGTAGATTACGAATTTCAGTAACTTAACACTAGAACGACCGATAGTTAACGCGAAGCTATTTCTACAAAAACCAGTGAAGATGACTGGTCTTTTAAAAATACGTAATAATAGAATATTTTTATATTTATTGATTTATTACTTTCTTACAGAAGAAATTTCATGTTATGTAGTACACTTTTGGTATTATTAATCCATCTGGGATCCCTAAATGAGGGTTAATATATTTGTAAAATTGTAGAACCAATCATTTTGACTGGTATTGGTCTTAATACAAAATTATTTTCAGTTTGAATACATGAAAAACAAAATAAAATTCATTATATTATTCTTTTAGTTATCGTTGCGAAAGTCATTACATCATTACGGAAAAAAATATAACATGAAGTAGAAATTTTAAAATAAAATTGTGAAACCAGTCAATTTGATTGGTGTGGTAGTTCTAGTGTTAAATTGGTTGCAAGTATTACGAACAATATTGTACTGAGGCAAATAAATTTTAATACTTGAAAAACTCATTGGATAATCTATCGTTTATGTCTACTCGATGCATTATACATATTTGTATGTTCTTTTTACTTTCCACTGGTGACAAGATACAGTTACAATCGCCTTGGCAATTCTTTGGAGATAAAACCATGAGAGACAGAGGCAAACTTTCGAGAGAAATTCGGAATTAATGGAAATGAATATATGTATAAGAAAAAAGGGCGATAAAATAAAATTTATAATAAAAGTTACAGCTAAAGGGGCGCGCAGTGTTAACGATGTGTCTTCACGCTATCGTAGTTTTGCTGACAAAACCAACAAACGAGCTCCATTTCAGAAAATTGCACCACCGATTCGATCACACAGGCTTCGCGAATGTTCAATCTAAACGCCAAATTGCCAATTCGAAATTGGTAATGATCCAGTTGTGGTTCTCTAGGAGAATTGGCTTTTCCTCTAACAAGACGTTCGCTTCCTTCAGCAAATCAAAGCATTTGAAGAGCAGCGTAACCATAAGTCGTCTTGGAATTTTCTTACGCTCTTCGTCCATGGGAAAGACCTAATATCTGCCGCTATTCTTTTGGGTTCACAGCTTGTACAGTTCTTAGTTTGTTGTAACAGTTTTCAGTACGAATTTTGGTAACGCACACACTGCATCGCAAAATTGCTGTTAAAATTTATCTTCACATTTAAGATTCTTTCTATTTCTTTAAAATTTCTACGAATTCTTTTGCATTGAACGAGAGAACAGAAATGAAGCAGTGCACTATGAGCTTGATTGATTGATTAATACCGTGAAAAAGATTGATTTTAGAATAGCAACTAAAAAAGAATATACAGGTACAAGGAATAGATACAAGAACCAATGTGACATGGAAAGCTATTCTCTGAATGCAGCTGCCTGAATCTATACTGGCTGAACAATTATACCAATTGAGATTTAACATAGTTGCCTTATCTGTCGACATATTAATTACATAGGATGATTGGTTATGGGTCTGGTTACAAATACATACGAGTTTCCTACGAACGCATAGTGATCATCTGAAGTCATCATGCGGGATCTTCAGTACGATGACTCAAGCTCGGAAGGGGATTCTGTTATTTTAGCGACTTTCCTAAAATAAAAGGACAACCACCCAGATAGGCGCCTCAGCTACATACAGGCTCCGATCGAATAACATGCAAAAGTTGCCACGACGTGACTTTTTGTGGAAAAGGAAGAAAAATACGTAGAACACAATTTGTTCGTTCTCGGCATAGTTTTTGAGAGAATCGAGTTTGAACATTTTTCAAGTATACTCGAACGTGGCTATTTCCAGACTGGACAGGGCTAAATAATCGACAGAAGGTGATCCTACGCGCGAAAATAAAATTTGTAGAATAAAATTTGTTCACAAGGCGCTTTGTTTCCGGCAAAAATACGCCTGTACCAGACCGACTCTTAACTAGACGCGTTCAAATTCTATTTTCTTGAAAATGAAGCCAGATACGGACAAGTTTTATCCTTCATTTTCCACAAAGAGGCACGAAAAAGTGAGTTTTTTACCAGACTCACATTTTTTTGCAGATCGAACATTTAAAAATTATTTTGGATTGTCCTGCTTACTTTACATATTGTTCCAAAGTGTTATTTCAATATTTACATTTAGTTTACGAAATAATTTGGGAGGACTGTACCCGCAAGACAATGAACGTTTCTCTTCGTTTGAACAATAGTTTAGAGTTCTTAGAACAAGTATAGAGTTCTTAGAACACGTACTCACAACCCTAGAACAATCCAGGATAGAAGTTTGAAGACTAGAACACGAATACAAGAATAACTTTGCCAAATAAAGAGAAATTTCCACCGTTTTATGGGTACAGCTTTCCCAAATTATCTCGTAAACTCAGAGCCGGCGCAAGGCAGGTTCAGCGCATTCACCGGAACCCGGCCCCGCGTTCTACGATAATTACCCAATTAAAAAACACCGATTTTGATTAACTTTTTACAGAATGATGATACCATTAACAGACGCAAGGCATTCTTTTAGCAGCGATGATTCAGTTTAAAGGAGTGAGAAAAATCATGAAAGTTCAGTGTAACTCCGTAAAGTCCTCGTATCCTGGAAACTACTTTAGATAAAAAAAATCCAGGCGCTTTCAGAGAAATGTACTTTTTCAAGAAATTAAACTACATCAATAGTTTTTTTGCAAAAGTCGTACATCATTACAGATTTTCTACTTTCACTGAATTTTTTGCCCCTTGAAAGCGAATGATGCATGCGAAAAAATATTACTTGGATTTGTTTAAAAAACTGCTTATAAGAAATATATAACATGTAACAGCATTTGCAAATAAATAATTCCTCGTTGTAAAATTTAAATGTAGGATTTCAATGTGTACTCAAGCTCCGGAAAATTTTTGAACCGGCCCCGCAAAAGGTCACGCCGGCCCTGCCTAAACCAAATATGACATTGAAGTGATAGTTTGCAACAATGTTTAGAGCAACTGGAACAATAATCCAGGACAGCTTTAAAACGTTCGATTTGTAAAAAGTGATTGGTCAGAAATTCACTTTTTTGCGGTTGCAAGCTTCCGAGACAAATCGTCACTTTTCCCTTTTTTCTTTTTTTTCCTTTTTTTTTTTTTTTACCAATGTAGAAGAAACACAGCACAACTTGGAACGACAAAAAGATCGAAATTTAGAAAATGGAGGAAAAACTTATGCAATGAAGTTCGAAAGATGATAAAGTACATACACGAAACCATCTTCGACAGTCATTTGCGCTCGTATCCTCGATTTGCGTAAATTACTGTACGCTATTTGGGACGCCAGAATATTACGCTTGGCTGCATTTGGTGTCAACATTTTTTGCATAAAATTACCGAGATTCTGAGACGGAGCAGAAATATACGACGCACGGTGGCATTTTTCCGAAAGAAGAAACGACCAACCGAACATTTCATTGAGATCTGTGAGTGCATTTTCGAAGCTTTGTTACAGCCAGCGGATCAACGAATTATTCGCGTTCTGTCGTAGCGTTACAGAACCGTCGATCAATAAAGCAACCGCTCGAGCGTCGTTCCGCGTTCGCTCTCGTCTTCCACGCTGTGCGTTTCAACCGTTTCAGGTCAAGATCGGATTAATCCGTGCTTTCGTTCTCTCGTTGACACACATATTCAATCCCAGCGAATGAAACTGTATAGAAGCATCTGCGAATGTGGACGTGTCTCGCGTGCAGTCTAAGGATACGCGCGAGGATAGCTTGAACTTTTGTTCTTATTTTTATTTGAGCGTATACATAGGAAATTGCTCATTTCCATGTAAATTCAACTGATCGTGTTACGAGAAGTTTCACTTCTATTTTCTTTCTATACCACAGCATTTTGAAGTAAGTTTGTTGCACTCTGACTGCAGGTATGAAAATATGTGAAACAGTTTCCAAATTTGTTTGCTAATAATCGCGACGAAGAATGGAAATGTTCAAGAAATCACGTCGATTTTTATAGAATTACGATTTATGGAAATCTTGAAGGTGTAGAAATGCGTGTAATTCACATGATATATGAGAAATATTTAAAATATATCAAGACAATGTAACGAGATAAAGTAGAGACAATTTAGAGTCTAAGAGTCTAAGAATCTAAACTCTCTTTAGATAAACTTCTAAGTTTCATTTTTTAGCTTCATAGCAATGAATTATGCAACTTTTCATTAATCACAGAATGTCTCACCCTGTATTGTTAATATTCTTTATATATTAGGTTGTCCGAAAAGTTTCTTTCGCTTCATAAGGTGATAATAGATGAACAACAATTTCTGTTTTATATTATTTTATTGAATTAGGTATGATCTATTTCGTTCTATTTCTATTATTATGTTCGTGCATAATTCAATAAAATAATATAAAATAAAAAACATTGTCCGTCTGTTATTTCCTTCTAAAACGAAAGAAACTTTTTGGACAACCTAATATATATAATTCAAGAATATATTATTTGATATAAAAGTCAATTCTTCTTCTTAAAAACGATGGAGAATTTAGAACGAGCAATTTAGAAAATAATTATCTCTTCATCGTGAAAATTTCCTGCGTTTTTTGGTGTCAAACACAAAAAATAAAAACTTGCAAATTTTTGTAGAAAATAACCTATTGATAATTGCGTTGACGTTTAAGACGTGAAGATGTAAAATTCGTAGTGTTATATTTAACCCCTTTATGGCTCGAGTTTCCCGAATTTTCTTGTCTCAACCTAACTGACAGATTAGTTAGTTAGGTTAGTTATGAAAGACCTAATTCTTCTTTTCTTTTCTCTAGAAATGCGTCAACATTGAATCGAAATTAGAAATCACAACGATTCGGTCGTGTTTCTCTTAAACTTAACAAATTTCTCAACGATAGAAAAATCCGATTGGATCGATAATGGTCGAGTTTTACCTCATTTTACGCTTTGAAAGGGTTAGAACATGAAATGTCGAGAAAGTGTCGGAAATTGAGATGCAGGTTCGAACACAATCGCTGGAAAATAATAAATCGTTGAACGGGAATAGCACGAGGAAATGGAGTTGCCAGGGAAGGTAGAGCTTGGTGACTGGTTGGGTTGTTAGGAGGCTGGTAAAGTAGGACGTGCACCGCCCTTTGGGTCCATGACATCTGTTGCCCTCGATCTTACGAGTATCCTCTTTGCGTTCGTTCCAATCTGTTCTTTTTCTTGCTCTCTAACCCTTCTATTGCGAAGCACACGGGAAACCTTTAGAATTAATTAAATCGTTTAGAATTATACTTGACACGACGATGCGCGAATCATTAATTTGTTTGTTGTTTCAAAACCTGCCATATGGGAACTTATTAAATCAATAAACAAATAATCGTATGCAATATACACGCGTGCTTCGCCTTGATCATTAACCCTTTCATAGTGAAGCACGTACGAGCTTATCGAAAGATATAAATTAAAATTTATTCAAATCTATGAACACTAGAGCTATCGATAGTTAACACGAAGCTATTTCTACCAAAACCAGTGAAAACGCGTGGCAAGCTGTACAAAACGAGGAAACTGGTTGAGGTTCGATAAATAGATTGCAGCACCCTTTTATACTTTGACAAGTATCAGTCATTTTGACTGGTATTGGTATGAGTAGGCTTGATACGAAATTATTTTGAGTTTGAGTACATAAAAAACAAAATAAAATTCATTATATTATTCTTTTAATTATCGTTGCGAAAGTCATTACATCAAAAAATATAACATGAAGTAGGAATTTTAAAATAAAATTGTGAAACCAGTCAATTTGATTGGTGTGGTAGTTCTAGTGTTAAGATTTATAATTGTTACAAATATACACGAATTATTAGTGTACCTCCTATTCTTAAATCTACCAGATGGGAAGTTGAAGCGTGTGGAAAGTTATTAATCAATTGTGTAAATAACTGTATCCAAAATTCACATGTGCTTCTCGCTCTTTTTAACTTTTTCATTGTGAATCTCATACGAGCTTGTGGAAATATATAAATGAAAATTTATTTAGAACTGTTGAGATTTATAATTGTCACGATGATACACGAATCGATAATATCTTTGCTATTTCATTCTTCTATTGTATATTCATTCGCTGTCATTAATCAATGAGTACATAATTATGTCTTAGATTGACACGTGATATACTCCTTGCTCTTTTACCTTTTTATTGGGAAGCCTGTGCGAGCACACGATAAACTATAAATGGTTTAGATTTATATCTGTCACGACGATATATGAATCATTAATGTGTTTGTTATTCCAAAATCCGCCATATGGGAAGTTGGGGAGTTTGGGAAGTTATTAATCAATAAATAAATAATTATATCTGAAATCCACGTGTGCTTCTCCTCGCTCTTTAACCTTTTCATTGTGAAGCTCTCACGAGATTATAGAAAACAACAAATTAAAATTTATTTAGATCCATTAAGATTTATAATCGTCACCACGATACTCGAATGAATAAAACGTTTGTTACTTCAAAATCTACGAGCAGTTATTAATCAGCAGATAAACAATTATATGCAAAATCCACGCGTGCTTCTCCTCGCTCTTTAACCTTTTCATCGTGAAGCTCTCACGAGATTGTAGAAAACAACAAATTAAAATCCATTTAGATTCATTAAGATTTATAATCGTCACCACGATACTCGAACGAATAAAACGTTTGTTGCTTCAAAATCTAGCGTATGGGCGGTTATTAATCAATAGGTAAATAATTATATTTATAAAATTCATACGAAACAATATTTTTTAGAAATTTTCCAACGTAGTTTTATTGCAGCACATCGTCGTTTTAATTCACAGTGAGAAAGGTTAACACGTTGGCTGGCACTGTGGGTCGTCGGTGAGCCACGTTACTAAATTCTTTAGAATCGTTCAAGTAAGACAAATTTCACGTACTAAGAAATTTCCTACGATATGAATCGCTCAAACGACATTGTCACAGACAAAGTGCATAAAAGCATTATAATATTTTGCAAGAATGAAACCTTATGGCGTAGTATATTTCGATCCATTGTGGCTCTACGTATTCCAATATATTTCAATGTATTTATTTCATCTCATATTTCGATCTATTCAAGCAAAGTGCGTAAAATTCGCGCGACAGTCAACGTATTCAGTCCTCGTTGCTCTGTGCAACATCCTCTTCACTTGGCGGACAGCCTAAGAACTTGACCATGATGATTATGAGTCATTCTTCGTATGCACACCCTTGGCGAGTAATTCTATTGTTCAGATTACGTTTTATGGGTTTCTTGGCGGGCGTCTTGTTTACGTGTAAGTGGCGCGTTACGGCAATCAGATTCGACGCATCGTACGCTGATATCGACCAGAGCTGAAGTAACCGATGCGGCTTGGAAATGAACTGATATCGATTAAACAAGAAACAGCGGTTGATGCGAAAACCGCATGAACTGTTTCGCGGATTACGTCATTAAGGATTCGAATATTATCTCTCGAGATTTCTCGAGGTAAATTTAATCTAAATTTACTTAGTTATTATCTAAATTTCGTTTATTATTTAATTGAAATTTAACTTAAATTTGAGATACTTTTTGACGCCAGGAAAATACAATTGGGTCGAAAATAATCGAAAGGACGTAGCAGAGAGAAAACCACCTTCTTGTCGATATAACGCTAATTTACTTTTTGCTTCACTCTACCAATATATTATTTATTTGACTGGAAATGCTCTCTTTGGTTTAAGTCGCTTGTGTAGAGGTAATTTAGAACCATTCCGCCACTTGTTATTTATTTAACCGGAGTATTTCTCAAGTTTCAAGCGCAGTTGCGGTTCTTCCAGCTGTTTCTTGAGTTGGAAGAACCAATAATTGCCGGATAACGTAACGCTATTTCTACTTTCATTCTTGCTCTGATATTGCTTCTTCAAACTAAATCCACTTCTCCGGAACTTTAAGTTTAATCATACCGAGCAAATCACCTAACTTTTCTACTAACATTTTCAGATTTTTTTGTATCCTTTTCTATCTTGTACAAGTAATTTTTTCAACAGAACCTCAGGTGCTGAGACGACTACTTTCTGTGCAATCTGATTCCTTACGAAAATTGGTCGTTTCTTCTTGATATAATTTCGTGAAACTTTCATCAATTAATTCGTATACACATAATTTCTTTCATTATCACAAATATTCCAGTAAACAGTATTTTCTCGATTAAAACGGTTTAAAAACTCAAATGGTTAAAAACAAACGGAACGTAGCTTGAGATTGTAAATTGCGCGAGATTGTAAAACGTTAACGTTAATGAAGAACGTCGTAAGGAAAGATAGTTTATATCATGCGTGATACACCTCTGAGAATTTCAAAATATGATGTTAGAGAAAACGAACTGTGGAAAATTTATAATGTGGATGAAACGTTTGGTATCTTTGAAAACTCGTGTATTTCAATCAGGCGTGTTATTTGTTAGTTTTTCAATGGGCTGTTTAAAAACATCGAAACTTGAATATTTTTAAATTTTTCGTACATCTCGTTGTATAACTATTGACGTTCCATGAACAACAATGACCATGTGTATTAACTTTATGCGTAAATAGCTTCGCGAAAATACAATAAAAATATTTCTTTAGTATCAACATGATAGTCAACTAGACTTTATGATCAAGTATTACAGTATCTTTTTATGTTCTTTTTATGTCCTTTTCATTTGGTTGAACATGATTTTATTTCGCAAGCAACCCGCACAATTATTGTATATTTTATTTCAAAAATAGTTCATCTCATTCAGCTAAGTAAAAAATATTTTCCAGCATTTTTGTGTATTCCTATCGATGTAGTATATTGAAATAAAATCCTAAATTTATTATTTATTAAATTTATTATTAATGCATTATGTTTCCCTTCTCAGTAATGTTCTTCTGCGTACGGTATCACTGTGTATAATATTGTTATATTATAACTACATACAGTGTGAAATATTTTTGAGATAATCATTAGGATACATCTGACCTGTGGAAAATTTTTGGAAACGACTTAACTAATCGATATTCCGCTTTCGTTAAAGACTGCCTTTTTCATTTTTCCCGCGATACACGTTGCCTTTCGCGTGTCACGCTTCGTTATCAAATATTCGTAACAATATGAAACTACGAACTTGATTGTGGATATATAAAAATTGAACGTACTTTCCGCTACATTTCGTATTCTCTGTAATTTTATTTATTATAATATTATTGAAAGAAATGTACAAATCATCTTGTTCATTCTTGAAAGTATGGAGAAATTGAGATACGTTCAATTTTAAATATAAGAGAACAGTGACTGTGTTTAATATAATTCTTCTGGTAAAATATAATTATATTTGTATATCCGATAATTCCAGTTATAATTAGCGTTTATGAATCAGGTTTATAAATCGAAAATTTCATTGCAAATTCAAACTTAATTTAAAAGTGTGTTCCAAGTATTCCAAGTGTTACTCAAGGTCTACGTAATAAAAATTGCTGATACGTGGCAAACCATTTCCTTTGTATGTATTCGTAGAGAGTGTAAAAAATGGGATGAAAACTTGTCTTTTTGTAGAACGCGTCAGTACTTCGAGAAGCAATTTAGGATTAATTTAATTAGGTCACTAGTTCAGTCGCGTTTCGCAGTTTCGACTACGTAAAAATTTTTATTATCTGCTTTAAAAATATATATTTTATCTCTAAATTTGCAAGCACATTTCCTCTTTAATGTGCTATACTAATACTGAATTTATTTACAAAGTTACAAAAAGTCATTTTTTTACAGCTCCTTACAATTCTTTGATATACATTTATTTCTATACAGTATCGATATTACCATAGTTACAAACTTTTAGTTACAAAAATATTACATAACACATATATACGGATAAAATATGTCATTATTAGTATATTTTTACTTTACGTTGTTATTAATATACCTTTGCTTCAAATATTCGTAAATTACGATACAAGAGAGTGAAATGCATAGTTTTATTCTTGAAAATTTAACGTGAGAGGTTTGATTTTACTTGTATTTTCATGAACGTAATAACCGAGGAAAAAATATTTTTGAGGATTATTTATTTTATTCTATATATTATATTATATTTCATATATTATTTATTATATTTTTATTATATATTTCGGTATCGTATCTAAATATTTCTGGAATATGATACAACAGACGAGTAATCGATAAATCAATAATAGGAAAATAAATGAAAAACATATTCTATTGTAGAAAATTTAGCCTACCACGTAACAATAACTTGATTGACGCGAAAATAAGAGAACCGAATTAAATGGCACCTAATGAAAAGAATAACAAACATTCATTTGTTTTTTCTTTTTCAAATCAATTACGCGCACAGTAATGGTTTTCGTTTGTGTGGAGGCAGACAATAAAATATACCAAAATTTATAAATAGTGAGGAAATACATAGTCGATTTTGCACGGCCAGAACGTGTCTGTGAAATGTATCCAGCAATTACGTAGGTGTTGCAAGTGGGTAGTGCAGGAGAATTTTATTGAAAGGGACATACTGTACGCAAATTCGTTTTGCCTCTTTGTTGAATTGATTACAGCGTAGTTTATTGTATTTTCTTCTGCCCACGACCTGTCATTCTTCGAGAAATTTTCTAATCTTTTCTATTGAGCTGTAAACATTGTATTATCTATCATTTTGTATATTAAATATTTCTTTATATATCGCAGTATGATAAATTCTTGCAAAAATGTAAACACGTCAACGCCACAGGTGAGCAAATATAATAAGTCACTTTTCAGGAGAATCGCTTTAAAATTGAATATACGCATAATACTAATAATAAAAATTTTATTATTTGATTTTGCCATTTAGTATATATTTTTATATGTAATTATATACAATATATATACAATATATGTAAATTCTATAGAATTCAAACTGTCTGCTAATCGACATTTTTTACTTTTCTTTTGTTTTACCGCCAGTCACTTGCTAAATAGAATATATCACAAGAGAAGAACAATAATTTAGGACATAGAAAATCGATTTTCGATTTTCCAGGTAACATTTATAGTAGATTTGTTGTTAACTGTTATTGTATTTAATTTAATTATTCCCAAAATAAATTCGATTCTCCAAGATCGATCGTCTAATTTATCCTAAGGATTTATGTTATTACATATATATATATATATATATATATATATATATATATATAATAAATTATTGTTAATTACGTTGAGCTATTACAACAACTAAATTCCATTATTCGTTTCTTTGTAAACGTCGGATTTATTACACATTTTCGAATATATGAATTATAGTCATAATTAAAATATCAAAAATCAGGAAACATTAAAACAAAATAGTAATTGAAACAAAAGCAATTTATATTATCAATATAAAACGATACCCGATATCTTTACATAAATTAAAATTCAAAAAGGGAATGGAGTGAAGATCGACACATCTTTTTATGTACTTTGAAAAACGTTGTTTAACTTAATTTTAATTCAACTTCAATTTCGCTGAAAACAGACTTTTAGTATAATTTTTACACGAGACCCAGAACAAAGCTATTAAATTTCATTCAATAAACTTCTCCAAAATTATATTTGACATGTGCGTACGACAGAAAAAATCTCCGTCGTTCGTTGAACGATCTAACTTCTCGGGTGGTGAATAATTCTTTCCGATAATTAAAACTAATTGCGTCGTAGAAGTGAAATTGCTGGTCGTAATTTGTAAAGTACGGTACGCGATTACCACCTGGGCGAGGTAAAGTTCGTAATAACAGGTGTTAGCTACAGCTGGCTCGAGAAATGACGACAATAAACCAGACGCGCCACATCTAGCAGAGCCACTTGCATTCACAAAGATAATTGTAGCGATAGAGGAAGCTCGCTATAAGCTCGATATAAAGAGCTTAACTATCTCCCGTTCGATATTATCATTTTTTTTATGGATTAATCTCGTTCTGGTATTAGGATAATATCAACGAATTAAGATCGGTCGTGGACCATTAGCAATTTTATAATTACGTACCACGCGTCCTATTTCAAATTAGCTGTTTAAAATTTAGAGTAAAGTCCGTAATAAGATTCTGGCAATTTTGTTAACAGCATGAAGTCTAAATAAACGAATTATTTATTTTGCATACTCGTGATTGTAAAAGGTAGACAAAAACATGTACAGAAAATGCAGTAAAAAGTATATTACTGTAATTTTTTTTGAACAAGGTTCCCAAATGTTGTCCCCCAAAAACCTCAGCTTTTATCCAAAACTAAATCAATTTTTTAATCTGAAAAGATTTATTTAATTACCTTAAGTGCTTAGTAACAAAGATCTATAATCGATGTTTTATAAAAGTTCAAACAAACAGAGTAAAAAATATGCGTGTAAAAGGATGCGTCTTTGAGTTGTTAAAAAAAAGCGTTTCTAACTTGTTCCCCTTAGTTTTGGTGAGAAAATGTTTATATTAGTCGCTTTTCATGCGCTCGAAATATGTTCGTATGAAATATGAAATAAAACAAGTCTCACGATCTATATAAAAATCACATAGAAATTTGTTAGCTTGTGATATAAATGTCCGCAGCTCGTAGCATCGTCTGAAGCACGCGGAGCATCTAATCCATTTTTCTTCTCTCGTATCGTTCGAAAATTGATTGCCACGTATAAAACAGGCCACATTTTCATCTTCTTCGCTTTCACTCGATGACTCTCTTTCGAGTTTCTTTTCCAAATACGCGTCCATAATTTCAAAGGCATTTTTTAATATAATTGCCAACACTAATATATAGATAAGTGACAGAACGAGATCGCCACTTTGGAATATAAAAATAGGAGCAATATGCCAAGCGTCGCCAAAAATAAATTCTAGAATCACGTACTTTGGATGTTAAAATATGACTTCGAATATTCAGACGTAATCTAGTGATGAATTCCTTCGTTTTTGCTGTCACTGAACTAGCGGAATTTCTATTTTAAATTCCAATCGCCACTTACAGGCAGGAGCATCTAACAAGAAAGATCCATCAGCGAACGAAATTTGGGCCCCTTAAACATATCGCTTTTTATGGAAATAAATGTAGTTAATTTATTATAATAAATGCAATACATGGTATTAACGTGATACTCATATTATTGAATGGTTACATGCGGGTCGTGTGAGTATGGCAGAGAGAGTTTAGACTGGAAGGTCGTCGAGACTTGTGTTGTAGGAATTTATTAATATTTTATATTTATTATACAAATAAACGTCTAATTCTTTATCGTCAATATTTCTACATTATATGTTTAAACAGAGAAATGTAGTTTTTAAAAATAACGTGTATAATATCATTGTATTATTGCTTATGTTCTTAGATTACATGTTACTTAATATCCTTAAGTATGTTGATTACAATATACTGTCCTTTTATTAATTGAAATTTGTGAAATCTAATACGATACGTCATTTCAGGAGCTAAATTTCAATATAGAAATTAAAAATTATGTACTTGTCCATACATGTTGTACTTATTAAGAGAATTTCTCTTGACTTGCCTTTCGAAAAATTTACATAATTTCTTCTATCAATAACATCTGTGCATGTCTTTATACAATTTACCACAAATGATGCATAAATTACTTCACGGCATAAAAAGCTGCTGCGATCTGAATAATTACACGCTCAACTCGTAGTAGATTTCGTAGTAGAAAATGATAAACAAGAAATGTCGCCAAGTAAGAAACCTATTTTTTCCAAGCAAGGATCCTATAAATATGAAAATTCTGAGGGGAAATTTGTTACTATTCATAACATTTCTCATGAAAATTGCCTTGTGTTTGCTCAAGCTCCTCCTTTATATATTAAGGAAAAATATTATAATAAGATGCTTGAGCTAACAACCTCAAAATAGAGGCAACGTACGCATACCGAGATTCTATTTGGGTAAGATTAACATAAACGCGTGTATATTTTACAAAAAGCTATTTTGTTCTGTCGTATGCGATGATTCAACTGGTCAGTCGGTTGGTAATTTAATTTCGTTAAAATAATTTAATTTAGCATTAGTTTTCTGCTATATTTCTAATAGTTTTCTATTAAGTTTTCTGTTATATTTCTTATCACTCGATTCCACGTATAAATTATTTTTTATTGAAAATAAAAAAGGGCGATTCTACGAAATCGAATTCAAAGTTTGCACAGACTTCTAGCAGTTTCCTATTTAATTCATCCTGGATATTTTTCAATAGAAAATAACATACAGAAGAACATAATTGTTATCTCATTACTCGTTAACTGCTGCAATCATTAAACAAAAATTTTATTCCACCGATAGATAAACTTTTTCTCATAAATTGGGCAAATTGTTACGGTTTTATATGATAATCTAATTATAAGATTATCTAATATGTTTCTAAACGTGGCTATATGTACGCATTTGCATTGCTGACATTCTTTCGCACAACAACAACGCTTTCTATGACAATTTAGCGACGACAGGACAAATTTTATTGTGGATAACACGTCAGCTTTGAATAAAAGACAATTGTACTTACTTTATTGCGAAAGAATCGGCACTCCACAACTCTCGCGTTAGTGTTGTGCAAAAGTTTGGGGCAGATCATGCTCAACGTTATCAAACGACGATTGATCCTGCCGGAAGCCAAACCGAGTAATTTCACTGTTGACTAATTGCTTAATTTCATCACATAGATACACAAGTAATATTTAGTCCTCGAGAAACAAATGATTTACTTTTATAAATTAATTCATCTGACAAAAATGCGACAGATAATGGTAAAATGCAAGGAAAATTTAAAAAACAGCAGCGTTTGTAACATCGTCGCTTTTCTACGCTTTTCGGTCTACGCTGTTGATCGATGTGTAACATCTTACAGCTTATTAAAAATGCAAGGTAAGACAAAATGCTGTATAATTGAATGTCCCTTTTTAAAATTTTTAAAACGCTCCTAAGATTACATTTTTTACCGTTTATTATTGTCTCACGAACCCAGAAACTTGACAGCAACAACATTTCGCTTTGATTTGCAGCATAAAGTGTAAAGGGTTTGCGGTTTATAGCTAAAACTGTCAATCTCTGAGTAACTTTTTCCACGACAGTTTGCTGTAAAACTTCAACCGTGTGCCACTAATCGTCACATTCTCGTGCATTTTAATTTTGTCATTTCCTTTTCTTCTTCTTCTTCATAATAATGACTAATAACATTCTATAGCAATAACAATAATATCCTAATTATATTATAATGTATCTAGTTATCATACAGCGTGTAGTAGTTGTATTATCTTGTTATAGAAATATTAAGAAGATTATTCAATTTTCTCCTTCTTCGGTCTTGTACCAGAAATATCATCAAGACTATTATTCAATTTCGTTCTTCTTCACATTGATATAATTACGTCGAGTTTAATGTTATTATACAAGTTAACACGTTGACAGCTAAATTTTTTACCACAACCAAAATAAGATACTTTTCGTAGAAATAAATTTCATAAATTTCTAACAAATTGCCAACAATGCGAATATGACATTGTCAGAGAAAAAGCGCGCAAGCACAGTATAATGTTTTGCAGAAATTAAATTTTGCCGTGCGATATAGCTCGCTGTATCGGGCCACGATATACAAAATTTACTTTAAACAAGCTGCTTAAAATTCATCGTAAGAAACGGCCATTTGTGTACAAACCGCAGGTTCATTTTCTTGCGGAGAAACGCGAGAGGAAAGGAACACGGACGAAAGGCGATTAATACAACGGAAGCGACATCGCAAACATTTCTCGCTGCAAGTAGGTCAGGTTTGCTTTTAACACATAAGTAAGTGGTTAAATGCCTGGTCGTTTTTTATTAAGATCGAGAGCTTTCTCGATCGCTCATCTATAGACTCACCGGCGATTATGTAACGTTCAGTTTCGTTCTGTCACTGCGATGGTCTAATCGAAGAACATGAGCAAATTCCATTTAACATAACATTATTAGACTATGAAATTGCTATTAAAGAACGACGAACGATAAACGATAGTTTATAAATACGATGAATGCAGATTGATAATCGTATGAATCGTTCGACTATCAGAAAATTCAAATTACCAATAAGATGAATACAAAAGATACGTTATATTTTTGTACGTTAAAAATTTCTTTGTTTCTGAATATTTCGATCATTTTATTTCTTCAGTTTTGTCGCGTTTCAAACACGTTTCCTATCTCTGTTTTATTATATTAGTTATTACGTTGTATAATGTATGAACTTGAATAATTTAGGCGAGCGATTTAGTTTTTAATAACAAGAAATTGATCGGAATAATTTAGTAACGCTTTGTAGCTTTTGGACCACTTGTTGTTCTCATTATCCCTTCAATCATTTTTCTACGTTATGCCATGTTATCTCGTTGCATATTGCCGGTTCTGAGGCGAGATAACACGAAAGTTATGAATAATTTATGCCGGAAATTTATTACGTCAAGATATAATCGTGTATCTGCATAATCGAAAAATATGTGCAAGCCACTCGTCGCTTAAGCGGAATCTCTGCTCTAAACGAATTTTGTTCTGTATTTTTTTCTCAAAACTAGACAAGTCTTTATTTATTCCAAACACAAAATATTTTCGTACTTGGAAGTGCGATAATTTCCCAAAGATTATGCTGTTATACCTGTCGACATTGTTAGATAACGAGCCACTTAGCAGAGTTAAATCACTGATCTACCACAATCAGAAATCGTTTTTCATTGCTGTGCACAAAAAGCATATTATTCAATTTTGGATCGTTCGCTCTAAGTTTGGATTTTTATCTTATCAAATTGTCGCAAACAAAGGTTCACGAATATTTACCATAGAAAATTGTTATATTTTCCATTTATATTTTATATCTTGTATGCGCAATATAAAACATTTTGAAATTTCAGCACTGTAATAAGACACGACTGTGACGATTATAATGGCAAAATTTGGAAACAATTTGAAAATGTATATAAAAATTACAATATATTTATAACGCGCTATATATATGCAGAAATAAAATTTAGTAAAGAAATTAATACAACACATTTTAGAAATACAATCAGTGTCAAAAATGGTCCCATTGAATATTTAGCTTTGTTAACCCACCGCCGAAAATATGGGTCGTCTAAATGGGGTCCAGATGAAATTTTCGTTGTTCAATTTCTCCGAAACGAAGTTGTCAGACCCCATGGTTTCCACGCGTAAAAAAGCTTACGCTTACAAGTCTTCAACCGCCCAAATATCATTTACTTGGTTCAATTCAGTTCTGAATATCATGGGGGGTAAAGTGAGCACTGTGTTAAAGTTAGCGACTGGTATTGCTGCCCACGTCAGTTTATTGCTAAGTGAATTTTTTTATATGCACATTCTTTTTATTTCGATATATATATATATATACTTCTCTCGTATGTATCAGGAGTGGCCAACAAGTAGATCGCGATCGATCAGTCAATCGCAAGACGATTTTTGGTCGATCATAGCCGACAGGACGACATAGTCGTGACTCATAGAAACAAACGGTAGTGGCTCCTTTAGTATAGTATATAATATATATTAATATATAATAGGATATATAGCAACTATAAATATTATTAATAAAATATCATGTTGATTTAATACCGCCTCTCCCATTGTCGCTTATTAGTACACAAGACACATGTTTGAATGTGTTAAATGTCCAGACTTTAGTAGGTAGATTTAGTAAGTATTTTTAAGAAAAATTGAAAATTAAGATCGTATATATATAATGAAATTGATCCTGGTATTTCATATGAATTCTGTGTTTTTCATACATTAGTAAGTATGAGATACGAAGCCTTTCTTTTTCGACGCGTGTCTTGGATCATTTTTCAATAATAAATAATTATTTGAAAAATCCCGCAAACTTAGATCTCGAAATAATTATAATTTTCTGAAAGTTGGTCAATTTCTTTACGTCCCTTCGAAAGATCATAGTCTTGCATGTAAAGTCCTACAATAACTTTTCTAAATATTTATTTAACACGTTCACGCCGGCGCGTACCACCGGTAGCTCACGCTCGAGTCTCCCGTCAGACGGCGTGCACCACCGGTGGATCACGCTCGAGTCTCCCGTCAGACGGCGTGCACCACCGGTGGCTCACACTTGAATGTTCCATCAGACGATGCGTATTATCAAAAATGTAGTTTTCTTAGTAACTAGAAAAAATTACCATATAATTAAAAATTTGGACAAATTAATTTAACGTTTATTAATTGAAAAAAAGTAGGATTTATTTTAAAACATAATTCAATATTATAAGCTTATTATAAACATGAATACGGGTGCCGCCCCACAGCGAGAAACACAAATAGCAATGCCAGCGTGAACGTGTTAACACGAAACTGTGTACCTTCAAACAAATTTCCATCTTTCCGTAATTTTCCGTCAAATCTTCATTCTTATCGCAATAAGATCTAAACATCTTGTTAAGGTATCGCTCGTATAGTAAACTAAAGACTATGATAAGTACCTCGGAATTTTTTCAAATATTTTTCAAAGCCCAAAACTGTATAAAATCAGGCCAAGAGCTGAAAGATCCATAATACCGACGGCGTTAGTGAAAAACCATATTAGCGATGAAAAATTAATACGTATATTGCATATGTATATCAGCGTCGATTTCTCTATGGAAGAGATTCACGTGTCGAGGTCGACGCGTCGTACGGTCGTTGATTTATTCCCAAGAGTATCGTATTGCCGATAGCCCGAGTCATAAATGTGCCATCAGGGTTTAAGCTGATAGCGGCGCATACTCTTCACGAGTATCGTAGTTCTAAGAGTCGCGGATGTTATAGTTTCAGAGCAGCAACAGAGTGTTGTTCGATGCTCACCGTTGTCCACGTGCACGGAGCCGATGATTCGAAGACACTCGAAGTCACGGTGCCCATGAGACGTGGAAAACGACAAAGATTTCCTACTGACAATTAGAAGGATCTGGTTACGCAATGGACAGGCTGATGAACAGAGACTTTTTTTTATTTAATTTGTACTTTACAATTTGTTCAGCTGGACATTTGGTAAATTTTTCTAACTTAATTTCTAAATAAAATGTGGATGGCTACCCTCAGCGGGATACCATCTTCGAGTTTGACTATTTTATTTCTTTAGTGAAGTCAGTGGGGTGTTTTCTTTTCTGTCTTCTTTCTATGTGAGTTTTGCTCGCTTCAGCAGCCAGCTGGTTTGGATGTGTTGCTGTTCTTTCCTTGTATTTTTCTGCGTACCTGCCTATTTCTTCTTTGACCGTTGGTATTTTTAAGTCTTTGCGTATATCCTCGTTTCTGACATACCATGGGGCGTTGACTATTGTTCTCAGTATCTTCGATTGTAGCGACTCTAGTTTATTTATGTGGCTCACTGCTGCTGTACCCCATAGTGGTATTCCGTACGTCCAGATTGGTTTTATTATCGTTTCGTAGATTTTTTAGTTTATTTTCTATGCTGAGTTTAGAGTATGAACAGAGATGATACGAACTTCTACTTGTGTATCACGTTCGTTTCCAACCACGATGATTTTTCACAATAAACTGCGATTTTTCCTGATCGCTTCTGATCGGCGGAGAGCATCTGTTCTCTGCGCCGTCACATAATCCGTATATTTTATATCAACGATATCGAGTGAATATTACGACTTCGAAATCGAGAGGAAGAATTAGTATTTTAGATAGAGAAAAGAAAATTGAATTCTTTTTCATCTTTTGATTCTTTGCACTCGGCATATTTTTCATTTCCTTACTTTTTTCTTCTTTTTTTTTCATACAGTATGAAGACGAATCTTCAAGGAAACATATATTTTTTAAAAATTCCTAACTTGTGTAATTTTAGGCTGTATCTATAATCACCAGTGATTTCTTCGTATTCCTTTAAAAGTGACAGCCGGTTGCTTAAAATTAAATAAATTTGTGTTTCATGCAGGAAACGTATTCTTAAACTTACATTATACGCAGATATCTTTGTGCAAGCTATATCGAAACGTTCTGTAAGAAATAATTCAATGAAGATGAAGAATTAAAATCACAGTGAGCAAATTCGATCAAGATAAATAAATCACGATCACGGTCGTCAATGAAGTTATATCACGACCGTGATCGTGAATTTGCGGCCGCTGTGACAAATCGCTGTTAGCGATTTTGCACGCCATCTCTACTGATGACATCCACTGCATAAACAGCTCTCGAAACTCATATACCGAATTTACCGGATGTTCACCTGGACAAATTGTAAAGTACAAATGAAATAATAATAAAAGAAAATATACGGAAGTCTGGAGAAAATCGTTCGAAAATTTGACAACCGTTAAAAATTAACATGGGAGATAAGAAGCTTGTTATTTTGCACACGTGTCGGACAAAGACAGGAACGAAGAAAACGTAATAAATCTCACGATATCGCCGCTCATTTTCACAATTCGACCAAAGATTCTGGACAAGCAAATTGTAGTTGACAATTTTGATACAAGCAAAGAACTATGTAGCGTTGCTAACGTTCAATGTCGAAGCAACGTTAAAACCAAATTCGAACAAAGAAGAGTGCGCATCTATCGTTTAATTACTTGGATAGTAATTTGTTAAAATACATTGTCGATCGTACGCAACACCAACCGTGAAAGGGTTAATATCCGCAGTTTAATCTCCGCTTTCGTCATCACCTTTTAGTTTTATTTCTTACCAGTCTTACGACTGTTCATTGAATCATCGATAGAAGTAAAATAATTGTCTCGATGGGAAACCTTCCTTCAATTTCCACGAAATTGATTACGCGACTATCCAGTGGATCGAATTAAAAATCTTAACAAACCGAGATTGTATTTGTATCGATATTCTCACAATCAGCCACGGTTGACCAGCGATAGATTCTACCTCGAACCGAGGTATCTGATCTTGTAATGGAACGAACTTATTGAGGTATAAGGACTTCGACGATAGTGGAAGAACGATACAGACTGTTATATACATCTCGGTTCTGTTTGTATCAAAGAAATCCTCATTCCGCGATTTTGCCCACCCTCCTGCGAGTGGTTTTCCAATACGCGGAACTTGAAGCGTATTTCTTCGGTTCTTATTGCGCAGCCGATCCGCTCGATACGATGCTATCGACTTATTGGACGAACCATCGTTTGCTCTGCTTCGTTTTCTCGTCGCTTTTTTTGGCGAAAACTTTCTACGGTCGGGAACGCAAAGAATGGAAAGTCGCGTTGGGTCGGACAGATCGCGAGTACCATGGGAAAGTAAAAGATTACGTTTTTATTCTACTTTGACAGCTTGAGAAATAATAATAGAGGAGATGTGTATTATTATGGTGATGTAAAACTATATCAGGTTGTCTGAAAAGTTTCTTTCGCCTTGTAAGGGAATAGTAGGTGTACATTTGTTCTGTTGGAACAAAATGGATCATAAAGTGGATTGAATAAAATTATAAAAAATAATAAAAATGCTGTGTATCTATCATTTCGTTATAAAACGAAAGAAACTTTTCGTACAACCTGGTATTTCGTTTCTCGCGGTTTTTTCAAAACTGATTAAATTTGAATGGAGTTTAAATTGAAACGGCTACGGCTGTCTTATATCAGTAGATCGATGATTCTCGTAAGATGGCACAAGACGGCTCTAGCTCTTTCAATTTAGATTTAATTCGAATTTAATTGATTTATTAGTTTTGAAGAAGTCGCGCGAAATAAAATACAACCGCCGAAATTTTTCTTATTAGAAACAACATATGCGGATCCTAATTGGTATGAAAAATGACACACCAGTTTCGAAATCTTGACCGGTTTCCTGAAATACATTTTTATTATGAATATTGTGAATGTTATGGATTATTATGAATGTGAATGATTGAATGAATCATGAATTATTAAGTTGTCGAATAGTGTCTTTCTTTTACAGACAAGTCTTTTACAACGATGCATCTTTATACAAACATGAAACCTAATCTGTCGAACGTTGTGATTTATATTTTGATAGAACAAAATGGATCATACGTAATTCGACAAAGTAATATAAAACGAAAAATGTTGTGCATCCATTATTTCCTTATAAAACGAAAGAAACTTTTCGGACGACCCAATACTATTTTACAACTGTCTATAAAAGCTATCTGTCTGTAATGTAATAAAATAAACGCGATATTATCGAGAAACGTAGAGATAAAGTGACTTACTTAATAAGTGTTTAATAATAACAGACACTTTACGGTAGTAGACTACATAAATCATAGTGCTCGAAACGTTTCTACATCATCAATCTTCATGAAACTGTAGAATCTAGGTTGGAGATATATAGAGATGTTAGTTTGAATGATAATAAAAAGTTGTATAGTATAGCGATAGTAGAAAGGTGAATAATAGTAAAAGAAAGTATGAAGCAAATCTTTTGGATTTCTCTTTGGACTGGACGTCATAAGGCAGAGCTCGGTAATGTAAATTGATTGAGAACAAATTGCAAGTGAAAATGTTGATGAAATGAAAACTAACGTGACATTACTTACTATCTTAATATTTCTAAATCAGAAAGACTTGCAACTGTACTTACTTTACACAACGATGTCTAAAATTGATGTATGATGTGAATGTTTGAAAACGTGATAAATCATGCATCTAATTGTAACGTAATATTGACAAATTTGTTCGTGAACAATTTTAATTTTCATTCGGTCGACCACAGCAAGATAAATGTTACCTTTAACATCATTAACATCATTGCACATTTTCGATATATTTCAAATATTATTATCGTGAATGGAATAAAGTGTCTGGATAAACCATATACGTAGTACAATTAAACTATCCTTTAACACATTATGTTATGATAATAACAACGTTTATTATTATTTTGGGATAGTGTGACATCAGGGAAGGACATGGCGTGAGGGGTAATTGTTTATTAGCGCTGTCAAGATATGTTGTCGTTGTCAAAGAGTGTTGTGAGCGTTACCAAGATATGTTTAGGAAAAAGTGAGCATGGAAAACATTGTAACGAGAGTTGAGAGAGTCAGAGTTGAATTTATCGTTGTCGTGTGAAAATCGTTGTGTTGTTGTGTCGTAGAAGTAGTGAGTAACGAATACGTGAAACGGGGTATTATATTCGATTTCATGTGAGTGCAAACGATATTGTATAAATCATACTGTTACCTACAAACTAATAATACATTCCTACATTATTATCATCATGTTATCATGCGGATTTTTGGGAAATTTAAGGTTCCAAGAATTTACAGAGCACGTGTAACACGTACTGCAAAAGTATTTATGATATTCAAAGTAGAGCGCTCGCTATTATATTTAGTAGACGAAACAAATTTCTACCTAAATTCCATTTCTCTGATTACGTTGGTAAAAAATATGAAATTCCATTAAACATCCGCAATGCAGTTATAAGACTTTAATTTATTCGCATAATTATCCAGTCGTATATGTTTCACATACATTTTAAAATCTTAAAAACCTATGCTTCGATCTTATAATAATATAGTTATTATAATTTAATTAATATTATAATGTAACAAGTTTTAATTTTTTCGCACGTTTATTTTCTAAACGAGGAAAGATAAAATGATATTTTAAATATCTTGAAAATTAGTAGCAGCTGTGTATGTACGATACGGTGAGAATTTGTTTAAATCTGCTGTGTGGGCACATACTAGAATGTTGTATACACGAGTGAACATCCACTCAGATATCCAACTTTCTATCACGCCTTCAAGAAGTCGTACTTTTGTTGATTGCCCGGCGAAGTTTCACTGTGTGGTCCTATTGAGAAGGAAATCTCAGCCACGCTCGATAGGGTCATCCACATCTATTTTCCCTCAACTTTTATCGTTCTCTGAAGAAGGCACATGGGAGTTTGAATCTGCTCGTTCTCGGAATAACGCCAATATACATATTTTTCCAAGACTAGGACTTTTCATCACCTTCTTTACAGTAGTTTTCCTACAACCGATTATATGCAGAAATATATTGCATTCAAATTAACATGCAGCCGGTTTTTAATTTAAATCTGAGCTTTACAAGCTGCTGCAGTCGGTTCTCGATTTATTCCTCCGGTTATTTAACTGTTTTTTAAACTATTGGAGATGCAAATGAAGGATACTGTAGAAATTATTAAGAAAATTTTGATCTACGTCAGAGCTTCTTATAAGTTACAATTCCTCGCAATCTCTAGTATTTTTAACATTAACAAAATTTTAATTTACGACGAAACTTCTTATAAATCGCAATTCCTCGCAATCTTTAGCATTTTTAACACGAACAAAATTTTAATTTACGTCGAAACTTTTTATAAATCGCAATTCCTCGCAATCTCTAGCATTTTTAACATTAACAAAATTTAATTTACGACGAAACTTCTTATAAATCGCAATTCCTCACAATCTTTAGCATTTTTAACACGAACAAAATTTTAATTTACGTCGAAACTTCTTATAAATCGCAATTCCTCGCAATCTCTAGCATTTTTAACATTAACAAAATTTTGATTTACGTCAAAACTTCTTATAAATTACAATTCCTCGCAATCTCTAGCATTTTTAACAGAGTTATACTAATTTCAATAACACATATTAGGATATAAATTAATTATGGTTTAAATATCTCCTCTGCTTATTGTTGGTAGATAATATTTACAAAATTTGTTGAAATTAAGAACTGTATCACCTGTCCCATTTCAACGTTTTACGACAGCACGCGTTTTCAAATAATAAAAGGACGAAACTTAACTGTCTCTATAATAAGCGTAAAACGACAGTATGGATCATTATTTTCCTTGTACTGTTCTGTAGAAAACAAAAACAATGTAGAAAAGGAAAGAAATTGTGACTTGTCAAAGTACTACAAAGTATCTGCAAGCGTGAATAAATATTCTCAGAAAATTTAATTTTTGCTATGTCAAAACCGGTATAGTATATCATTTTCGCATAACTGAATCTGTATTTCTGCACGAAAGAGGCGATGCAATTGTTGAATAATATTGATACAACACAAATTATGCGCGTGAGATATATTTAACGCGTGAAATAGTAACAAATATAAACTGTAGTGAATATATAACATTTCGCAGCAGTGATTAGTTTTGCTTTGCATTTCGAACGATAAAGAATTTAGGACAGAAAGTGGACAAATTGTTTTTATATAAAAATATGACTAATAATTTAATTCATTTAAGTTTTTAATAATTTAATACGATTCAATTTTTGTGTTGTAAATAGAACGAGATGTTGGTAATATTGATGAAATATCAATAAATAACAATTTCAACTTTAAATCGCATATTGTACTATTGAAAATAATCCAGTTAATTAAAAATCTTTTCAATTATAGAAATTCATATTTTCTGAATTATACGAACTAAAAGAAATAAAAAGTAGATATTAAAATTTCTACGACAAATTAGTTGGAATTTAATATCAATTCTCGTACATAGCATAACAACAACGTAAAATATTGTGCCATTTTTACCTACAAATGTTACTTCAATTATACACTTTTTCGTATTTTAACATCCAGCTGTTCTCTTGTTAATTATATCAAAAATAGTTCAATCCGGCACGTTTCCGGCAATTTGTTGCCATAGTATTACTATTCCTACCATCCCCATATTATTAATAATATTTCTTTTGTATTTACAATAACCAAAAGCAACAAAGCCAAAAGATATTTCTTTGAAAAAGATAACTCGTTATTTCCCGTGGAATATTATTAAAAGTACACGGTAGCTCAGCTGGAAAATAATATTTCTCGAAGAACTGTTTGAATTAATCCACAAATATAACACGTGTGATCAAAATGCGAAGAAAATGGTAATTAATGGTAATGCCGTCTTGCTGAAATAATTACGAGGCTTTTCGCGATTCTCCAGCTAAAAACGCAGGAAAGAAACAGGTCGCAAGCCATTAAAGCTCAAGCCCTCATCCGAGTTACACGGAAGGCTTGGCCTTTGTTAGCGATAAGTGGAGGTTTCGCGGTGAACGCCAACAACCACTCTTGCTACCGTTCACCACGACCACCAGCAGCGTTTCACATTCTACGTTAGGCGAAAACCTCCGACCTTCTGCGGTCAAGGTCGCTCGCACGCTCGCGCGCCTCGTCTCCACTTCCTACGTTAGGGAAATTTTGCAACTTGCCGAGCAGACGTTTTATTAGCAAGCACTCCGCATAACGAGGAACACGATATTGTAAAATTAGCACGTTGCGATACTTTTTATGAATAATTTATGGCTGCGAATTATCCAGAGCGCGCAACTAGAACGCACACGGATAATACTTCGTATGCAGTTCGTAACGCGAGTTGCTTGCCAGCTTTTACCTGTGATTTTTGACCAGCTTTTGCCTGTGATTTTTGCCAGCTTTTGTCTCTGATTTTTTATAATAACGTATCTCTATGCAGCTGCTGGTGATTTTTGTTTTTGATTTTTTTTTTTTTTTTGTTTTGTTAGCGTAAAATAAAGTAGTTTCTAACTTGAAAAAATAAAGCCCATACAATATATGCACAGTCGGCTGTAGTTCCTTAAATGTGTATAGATAAAAATATCTTTGCTACTATGTCGTTCTACTGTTTGTACAGTTTGGCTAACTTCGTTTCAAAGGGATTGGCTTTTAGTTTATTTATTTTCCGTATGTAGGCAACTCCTTTTACAGGTTTATTATCAAATATTTTGGAAAAATTTAATTAATTATCGGGTTATAAATTATATCACCAAATTCGTGTTTCGCCTTCGATTATTGTAATAAAGTTTTAATTAATAAGGGAATTTGATATCGCGTTGAATATGCTTCCCTACTTTAGCCACTATATTGCTTTGAACACAAAATAATTATCGCGATTACTCTTGAAATTAACTGAACATTGTTCGCATCACTTTATTGTAACTAAATAATTCATCTGTAATATATCCAATTTGCTTCATTACATTGCTATTCTTCAAAATATTAACTCTAACATGTCCACTCCAACATTGTTAAATCCATATTTATGTGGTTTACTCTTTTAACGTAGAAACAAAATATTCCAACATTCTTATTTTTATTATCTTAGTTTCATTCGGTTTTTAAATTTATTCAATTCATATGCATTATTTCTGCGATAAAATATTCTTGTGAATAGACTTGGATATGCTTTTGTTAAAATTTTGTCGCATGGAAAAATATTCCTGCCGAATCTACAAACAATTTTTTTTTTTTTTTTTTTTGTGGCGTTTTTTTATCAGAGTCGTTGACGCTTTGCACAGATGCCTCCCGTCGAAAACAGACACACCATGTGTCCATATACCAATCAACGGTAATTAAAAAGTCCGTTAGTTCAGATGTCATATATATGTTCATTGTACACGGAATCTACGACCCGAAAAATAAATGTATAATAAATGTTATTACGTCAACAAGCATATAAAATACTGTTGACATTTCCAGCGATTCTCCTGACTCTAAAACTAATGACGCGCTTAATTAAAATATCGGAATTCTCGAAAATCGCACGTGTTTTATCCGTTTCGTAAATGTGACGCAAACCGTTGGTTTTATTGGGTTGGCAACTAAGTGATTGCGGATTTTGTCATTACTACCTAATGACAAAATCCCAATAATAAATAGAAAAGGTCAGCGTGACCATACTCGGAACAAAGTTAGGCAAAGTCGAAATACAACATCTAAAAAGCAATTAGTTCGACAATATGTCATTTTATTTGTTATAATTATATGACAAGTATTTTATTATTTATTTGAATAAATGTGACCCGAAATAATTTCTGATTCTGTCGACTGTATCAGAAACACAAATGTCATTGTGAAGGTAATTGAGGTGAGGAGAATTTTCACACCGAATGCTGTGATATTATAAAACACAATTCTGTGAATTCAAACTTGTTATACGTATTTTAATAATATCTATGTACATATCTACTATACATTGGTATTATGTTAACGTAACTTAATCCAACAAAGATTTACAAGAAGCTCCCTGGTGTAGAACGCGCAGCCTCGAGTCGAGTCTGGACATCAAATCCCATCAAAAGGAATTTTATTTCAACTAGAATTTCAATTAGTACTGAAATGAAATTATTTGTTATTTTATTTAAAATTGCCAATCAAAATGAACATTCGTGTTTAGGAATGATTCATTTCATTTTGCTATGAAAAATGAAAATATGAAATTAGTTTAACACTAGAACTACCGATAGTTAACACGAAGCTATTTCTGCCAAAATAACTGGTCTTTTGAAAAAATACGTAGTAATAGAATATTTTTATATTTACTGATTTATTACTTTCTTACAGAAGAAATTCTATGTTATGTAGTACATTTTTGGTGTTATTAATCCATCCGAGATCCCTAAATGAGGATTGACACATTTATAAAATTGTATAACCAATCATTTTGACTGGTGTGGCATTTCTATTGTTAGCATCTAGCGGTCTAGCGATCGATCCGGAATTTTCCTGATAACTGATATCATCATATCGAATGATACACAATAAAAATTTTAAAAACGTGTGGCAAGTTGTACAAAACGGGGAAACTGGTTAATTGGGGTTCGATAAACAGATTGCAGCACCCTTTTACACCCTTTTGACAAGCACCAGTTGGTATATGTAGCCTTAATATAAAATTATTTTCAGTTTGAATACATAAAAAACAAAATAAAACTCATATTATTCTTTTAGTTATCGTTGCAAAAGTCATTACATCATTGGGGGAAAAATATAACATGAAGTAGGAATTTTAAAATAAAATTGTAAAACCAAACAATTTGACTGGTGTGGTAGATCTACTATTAAGCAACTATTTATTCCAAATCCTTATTCTTCCTTCCTATTTTAACTCTAAAACTTCCAAACCAGTCAAAACGATCGGCATCAGATTTTCGGTTTTTGCGTTCGTATTATGAAAATGTGTAAATGCCTTTGGCAGTGTTATTGTTCGCTCTTATTCACCACAAACAGATGTCCGTATATAACGTACTTATTTTCATCGTATTCGATATTAATTAACTGTATGAAATGAACATTTGCTTCGGAGGTAGATGCTCGCCAACACAATTTTATCAATATGTATCTTACAGATTAATTGATCAAGTGTTCCTAAATAAACGCTCGAAGCGTACATCTCGTATGCCAAAGCGCTACACTAAATGGAGCAGCCGCCCAGACGCTCTAAATCCTGTGCAATGCTAATGCATACAGTGAAATTGCTATCACCTGCATAGTACGATCGATCAACGTATTTGTTCACAGGCTTGTCGGGCAACGATGTTAGCGGTTGGTCGAAAATCCCCTGCCTGAAGGGACGCTCCTCCAGCAAAGGTGGAAACGCATCTTCCGGTGCACATGGCGGTCCGCCACAATGTCCACATTCTGTGTTAAGCAGCACTCGTAGTTCAGTCAGCAGTTCGCCATTGAGCCCATGCCCAACACCTATGCCATTTTTGGTCACCTCGGGCTCGGTTAGGTGAGTTTCAATCTGCCCTATTTATTCACCATTTATTTACTTATTTAATCCTCGCAAAAGATTATATTATTCTACCACTTACAGAACAATTTTTATGAAATTCTTTGACTTTGACGTGCGATAGCTCTGAAGGAGGATTAGTAAAAAAAAAAAAAGCGTTATAAATGCGTGAAAAACGAAGACACAGAGCAAAAATTAATTATTCGTCTTTTCATTTCATTGGCGTTTTACCATTTGATTTAACACACAAGGAACACGTTACGTCACGAAGATCAGCGTCACATTCACTTCATCTTATTAATGGACCTTGCTTACTTTATTATCTGTTAATAGACTGTAGATTTTTAGTAAATTTGAAGATGCAAAAATCCATAAATTGCATATGACGTACAAAAACATGTAAAATATTCAAAGTAGGGTACACTTTATAGGTTTCAGCGGACGAAACAAATTCTTGTGTAGGTTCTGTTACTTTAGTTTCGTTCATAAAAATAGAAAATTGTCTAAAAATCCATAGTCTAGTTATCAGTGACTAGATTATAATACGCAATCACATTAATAATAAATTATAACACAACAATAATAATAATAATACACAGGTAAAATAGGGAAGCATAATATACATCTCGCTTGCTTTATGTTAGTTTCACATGAAGTAAAAGATTCTAATACTCTGTGTTCGAATATCTAACACTACACGACGTTTCTTCTGCAACTAATTACATTATCTACTGAATTATTCGTTAGCTTGAACTTGTAAATTCGATTACGTGCATTAAAATGTTTGCTGCAAGTGGAATAAAGATATCAGCAGACTCTTTTAATCACCCGCTAATTTGGATCATAATGTCAGTAGTGCGCAACAGGCGCGTCATTCTTTTGTTCTGTTCGAGTCATGCTTCAGGGCTTGGAGTAACGTTTGAACGAATTCCGACCGAATTATTAGCGTACCGTGTCTAATGATTCCCTCGGGGATCTACCAGTTGCTTTGGATAAACATATTACGAGACGTTTGAATTATTTCATGTGTAGCTGGAAACTAAACGTTTTTGAAAGTTGAGAGAAGCCGTGAAGATCTTTCGGTTCTTTTTATGAGTCTTATTTTCTTCAGTCATTTTTCCTGCTTACAAATTAGCGTTCAATTATTATACTAACGTGAGAATTTTGTTTTTAAAAATAATCCACCTGAGAGATATTTTGTTAGCAGAACAGAGCTCTAAGACTTGAAGCTTTGTTCTTTGTTTAATAAAATGTGGACTCCATCGCGACACTCCATTCTTGGCAATGAAATGTTTTTTCTACCACAGTATTCATATGCATCTCGTAGAGGATTTTGTTATTATAAGTTGATTTTATTGTAAATTTGTCACGAGAATCTTGACGAATTTTTATCGATATCAGCTTTGCAATAATATTTCTGTTATTATATGTTATCTAACATTAATTATAATCCACCTGAAAATGTTACTAAAAATATCTTTTTAGCAAAACATTAAGCAGACTTCAAATTTTGTTTTTTATTTAAACACAGACTCCATTGCGACACCCCATTGTTGACGATGAAATGTTTTTTCTATAATAATATTCACATACATCTCGTAAAGGATTGTGCTATTATAACTTAATTTTACGGTAAATTAGTTACGAAAATTTTAAAGAACTTTTGTCAATTTTTCCTTAGTAACTTTGAAATAATATTTCTGTTATACATATTGTTTAATATTAGTTAAAGAGGATGAAATTATTTCTCAAGTATATCAATTTCTTTTAATAACTGTTTGTAGATTAAAAAGAATTGATTATTGCTTTAATTTTAATTTTTCAAACTTAGCACGTAATTAGAATTCTCATATATTTCTGATTTGTATAATCAAATTTGTGCCATTTGTTTTCTTTCTGTCTTATTTTCCAACTATTATTCTGATCTTACATTCGAGGACTTCAATCGCGTCTCTTAACTTCAAATTTCGTAACTGCTTCCCGCTAAATCATCCCATAAACATCAACAACAACGATTGTATTCCTATTACAAAATAACATGAAATGTTACATTCATCATTGTTAATATTTAAAACAACTCCCGCTGGTATCGTCACGTACATAATAAAATCTTTTCGTAATAAAACGCAGATTCAGATCTTGTTGTTTGTATCAAAGCGTGTCTTAGAATTATAATTGGGATATGTATAATGCATCGACATATGCAATAAAGCATACGGACACCATTACAGTTCAGAAATAATTAATTTTTCAACGTCGAAACAAAGGATATTCTATAGAATGAAAACTTGATAAATAAGTAGGTTTGCAGAAGGAATATACGAGAGCATGATAAAATTCGTATCAGTAGAAGCATGATTAATTTCTGGCTCAATAATCATACTCAAGTTGTTTAACTGCATACAATATAAAACGACTTTGCATTTTCCATAAATGTCACAATTCTTAAGCCATTATTTTTACAAGCAGAAATCTCATAATTAAATACAAATATTAATAATTTATATTCGCCGTAACATTTAATTCTACTTTCGTTAGTGTTTAATACTTAACTTCGCGATTTAATATCGATGAAATAAATACTTACGTTTACTTCATTATTGAGTACAAGGTAAGGCGAGACTAAGACAATATTAAACAGTAAATGAAAGTGAAATTAATTGTAGCATTTAATTAAAAGAATTAATCGTAACATTTAATGTAAAAAATTAATTGTAACATTTAATCTTACTTTCTTTTAGTGTTTAATACTTAACTTCGCGATTTAATATCGATGAAATAAATACTTACGTTTACTTCATTATCGAATGCAAGATAAGGCGAGACTAAGAAAATATTAAACAGTAAATGAAAGTGAAATTAATTGTAGCATTTAATTAAAAGAATTAATCGTAACATTTAATGTAAAAAATTAATTGTAACATTTAATCTTACTTTCTTTTAGTGTTTAATACTTAACTTTGCGATTTAATATTGATGAAATAAATACTTACGTTTACTTCATCATCGAATGCAAGGTAAGGCGAGACTAAGAAAATATTAAACAGTAAATGAAAGTACAATTAATTGTAGCATTTAATTAAAAGAATTAATCGTAACATTTAATGTAAAAAATTAATTGTAACATTTAATCTTACTTTCTTTTAGTGTTTAATACTTAACTTCGCGATTTAATATCGATGAAATAAATACTTACGTTTACTTCATTATTGAGTACAAGGTAAGGCGAGACTAAGAAAATATTAAACAGTAAATGAAAGTAAAATTAATTGTAGCATTTAATTAAAAGAATTAATCGTAACATTTAATGTAAAAAATTAATTGTAACATTTAATCTTACTTTCTTTTAGTGTTTAATACTTAACTTCGCGATTTAATATCGATGAAATAAATACTTACGTTTACTTCATTATTGAGTACAAGGTAAGGCGAGACTAAGAAAATATTAAACAGTAAATGAAAGTAAAATTAATTGTAGCATTTAATTAAAAGAATTAATCGTAACATTTAATCCTACTTTCTTTTAATGTTTAATACTTAACTTTGCGATTTAACTCTTTGCACTCCTATGTCGAGTGTGATTCGACATCAGTTTTTATCTCAGGAGCTCCTTTATCGATTCCAACTCGACATTCTTTCTGTCTCACCTTTTCTTGTAAAACATGCGAAAGAAAACCAGGATTGAATCCTGGAAATTATTTCAAGATATATCATACATTTAAAAATTACAAAATACAACAATACTGTGAATAAAGCTGGTATTTAAGTGAATTTGTTTCTTCCTTTATTTATTTAAATTGTCTTAGTTTTTAGTTAAAGTAAATTTCAAATAAAACACTTAAAGGCGTTGGGAGCTACTGGTAACGAAATTGAAATAAAATTCGGAGCGCAATGGGTTAATATCGATAAAAGAAATACTTACGTTTATTTCATTATCGAATACAAGGCAAGGCGAGACTAAGAAAATATTAAACAGTAAATGAAAGTGAAATTAATTGTAAAATTTAATTAAAGGAATTAATCGTAACATTTAATTCTACTTTCGTTTAGTGTTTAATACTTAACTTCGCGATGAAAGAAATACTTACGTTTACTTTATTATCGAATGCAAGGTAAGGCGAAACTAAGAAAATATTAAACAAGTAAATGAAAGCGAAATTAATTGTAAAATTTAATTAAAAGAATTAATCATAACATTTAATTAAAAAAATTAATCCTGACGTTTAATTTTACTTCCATTTACTGTTTAATATTTATCTTTGTGATTTAATATTGATAAAAGAAATGCGTATGTTTGCTTCATTATTGAATTCAAAGTAAGAAAATATTTATTTTCGTACAAGGAAAACAGCAAAACGCAAGCTTTTATAACCTTAACTGCTTCTGATCGAGGATTATATTCACACAATAAGCATTACCCTATCTCGCGCACATAGGTGCCAGACTGCATAAACACGCACAAATTGTTTTCTTTTTCACGATGAACCTCATTAGACGTATTTCACATGATGCTTAAATCTATTTTAATGGCATTTCTGGCACACAGTGTCATTTATGACGCCGTATTCAACAATTTGAGTCTCCAAGTGTTTGATTGTCATATTGTCGCCTTCGAAGAGCTTGTAATATATTTAATATGCCGTTTAGTAAGCAAATGGATAATCTTACTCGTTGGCGTATATTTGTCTAAGTAAAGTACAAATAAGGTGGAAATTATTTCATACTTTTTGGCGCACCCCGAAGTCGATAATTTTTCTTTTAGTAAGAAATGTTCCATTGACGTTGCACGCTCCTCACTTTGTTCTTGAATTTTTTTTGGTTGTGCAAAATTTTTTTGGGTCGGATATGACCAGCTTGGTTTCGAATTTACATTTGGAAAGAAAACACGCACGCGTAACGGTGATCGAAACGGATATTCCGAATTTTTAGCTTTCACCGACCGAGATAAAGTGTTAAGCAAATTTCTCCTGCGAACTCATATTAATTTGTTAATTTATCAATAAGAGGCTGTTCGTATCTAGAGCGAGCTCCTGCACGCCTTAAAAATTACTGAAAATCGAATATGAAGAAATTATGAGACCAGAGACTTGTAATTTATTTTTATTTACTTCGTTATTCTAAAGAAACGTATTAGACAACTTGTACAAAATAATTGTATTATTAATTGCAAATAATTGTAACTAATTGTAAACGCAAAAGTTGTTACTTCCTTTCCTCTCTCTCAAAGTGAATATTATCGAATTAGTTTTCTTATCTGCTTCAACGAAAAGAAAGTACAAGGAGATGTTTATTGAACGTGTTTACCGAGTTAAAGTATAAATGTATCAAAATTTTAACTTCGTAAATACTTTGACTTGCTTTCAAATAAAATTCTTACTTTCCACAGTCTAAAAACGCAGCTGTAGGGGAAGAACTGTTGCAGATATCGTTAAAGTAATAAACAGATCTCTATTTTACATGTCTTAGACATGTAAATGATTGGAATATAATTAGACATGTACATGATTGGAATATAATTTGAAAACTACAAGTAGAAACGCAACACTTCAATCCTGGTCTTCATTTCTCTTTCCATTTCATCGAATATTGTTGCAGACGTGTAATTCGATTAATGTCTTAGACATGTGAGTGATTGAAACATAATTAGATATGTACATGGTTGGAACATAATTTGAAAACTACAAGTAGAAACGCAACACTTGTTTCCTGGTTTCCATTTCTCTTTCCATTTCATCGACTATTATTGCAGACGTGTAACTCGACGCATATACAAATCGTAAGTAACATTTCTGTGCATCTGCAAAGGTGTTTTTTAAATACAAAATTTCTGTTTTCTATACAATATCATAGGGAAATTTTAGTCGAAGCTCGATAACTTGAAAATCTCTAGAAATGGAAATAAAACTCGCTTTAACTCGAATTACTTTCCACGTGTCCAGATGTGTTATTTTACCCGTATGATTTGAATTTAGAATATCCAGACCTCTAAAAATCGAACTTGCATCGAGTCTCTACAACTCGAAATGTGCCTATAACTATGTCGTGCGTCACAAGATATCGTCACCTTTCTTCCAACTGTTAGTGTTAGGTTGTCCGAAAAGTTTCTTTCGTTTCATAAGGTGATAATAGATGAATAACAATTTCTCTTTTATATTATTTTATCGAACTAGGTATGATCCATTTCGTTCTATTTCTATTATTATATTCGTACGTAATTCGATAAATTAATATAAACCAAAAGCATTGTGCGTCTATTATTTCCTTATCAAACGAAAGAAACTTTTCGGACAACCTAATATCTGGAATAACGTAAAACAACACAAACTGTGTTCTACTTCTACGCCCTTCGACCACGTGTATACTCACGCAAGATAATGAGTTTTCGTCAATCGGCAGCGTAATTGCGCGCGTAACTTTATGCACATCGAATGAAACAAGTTCCAAGAGAAAACTTAAAATACTAAACGCTTGCCTGTTATTGAAACGGTGAACGTAATTGTGCCTTCGAACGAAGCTTCTGCGTGTCGAATTTTCGTTCGTTAAACAATAAAAATTTCTCTAACTAGCTGTTTCCGTGAGGTTCCAGTTACCGAGAGTCGACTGTACATGTATCGCTTACTATATTCATAAGTCATGAGACGCTTAGGGTAAACATAAATGGATGTTAGATTTTCGGTTTGGTTCGGGGCGAGGGTAACACGCGCACGGAGAGCTCTGTGGAAGAAGTGAAGTGTGAAGGGAAAAAGGAGAAGGAAGCACAAAGTGACACGAAGAAGGGAAAATATAGGGTGAACATACGAGGAGAAAGTGAAAGAAAAGCGAAAAGAAGTCATGAACGAGAGAGAAATACAAATTAGAAAAACTAGAGGAGAAGAGGTTAGAAAGTCAGAAGCGCGGCAAACAGAGTAAGGTAGGGAAATGACAGATGGCGTCAAACAGAGGAAGACCAAGGGACGCGGCTAAAGCGGGAGATAAAGCAAATTTCAAAAACATAAATGGATGTTAGTTAATTGCAAAATGAAGTTGATATTTAATACTCGCACGTACCGTAGGAATATCTGAGTTACGCTCTGATTAAAAAATATTGTAATATCGTGATATAATATATTTACAAGGAATGGATGATACAGATGTTGATTTGACAGAAAAGACGATTGTAGTTTAACCTGAACTATTCACACCAAACATACAGAAAACAGCACAATTAAATAATTAGATAACGACTCGACTTTTTACAAAATGCCCTCAACACTCTCTCGGTAACGCCACTCGCCAAACTCTGTTTGTTGATTTCCCTTTTTTCCCGTCCCTTGGCAACCGCTCGTGGGCAAGATCACGTAGGCCTACTCTTTCCAAAACTACGCGATGGAAAACAAACGCCTCGGCTCTCGCGACATTTCACGCGGTTCACCCGCCAACTCCCAGGCCTCTCACTCACGATACTACAATATTATAATCAACAATGTGCAAAGGTAATTTCATCGAAGCTTATGTTTAAAACTAGCGAGTATCTTGCAACTTACGAGTGGCAACGTAGGTTTAACTCTTTCGCTTCGAGTGCTGCTTATAGGCGACACCAGTGCCGGCGCAAGGCAGATTCAGCGCGGAACCCGGCCCCGTGTTTTGAGAGGCCCCGCGGTATCATCGGTACCGATCATCGATAAACCTAGAGAGATTTTTATCTCTGGCTATTCTGTCAATAAAAAGTGAAGTAGCAAATTCAATCGATTCTGACAATGTTACCAAGATTTGGCGTCGAAAAAAGCGAGAAGAATTATTTAATATTATTATTGGATCGTATTATTATTTAATATTCATCTTATAAAAAATATATAATATGTAACAGTATTTGTAAATAAATAATTTCTCGTTGTAAAATTTAAATGCAGGATTTGAATGTGTATTCAGAGCCCGCAAAATTTTTGAACCCGGCCCCGCAAAAATTCACGCCGCCCCTGGGCGTCACCCACGAAATGACCTGTGGATACGAGCGCCGCATATAGGCGGCAACCACGCAACGACTCCTGAGTCCGGCACCCCATATATCCGACATCCAAATGATGTATATACAAGTGCTATCTGTAGTCAACAATATATTTTTTCGTTATCGGCAGAATATTTTCTGTTGATTTTACTGGCATATTGGATTAATCACTTCTTAAAGTTACTCATTGTCGAAACAACATCAAAACGTTTCACGCAATATATTTCAAACATCCAAACGATCGTATACTGTTTCATGCTAAAAAATCTATTAAATCCATTGACAGTGAAACGGTATTTCATATACGGTTCTTACAAGAATTATTATTATTTAACACTTTACTGACTGCTAGCAGTTCAACAGCATACGCACGTCCAACCGGCAGCTCAGGCGCAGATTCTCCCTGGCGCCGGCTCTGTTTCGGTTTAGACTCTCCAATACCATTCTTTTTGTTCATCGTGAACGGTACGTTTTTCAAACTGGTATAAAACTGTGGGAGCTTACAAAGCAACGCAACTGACGCAACTGAGCAAAGTACCTTAGTACTAAATAACAAATTACTGCTCAAATAATGAAAAAGATTGTCGGCGACAAAAAACCGATTAATAGGCTATCGGTCGGTAATCATTGGCGACAAAAAACCGATTAATCGGCTATCGGTCGGTGAAGTGTTAAGATTTAGGAAAACGTATATACAACCACGCACACTGTGCGTATTTCTGGCGTGCGTTTCCGTTCAGTGACGGTACTTCGGCGGACTGCACTGCCAAAGCGAAAGGGTAGATACCGCAATAGGATTGTAAATGTTCTCTTCTTAACCTTTGCGGACAGCATGATTTTACAATGAGATTACGAGCGAACTTGTATCAATTAAATTTGAATCTTGATGTTTTCTTTCAAAGCACAGTGCCTGTTAGCGTTTCGTCTATATTTGATAGAAATGCGAATCGGAATAGCCTCTTGTAAAGGTCGTGTCTGCTAAAAATAAGCCTCCTCTCTCATTTATACTTCATACGGGGTTATATTCAGCAATCGAACAGAGACATAGCAGCCGTAGAAAGTATACTGACACGTTACAATATCGCGTGTTTCAATTTGAACTCAGACACAAGCAATGTACTGACTTCGTTCAAACGTTTTCATTTATTTATTATCGTTGTTTGTTTTATTATTTAACGTCGCATCACCTGCCATAGTTACCGGCAGCTATGTACTTTCTCTGTTTAAAATAACGCGCATATTTATGCCGAACACTCTAGTACTCTAAAACAGTGATTATACGATTGTAAATTCCGGACACGTAATTAAAAATAAACGTTAGATTCGGTTAATCGAACGTCTCTTCTTAGTCTTGTAGTTTAAGGGGGTGTCCTGAATTAGAATGTTCTAAAACAGCGTCTTTTTGTGATTTTTTTTGGTTATTGAATTTTGATGTATGTTTTTATATATATTTTACGAATACAAAAATTTTTTTTAAAGTAAAAAAGAAAATTATAACATATTTCTAAGCCTATTTCATGGGCTGCAGTTTTCAATCGTCGTGAAAGATCCATCTCGTAATTCTTGACCGAAACGAAAAACCAAAAAAGGATTAAATTATTATATATTTTTCTTCTCGATGAACTAAAAAAGTTCGTCAAAAAGTTTAAGTAATTGTCATAGCACCTTAAAGTTTATTTTTTCTTTCTATAAAACACATTTTTTCTTTAAACCCGCCAAAATTTTTAATTTCACACTATTTTCTGCCTTTCTTTTAGTTCATCGAGTTCGTTAAATATATATAAAACTATACCTCAAAACTCATTAACTTCATTTCTTTCTTTCCCTTCTAAAAAAAAATCACAAAAAGACGCTGTTTTAGAACATTGTAATTCAGAACACCGCCTTAAATTGTCAGCAAGTTTGCGTATTTGTATAAGTAACAAAAGCATGCATATACCGCAATTCAATGACTAAAATATAGCTGCTTGTACGCATGAAAATATATCACACATGTGCATCTGAATGTAGCATAATAAATAATTGATACAGTTAGTTTCACTTTCAACTTCACACCTTTATATTCTCCGTTTAAAACGTTATCTCTCATCACAGAGTTATTTGAGACAATATGCTTTCAATGATCGTCATTCCATTATGGAAGTTGCAATATGAAAGTCGGGAAACGAAAGTTGGGCCAAAAATACCGCTTTACAGACTACTGAGTTGCATTGATCCGGAAATAATTTAATCCGATGATAATTCCGAAAACTATTCAACTAAAGATGATCGTGTACCAATTATGAAATTGTATGTCTATCATTAGAATGACAAGCTTACTCCTTTCTTTTTCTTTTTTTTTTTCTTCTTTATTTTCACGTTGGTGCATGGTCTAAATTAAACATTTACATTCGTACCTTGTAACACGAAAGACCCTTGGCCATTTACACATTTTATTAAACCTCTGGCGATTTTTGTTTGTAAAATGTCTATTTTTCTCTTTGCCTCGCTTCTCTTTTTGCGGTAATAGCATACAGTGACCTGACGTCAGGCCAATATCGTCTCCATAGCCCAACACAGCTTGACATTGCACGTACACCGCTTGTGGATATATATAACGTGCATAGTTTCTGCATGGCTAAAGGCCATTTGCGTATAAAGCCAATTATTACCATTCGTAAATAATTGCTGAGAAATCGGCGGACCGACTGGGATACGAAGCCAGAATATCTCCCAGTGGCAGATGGCTAGCCACTTCATCAACAATCTGTCTTTATATTGCAGAAACCTACTCGGCGTAATTACCAAATAAATATTCATAGTATCTATGTATAATTGCATATAGATGGTTGTATTACGTTGTCCGAAAAGTTTCTTTCGTTTGATAAGGAAATAATAAACGCACAATGTTTTTTATTTTATATTAGTTTATTGAATTATGCACGAACATAATAATAGAAATAAAACGAAATAGATCATACCTAATTCAATAAAATAATATAAAACAGAAATTGTTGTTCATCTATCATCACCTTATGAAACGAAAGAAACTTTTCGGGCAACCTAATATTTAGAGTGAAGGAAGATAGATGTTTCGATATAATCATGTAATGATTCCAATAAAAGTCAACGTAATTTTCTCGAAAGTTTTTCTCGAAAGAATCTACACTTTCAGCAATTTATTTTTACTTACAATTTACCTTATTAGGATTTGATAGTTTAAGCGAGAGATGAAAGTATGATTTTCAGACGATGCCATTAATTTCCCGAGTTGATTGTATCTAATAATAAAATTGCTTTGTTTTTTTTTTTCTTTTTTTTTCAATAGATTAAAATGCATCGAATAAACTTCATCAATCTGTTACGATTCCGTGACGATTCTAACTTTACTCGCGCATAGATTCTTATCGATCTCGATTCTACACTTGCTACGTCGTTCAAACGGTTGTTAAATTATTATGGGATGAAATATTTAAAGCTCGATAAAAAAAGAAATCGCGACATTTATCATACTGTTCGTTATGTGAAAAAACAATATGGGCTGTTTATTATTTATACTGTGATGCTCTGTTTAACACAAGGTATCGAAGATTGTTGTAATTCATAAGTGAACAGTACGAGGAATGGTAAAATTTCTTCGTTTGTTATTTTCGCACAATTGTTAAGTGTTTTCAAGGCTATTGATTTATAAAATGAGGGCAACGCGAGCATTTATATTTTATATGTAAATATATAACATAAGAATAATACTACGCGTTCGTTATTTATAGTACTCTGGAGAAGGGTTATAGTGATGGAAAATTGTAATAAAAAAAAAAGTTTCCAATTTCATCCAGTTTTCTCGCATACCATATATATATATATCAAGTAGAAAGTTTCAATTTTGTATTTGATTATAGCAGATCTAGGCTGATATTTTTTTATTTATCTAAAATTATTCTTTTTTCCAGTTGAAATGTCGTATTTGAATTATTGCTACAATGAATAATGAATATTTTAAACGCAAGTAGTAATGAAAACTTCAAAACACAATAGAATTAAGGACATGATTGTGAATTAAATATTTGTATTATAATTAGTGGATTCCAAATCACGCATTCAATTCAATTTATTTTATGCAAATTAATATAAAAATAAATTCGTGCTATTTGTAATTAAACGTAAATAATAGTAATGAAAACTTCGAGACATAACAGAATTAATAGCATGATTATGAATAAAATGTTTGTAATATAATTAATTAATTGCAAATTACACAATTAGTTCTTAAGTTTGTTTTTGTGCAAATTAATTTAAAAATAAGCTTGTGATACTAATAATTTTGACGCATATCTACGAATTATGAGAATGCATATAATTATGTATTAAGTGAGCTGAGAATAGTAATGGTGCGAGTTAAACTTTCTGAGAATTTTAATGAATTCATTTGCATTTACATAAATCGTATATTTCAGCTTCTAAAAATATCGTCCGTTTAATTCCACATTTAATTAAAGCACAGCTTTACTTTCTGACGATATACGTTTTTGTAATTTCAAAACGTATATATCCCACGTTTCTATAATAATATACGCGAACATTATTTTACGAAAAATACCAATGGATCCACTCTCGTCATTATAATAATTAATGTAATAATAATAATCAAATATCTTATAGTTATAAATAAATGTATAATATATGAAGTTGAACATTCCAACAACTCCTATAGTAAGATATATAGGAAGCAAAAAAACTGCTATAGAAAATGAAAAATGTTATAGAAAAGTCGAACATACAAATAGAACTTTCCAGTTCCCATTATACATTTGCCATTATGTACAAAATGGCAAAACTGTGGCATTTTCTCTTTTTCTCAAATTCTCCAAAAAGTATTAGAATATAATACACAGAAATACTCCGTCTCAAACAATACAATTGAGACAAATACCTTGCAAATGTCAACTTCCTGAGTCTCTCGCATAAATGGCGGAAATTTTCCCCAATCAGGTTTCTAACGAGAAACGCTAGGGCTCCGCCATCGTCGCAAAGGACGCGATTCTTTCGCAATTAAAAGTTTCGTTAACGAACTGCCAAATCGATACATCATTACCAGGATGGAACACGTCGGCATAACAAGTCTGCGAAGGGTAGTTCTCCATGCGGAAACTTGGCCAATTCGCCGCGAGAAAATGTATTAGCAGGCGCGCGGTTTATCGGCTACAATGCTACAACGTCGACATTCTGCCGTGCCACCACGTTCTGAATAATTCATAGCGCAGCATCTCGAAATGCCTGGTTTCCCTGTAATATATCGATAACCGTCCTCTTCAACCGACTGCTTGTCCCTTCTCGTCGTCTCCTGCAGACGGTAATCGCTATGGGATTCTCCTACCTGTCGCGGGAAGCGTATCGATCCAGTCGCGATGCATTGTTTTTCCAGACTGTTCCGCTGCTTCGGTCATTTTTCACGTTTCGAAAAATATATCGAATTAAAGGGAAGCTTTAAAAGCAGATAGTTGCTTCGTGCGATAATTTAACACGAAAATTCCATTAGATTTTCGTAGATAACAACACGGTCGACCCTCGAACACAGCGGCGGCTTTCAGCAACGCGGATTTCATTGTACGCGCACGTTTTTCTCACTTAATATTGTAGGAATTTCCGCGAACAGATACACACCGTGTACTTACTTATGTAATCTGTGTAGGAAACAGACACTTTGTAACAAACTTTACGGACAGCTAACGAGAAGCGTTTGAGAAGAAAAGGCGAATCGTCGTTGCTGAAAGACGATTAGCCGACAGACTATGTTCATATTATTTGCAGTTTTCGTGAGATCAGTCGCGTGAAGATCATCACAGTATAAATATAATATACGTATGAATAATGTGAGTGTATATTGGTTTATAGAGGGTGGTCTAAGAGTTGGACGAAAACACGTTTCGAACGTAATTTAATCAGCTTTCAATCGACCGTAAATTACAATACGAAAATGTTTTACTTGTATGAAATATCGAGGTTACTACTATTTTTTCGAACGAAATAATACGTTTTCCTATACTCCATTCAATGCATTTTTTTAATCCTCTGCAGGAAGGTATTAAGGTACTTGAGTCGGGAAAATTTAAGGTAATTGAGTCGGAAAATTTAACGTTGCGAAACTTATCGTATGAAAGACGGGGGAAGATAGCGTAATACCTTTTGCTTTTTATATTTTATGGGCTACTTTTTAGCTTTTATGCTTTCCTTGTCTTTCGTACGATAAGTTTCACAACATCAAAGATAAAACATCTTTTAAACTGATCATTTCTCCATCCAAGTACCTTAATACTAGAACTTCTACCACACGAGTCAAATTGTTTGGTTTTACAATTTTATTTTAAAATTCCTACTTCATGTTATATTTTTTCCCCCAATGATGTAATGACATTTGCAACGATAACTAAAAAAAATAATATAATGAATTTTATTTTGTTTTTTATGTATTCAAACTCAAAATAATTTTCTATCAAAGCTACTCATACCAATACCACTCAAAATGACTGATACTTGTCAAAGTGTAAAAGGATGTTGCAATCTGTTTATCGAACCCAAATTAATCAGTTTCCGAGTTTGGTACAACTTCCCACATGTTTTGAACATTTTTACTGCGTATTATCCGATATGACGGTATCAGTTATCAGGAAAATTCCGGATCGTTAACAATAGAAATGCCACACCAGCCAAAATGTCTGGTTCTACAATTTTATAAATGCGTCAACCCTTGTTTAGGGTCATGATCCCAGATGGATTAATAATACCAAAAATGTACTGCATAACACGGAATTCCTTCTGTAAGAAAGTAATAAATCAATAAATATAAAAATATTCTATTATCACGTATTTTTTAAAAGGTTTTTGGTAGAAATAGCTTCGTGTTAACTATCGGTAGTTCTAGTGTTAATACGTAGCTGTAGAGACTTAAAAAATACATATATAATATAACGATATATACAAAAATGTATCGTTCCATCTAAAAATATAGGGGTGACTTTTTATTAGAGGAGTAACACTTTTTTGAAATTATTACTATTATTGCGATTCGTAGCTGGTTAGAAGCTGATTAACTTTTGTTCGAAACGTTTTTTCCTCCGACTGTCGTAAATGCTGAAAAATTGCAGTCACTGATTTTTGGACCATACTATATATATATATATATATATATATATGTACATGTATATGTGTACGTATTTCCTCTTCCTTACACGTGGATGATTCTCTTAAAATCATTTTCTTCATTGTCCAACTTGTTTTCTTAGAAGATTACAATAATAACACATGTATGTATATATGTAGTATGCTTCATATACAAATACAGCTTTCATTCGACAACCGGACGTTACATACACACATTTACGTACATGGTTCAGTTTTTCGGGACTGCAAATTTATACGCGGATTTTCCTAGGTTGAAAATTTGTCCGAGGTGAATCGTAATTATCGGATTTTTCGCCACCACAGTACGTCCACTCGCGAGTTTATGTCTGCAATTTGTCTTTGTTTGGTATGCAGTCTCATATCAGTTACAAAGCACGGTTTAATTAAATATTTGGAATTTTAAACGGTAGAATCGTAGATTTAACCCTTTGCACTCCTTTGTCGAGTCTCACTCGACATTCTTTCAGTCCAACATTTTCGTGCAACGTGCGAAAGAAAACCAGGTTTGCATCCTGGAAATTGTTTCAAGATATATCGTACACTTAAAAATTTACAAAATACAACAATAGTGTGAATAAAACTGGTATTTAAGTGAATTTGTTTCTTCCTTTATTTATTTAAATTGTCTTGTTTTTTAGACAAAGTAAATTTCAAATAAAACACTTAAAAGCGTTGGGATCTGTTGGTAACGAAATTGAAATAAAATTCAGAGTGCAAAGGCTTAATTAAATTTCAATTAAACGAGAGAAAACCCATTGGATCGCGATGTGTTACAGAGTGCGTATGCATCACAAAAGTTTAAGCAAAGAATTCTCTAATGCGCCAAGATAGAGCGTGGAAAAGTCCAGTACGAAAGAAAAATTATTCGCAACTAAATACATTCTATGAGTGGCATTACAGTTACTAAACTTAGAACTAAACCTACGTGGTGAAAATGCATCAACTTTTTCGAACGTCTCCAGACGATGGTCGTAGAGATTTAATAATTGCAAATCTTCAACGATTTCAATAAAACAGTGTGGACGAGTTAGATAGGATTAAGAACATGTTATAATACTTTTGTGATCATAATTTTCTGAAACTGTCAGTTAAAATAGAAACGAATCTATAATTATTTCTTAAATATTAGCAGGTATTGTATTCTTCGATTCATCTAATTTTACCTAATGAAAGAAATGATAATAATAAATATATATATATATATATATTATTATAATTTTATATATATATGTAAATAGTAAAATCTTTGAAATATCGTCGCTGGAAAATTTGTTATTCGAAGCAAACATGTCTTAAAGAAATAATAAATAGTAAAAGAGTAATAAAAAATAAGAATGTAAATATTTAATATGATTCTTAAAATATTCAGCTAATGAACGTTCCGAGTGTAAATTTTTAAATATTCAATTACCCAATTGGCTAACCTTGAATCTCGTTATCAATTTATTCATGGACACATAAGTATAAACGTACTGGCGCTGCAAATTGCCGGACATTAATAATACATCGGCGCAAACGAACGTAATTAGACGCTAATAAAATTGTTTCACGTGCCTTTGTCGTCATACAGGTGAAAGACGTGACAAGGAGAATAGATTTTCACGATATGAAAATTATAATGGAACGTGTAAGGCCGACATATGCCGGGAAAAATATATACGTGAAATGCTACTACTTTCTCTCACATAATTCCAGTGTTTCCTATTGCTAATGATGCACTATGTGTCGTGTTTCAACGTGCATCAAGGAACCAATTACTTAAGAAAAATTGTTCGCGAAAGTGGCAAGAAGAGCGGTAAAAATTGTTTCTAGAGCGCGAAATATATGTATGTACTTGCATATTGCGTGCACCTTATAACGGCTACAAATATTTATAAAAACACTTCCGAGAAACGGTAAAAGAATGTGTTAAATTATCACCTAGCGTTACTTTTTATGTCGAATGGGTTTCATTTGATTTTAAAGCAAGTCGTATCTCAGACGTTGTGTGATATAATACTGTTTATGTAGAGAAGTGAAACGCTATTCTTCGAATAGAGACAAGATTACACTCTACATTTTAATAATTACTCTCGGTTGGTTTTCACATTGCAGATTCGTAACAACAACTGCACGCGATTCGTTTCCGCTTCCTAACGCGAAACTGTTGAAGTATTTACTTCGAGAAAATCTCTACACCTTTTCCTTTTGTATATCCGTGGCCTGGAGATCGTTGTTACAAAAAAAATAGAATTTAATGAAAAAAATTCAAAATAAGGAGAGGTCCATATTATTGTGCGCTTGAATATATAATAAATTTTGTTTTGCATTGCAAGATCTAAAGACAAAAGAGCTATAAGTAGATTTCTATTGCTGTTTCTTGTAGCCTTCAGCTAGAACTACACACCAGGTTTAAGTTTTTGCTAATGTCCTTTTGTTATAAATATATGAACCCTGTCATGGATTTTTCCTATTGTATTGTAACAGTGTAAGAGTGAGGATCTGTATCAGCGTACACTATACTTATACTTATACCTATACTTATTTCAAGATATTTTTCTATTACAAATTCATCCACTCGTTCCTCTATCAGTCAACCTCAGCAGAAACGATGGAACATTCGAACGCAACAAATACGAACGATCAGTCACAAAAGTATCCGTGCGAGATACAAGAAATCCTTTATATTCTTATATATATAATAAGATTTCTTTATATAAGACAATTTTATAATATACATTGTTCTATTTAAAATAATCTAATTTACAAATTATTTACAATTTACATAATTTACAATTAAAATAATACGGTTTAAGAGTAATTTACAAGTTAATTATATATTTTACATAATTGAATATTGGCGTCAAACTAGTTCGCATTGTGAAATCTTAAACTTTCTGTATTTGGCATGACCTATAAAAGAAACCTAATGGCTTAGTGCACTACAACTATGTAAGTAAATAATTACAAAAATGATATTAACAAATGATGTAACTTATCATTTTATAGTTAAGATTATAGCCATTATGTTATGAGTGCTAATAACATCTTTAAAATAAAATTTAAAGAAGTTGTTTTATCAATTTATAATTTATAAATTTTATTTAAAATAGATCACCTTCTTTAAACTTCGACCACACGACCCGAGGTTTTTTGAAAAGCTATTGGATTGGCAACTAAGTGATTGCGGATTGAGTCATTACCACCTAATGACAAAATCCACAATCACTTAGTTGCCAAACCAATAAAAGGATTAGTTGACTAGATGAAGTGCAACAGAAATTTGGAGAAAATGGAAATTGATATGAATGGCGATGAAGATAGTAAAGTCCACCTTGTACAATTTTTTTATCTTTTACGCGTCATCTAGTGAACTAATTCTTCTAGCTTTTCAAAAAGAGATCAAGTCTTTTGTGACTGTATTTTACATTTTACGCCTCAGATAGCTACAAACTATGCCTCTTCAATCAGACAGTCAGTAGTCAGATAGGAATTGGATGATATCGAGAGGAACATAATCTCGTGCAATTACATTTTATATGGACGCGTACAGGTGATATGCAGATGATTTACGTTCTTTTAAATGGAATCATAGAAGTTTGAATTTACGAATCGATTCGTCTTGAAACTCTCTCTGAAAAAATATCTATTCGTACGATAATCAATTCATATGGAAAAACTATTAATTTGCCAGATACTTTCACTTTTATGTTGTAAAACCTATCGTATGAAAAGACAAGAAAACCAAATACGTTTTCCCTTAAATTGATACCTTTCAGGAGCAAATTATACGTCTAATTTTTGTCCCATATTGAACCTCGTCAGACGTATATGAAATACCACATTTTGCCATTGAAACTATGTATATGCATGTAGCGTATCGCTTGATATTTCTTTTGCAATTGGCATTATATGATTAATCTCTGGAAACGCAATAAAAACGGCTTATATTATCATCCATATTTGCATAAATACATTTACACGACAAAAGCTTGATTTACATAAATCCTTTACATCATTTTGCCCGTTGTAGTTTCATCGTAAAATGCCAACCGAAGCGCATTCTCGTGAATGAATATAATAATTATACTTTGTACAATTGAATTCAGTTAGTCTCGCTGCCTGGCTCATGCCGATCACGTAAAAGGGAATTGATACTATCGCAATTTCATCGAAACTCTATTCTTACGAGTCTTATAAATAAGATACACATTGATTCGTAGACTTCTCTTTGATTCTTCGTAACTTCATTAACTATATATACTATAAATGCTATACTATGAATACTGTTTACTTTACTACACTATAAATAAAAGATACATTGATTGACAGATTACAGACTTTCTTCTTTGACTTTTCGTAGCTTCCTTAACTATATGTACCATAAATAAGATATACATTGACTTGTAGACTTTCCTCCTTGATTCTTCATAATTTAATTAAATATATAGGCACATACAGATACTTTAAACACGACGTGTGTAGAATTTGTAAAATAAAACTTTAATCGTCGTTTTGTTACTTTTTGCCTATTGCACGACATCAGCGGAGTAGAAGGCTGCCAACATGATTGTGTTATAAAAGATCTTTTATTAACCGATACGACCAAGTAAGTTAAGAGGTTCTTATTACGTTACGGGTTTAATTGATGTCAGCGAATCGATCTGTTTCAGTAGCGGGATGGTGCAAAGTGTTGGTGCCAATTTATCTCCGGACCAAACATTCGGATCGATTCGATCGCTGTCGGTGACGAGGGAAGTCGCCAGTTTTCCTCTATCAAGAACGCCTACGCCGCCTCCGCAACGCAGGTAATTTTTCTTCATTTGCTTCGTTCGCCGCCACGGCGCGTTCAATAAATATCGCTTTACTCGAGCGTAACGCTTCCATCACGAGGAATAGCTATGCCCGTAGGATGTGTGAGATAAGCCCAACTTTTAAAAGATATCCAACAAGATACTTAAACATTATGGCTAAGCAGGTATTTTATCAAATGCGGCATTTTTCATCGAATCATCGTATTTTTCTACCATTTTTCTACGTATACTCGAGGAAAATATGGAAAATAATGGAAAAATTGCGCGTAAAGAATTATTGAAGTATAAAAAGTTTTGATATTAATGTTTTAATATTTTGCACATTCTTCAAATATTAGAAACCTCTTTTCTAAAGCGACGTTGGAATATACAAAATTCGAGAACCGCAGCGACCCGTCGCTATTACTTCTATTATTATTTCATTTGATTGTGAAATGTTTCTAAAAGATTTCTTATCGTGATTATGTGCAATTTATTAACTACGAATCAGATTTTCTAATAAATGGAATGAATCTAATCAGTGTAATATCAGTATAAAATATGTAACGTTACATTAATAGTTGGAGATCTATGGGCAAATATACAACGTAGATGCAGTTTATGCGTCGTTAAGACCTACATAAAAAGAAAGTTATTAACCTTTCTACGTTCTTTCGGTTATTTCCGAGCTAATTGTATTTTTCTAACATTATAAAATACCTTCAACTTGGACAAAATATGAACAAAGTTTTATTTGTATGCAGAATTTCTCGTTTCAGTCTTATGTTATCCCTTTTGAACTTCTAATACTTTTCTAATTTTCTTTTCAATGACTCTCTATCGTTCTAAGTGTTTTATTTAAAATGCACTTCATCAAACAGCTGGTTGATAGGAAGCAATTTAAACAATTTTTTTACTAATGACATTGAATATGTAATATTGCTTATCTAAGTACAAAAAAATAATACATATTTAACCTGACAATTTAAAAATATCTAGTACGACAAGAAATACCTGTGAAAAAAATTAATTTCGAGTTACTCGACAATGAAGTTCAAAGAGTTGAATCTCTTAGGTACGACGCACCACTATGGTGGCTCACTTTACTGACTCATTCGCTCCGTTTGAACTAAATGATCTTTTTTATTTGTCTTGCGGCGCACTTTTTTTGCCCTCGCAACATTTTATAACAGTGTTAACGATATACAGACAGAATATATAGTTTGTGTTTTTGATACGCCAGTATCAATTGTTGCTTCTCGTTAAAATAAATATACCATTGTTAGGTGCTCTTTTTAACATGCCGATCCGTATCTTTATCATTTTTTAGAATCTTCCATCTCAAAATGTAGCTTCAAAATAGAAAACGAAGAGCAATTTGAAAAACACTATCGCGCTATGAGTGTAAAGATTGTGACACATTCTATGTGTCGTACAGTGCTTTAAAATATATCACACTCAATTGTAATATTAATTATTAAAGTAAATTATTTAAGTTAAATTATATGCATCATACCTTTAAGAAAAATTATAATTTAATTATCAAAAACTTCCTTCCAATGTGCTTGCGTAGAGAACAGCATTATCCGTCACATATTGCAGTGCTGTATCGTTTACACGTAATTCTCGTCAATCTCTGCCGTACAGAGACACAACCAGCAAGACAACAGCGAGAAACAACAAACAAAATTCAGCTGTACCTAAGAGGTTAACAATATTCCAAATTCTTTTCGTTCGACAAAATGAGAAAAAGATTAAAAATGTAAAAATTCGTGGAACGTGGTAGGCTTAAAATACTGACAACATGGTTTATCAGTGGACATGTTTCCCATTTAACTTTACAGTACCAGAGGACGTAGATTTATCGGTAATTTGTTATATTGAAGTCTACTTACATCGTACACGCGGTCGTTAACGTTGATTGTACTTGGTTATTCGATAGCTTGGCCGCATTCCACGTGCTAGAATATTAGCCACGTGCAAACTCGAAGCTCGACTCGTGGCCAGTGAAGTGTACGTACTCTTAACGGTATATCAAGATTACTTACCTCCATGAATTAGACGTTCGTGCCATGTTCCTTCTACTTACGTTGCAATCTACTCCACCTTAAGTGTTTATTTAATAATTATTACGAATCAAGAGTTTCTACGTGTTAACGATCAAATGAAATTGTACATGTGACGCAATTTGAAATTACTCAGTGTCAAATTGTGAAATTGAGATCAACTGACTTAAAATTGCGCCGGTATTAATTATAATCAAATTCGGCTTAAGCGTTTATCTAACAATTATTACGGACAAAGAGCTTTCATTAAATTTCAATTTCAAGACCAATTTGAGATTGGAAATCAACTAGCTTAAAATTACGTGGGTATTAATTATAGCATTTCATTCGTATCACATCTTTAAATGATATATTTAGTATCCTTTCAACAGTTGTTCGCCAATTTCGACGTACTTAATTTTCTACAGGAACGTTAAAGACATTGATACAATTGTTTGTTTCTTTCATACGAATTGCTCGACTGTCGGAAGTATTCGAGAAATCGTGAGGACTGATTTTTAGACGACCCTGTATAACTAAATGAAATTTATTCGCTAGAGATCCTAATATGGAAACCTGTCATTGGTGCGATCACTATGTTTTTATGTATGCAATATGCATATGTGAGAAGTGAAAACAAGAGCGTGATCGATACAACGATATCAAAGGAATCATACATCCACAATGCAGGCGGTATCATATTTTATATCGCAATAATGTGTCAGATCGGCTGATCTTTCTTTTCTAATCAGAGAATCGTCGTCCTGTGTTAGCTATATCAGATATAGTAATTTCTTGGCAACTTTTTTAGAAATTTTTCTGCAAGAAAGTTATCGAGTTATTCGAATTTCGACACTTTTTGATATCACCAAGTACAACGTAAAGTTCTATGTAAAGATTATAGTAATTGTCCAAGTGATGAATTGAAAGGAAAAAACACCATAATAAATGAAAGTCGAATAACTCGTCTGGAATTTATATATAGTCAACACCTAGAGTTTATCGAAAAAAAATATCACTGAAGCAGTAAATAAGATGTTTATAGGGAAAATAGTGGACAAGCGATTTACTTTAGATGTAGGAAATTTATTTTTATTTCACCTCGCTTTTACGAGTAGAGTAAACGAGATTTTTATTTTATCGCGTTTATTTACTTTTTAAATAGTTCGAAGTAGGTAGTGGCGTAGTAAAGAAAAATATTCGTGTCTTCTGAAAGAAACTTCTTATTTATACTTGATGGGCGCTTTCTTATAAACGATATAAATCCTAGGAAAGCTTTCCCTTTGAGTAAAGTTAGGAGCTAGAAGTAAAAGTTCATCCGTTCCAACTTTAAAGCGTAAGACGCAACGTGAAAGCTTTCCTGTACCCTCGCAACATTGGTAAAACTATTTTTAAAACGAAGTTACACGCTTCTAACTTTCCGAAAGAAGGTATTACATTTCGCCATGTATATTTCTCACCGTAAAAATACCAGAAAATCTATATTTAGCAGACTTCTCAAGGCATTCAATTCAATTCAATCAATTTGCCATGAATAATTCTCTCACGTATCTCTGCTGTGATATATTCCCATCTGTAACTTTTACATTCTGAAATTACAAACTTCTTTTTCGTTTATAATTTGCCTGTGAAAGATAAATTCTACTTTTCTTTAAAATATCGTGACTCGCGAAATTGTTTGATTACTTATTACACAAGACAATTTTTATGAATGTATTATGTGTGTTATAGTGTTGCGTTAGTACTGCAATGGGACACGAATCTCAAAATTACGTTAATACTGTTGAGGTTTTATATCTCAAAATAGAGAGAGCAAACGCAAAAGCAAGAGCAAATGAATGTATCATAGAAATTCTTTATTCAGAAATGTTAGAAATTACCATTTCCACTGGTTTCTATCCTGTATGATAATGTATTGATAGATGGATTTATTACAGTAGATTAAACAGAAAACGATGATTATTTAACTTGAACTTAATGCAGTAATGTGATATCACAACTCTCGATTAACGACTCTTCACTCTTCACTCTCCGGTGGCTAACTGAACGATCAACGACTGCGATACCGAAATACATTGATAGCCGTTAGGCTTAGGGTCGGAAGTTTTCCGACCATTTCGACTTTTGTGCTTTATCGTCCACATTGTCTGCATGTGGGCGATCTTTTCGCGGTACTATTGGGTTGGCAACTAAGTAATTACGGATTTTGTCAATACCACCTAATGACAAAATCCGCAATCACTTAGTTACCAACATATAATAGAGACAAAAGAAGCCGCTGTAAAGAGAATCATTGTGCCAAAAATTAAACACCCATATTAAAACTTGTTTGAATCTATGGGATCCAACTATGGGGAAAAGCGAGTAATTGCAACATAGAAATTCTTCAACGATTCCAATTAAAAACTCTAAGATCCTTAATAGATGCATCTTGGTATGTTACTAACGAAACAATACATCATGACCTTAAGATACCAACAGTTAAAAAAGAAATATCCAAATTCAGTAATAGATATAACATAAGAATTAACAACCACCAAAACCCACTAGTTACTCAATTACTTGACACGAGGGATCAGATCCGCGGGCTAAAAACACATTACCCTCTAGATTTAAACATTAGATTCAGCTAGAACCAAACATACGATAATCATTTATTGTTCACGTTATAATACCACGCCGGAATAATTTACCTATAATTCTCAATGAGAATTGATTGTAAAATACTTCCAAATAAAAAAAGAAAAAACTAAACACTAGAGAAGATGTAGAGTTTTCCTAGAAATGAGACCCACTTCGACAAATACCTCAATCAATTCGAAAATACACATAAAAATTGCAGAATGTTCACTACAAGTAAATATATCTTATGTACATGTATATTTATGTATATATTTCAATATTTTAAAGTTTCTGCCTTGTTTTAAACTATAGTGATAAAATCATGATACTCGTATCTTCAATACGATATTCACGTGGTTGTAAAGTGTTTTATAGAAATAAATTCAAATACGTACATTCTCGTGGTACGAGGTATAAAGCAATTCATTGAAAAATTCAGTCACGTATTGATGCTTCAACAAATACAAATTTGTATGTAGGTAGGTTTATATGCGCAACTCGCTGTAGAATACGGATTGTTTCTTCAATGATATGCACTAGTATACTTGTAATTTTTTACGTGACCGATACGGCTTGTGCTGCATGAGAATCCACGAGGCAATAAAAAGGTAACATCTGTTATCCTTGTTTCTGTTGCGTATTTGTGCATATAACAGGCATATATTATTGGCAGATAGTACACCTGTAGCGATACATCTGCAATTACATTTCCATCGTGTTTCCTTCAATTTTCTCACTCCTATATAATCAACAAAGACACACGATAAAGATATTATTTTCCTGGATTATTTTTTCCATTTAGTTTTTGATAATATTGCAAGATATTTCATTTCTCGTATTTATACATTTAAGATTGATGTATGATCACTGGTAACTAATTACTATCTTATCGTACTTTTACCGTAGTTCCTTTTATTTTTTCTCTTATATATAATCAACAAAGTTACATGATAAAAATATTATTTTCCTCGATATTTTTTTCCATTTAGTTTTTAATAATGTTGGAAGATATTTCATTTCTCGTATTTATACATTTAAGATTGATGTGTGATCATTGGTAACTATATTACTACCTTATCGTACTTTTACCGTATTTCCTTTTATTTTTTCTCTTATATATAATCCACAAAGTCACGCGATAAAACTATCTTTTTCTTTGACAGATTCGTTTATTTTTTAACGATATTCGAAAATATACAGATATATAAAGTGTGTTCACTGTTCAAGATTGATTAGTTCCCAATGTTTTTCTCCTAAACGATAAGTGAAATTAAGAGGAAAAATGAAAGAGGAAAAGGATGAATGGTTCAAGGTGAACTACATATTCGCGATAATATCTTTCTCGCAAGTGCAAAAAACGCGTGTGTCTTACGCAGTTGCATTATTATTTTTTTTTAATAGAAACCTTCTTCTCTGATGGAAACCTTAAAAAAGATATTAGAGCAACAGAGACGAAAACTGATCGATTTAATTTTGATATTTTAACTTTGTAGAATTTTCTCTTTCTCTTTTTTTGTATTTTCAATTTTGCAAAATTTATTGTATGTAAGACAAAGGAAACATAAATACAAAAGTACTTCGTCTTTCCTTCTTTTTCATATGGTATGCGACAAAATTGGAGTGAAAACATCTTCCAAACTAATCGATCGCAGTCAACGTTTCCCTAATACATACAGTGTCGTGAATAATTATAAACTCAAGCCCATTTTTAGATTTTTCACGATAGCGAGACTGAATCTTTGGCTGAGAAAAAGTGTAAACTCAGTGTTAATTTTCTTATAAGTTTCCACTTTGTCTCTTATATCTTCTATCAGTCTTGAAGCAACAACGCAGAAAATGTGTTTCAGTCTACAAATATCCGCAACACTGTAGGTTTTTTCATAAAATGACGAGAGGATTCGACGTATGCAAAACGCACACAGATATTTACGCTTGCGAAAAAAAAATACTGTGAATATGTTGTTCGTTTTGAACCATTCATTCATTCCTCTTATCGTTTACGAGAAAAACGATCTAACAACGTGAACAGTGAACACCCTGTATATAAATTAAAATTCTGTGCCGGTGAAACGAACGTCGACGAAAACATTGTCGGTGATTTGTACATGTCGGTGAATAAACAATGTGGATGAAACTGGTGTCAGTCAAACTGGTGTCGATGTAAATTTTGTCGGCAAAATGATTGTCGGTAATCACACACCAAGCCGTCCATCTACATGTGCTAGAAAGGAAGATGTCGGTTTTTTAGATAGAATACTTTACATACGATATTTACTTATCAGCACAAACAATATAATTTCTTTACATTGAAACATATATTTTTTCACTTCTATTTATTCATTTTATCTGTTATTTTTATTGTATTTATGTTTATTGTTACTTATATACTGTATACCGTATTTGTTGTGTGTTTGTATTAAGACTGATCAGTGTTAAAAATGTAATCAGTTTTACGATACGTACGAAACTGTGTACATCGTAAAACTGTCTGGTTTCTGAACTTTAATTTCTAGGAATGATTACTAAAAAATGAATCCTACCAATAAAAGTAGATCGCGTAATTTTATACGTTTTTATTGTATCAACTGTGATTCTATCGTGATGGTAAAACAATCGCTATTTCGTAATTTAACTTCATTATAAATTATATCTATCATAAAATAGTAACGCAGATGTTTGAGAACTTACGTACATCGATAATAAGATCAAACAAATTACGTGAGATATCTGCTGTAGATTAAATTAAATAAAAAAGTTCATTCTTGGACACTCGTGTCAGTCCCTCGCGAGCATACCTTCAACAATAACAAAACTCTCAATTTGTTCACGCTTCTTGTTACGATAAATCCAAATCTTACCAGGCATTAGATATTTCGTACAATTTCTTGTCACACGGGTAGCAAATGAAATTCTTCTAAATCCTACCTGCATAGAATATTCCATACGATTCCTGTACTTTTAACAAGCGCAGCAGAATCCACATCAATTTACGAGGCAACCTCACGCATAAATACATACATAGCATATTCATATTCGTCTGTGAACTATAGCCATATCTACTCTTTGAAGCGATCTGTACAATATCTATTCCATGCTGTTATTAAATAGGTTTTGGAGTTCGATATTTAATTGATTCACACAGATTCAGTTTTTATATTCTGTATTTCACCACCAGCCATATGAACACACCGGATACACTCAGATAATTAAGACATGGCGGACGCCAAAACAAAAGAGCGTCGTTAGAAGTCGTACCAACTTTGCATGTAGGAACTAGTGATCATACCAACCTAATATTTTCCTCAACACATGCATCGTGTTTTGCACCCGCGGTTTTATATTCCGCGTATTGTTCGCTACGAAATAAGGCTTCGATTAGAGTGAGATGGTCCGTAATAACAGAGGAAAAACACGAAAGCCATCGAAGCGAAGCGAGACGCATACTCGCTCTTATATATTCGCCTGATGTTCCTTTTTCCAGCATTATCGATGCACCGGTAGAGCCATGATATAAATCACTATACCGTAACGCAGCAAACACAGTTCGCTGCGAGTGGATACTAGAAAACGGTATATAGAAAGGGCATGCAATAAATGAAAAATCATTGACCTAGGATCGGAAATTTTAACGAATCTGATACGCGCACGTTCGAAAAAAGAAAAAAGTAGCAGCGAATCGAAAGAAAGTACAAAGAAACCAGATCGATATTTGGTATAGCGACGACTATGAATTTTGAAGACCAAAAGCGAAGACTATTGTTATCGAAGTAAGGTAGGAGGAAATTAAGATGCATCGAATGTTCATAATTGTAGAATTAATTTGCATGCGTTAACCTTACAGCCATCTGCATTGACTTTTGGTTGCAGTTAAAATGTCGAATATTTAGATCTCGAATATTGTTGATCCGAATAAGAACAATTTCTCCGAATTGCGAGATTTGATTTGACGCTGAATTTATTCTGCTAACAGTCCACTGTTGGTTTATTGGTTTTGTCATTACTATTGGTATTATTTCATATAGAATTATTACTGTTTGTTATTTACTTATAGCAGTATTTTTCTCGGCAATGTAACAGCGCTCCAGTAAATTATTAATGAAAGGTAGGAAATGTTAAGGGAAGAAATAAAACCGTTAGAGAAAAATCAACGATACAAATGAGTGATACAAATATTCCAAAGTAAAATTCAAAGCTTGTTAACAGAAAAATATCGCAAGTTGTTCGATCAAGGTATTTGTCGTTGCTTTCTGTAACTTTAAGGCGCTTCGATCTGAATTATTTGGATCGTGGAAAAATATCTTTAATCCTGTAGAGGACTTGTACAGGATTATAATATAGGATAACGAGAACTTGCTGTTACAACCCCTCAAATATATTTAAAATAATTAAATAAATTAATAGATATAAATAATGTCGAGAGACGCTCGTACAAACGTATTCGCTAAGACAGTGTATAATTAATTGCTCGCTGATAACTCGTAGATATTGATCGATAATTAGCAGCGACATTGTTTTGCCTATAGTTTATTTATTATTACATTACGTGTATCCTAACGATCTTGATACTCCGAAACAAAACAATATGATTTGAATTGTCCTCTACTCATGTGCCGCTATAACCCTTTGAGCGCTATAAACGCATATATGCGTTCTCACATAACCATTGAATTTAAGCTAAAAGTGGCATTAAAGTGGCGTGATAAAAAAGACGTATGGATGTTATCCACCTCACATTCTGATAATTTCTTTGAAACAAAAAATATTAATTACCAAGCTGGCAAACCAAAGCTAAAACCAAAGTGTGTAGCAGACTACAATGGCTTGATGGGCGCAGTTGATAAAATCAATATGATTTTGATTTCACTTCACTGCTTTCGAAAAAGCACAAAGTGGTTATAAAAAATATTTTTTCCTCCTCCTAGACCTCGCTATATATAATGCATATATTCTTTAGAAAAACGCTAATAATAAAACTGGAATACTTGAAAATTTTCATCTGCTTCTCATAAAAGATATTTTGAAAAAGTACCCACCACGCAGAGTAAAGGCTAAAAGAGGAAGAGTTCATTCGGACGACCTTCCATTTCGGTTAATGGAGAGGCATTTCTCTACATCTGCATAACTAAAGAAAATAATAAACATTCTTCAAGACAAAGATGCGCTGTTTGCACTAAACATAATCGCAGGATTCGTGTTACGAATGCAAAAAATGTAACATTGGCTTATGTATTGAACCCTGCTTTGATATTTAGCATACAATACAAAGTTATTAAATTTTCAATTTAAAAGATATAATTTCAAACTTTTATATCGTTCATGTTATTATTGCTTAATAAAATAAATGGTTATTAAGGCTTTTGAGCTTACTACATAATTTATTTTAGTTACAATCGATATATTTTGCAGTGAAAATTCAGTCTGCTCAACTTACGCTGTTTCGTAAAAAATACGCAGCCCACAGCGCACGCTTAACGTCGGACAATGCAGCGCTCAAAAGGTTAAACAGAATCCAATTGACAGCGTATTGACAAAGCAAAACGTTCTGTGAAATTGCTGCGTGACAACTTCTTCCGAGTGCTTCTGCCACAAAAGACATCACGACAAATCTTGGGTGGAAAACGTTGCAGCAGCCAGTTTGTTCGCTAGACATTTTCCTCCTTTGGATTATTAGATTATTTCTGATCGATGCAACACGCGTTATCCAATATCCACTTCCAATTAGTAGATGAAACACAAATATGACTTGACGACGATTGGCGCTTGTCGTAGACGCGACATTTCTCCACGTTGGACTTCATTAAAATGGTAACATGACTTGAAATTATAGAAAACAACGGCGTATATTTTGACCGAAAAACTGGCTGTATTTCCTTTTTAATAAATTTTCAATTTCGCTGAAGAATTTGGGTTATTCATTTTTTTATCTAGTAGATAATTCTTAGACACGCGATGTACGTTTTGCTTATATCCTTCGCGTTTTTATTATGAAAAATTCATCTTTTATGTATGATGATTCCTTATAGGTTCCTGTGGATCTTCGGCAGGTTTGCTATGAACAATTTATTTGTAATGTTGTGGATGAGGAACGCATTTGTGTTCGATGTACAGCGACTGATTATAAACTCACCCCTATTTTGAAGTTTGTTGTAATATTAAAACAAAAATCGGCGAAAGCGCTTATATAATTTCATATTACAATATGAAAGAAAACAGAAGATACAGCAAACAGTTAAATTTTCTTCTAAAATTGTATTTCTCGTTCCGAACACATATAAACTCAATGTTAATTTCGTTACCTTCTCATTCGATATTTAGTGGATTTTCCTTTATCTTTAATTACTTCTACTAATCTGCCAAGCAGGCTATCCGCTAACTTATTTAAAGTTCCGTTTCGAATATCCGCCCGCACGGGAATTTACCTTTTTTCCAAGTTGCGCGATATTTTTCACAGGTAGCTTCCTCTGATTGTAAACTTTTGTATTCTATCCGGAAATTTTGAAAGCTTCAAAGTCGCTCCAATCTCGCTGAAAAATTGTCTTTTGTCTCTTATTTCGCCTATGAAAGACAATAATTCGCCATGTACCATTGCTTCGTATCCCATAGCGTTCAATCTACCCTTTACAAACACAACTTCACTGAACAATATTCGGACATGAACAATGGTTTCTTGGAAATATCGAAGAAGTAATGCGGAAAATACGTTTGAGTCTGCAATTATTCACAGCACTGTACGCGTAGTACATGTTCAGCGTACGAATCAATAAACTTCGCCAGCGTTCAGAATCTTATTTCGAGCGTTCATTTCCAAGATATAATGATTTCCGTGTATATAACAAACACAAAAGCTGTATCGATGGTACAGTGAATGCAGCGTAGTACAAGTGCTCGTACTTCGTTATTTATTCAGAATTGTATTCCACACTGATATAGTACACGGATACTGTTCAAAATCTACTAATATACCTCTCGTGCTTTATCGTGCACGCAAAGCTGCATCCATTCACTGTATCCCTTGGCTATCAACATGATCGTGGCTAATAGTAACTGCGGCTTCGTTAACGTTTATTGCCAATTACTCGTGTGTGTTAAACTTTCTATTTGAATGTACCCTCGATCCCTTACAGCTTCGTAAAAAGAATGAAAAGGGGTTAGGTGAACGAGAGGAACATGTTACCAACAACAGTACCAGTTTCTCTTCGACATTGTGAACGCGTAGAAATGTTGGGTATTGTTATCCTGTTTTCCAGCTGCTATTTTTCTACAACAGTATGACCAATCTCCTTGCAAAAAGAATCTCGTAATTCGAGTACGCGTACGTTAACGTGTTTTTCGGATGAAATGTTTGCAGATATTTTATGGAATGATTAATTGTCTATGGTGCACATTTGGGAAACATCGAGATATAGACAGTATCAATATGACATGGCCGTGTGTGTTTAGTGCTAATTTTTTACTGCTATTGATGCTAAACGTAAATATTGTAGAGAAGAATAATTCATCTCAACTGGGATATACACACCCGTCCTTCAATTTACGCGAATGAAAGTGAAAATGCAAATAAAGTTTGTCAGTACAAAAGAAAAAAAACGTACACATACAATGACTTACTAGTAATGTCATTAAACGTAATGCGATTGAGTGTACCAGTTGAGGGATCAGTGTACAAATACAGATTTATATTAGAATTATATTATATGTAATATATGTAGAAATTTATATTAGAAATATATTACATATCGTATATTAAATATTATAACATAAATTCTTAACGTTAACTTTATCCACCAAAGCATCCACGAATTATATAACATAAATTCGTAAAATTAATTTTATCCACCGAATCTCCTACGAATTTGATTTTTCAAAATACTTTATGCTGATTTCAAATATTTATCACGTATTTTCGCTTATTATTTATGCCAATATCGCGGATGCTTTTGTATTTGCAAAAGGAAGAGGAAGAGGTAGACAGAATGTACGAAGCAACCTAATGATTCCCTATATGTATAACGTGATAACTATATTTTAGTGGCGTCTTACCTATATTGATAAAGTTGATCAGTCGCTGCTTCTTTTTTGAAAATATTTTCTTAGAACTGAGGACTCGGTGGCCTCGGAACTGAGAACTGATTTTACATATTTCTTAGCATCTCACAATTTTGCTAGCGATTTATCAATCTTACAATATCAAATTTCAAGAGCAAAATGACTCATTAATTGCACATGCACCAGCTTCCCTAGAAAAATATAAGTGATGATTTCATGTACCAAATATTACTATCAATAATATAAATCAATAATATAAATAATATAAATCATAAGGAAACGAATAAGTATACATTCTTTTTCTGCGAGAAAGGTTTTGTCAGCGAGAACAAACCTAATCTACCAAAACAATTGTCGCGTTTCCACGATATTCTCGGTCCACTATCTCTCAATTATCTCTGAAGCGCCAAAGAAACCGCAACGAAAGCAAACAACAAAGAACGGACGACTTTACGTTTTACGTTTCAACGATACTTCGATAGACCGCGATGAAATTTCCTTTTCGTCCAGCCGACGATGATTATTTCGATGGGAAAGTGAAGGCGACGGCCGAGTCACATCGTCGTCGAGGGCGAGGGATGAGAAATTGAAATCGATAGGCGAAATTGAATACTTAATTGGACTGGGGGACTCGTCAAATGCATCTACGTAACCTAACGCGCTGCATTACACACCCCTGACGATATTGTACGTGAAAATCAACAGCGCCATCCTAAACGACGCAGCAATACGATATAAATGTGATAACAACATTATCGCGATTAACTGTATAGCTGCGTAAATGATATTCTCGTTAACCGTCAAAGCTGCTTGATTTTCGACTGTCAAATTCGTTTCGAATAAAAAAAAATTCTCCAATATCCTGGCAGCAAAATCGCACGTGTCGCTCGACAGAATCGCATTTTTACGGATGTTACGCACAGTGGCTACTATACGGAAAACTTAGAAAATCGCCACTTAGGAAACTTTTATACACGGTATGTTTTTTTAAGTACACACGCGCGATTACTTCTCTAAGTATCGAAAATACGAGAAGATGTTACGAACAGAGGTTGTATGGTATCGGAGCAGACATAATCCGGTGTAATTAGCTTTTTTGTAGACAGCCAAGTAGAGGTCATACGAAGGTGACACGCTTTTCTTTTTTTTAATGGAATCGTATAGTTTATATAGGTATTTCCTACAAAAAAGAAATTGACTTATTTGTGTGGAAAAGTTATTTTAGTTTAGAAGATGTTTTAACTTGAATTTGTGAAATTTAACGTTTGAATATGTACAAGGTGTTCCAAAAATTGTGGAGCTTTGTGGGCAGGGGATGAATACGTTCTTAACGAATATTCAAATTCAGCTTTTTTTTAAATGGAGATAATCTACGGAGCCTTCTTTCCGCTTGTACTAAAATTTTGCAAATAGCTTGTATATTTAGTAAAGAATTAGTGTACTGAAGAATTAGCATATTAAATAGGTGTTGAAAACTATTCCACCGAATGTTGAGACTTGTTCATATAATGGATAATTGGACTCTTTTGTGCAGAAACCTACCTACCTATAATGACCTAAAACCGAGAAAAGTTAGTTTAAACATTTTGATTTTCAACACAATTCAGCTTCGCCTATATCGAGTGCATTTTATTTCTGCTCTTTGTTTCGCAAAATTTTTTTCTTTTTCCGTGGCTGATTAAATAACGTGTAACGTAGTTAATATTATTTTAAATATTGCTTACTTTTTGTGGATTGGTATTATTCAGGAAATTCGGTTATTATCCGCATCAAAATCAAGGCGTTCTACGTTGAAGCCATTTGCAACTCTAACAAATCCTACTGTCGCTAATTTAAATTATCGTAGAAATGTACACAATCTGCTGGAACGAGATGCATCGTTTCTCGTAAATTTTTAACCCTTTGCACTTGAGAGGCGGTGTTCCGTGCTGCAACTCCAGTGGCGAGCGAGAGGTGACAGTCCCTGTTTATGCTAGATTTCGACATCTCCAATTAATGAGTGCAACATTGGCTCGTAAATTGGTTGCTTACCTCTTTATGTTCTTTGTTAAGAAGTGTAAAGTGTTAGACTTTAAAAATGGAGATAAAATATTTAATCCCATATCCCTCCGAATCATGGCGAAAGTATTATAGTTTAGAGATCCTCAAAAAATGATTTTCAGAAGTGAAATTAGCTCAAATAAAAATAATCTTGATTTTGAACTGTTGAAAAATGAGGTCAATTATATTCAAGAATGCATCTTGGTGAATGCTTCATAAATTATCGTACAAAAAATAAAATACAGAAATTAATATTACAAGATCATATTCTCAAAGATGTAAATATAGATAAACTATTGGAATATGATATTTTTGTAAGTTAATTTGTATATAAAATAATTTTACGTTAGCTGTGATACACGCGTCACATACACGCTAAATCATCCAAAGTAGCTGCTACGCTCGACCTCGAGTGCAAAAAGTGCAAAAGGTTAAGTTTCTCCTCTGACACGAATTTGCCATTCGGCCATAATATCTGTTGAGAATTGTGGATCTTAGTCGCTGAAATAAATGTATAGGAACACTCACATTACATGTAGAAATGATATTAAAATAGTTTCATTTTTATATAATATGTAATTTACAAGATACTCATAGATAAACATTGTACGCGTCTCAGCACTCTTTTCCTCACGCCATCTTTTTTTGCCACCATACGTACGAAACATTGCATTCTTCTGTTTTACGAGACGCTGCGCACGCACATACATCCACACATTCATACTCATATATGTGTGTCACTACACACGGCTAATCCAGTGTAGCACACAAAAGTACACATATCTCAATAATATCGCTAAATAGAAGCGTCCATAATGTTAGGACATTTGTCACGAGTAACTTTCTTTAGATTTGTTAGAAAATAGATGTGTGTACATCTGTATTGTACGAGCGAGGAATGAAAAAGAGGAAGACAAAAGGAAAACGTCATGAGACGAACGCATCGCGTATGTATTGAACGAATGAATGTGCAATATAACAAATTCATTCCTGTTGAAGATGTGTAAGAGAATAGAGCGGTGTTCGTTAATACTTCAAGTTATTATGTTACATATAAAATAGTTATTCTGTTCTATATAAATTTTGTATTTAATAAAACGTTATATATTGTTACTTTAACAATATTTACCATTTCAAGAGCATTGGACGATTATTATGGGCGATCACGTGGTTTGCATGCAAGCTTTCTGCAAAGTAACTATACAACCAAAAAGGAACTAAGGCTCGATACTTGTAATAATTTTACTATGTAAGGGTCGTTGTATATGTTGGAAATTTTTAGATAACAGATGTGTTTAACTAATCTTTTGTAATTTTGAAGATTGGTTCTACATAACAGAGTTCAACTGTCTGTTTAAACTCTTTTCCGAGGATGATGAAGCATATGGAAATCATAGTTATTAATAATAGTTATCCAGCTTCGGAAACATATTCGCACGCTCCATTAACGCTAAACAATTGCAAACGATAAATCATCGAACTTTCTTATATCTATGAGATAGCTATCGCAAGTATGCAACAAGGTTGTTATCCGATTTCTCGTTGCATGCGATAAATCATTGGGAAAAAATAGTAACCAGGTTGCCAGTATCGATATCCCGCGGTACGCGTCGCCGATGATTAATATTCATCGTTCTGCGGATGCTTAGAGCGCGATGCCATACGCTACAAGATAAACGATCAGCGAAAAGCGCGCCGCACAAAGCGCTTGCAAGAATATTGACCTATCTAGAATGCGAACTGCAAGGCGTCGCCGTTGCATATTCAACCGAGCTATCGAACTCGAATGCGTGTGATGGGCCACGTGCTTCCTGCATCGGCCTCTGTCACGTGAATCTCACAGTCGCGTCGCGTTATCCATCGTCGTGAGATCGATGACACCTGCCTGGTCGAGCAAGCCCGTGTTCATCCAGATTAATGTATTAGGTTGTCCGAAAAATTTCTTACGTTTTATAAGGAAATAATAGACGCACAATGTTTTTTTGTTTTATATTAGTTTATTGAATTATGCACGAACATAATAATAGAAATAGAACGAAATGAATCATACTTAATTCAATAAAATAATATAAAAGAGAAATTGTTGTTCATCTATTATCACCTTATGAAACGAAAGAAACTTTTCGGACAACCTAATATCATAATCTGGAATACGTACGTGTAACAGCACAGTATAATATTTATAATATTATAAATATATATAAAAAAATCGTACAATATAAATCATTCGAGATATTAAAGTTCCATCGCCTTATAATAATACTTTTATCGATACAATCGCGTGATGTAATCTTCAACATGTCATCTTTTCGTCACTTCGTCATCGAAATTGTTTCGTTTCTGCCTCTATCTGTTTCAGAAGTTACATATATCAGGGCTTCTTCTAATTTCATTTGGAGGGTTTCCATAGGTCGATTTTATACGTCGATTTTATACTCTTGGCCTTCGCAATCTTTATACGGACATGCAATTACCGATCGAATCTATTTTCAAACTCCTACTTTTTTTCATAATCCGATGGAATATCTTTGTCTCGAAAGCACAATTGTCCGTGAACGACTTTCAGTTGTTAATGGTTTTCTTCTGTGGCCATTGTTGTCTCGCTTTTAAAGAAAACTGATTTTCATAGAGCGCCAGAGCAATTCTTGTCGTCATTATAAGACTAAGGAAGACCGAGAACCGCGTTAAAGCGATGCAGTCATTTAGAAGCGAACGGACAAAGCCTGGGAAATTGCTTACAAATCTCGGAATAAAATGCGATACAGGCTCTACAAATTTGCAATTATCAAGAAGGTTTAAGGGATTTAAGCAATTAAATTATCGAATCCAATGCTACTAGAATACAGAGTGTCTCTCGCGAAGCAATGGGATGTTAAACTTACACACGCAAGAAGAAAAGATTAAATTATATAATAAATTCCGTATTTCTGCATTTACAGAAGAATTATAGCTGTATATATATATATATGATCTAAAGATTTGTAAGATTCTTTAACACACTTTACACTTCCCTTTCAATCTTAACATTATTTAAGATGGATATAATTTATTTAGGTCTTCCAGCTATATTTTTGTTTACTTATTTTGCCTATTTCTTGCCATTTTTTAATTCTTCGAACTATAATACAAGTGTAAAAGAAATTAATTTTCACTGGTACATACTGTAGATACTAATTGAGTTTTTATTATTCTTCGTTATTTTCTAGTTATTCTTGTTATCTGATAGTATCATGAAGCTTTATGGTAGTTTCCCAAAACTAATTGCAAGAAACGTTTAATTTAACACATTATAGAATTAACAAATTATAATTATATAACTAATAGTGAATTATAGAAATATTCGTGAGAAGTTGCGATTATTATTTAGAAATTTAATAAAATCTGTAAAACAATACATATATCTGTATTTAACAATTAATATATAAATTCAATGAATTATATTTCCTTCGTTTATTACGCGGTTCCGATCACATTTCGTACAGAATCTACGTGTCAGCGGAAACACGGTTCAATTCCTCTTTTACGACGGCTGTTCATCTATCTTCGAATTGAAATCTTCGTAGGGTAGAATTCTTATCATCCACGATAAATAAAATGTTTCAATATTCCTCTGAATCTGATATTTCGTCCAAATATTGAAAGTTATACATATTTCGAACGACAAAATATCTTCGATGTCCGTGATTTTACTATTTGCAAAATATATGTCCTTGTAAATTCGCAAATATCTTTCAACAATGTAATAATGTGAAGAAATTTTATGTGCTAAAATATGTTCGTGCCTGTAATATTTTAAATTATTCATGCTGACAGAAACATAACTAAAACTTAAAAAATAAAGGAATCGATATTTCGAAAGCTAATTGCATTAATAAAAAGCGAAAATTATCTTCATATTGGGTCAAGAAATGTTTACCGATAACTTCGGTATTGATAGAATTATCATTAACAAAATAATTAGAAACATTGAGTCTTCTCCCATCTATTTGGCATTTTCATCGAAATGTTCGAAAAGCGGGAAAATGGGTTAATGTTCGAGATACAGAATATATTTATATACAGTTAAAAATTACCTTTCATCAACTATTAACAATATAATATATAATATAATATATTTTAACTATTAACTGTCTAATACCAAAAATATATTATATTAACTATTATAAAAATATATTAATTATTAACTGTATAATAATAAAACTGCATAAACTGATCGACTTGTAGACTTCCATTTTTGATTCTTCGTAATTTCATTATCTATATACATATTATACATGTTAAGTATAATATAAGTGATATAATATAACTGCATAAACTGATCGACTTGTAGACTTCTATTTTTAATTCTTCAAACTTCATTATCTATATACATATTATACATGTTAAGTATAATATAAGTGAGATATCCATTCACTTGTAGACTTTTCTATTAACTATTGATTGTATAATACTAGAAATATATGATATTAACTATAATAAAAATATATTAACTATTAACTGTATAATAATAAAACTGCATAAACCGATCGACTTGTAGACTTCCATTTTTGATTCTTCGTAATTTCATTATCTATATACATATTATACATGTTATTTATGCTATAAGTGAGATATCCATTCACTTTTGGAATTTTCTATTAACTATTAACTGTATAATAATAAAATTGCTTAAACCGATCGACTTGTAGCCTTCCACTTTTGATTCTTCGTAACTTCATTATCTATATACATATTATACATGTTATGTATAACTGATATCCATTCACTTGTAGACTTTTCTCTCTTCTTCTTCCTAACTTCGTCAATTACATATACTATAAATATTATAAATACTACTTACTATATATACTACAAATAAGACACATTAACCTGGAGAATTCTTCCTTGACTTTTCATAGCTTCCTTAACTATATATAGTATAAACGACATATATATTGATTTGTACACTTTCTTCTTCCACTCTTCGTGACTTCTCATTAATCAAGACTATTGTTTATTGCAGAACGGCCACGCTGACGAGCGCAGAGGACCTAGCGAGTGTAGGAAGCCCGCTGAGGGAAGCTTCGCCACGGCCGGAAGTGCGAGTGGTCGCTCCATCGCATCGACCGCCTCCTGCCCTCGCCACGGTCAACAACACGAACAACGCCAGTAACGGATCTGCGAATCGCAAATCGGTCAGCATACTGCTGCCCGAGCAGTCGAGTGGATGACCCGAGCAGCAGCACGGCTTTGTGCATCGTTGCGACAAGGAGCCGCCATCGATTTAGGAATCCAGCAAAAGAAAAGCGGCCGCTACGGCAACGAAGAGAAAGGCGGAAGCAACGATGACGAGGCTCGATTGCGCGACGAACACCCGGCATCCGAGATTTGTCGGACGATCGTGGTGCTCGAGTTTCGAAAGCGGCAAGCATCGGTCACGGCGTAATGCCCGCTTCCAGCCAGATCTGGCTGCCACGCCGTGACGATGATCGCGCGCAATTACCACGGCCATTCGTTCTTGGCAGTCAGATCTCTGTCGCGAGCAAGGGGTTCGGCGATATCAGACTCCGCGGCTGTGTGAATTAAAACGGAGTAGACGGCCGGACGAGCTAAGTTAATTCGCGTTATTGGCAAACGTTCGACCATCGGCATCGCCCCGCCAGCCCAAATTGCTGGATAATTCACGCTGCCGGCGTGATAGCCGAGACAACGACAATTTGTCCAACCGTAGTCGCTTTCAAACTGCTACTAGTTCGTTCGTTTTATGTCTCGTAGATCGGCCCGTCTTCCTTCTTTTTCTTTTTTCTCCCTTTCGCTTCTTTCGGTTCGAGCCAGCACAGCGCTGCTATTTCTGTCGCATCGTAAAGACCACGCGGGGAAACATGATGAGTCGATTCGAAGGACGCTTGTAAGTGGCAAAGATTCGAGAATCTTGACTTTTTAGTGGAATACGTTGCCCGTACTAATGAAAACATTGCAGTGTGCAGTTTAAGCGCAAATTGATTCATTGTTTCTTTGTGTATGTCGGTTATTCAACCGATGAAATTGAGTTTGTTTTACAACTGAGAGGAGGAGCACGTAAAATTTCGATTAAATTAGTGCATAAAGGTTCTTTTCCTCTTTGAAAAACTTGCTTCTTGCCACTCGCAGTGTTTTCTACGAGCGCTCTTCAATTTTTCTTACTTTCCTGTTACGTCGCTTGACCAACGAAACAATTGAAAAAGAGGCAGCCTGTGAGATTCGAAGATGTAAGTCTTCCGAAGATAGAACACAAATCTTAGAGAATACTAGTTGAACTTGTTTGATATCAATCTGCGTAACCGAGGTTATTTTTTAAATGCTCAGGAAGATAAGAAAAAGTCGTATTTAAATCTAAAATCAAATATGAAACTGATCGACAACGTATTGAATTAAAAAATTTCTCTTCTATAACAGACTTATCATGTTTCTCAGCTGTGGCCTTTGCGCGTATACGTGCTACGAAGGAGAAGCGTATCGAATTGCGAGGATTCTTATCAAAATCTGACCCACAAGATGCGTCTACCTTCTTTGAAAAAGCGAGACGATTAACAATTTGCGGAGGCGCAACGCGTGCTACGTCGTTGCCAACATCTCTGTAGCTGGAACGCTTTGTTACGTCGTGTCTCTTGGTGAGACGTAATTTATTAATCCTCGCGTGATTGGACACCGTATAAATTTAAGAAACACGATCATGTCATACGAGATACTAACGCGGACCTCTTTGTCTCTTGTTCGCTTGGAAAAGTAATTTTTTCTTCGAGTTACGTCGCTGGCTCTTCGAATGTGGAAGGTAGACGAACAGATGGAACAAACAAGAAATTCCGACTACTCGACAGCGCGACATTCTAAAGTCAGATTCCCTGTATTTAGAGTAATCTGCGTTCATCGATCGTCCAAGTTTAATTCTTTCGCAGTGTAAGAACACGACGAAGAGTCCCAAATTTCAAACCTACACAGCTTTTTCATTAGATAATCAACGTTAAGCAAAGCGCGTGTTCGGCTTCTGGCCGATGTTAACGCGTCCCGAGGATTTTTCATTTTTACGCTTCTACAGCGAAACTTTTTGGAACTCAAGATTTTACCATCAAAAAACGATTGTACCTAAAGATTTGTAAATTTATTTACATAGCGTACTGTATCGACGCAAACGATACGAGAAGCAATTTTCACATTTCTGTCTTCGATATCGTCAAAGTACACAGAGTTAAGATACGAAACTGTATCTCGTATACCGAAAACTGTATCTGCTAGCTTGTCGACGATTACATTGTGGAAGGGTTAAGCTGGCCCTATCGATCGAAAGAAACTCGCGCGATATTTCGAAAGATTCCTCTCTCGGAAGACTCTCGTTTCAAGCCAAGCGAGAAACCAAGTCGGCCATTCTCTGCGCGAAAGTCTGCGGAAGCTTCGAAACGGCGTTCTTCAAGAACAGGAATTGAGATCGCGACCGAATGGATAGGATTTCGTCGAGATCGATCGCCTGTCGTTAGCCGAGACGAAATGCAAAAGATCGACGCGTTGACCCTTCGGCTGCGTCTTCGTTGAAGCAACGACGAGGACCTGGCGATCTATGTTTGTGGAAGATGTGGCGCTCGTTGTCCAATGTCTCTGTCAGTAACGAAAGTTGCCGCTTGTTGCCCATTTCCAATTGCGGCAGTAAAGATCAGAGGAAAATAAGAAACGCGTAGCAAAACGTGTGGACAACGTGATTCTGCCAGTTGACGTTCGTTGGCGATTACTTGGAACACGCAGCAACAACAGGCAACGGGAGGTTCCTCGTTGTGTTGCTTCGGCGGAGACGTGGCTTTTGGCTTTGGACCTAAACGTACAACGCATAAAACTTGCCTTCGTTCTGTTTGTAATTTTTAACGAACAATTCCACGATGTTTGCGTAACGCTGTACGTAGAATCGCTTCGGATATCCCTCGCTTTCCTCGTTGAATTTCACGGCGATGATTCGGATAATCGGCTGATCCGATCAGTGCGAAACCTTTCATTTGTAATCGCGTGTAACGCTTCTTGAAGACGATGGCGAATAAGAATTCAACCGTGTAGTTTAAGTTTCTAAAGCCAGTATTAATGGATCGTTGGTAAATTTCCGCGTCGCTACGAAGACGAAGAATCGAGCGGCTTAAATGTTCAAGCTCACTGACAATCTACCGGACGAGTATCTGAATCAGTTTGTTTTCGTGTTCGATTGCACGCCGAGACAAGAATACGGGAAACTGGGATATGTTTGCAGAAAGATCGCAAAATTGTCGAGAAGCCAGATACAATGTCGAAACGAATTACTCTTCTGTTCGAGTCGAACGATTTTAACACTAGAATTCCCAGAGTGGCGAAAATGACCAATTTACGATCCTTTAGAAATAATTCTGTAGATTGGCGAAGCAGCAGTTTTGAAATTTCGAGTGATTCTTTGTAAAATGTATGGACAAAGTGGCCTTTTGCCTCCAATTATGTACAATTTTCTATATCTGTTACTTTCGCTCCTTTGGTACAGGTCTCATATTTGATCGTGGGTTGTTCTAGTGTTAAAGAATTCGAAGTACGATGGACGTGATACTGTCGAATGTACTCAACGTTTCCCCATCAGAACTTTAGATACGACAATCAATGGACCCCGAGGAATCATTCGCAACGAATTGATCCGTTCTTCGTTGCGACCACTAGACTGGCCATGTGCTTTCGAAAAAGAGCGGCGGGAAAATTGCGCGAGATTAGGGAAAAAAAGAGATTTCGAAAAATCGAAGGAAATCCATGCTTATACATTCGCAAAGAAATATCGACTGCTATTCGACTGTATGTAAACTTATAAATGTCATTCCACTGTTGCTGCAGCAAGTTGTGTCGAAGATGAGAAATCGATTTTACACGGTGCATTCGTGATTTACTTAGAATAGTTGAACGTTCCACGACGATAGAAGAATATTGTTCCCCGTTTGTTTCAGCATCGGTACAATAAACGTTCTTACGTGTGTAAGAATAATAATCGAGTCGTTGCGCCGATATGACTCGCGCGTCATCGTCGAACATGCGTCTGCGAAAAAGCATGACGCGAACGAAACGTGCTCAGAAATTAGATTAAAAGGCAGTTTTCTCTGATGAAAAAAAAACAAAGGTGAGAAAAAGAAGAATAAACATCAGCAAAGGTCTATAAAGATAGTCGAACGATGGAGGAAGAACGTTTCAAACTCTTTTGTTTGTCACATTTTAGATAAATTAACGAATTTCACCATCTTGATAAGATCTAGCGCTATCTCTGCCCACGATAATACACCACACATACACACAAATAACGCTTAGGTGGAATTAATCGAGAAAAAGAGACTTCTAGGATTCGTTGAAAAATCCCTTCGATGGTGCTTCGTGGATTAGTGCTTTGATGAAAAATTAAATCGAGGACACATGGTTGGACGACTACTTCGAGTAGGAAATTATCGTGGGCTCTAATTACACGTATAGTCTTTAAGATTCTAGACTTAAGATAACGCATACGAGTCGCTCACGATTCGCCTGTCTGCTCGGTGGCTGCGATCAGCTGGAAGCTGCTAAGAAATTAGCTCGACCGGTCGCCTAAGTTTTAGCTTCGCCAGACCAGCAGCACGTTCTCTCGATTCGCCGGAACTTACGGTCGGAACCATCGTTCGACTCGATATTCGGCTTTTAATCGCCAAAGGGCAATTGGAACCGCGACCGAGCAGACACCAGCAGATTTTAAATAAGACTCTAGTCCTGTAAATACGTAGCTAGACGAAACGTAAAATGAGAAAACGATCGGCGGAACTGTTGGCCTGAGAACATAATCTTGAGACACGAAGTGTAAAATGTTTGTGGTTCGCATGGAGATTAAGCCGTCACTTTGTATCTTGAATTTTGCAAAACAAGCTATTCCACTCTGACGACTGGCCGCAACTGTTTCGTCGAATGACGAGGTTCGTAAGCGAGGAAGGCAATTTCGAAGACCGAAATTTCGCTCGATCAACCGAACAAAATATAAATATGAAATGGAAGAATTATAATTTGAGAATGCTTGCAACTGCAGAGGAGCGCGTAATATTTAAAATCCAAAATCGACTTTTTGCAGTAAAATCTATAATTTCATACTTTCTAATATAATTTCATTTTTGTCGGGTCCCACTTTGTGCGAGCATGTACGTCATCTACTGATTCTTCTAATTTAACTACATTGGTTACTACGTGCAGGTGAATTAAGTTTATATCGACTCTGCAACCGCGGGCGATTTTCCGAATTTCCCTTACAGAACTGCGAACGAACTTTAGATCTATGCTGTATTTTAGTCCATATCTTCTCTAGTTTATCGTATGAAAATTTTCAAAAGTATACAAAAATAATGTCTTTTTCTTTTTCTTCCATTCTGCGTATCAAGGATCCCACCACGAGATCTAAATGCCCCGAACGAGAGTTTATCTTTTGCACCAGAAGCGTTATTCCATAAAGTACACGCGTCTGTTGCGAGAAATCTAATTCTTAAAAACATAGTCGATGAGATATAACGACCCGTGCGTTCAAATACGAAACACGATTGAACCCAGGAGAAGTATCGTTTAGCATTGCTCGAATGTTGCACAAACTCGAAGCAACACGACGATCGCGTGGAGCGCTATTTCCACGTCGCCCGCGGTTGGACGGTCGAACACGCTCGTAAACAGATACATTTTCCATCAAAAATACATCTCCATGCTGTCGTACATATATCGTTGCTCAAGAACAAGAGAAAAAAAAGAAAGAAAAACAAGCTGATACATTCGAGTGGGCCGAGAAGATCAAAGCTGCTTTACCAACTGCATTTAATCCCGCGCGATCGTGCAGAATCCGGCCGCTAGCCACAAACATGTTACGGAAGAGGAAGAACACTGGTTTCTGATATATCCGACAATATATTTACATTAATCGTAACGGTCTAGTACACGTTCTCGTATGTAGCTCGCTGTACGGCGATTGTTCATGCACCCGTAGGGAAGACTGGCGAGAGGAAGAGACGATCGTGCGCAAAGTGGCGCAAAGCGGAGACGATTCGGCGCGAAGGAGCCGCGTACCGAACGGATGACATCGGTGATCGACCTAAAATTGGTCTGCGAGCGGATAGGAAGAGAAGAACGAGAGAAAGAAGGAATGAAAGAAAGAAAGGAAAGAGGTCGAGGTTCATCGTGTTACATTCAGCGAGGCAAGCGCGCTTGTTCGCGCGAAATAGCGTGTGCCAAAAGATGCGTCGAATTCTTGTTTAGCGATACGCGAAGCTCGCGAGACGTTCTCGGTCTCCGGTTCGCTTTCGATCATCCAACGACACGAATTGCGACCGAAATGATGATGAACAATGATTCGAAAGAACGGAAGAGAACACCTTGTTGCTAATTATTTAAGAATTATTCCTCGTCGAAAACACGTCACACACACGCGCGCGCATACATACACACACACATATACACACACTTGTATAGACGCGTGACATGTTTGGAAACGCGCGACACGGCCATCCTCGTTATCATCGAATCGAAGAAGCTTCGCTGATGAAACGTATGCTCAATACGCGAATCGAATCGATGCATTCCTTTCTTCCGGGGCCGAGACGAAGCATACGGCGCGCGCTCGTGAAGCGGAAGATCAGGACGCGCCTTCACGCGTCTACCTAACGTAACTTAAGCGAATGGATTTCGTTCTTTGCGGATTTAAAAGAACTAAACGACGAGACGAGACGTTCTCATTGCCCCCACCCTTCTTTTTGTTTCTGTTTCTAGAGAGTGAGAGCGAGAGAGAGAGAGAGAGAGAGAGAGAGAGAAAAGAAAAATAAAAAAAGAAAGAAAAAGAAATATTGTGATAGAAAAAAAAAGCGTAGCAACTTAAGGCGTTATTAGTTATGATTTTAAGCGATTAATTAAACTACCATTTAAGGACGCGAAGAGAGTGAAGCAACACAGGATACATCGGCCAAAAACATCGGCGATCCGCGTGAGGATCGCGATCGATAAGCTGGACGCTCTTATCGCGCCTCCAGATGTCCGTGGCAGCGATCACCCAATCTGAACTTGTTAACGATCCTATATCAATCGCATGCACGCGATATTCGCGCGACGCTAATTATTAACTGCGATCTCTGTTCAAATATCGGTTTTATAGCTGTCGATGAAAGAGGCTGATTAAACGATACGATGGAATTACATATACAATGTACGTATTCATATATACGGTAGATGTACGATTATACTTTACATGTAACGCCGGTGGAAACTGTCCCTTTTAACCCGACCCTAAGCCCGGTTTTCCGCATGCGTCATTCCGATTGTTCTTCGTGCAAGCCGTTTCTTCTATTCTTTTTCTTTCGAAATTCAGCGCGACCGCGATGTTGCTTCAATTCCGATCGTCCAATGTTTCAAGCGACTGGTGGACAAAGCGATTTCAAAAGATCTGTCCGTCGTTCGGCGTCAGTTTCCCAAGCTCTGTGAAACAGCGAGGTGAAATCTCCTAACTTCGAGATCGAGGAGCGCCCGTAGAAAACACCGTAGGTAGCAGAAGAGTTGAAGAATTTTAATTTCTTATTCGAACGTGTTCTACGTTCCAATGAAGACACTGCAGTATGACATTTGAATGCAATTTCGCGCTCTAAATGGTCATCGACAGTGCTGGAACGCTACAGAGGAAAATGTCAATGCTGATGGACGTCAGTTAATCGTTTTTTAGCTTCTGTCTGTGGCATTCAGCTTTCTTCGCATCGAAGAGGCTTTTTTACAGATACATCTTCCTTTTTCGTAAATTTGTACAAATTAAAATTGCATTTTTGATAAATTACATCAATGCATAGGTTCCGTTTGTTTTCCAAAATACTCGTTTCACCCTCGCTCATGGTATTTTTTACAGGCACTCTTCGATCAATTGAAAGCGTAATCGCGTGACGTTTGTTACGGTGGGAGGTTCTCAAACATTTTGAAGAACGTTTTACAATTTCAACGCTGTTACGCCTTTTCAGAGTGGTTTTTCCACTCCACTCGATCATCCTATAGTTAACGTATCTCCTAGCTTTAAGGAAGATATTAGAAAATTATCGTTAACGTGTGTAATTTCCCGTTTTAGTGCTACGTGAAAGGTTTTCGTAAAACGTTCGAAGCGAACTTGCTACGCGAGAGTTCGTTCAGAAACTTTTCACTTTTTTATTCGTCAACGTAGATCTGTTCGAAGTATTCAAACTACGAAACCGAGGTCTTCGATGAATTTTAATTAGGATAAAAAGTAACTCGAGATACGAGCGGTAGCCTAATGAGACGAGTAAGATTTCACGAGAATTATAATTGCAAAATATATTTATATGAACAGATGAATAAACTGTTCGTTAATAGTGTGGCAAAATGGAACTTCAACTTATTAATTGGGGGTTACAGATGGTAAAAAAGTGTTGTATCGCGCGTTCAAAGTGTCCCATTGTAAGTAATTACATTTATCGACGATATTCTATTCTGTACTTGTTAGAAGATATCGTGAAGTTCTAGGAATCTCGATCGTCGTTGTAATTTCAAGATATTCGAGGTGAACGAGTTCGAGCAAAGAGATCGTGGTATTCGTAAAAGTAATTTCTTAATAGCCTTTCCTCGTAATTTATCGCGGGAGCATTGACCAATAATCAGTTCAGAGAAATTACGTCTCTAATGACTTCAATTATGGCCATTTGTCAGACATATGCAATCTTTCGCGTTCGCCACTTAAACAAGAATATCAAAGAAACATTTGACTTGAGAATGCCGGGAAATTTATTTGATCTCGAATTCGCTAGCGGTCATTTCCAATTAGAATCTTTGTTCTTCCGCGTTGTTTTCTGAGTCGTTAACAACGCTATGAAAATTTTACACGCGAATCGGTGTCGATAGATAATTGGCTGAAATAACATTTCATTTAAACAAACTACCGGTTACACTACAAAAACGAGCGATTGTCTCAAATGATTGCAGAGATAATTTATCTTAATAGTTCCCTAAGAAGTATACAGGTATCATACAATTTTTTACACATTCTATTCCAATAAGCGGATAAAAATAAAAAAGATCATCGAATATTTTAGAAGACCTAGACTAAGATCATCAAAGTACCAAAAAAAAAGAAAAAAAGGAAACAACACAAAGCAAACACAGTCAAAATGACCGTATCCGAGGACCTATCGTAGTATCAGTCTGCCCACTCGCGGCACACGATACTAAAGAGAAAATTCGAAATGGCGAACGACGCGTTGTCATCGTTCAAAAAAAAAAAAAAAAAGAAATAGTCCAAGATAAATATTAAACGGGTAACAAAACACAATGAAAATAACCAACGCTAAATTATTCGTAAAGAAGGTGCTGCCGAAAAATGCTTGCGTATCGAGTATATATGTATAGTTTGCGAATCGATCTTTTGAAATCTATTTGTATGGAAATCAGTAGTGGCGATTTTCGTGGCCAGAGTCGATCGATCGTTGTCGAGGAACCGAGGACTTCCGTTTGGATCGAAGATACGACGAAACGATCCCCCGTTCTCCACAAATCCACCCCCGTTTCTAGTGTACGTAAATAATGTTACAACGGCCGTACGTAGACTTTCTCTCGACGATCACGTAATCAATAACCGATATAGAGAGCGCTATAACGATTTTTTATATCGACAGCGGTTACTACTGTTTTCCACGGTTCTTTTTTATACCAAGTAGATGGAAGTAGCGGTGTAATACTATACGGCCTACTTTTCCACGAGCGTACAGTTGCTAAGGTGAACTGAGCATCGCGAAAAAGGGATACCTTTCTGATTGTGAATTCGGTCGTAAACGGAGGCATCTCCAACCGGGGCACCTCTATTTCCTCTTCCTTTTATCGATCGTCAACCCTCGACTACAGACCATCCACCTGCCATCCGAAACTGAATTTTCTCTTTCGTTATCGCGATTCGCAGTGCAAACTTTTGGAATCTTGTTTGATGATGGCTACGTTTCATCGTAAAAATATTGACAAATTTACATATAAAGCAATTACACGTGTATTAGATTCGTTTTTATATTTAAATTTGATAATTAAATAAGTAACATTGCCGAATAATCTACATTTTGTGCTTGAGGTTTTTTTGCGAAAAACGCGGACGAGGTTTGCAGTCGATGGTTGGTCGATCGATCCAGCGAACGTTTTGTAAACCCAAGACGCATGATCTTACGTTATAATTCTCCCTAAATGTATGGATCAGTTATGAAAATCCACCTAGCCTAGTTTGTATGCCTGTTGCAATTATTATTATTATTCTTATTATTATTATTATTATTATTATTATTATTATATGATTATCGTTAACGTTAATAATCAGTGTCGTTCTACTGCTATTATTCTTATCATTACGTTTAATTACTTCTATTGCTACGATTATTGTTACTCGTCGTTATTACCATTGTCATCGCCACGATCGAATTAAAAGGAAAAAATAAATAAATAAATAAATAAATAAATAAAGGTAAAAAATAGTATGCCCTATACTCGGTATCTGTGTCGAAAAGACCTATGCATATATTAATGGTTATCGCTATATATGACTAAAAGCTCCAGTACAGTAAGGAACATAAACAGTACACTCCTCCCTCGTCCCCACACTGATAATAAAGAAAATTGACGTCGTTCGATGAATCCATAGTAAAACGAGTAAAATAAGCGTCCACGGCAATTTGGTCGTTCGAATATCGTGAAAAACATTTGAACAAAAAAAAAGAAAAAAAAAGAAGAGAAAAAGGAAAATAGAAAGGAGAGAACATCCAACGAATTCTTTACACCTTGGCTCGACGACGAATCGTCGTTTATCGAGTCTTTCGCGTAATACTATGGACGACGTCGTTCTCACAGAAATTTTGTACGTATATTATAGCCTCCATTTTCGTTTCCAACGAGAAATAAAGAAGAAATAAATGAATAAAACGAAACACCGATGCGAGTATGTACTTGAGAAAACTTGAGAGACAGAGAAAAAGAGCGAGAGAGCGAGAGTGTGAGAAAGCGAGCGAGCGAAGGAAACAGACACGATAATCGATTCTTGCGAGACTCATTAAAGCATAGAGAACGTGTATACTGCACGTTCGGATGTGCGATGGTGAGGAAGATCGATGAAAAGCATTGTATTCATCCCCGACACACAACTATTTATTTGTACATTATTTTACCGAATAAACGTGCATCTTTTGCATCCTTAAACTAACAGCTGTGTCATTTGTCCTTGATTAACACTTCCCGAGCTGTCCGACCGACAGCTCAGGCGCAGATTCTACCTGGCGCCGGCTCTGTTTCGGTTTAGACTCTCCAATGCACATGTTAGTTAGTAATAAAGCTAGAAAAATTTACCGTATGTCCAGTTGGAAATATTGTCAAGTAGAAATTAAAGAAAAAAAAAAAGAACGTTGTGGCTCGTGTGAAGCGCGAGTCGTGACATTCAGCAATTCGTAAATTTTCGAAAATACCAGTAATAATTATTATTAGTTACTATCGTCATTTTCATTCTTTAACATATTTCAAAGTTATTTACATCGACGAGATCGCCATCCTCAATTATTACATTTAGTTAATTACTTACAATTACAATTTATATTGATATTTGTTTCTATATCATATAATTTTATCAATATACATTTAGGTCCAATGCAAGTTTTACACTGATTAATCGCGTATCTATCGGCTTTGGCAGGTACTCGCACTAATAAATATCCGCTGATATACAGAATGAGATACGTAGATCGGAACACCTAAGTTATGAAAAGAACTACGCAGGGCAAGGTTATGCTATTTGGAGCAGCACACGCAGTGGTAGATAATGTTTCTTCTGAAAGTCATTATTTAAATAAGATTTTATGTTCATCATCATTTTTTTTTGTGGGCCATATATTTGTTTAATACATTCATCGATCCATCTTGATATTCCCTGTAAACATTTAATTTAACAATTACTTTAACTCTAATTTGCTAAATTGAAAGTATAAAGTTCAAAGAGAACGTAAGTACGCGTTCCACAATTTTCTTATAGCTGAATCATATTGTTTCATAACATATTTTTTAATATACACGTCTTAATATAAGCAATTCCTCCGAGTTATATTCATTTTGTGCTTCAAACCATGTAGCTCATCTTTGGAATCTTTGAATGAGAAGGCCCATCTTCATTGTTGACAATATCTATGTTTCCAAAATCTTGAAGAACTTCGTCGGTTTATACCTTCATGACTATATCATGTATGCTTTCAATTTTAAACCAGTTTAACACACAGACTTCATGGCATTGTTTGCATCCACGTAACGTATGCAGGTATGCAGTTGTTTCTTTTATGTCTTTTATTAACATATATATGAATTCGTCACAACTGGGGTTATGTCCTAAAAGGATGTACCACTCGCTTTTCAGCATTGCATTGTCCACGTATGACCAAGCATCATGTGCCATGCGGCAACTATCCCACAAGGTTAATCTTTTATGGGTTTGTATCACTTCTTCTTCGGTAATAGCATTAATGTTACCACTAATTCTCTTCGGTACATTCGCTTGAAACAGGCGATTACTTCATCATTCATTGGTTGTATGTCTGGTGGTATGTCAAATGGAAAACTCATAACTGTAACGAATGTATCTTTTCCATTTAGATCTTTAAGATCGTGAAGTAACCTAGTATTATCTAGTAACAACAAAATTTTTTGCCTGCACCCGTTCTTTTCTTGTCTTTCTTTAACTGATTTTAAGAAATGTTCTTCGAACCATTGATTGAAAACGATAGTGTCCATCCAAGCATTGGCGTTTACTTTGTAGATAGTTGAGATGCCATCTGTATTCAAAATGGCTGAACTTTGCGGTTCCGTAATGCTGCCAATTATTAGTACCGGCAACTTGTGGCATCCGGTAGCATTTGCACAAAAAAGTACAGTAACGTAATCTTCGCACATAGCTTGGTCTCCTGTCGATTTCACACGGCTAACAATCGAAGTTTCTTTTGGTACTGCTTTCCACATCACTGGTGTGTACCTGACACTGTAAACGTTCTGAAATGTGATCCCGTTGTTTTGTAGAAATTTTAGAAAATAAGCTTTGATGTCATTCAATGCAGCTTTAGTTTGGGTTGGAAAATATCTTATTACTTTCGCATTAGGAATACCGTGACGTTCTGTAAATTTTCGCAACCAGTCCTTAGTGGCTTTAAAATCAGGATCTATGTTTAAATTTCCATTAAATTCCAGAGCTTTTTTCTGCATGTCTAGTCCTGACAATTGCATTTTTTCTTTCGTACACCACTGGTAAAGAACTCTTTCTAAATTCAACATCCGTAGGTATGGTAAACGTTTTATAGAATAGTCAACAGCCCCTTCGTTGAGATCGAAATATTTTTTAATCTGTTTTCTGTGTACATATACATTGTTCACGGTGGACGGTGAAATACCGTACATTCCTGCTACGACACTTTCAGACTCGCCTGCTTCTAACATCTGAACGATTTCGTATTTCATGTCAAATGACAACATTAATCGTGGTTGTTATTCCTCCGTTATTGGTTGAAACGTTTCGAATGTAAATACCGCACAAAAATGATGTGACGAGATTTTATTTCGACAGTTATCGTCGTCGACGATTTTGATAGGGGGAAATAAATACTATATGTATTAAACATGTATATAGGCATATACGTATATACGTGTATGAGATACATTATACAGAATTATACAACATTCTGATGATAGAACGTTCAGATGATGTACGTACGCAATGTATAATCGAGGTTATGTTGTACATCAAAATAACAAATAATATTCGACTAAGAGTTGATAGAAGCAAGCAACACGAAAATAAGAATTCATTATGAGATTATTATGAGAATAATAAGAACAATTTTATTTGCAAATAGCTTGCAAATAAATAGTTTTCTGTAACTGAATTTATACTTCTGTACATCTTATAAACGGTAAACTTTTTAAGAAGACTAACAATTCATGGATTCTACGAATATTCCAAACGTTCTTTTCATGGATTTATTTTTCGAATATTTTTGCATAATTTGGTAAATGGAAAAAATAATAAATATAACTACGAAGATAAACGAATTAAAAATGAATTGTAATGTTGTGATCGTGCTTCATTCTTAATATCGAGTAATTTGAAAACAGAGTATTTCTCCGTAGAAACTTCAACGTAGATTCTATCTATGAAATTTAAATTTGTCGAACAAAGCGTTTCATACTTTCTACATAAAATGATTACTACTAGTTTTAGCTTGACTCATTTTAGACATTTTGGTCCATCTTTGTCTCATAGCGAATTCCTACCTTGTAATTTAAACGTGTGTAATTTAAATATATAGGGTCTTCATACGAGTAGTAGCCAGCTTTTTCTCTTATAAATGATAGATCTGTGGGGAAAATGAAAGGATATACAATTTTATCACTTTTTATAATCAACGTAATAACGTACATCATTGAGAAGGAGTACTAGAATCCCAATTTCTCGCTCTGAAGAATAAATATAACCTATTGGCATCGTAATACAATTGTAATCTGTGGTATATGTTAATCTTTCGTTTGCAATCCTGAAAGTCACTATCTTACTTCGTACCGTTCAAATCCGTTTATTTGAAATTTAAACACGTTGTTTAGGAAATTGCTCATTGTTTTGTAATTATAAGAATGGAACTTATTCACTTGAAAATATACATATTTATCTATATCTGGAATAGTAGACAGTCGTATTGAACATGTTCCTTAAACTTGTTGGATAAGAAATATTGGTAAATGTAAAACTGTACGCAAAATTTAAACATTTCTTTTATTTTCAGTCTTGTATAATCTTGAGATCTTGAAAGAAATTATGTATTGTATATCATACATGATTAAAATTATATTAATGTACGAAATAATACTGTATAATACAAAAAAAATATGTCACATTCTGTTTGAAAAATTACAAATCATCATTTTCAGGAAAATATTGTAAGCATGAAAAATTAAAATATATGCCATCATGCTGGTCGCAAAATGTGCTAAAAATGTTCCCACGATAATTTTTTTTTTCGTATACTTAACATTTACGGTAAAAGTATTGACCAGTAACTGTGTGACCACCATGCGTAAAACAACTAAGCACTAAGTACACTTTGACTTTAGCTATTTTCAACCCTTTCCAACGAATGTTTACAACAAGATAAACTGAGAACATTTGCATCTCATGTTACTATAAATTAGCAACATCGTTGCAAGTTTAAGAATATTTACATTGTGTTCAAAATGTACGTAGAATTACATCAGCAAACCGTGGGATCAGCAATTCTAGCATCAAGTTTTCGCATTTTCAAATCCTTTTTTGGAATTGGATGTGCACATCCTAAAGCGATACTAACCTCTTCGGCGATCATCCATACAGTGATTCGCCGATTTGATAACACAAGTTTTCGAACCCATAGAATGTTCTCACCGGTTTGTAAGGTAAAAGGTCAATCCTCATGAGCTTCGTCTTCCATTCATTTTCTGTTGCTTCCTGAAACTTTGTCAGCCTATTGTAAATGACTAGTGGCTTCATAGTATTTACTCCATATGCTTCTTTTAGCATATCAACCAGTTCAGTCACTTTTCTCTCGCGTTTTAGGACAATTGACGCAACTAAGCAAGGTACCTTAGTACTGAATAACAAATTACTGCTCAAATAATGAGAAAGATTGTCGGCGACAAAAAGCCGATAAATAGGATATCGGTCGGTAAGCGTCAGCGATAAAAAGCCGATTAATAGGCTATTGATCGGTAAGCGTCGGCGACAAAAACCGATTAATCGACCATCGGTTGGTAAAGTGTTAATATGCACGTAACAGAGTTGACCATTAGTTAGAGTAAGATCATTATTGAAATAAATTTCATAAGTTTATCCGTGGGATTATCGTTTATTATTCGTAACGAATTATTTTAATTTAATCTTACAAATTTATTTTTATTATTTGTTTGAATAACGATCGCAGAATCGTTCGAATAAGAACACGAACGATCGTTTATTTCCACTGAATTTTTCACAGGTATGTAAATACCGATACGGTTTTTACTATTAACCATCTGCATTCGGAATTTTATTTCAATTTCGTTACCAGCAGCTGCCAACGCTTTTAAGTGTTTTATTTGAAATTTACTTCAACTAAAAACAAGACAATTTGAGCAAATAAAGGAAGAAACAAATTCACTTAAATACCAGTTTTATTCACACTATTGTTGTATTTTGTAATTTTTAAGTGTATGATATATGTTGAAACAAATTTCCAGGATGCAGTCCTGCTTTTCTTTCGCACGTTGCACAAAAAAAAGTGGGACTGAGAAAATGCCGAGTTGGACTCGACAAAGGAGCTCTTGAGATAAAAACTGATGTCGAGTCACACTCGACATAGGAGTGCAAAGGGTTAATTTACCAAACGAGTAATTTACCAAAGAACGATAAACATTCTAATGTGGAATTTAAAAAAAGTTCGTTACAAAAGCTAATGTTACCATCTAGTACCACGTCTATCCTCCATGTGACACATAAATATATATACATAATACATAATTGTATTCGAATAAATTGCACGATTACATTTTTGTCTGTAATAAATTTTCACAAGAATAACTTCGTACTCTGATAAATACTTGTTCGATTGAATATTTTCTGGTTAGTGGCGAATGAAATTTGACTGCTTATTTTTATTCGTTATCTGTTGCTCGCATAGAATATTGCGCAACACATACGTAACAAGCTTGCACATAATTCTAATAAAATATTTAGTTAGATATTTTCAAATATTTTAATACATTAATTTACACGAATGATCTTCCTGCATACTTTTTTATTGCTTAACTATCAAATGAAATAATTTCATATTTTATTCGATACTTTGTATTTGAATAAATATTCTACACATTACGTCATTATCGACATCATTTCAGTATCCTTAGGAATATGATGACGTATTATTTACGAGTAATTTAAATTAATAATACGATGAATCTCAAAACTTACGTTAATTTCCGCAAAGAACTGTTCGTTAACTGTCGTCCCTCGGATGTAAATGCTGCAATCTGGTTCTTGCTTCAGCGAGCAAAAGGTCTTAAATCTTCTAAGAAAGACTTTAATGCAAAACTGAAACGAAAAATTACGTATATCAGTAACGATCCTCACTGGTGTTTCCCTCGATCGTAAGAAACATTCCGATAAACAGACACGATCAAATGAAAAAATGATTCAAAGGATATAGCAGGATTAAAGAATTGATTTTACGTCATCGATGGACAGGCGTCTGTAAAACAGGTATCGTTCAATGTAGTATTAAAGACATTTACATTCTTTTCACTTCGTTATAAGGTGTACAAAAAAAAAAAAAAAAAAAAAGAAAATAAAACAACTTTGGCTAAGTTCTTGTACTTTTCAAAAGACATGCTCCTTAATTTTGTTTATCCAATTAAAATGAAAATTGCGCTTACAGATATCTTTTAGATTTGAAATAAAAACTTGAGAATTAAGACTCTATAAAAGACACTGCATGGTATTAATTCCTTTTTTATTGTCCTTTTATAACATAGTGCACAATAAATAATGTTATGTATATATATATATATATACGTATACATATACATTATATATACATTATATATATATATATAATCCATCTGTCAGAGTAATTGATCTCTAAAAAAAGAAGACAGATTAGTTATATCATAAATAGTGTTGCATATAAATAAATACGTTCACAGTGAAAGGACAGCGATAGCTGAATAATATTAATGAACTTACGCTAAACACCTTTCTCGTCGATGTTGCATCGATTAAGTAGTAATTTCATAATGTTAAAAGATACCGATATAACAGTGAAGAATTTCTCACGAAATGGTAGTACTATTTCTCATGAAATAGTAGGATATTAATAAATAGACAATAAGTATCGACAATATGTCATAGGCATGTATATACGACTGAGAAAAGTCATTTTTTAAGTTGAATACGTGTATGTATAATAACATTTGGTACTCCTCGTAATACTTCTCATTAATTTCTTAATACGCATCACAGATATGTCGTTGTTTATAGAAAACAAAAACATACAAGTAATAGTGTAAACTCAACTTATTCCCATTAATCTCTAATGTAGGCAACTCGAGATACCATAGTTTCGAAATATATTCAATCAATCCAATTTTAGATTTTAAGCTTTCACGATGGTTCACGATGCATGTCGTGCTTCTCGCTTTACAGAGTCAATCGCGTTATCCCTTGGAAAAGCGAACCATAATGTTCGCGAAACGTCAACGCGAAACTGCGACAGATAACGCGGTTAATCCCTGAAAAGCCAAAAGTCGACATTGATCGGATCTGTCCGTGTTACAGAACTGCAAGTAATCGACTGGACATCGTTATAAAAAATGCTTACGTACGCGTGCACGCGTGAAACGAGGAAGAAAATGCGTGTCCGCTTTTGTACAAGTCACTTGGTTCGCTACTATCGAATAAAAGGATAATTTCAACTCTGTAAGATCTATTTTCCTAAATTATGTATCTGTATATAGTTTAGGCTGTTGGCAGAACATTGAAATCGATTCAAGACACTTCATACGTCGATTGATAAATTTTGTCTACGTGGATTTCGATTTTTTTTCTTGCAAATCATTAATCGCGCTAAGGTCAGTCGCCGTCAACGCTGATCGTTATTTGATTACGCGGGCGATCGAACAGGAATAAACGCGTTGAAACAAATTCGATTTCAAGTTCTGTCGCTTATTCTCCGCGAATTTAATATTACGGAGGTCAATTTTTACATTCGGCGCTCAACAACGTCAATGGAGGTGCATTGTATAATTATATAACATTGCTAGCTACGATATAGTAAACACGATACAACATGGGAATCGGTAATCACAAAAATATAATTAACATACCGAAGCACCGCCGTGTGCAACCTCGAGGCTGAACTATAATCGTAACACCAACAATTTTTATTTAACAATTACGACGAACTCTTATGCAAAGTTATACAATAAACATTAAACGGGGAATTGTGCGTACCGTGTGATACAATGTTACAAGTGCTAATGCATTAGTTTCTTTTCCCCAATCAGCGAACATTAGCGTTCGATCGTTTGAACGATGTCGATCTAGTTTAAAAGTAGTATAAAAAGAAAATTTAAATCTTTCTAAGATTTTTATGTAACAGTAATTAAATAAAAAACATAAAATTAATTTTACTAGAACCATACAAAAATTTATAAAAGAATGAACACCATGAACAATACATTTATTAGTTGATATAATCTACTTCACATGATTTACTTAAAATTCGGTACATTTAGCGCGTGGTAGTGTTTTTGCACAAAAAATTCATCCAACTTTTCATGATGTTAAAAGTTTAGAAAAAAATAAACTTTCGTCAAACATTTACAAGAAATGTAAAGTTTGTCCGTTCCAGAAATGTTTTTCGTTGAACACATTTAGAGAATCCAGAGTTCATGAGAACGCAGATTAAAAATCTTTGAATATTTCCTACTTGTCATTCCATCACTTCAAAAAACCGAAAATAATTCCCATTATGTTTTATTTCCGTTAACAAAATAATTAGTACGTATGAAAGCAATGAAAACTTTCATGATACTGCTAAAGCCTAATACTAAACTCTTGTTTTCAGAAAATAAGATATTTTACGTTTATAGTAAACATTTAAAAATCATCGTTACAATAGTATATAATAATGCAGTGATTGATTACTTTTAGACGTTTCATAAATATCTAGCTTAATTTGCCGACTTCTTACTTTTATTCCAGAACAAGAGTCGACATATCCTTCAATCAACAAATTTATATTAATACAAAAACACATACACACCTTAAAAATATATATAATATGGAATTCTTGCGAATATAGCCACTAATTAAAAACGTTAACTACATTTATTTTTCTATTTAAACTTCTTACGGAGTCTCCGTATCTGTTTTTTTTTCTTGCGTTGAGATAATCGTAACTGGTTTGTGACCAACTATTTTAACGTGTTTATTAGTCATAGAACTTCAACTAGTTATAACGTTGAAACAGGATTAAGAATTTTATTAAAATAAATTATTCTTCAAATGTATTTTTTGGCACTAGGAAGCAAAGTTCCAAAGAATAAAACGAAAATAATGACAGAAATTTTGTTACTATATCTGTTTCTTTTTATTTTTGAATTCTTAATCCAGTCTCGATTGAATCTTGAATGCCGAGGTTGTTTTTATATATACGCCCATAATATATGGTATACATATATGTAAAAGAACCTCAATCGCATCACAAACGTCAGCTGAACGAAAGCATGCTTTTATTTAACTATGTGGAATGTGCTGCTAGATTTCTAATCAACTACTAATACACAGAATCTTAACATTATCGAGTAAGATATTTCATACGTCCTTAAAACATAGCTAAAGGAATTTGCAGTTTCATACTTAATCAATTTCATAATTAATAAAACTGCGAGCACCACAGGACTACAATAAACCATTCATAGATCCGTTGTAGAACTTCAGCACATCGTGTACAAAATTTTTCAAGATTCACATGATATTTTCGTAATTAAAACGTAAAGCTCTCTTGGTCGATAAATGTTAAACTTCTTCATATGTCTTCGCATATAATTATAATTGCAGTCTGAAATAAAACTTTCAGAAAATACATAGACAATAGATATGTGGCCAAGTGTGGTCATTACGAACGTACGTGATGTACTTTCGTAATTATTTTTTTTAATACCTTGCTGCTTTGTACTTGGATCACAGCACCATAATGTGCAGCGAAACTGATGAGGTTTGTGACTCTTTGAGCTTTTACTTCGTAACTATCGTGAAACTTAAGTGCAACTTACAAATTTTACATTAAATACTACAACGACACATAGGTACGCAGTGTTGGAAACTTAGAAAATGATGTAATACCAAAGAAACACATTAAGAAACTTTTTACGACGCTGAAGTAACAGCGTAATATGTGAAATAACAGTTGGTTTTATATGTCAAATTTCATTAATAACTCGACATTGATAATTAAATACACAAGATTTACAAAAGTATGTTTACAACGTATATGGTAATCGAGGTTTTACTTTTCTATGTAAACTCTTTCCAAGAAATACTTTGTACGTAAAACCTACACGCAAAAAAGAACTAAATAATAGTTTAATTTATAAAAAAATAAGAAGGAACATCTTTCTTTCTTTTTTTTCTTACTAACAATAATATTTGTGACTTGAATGTATATAAAGAAGTGAAACGACGCCCGATCAATAAGCTAATCGTTGGTAGAATCAACTAATGCGTGCTTTTTCATTGTATTTTAACAGTACATTCATCTGTTAACAGACTCCATAACAGATTTTCGTGGCAATTCCTTTAGTCTCGGGCCGTCTCGAATTTAATCGTAGTTTTCAGATTCCTGTTGCACCAGTTTGAACCGGCGCGGGCTTTTCACGCACATTGATCCGTGGCCATCTAAGGAGAGGCGGCCTTTTCGTTGAAGATATCTCGTTATATAGCGTGCGACTAATTGTTGCGGTCTTATTTGCCATTCATTCAGAACTTCTTTCGGTGCCAGTACCTACATAGACAATGGTCAATTTAGCACAAACGATCAATAACAGATCCTAACGCTGAAACTACCAGCATATGTATATCACATCGACCAATTCGTAATTTTTCATGGAAATTTTATAAATCTCCAGCGATACATTCTAAGTATAAAAATTATGAAAATCTACCTGATCGCCTTTGAATCGATCTAGCAATGTTACGCAGACGACAGCAGACTTAATGCCCGCTAAATGTGTGAGTGCCCCAAACGATAGACTCTCCATCTCTATATTCACCACACCAGCTTTGTGCAACTTGTTTAAGTAATCCATCTTATCGTTTTCCGTGAATTCACAGAATGCACCGTCCATGCGCCCTTGTCCTTCATAGAAGTCGTCAGTACACATTGTTTTACCGATTACGGTGTCATAAGGATCGTCGCGGTGTGCTAGAGCCTTTAGATCGCGAGCTAGTTGTCGGTCCAACTTGGCAGGCCTCCTCACCACTTTGCCGAGCACAGGCTAAAAACAAAAATAAAAAGGAACAGTCAGAGGTGGACGCGACTTTATAAAAAAAATAGATTTCCTACTCGTTTGAACAATCTACGATCAAGGAACTTTTAATGTAATCGTTAATGAAATTAGTTGCTATTTTGCTATTAGTTGTTAATTAGTCGTTGATGGAATTATAGACTATGTTTTATAGCCATCTATTCTTTGGAAAAGATTGGAAGTTTAAACAACGCGTTTCAACCAAGACACGGCGAGTCATTCACTTGATCGAAGCGTGAGGATTGCAAAGCTAAGAACAGGGAAAAAGAAAGCAAGAACTTCTTACCACTTCCAAGTACGACTTCAGCATTCCATCGACTGCTTCCTCGGAAATTACCACGGTACCGCCTTCAAGGCCGATCCCACCACAAGTACCAATCCTGAAGAATATCGGATCCTTCACCTTCGCGTGGTACATCAGCTTGATCATTTCATGAAGCAAAATTCCAACCGACGGCATGCCCATTCCATGCTAAACAGAAAATTTCCTATATTCCTCCTATCGACGATATTTTTCTCTCTTATATTTATGTTCATATTTTTAAGTTTATGGCAGGTACTTAGACCGCGTATGGTCAGTGAAAATGCGAACGAGGACGTGTAAATATCCAGCGAGGCGATATTCCATTGATTTTCGTTGATTTTTTGATTTTAGCGACAGGGAGATTTTAATACGACGCGATTGAGGACGATTGTACGATATTTTGTAGCCTCTGATGAAGCAAATTTCTGTATGTTCCCTAGATCCTCTTTTAGACGGTCTTCTAAATTTAAAACGCTGAAAAGAATGAAAAAGTTCTGAACTTTGCCGTCCAGTCATCGCAACGCGATAAAGTGGCGCAACTTCTTTTCGCACCACTTGCGAGGATGAACTTCTCTATGGCTACGCAACTTCTTTTGTGTTTCTCGCGTCGTTTGACGTGTTGTCGCGTCACACGGATGATTTGCACAAAGCGTCGATAAAAAATAGTTTGCTCCACCAGCCGAGTAACTGGTGCATGGAGAAACCCATGGGAGAAGAGAAGCGTGTATGATTATCGTGGAAAGCTCGACTAGACGTTCTCCCTTCTACTGGAATCTCGATGTTGCTTTATGCTCGAACGTGTGACTTGTTGCTGACCAATGATTCCTATTACGACTTACTATTACGGTTATTCGTCGAACGAAACGCATATGTCGTATCTAGTTTGGAATCTTTAGCTTTGAAATTTCTAACTACTCATTTTTTATTCCTGTGAATAATTAAGAAGCTTTTCTGAGAAAAGCACTCTTAAAATAAAGCGGTGAACCGAGTAAACTACGTTTTATTTCTAGTTTTTTAATATTAGCTACGTTTGCATTGATAATTGTAGTCAGTCTTAGAGAATTTTCTTCTTTTTCTTATTTGCGAGATAGATAAAAATTTCATAACAATTCAACCATTTGATTAGCATACTCACGCAACTATTATTTGCAAAAGGCTCTTTTTCAGAAATCTCCTTACAGACTTTCGACAGAGTGAGTTAATTAAGGAGTCAATTAGCTCAGCTACGATCTCTGAATTATTACGTTCTGACGTGTACTTTGTTTTAACAAGTAAGAATACTTTTATGTTTTAAGGAAAACTTTAATATGAAGTCAAAACGAGAAATCAGACATATTAATATCTTCTTTGTTCTGTTAAGAATAACAGAAAGCACAATTAGATTGAGAGTAACTGAAATAACGTACCGGATAAAACTTATAAAATTCACAAAGTATCAAATTTAATTATAAATTATTGCAGTGTTCTTTCTTATTTTGCGTTAAACAGGAAAGAGGTTTGCTCTCTTCAAGCAAATTATTTCAAAGTTAAAACTATCCGATTTCGATTAATTCGCTTTTAAAGCATCGTTGAAACCAGAAACTGTTATCGCAATTATGCAAAGCTTATGCTTCGTTTATAATTAGAATGTGATTTAAAGCTAAAACTGTACACTTTCTCTAATATAAAACCTGAAAAGAAATGGCTCCTTTGAAGAAAGTAATTGGATGGAGCAGATAAAACGAAGTAAAAAATGTTGTATCGATTATTATCGAAGATATATATCTAATTAAGCAGAAATACTGCTTATGAATTTATTTAAACATGCACAATTGAGGATTTAGTGGAATCGTGGTATTCCACAAAAGTAAAAAGAGTAATATCGTAGATGCGTTACAATAACTGAGGCCATTGGGATAAGAAATTTAATTAATGAAATATTTCTTTATATTACCAAGATCATAGAATATTTTTTGTTTTATCTCGCTTCTAACATGTCGATGAAGAAGACCATCGCTTTTCAACAATACATACATATATACATACACATCAATCGTGTAACATCTGAATATATTAATATCAGAAAATTAAATTGCAATAAAATATTCTGCATTATTTTCAGAATAATTTTGAACACATCACTGGCCAAATTATTAATTATGCAACTATATTAATATCGTAAACTTAAGCAAAAGCACAGAATTCTGTACTATTTGGGAAATAATTTTGAATACTTTTATGTACTTCATTTAATTTTGTTATGTCTCAATTATCTTTTGAAAAGTGATTTAATTTGTATTTTCCACAAAGTGAGATATATTCCAGGTAATTTAAAATCAGGCAATTCTAGCATTTATCTCACGATAAATGTAGCTATTTACTGCATCAATTGGATAAATTTGTTCGAAAGTAGCTACCTTCCAGCCTATAGAAAATAATCTTCAACATTCGTTGCTCAACGTTCTCTCATTATTTTATCACAAACTGGTCGTATGCATGTTCTATCTAATCTTGGACATACAATTCTGATTAAATCGAATCCAAGTTAACCGCGAGCAAATACGGTGAAGGCATATTTCATTCAGTTTCAATAAGCTTTTCAATTTCACCTACGTCCTGTTCTGTCCTCGAGAGACGCTGAAGCGTTCCAATTTAATTAAATTTGGATCGCACGATTGTGTAAATACCCAATTTTAACAAATCTTAAAAATTCTTGATTTACGTTGTTTACTGTAACTCATGATGCAAAGACGATATTTAAACCTGAAAAACATGATTTGAAGTAAAAACAAAAAATAACGTACGATAAAGCGTGACGTATTTCCAGCGATTTGCTATCTTCATTAATTACTCATAAATTACTTGTAAGCGAATATTTGCTTCGAATAATAAATATTATAACAAATATTCTACTTTGGATATTTTATGTATCTGTTACTATGTATATATATTATTTTACAATGTATATTAATGCATATTTGCAGCTTAAAATTCCCCACAAATACATGAAAATCCGTAGTCTCGTGAATATGAAAAATTCCTAAAGGAATAATTTTCGAAAAATAAACGTAATGTCAAGTATACTCACGCTAATAGAAAGGACTGGTCCGACTTTATACATAGAGTAACGATATGAATACTGGCTAATATCAAGAAGTGTCGTGCCTGCCGGAAGCTTGTGACCTATTTCCTTCATTATGAAGTGAGCAAAATCTTCCATACGCTTTGGTGTTCCTCCCATGCACACGAACTGTAAACAAAGTTATAGAATTAATTACATAATTGAAGAACGCTTATAAAAAACATTGCAAGTGGCAGGAGACAAGGTTTTCAGAAGGAAAAGAAATCTTCTGCATTGACACGATCCAATTTCATGAAGAAGAAAAGTGTATCTGTATAAAAGCCTGTATGCGCCACTTCTCAGTTGTAAAGAAAGCTCGATGTTCCATTACAAAAGTAAAAAGGCCATTAACCAATGTCTATTAGCAGCTATATCATTTTCTATAGAGGTGAAGCTGTTACACTATCTTTCAGCGTTGTTAATAACTATTTAGAAAGGGAAATTGCACTGAAATTATTTAAAAAATAAAATTTAAGTTAAATACTACGACATTCTCATTGGTACGTAGAATTTTCCAATAGAAAATCAAAATTTCTCAATTTTGCCACTTACAGTGCTTTCGACGAACATTCTTTAAGGGGGTATTCTGGTCTAGAGGCATGAATTTCGGGCGATTTTTGAAGCTCTGTACAAGCGAAACAAAAAATATTTTTGCTATCCTTCTTTTTAGCATTTGTTTATTGATATTTCGAGATTACGTAAAAAATTCACTGAAAAAAACTCAATATTTAAAAAGTTACGAGCTAGCAAAGTGGGTGCTGCCAAAAAAATGAGGTGTCGTGGCGTGCATGATATCAACCCTTCTGGTCATCTGAGACAAAAAATGCGAACGGATTCTTAATTAGTATGGATGCCGCTATCGTTTGAATCTTGGAAAAGTCGATACAACATTTTTTCACAAAATAACGGCCGTTTGAAAAAAAATTTCTTATTTCACACTTTTTTTTGACAATTCCGAACGTTTAAAAAATAGTAATATTAAAGATTTTGAGCTGAGCGTGATCCGCACGATAGAGGAGTATATAAGGAATATTCAGACCAAATTTAAAATAAATCGGTTCGTTAGAACTTGAGATATCGTGCACGCTAACTCGAAAAAAGTAGTTTCGAGAAAAACACATTTAAAGTTTTGAGACAAGTTTACTCGGACAACGTCTATCGTCTACTATTCATTTGTTTCGGTCAGACCGGAGCAGATGCCGCGTTACAAAGATGGCTGTAACACATAAAATAATTGAAATTTTGAAAAATCCTTTTAAGGGCATATTCTTGAATGTCTAAACTTTGGAAATATGAAAAAAAATTTTTCGATTTTTTCAAATTTCTAGACCAGAATACCCCCTTAATCGCATCTATCCAGTTTAATGTTTTAAGTACGTTATCCACAGATGAATCTCTTGTAGTGGTTCCAATTCTCTCCCTTCATTCATCTAAACTGTATTTATTGGAACATAGTTATGCCCGTTTAACTGAATCCACTAACCCAAATTAATCCACTAATTTGAATATTAATTCATATTATTCGAATGGGAAGTGATAAATAGAAAGAATCAATGAACTTTTATTATGTCTGCTCCCTATCAAGTTCAAATAAATGCAATTCTATTGTACTGTATTGTGTTTCATAGCTGTGACGTGTGGAGAAATATTTCCCTCTTATAGTATCCCACAATAATGCTCTTTCTCGTGTCACATTCAATTAAAAATATGTAGCATTTCTGATTATTTAACATACTCTATGCCACGATGCTTTCATCTGAACTTCAGGCTATGTGCAGTCAGTTCTAGAGAGTTTTATTTTTAATGAAAGAAACTTCGGTGCTTCACGTAAATTATGGACTTCAAATATCCTATACAAACGTTCATTTTATACCATAAATTTTAACATATTACCGTATCGGGTATTACAAGTAACAAAAATGAATCTTTTAACGATTAATTTACTTCGTTCAGCTTTGGAGCAAATTAACGAGCACCGAAATACTTCCGTGAATCACTGTACGCCTGTATCGCGCAATTATCACATCCGGTACAGGTGCAAGAGTTGGAAAGGACAGGTACTTTAAGAAAGATGATGGAAAATAGTTTTCCATGCGTAGCTCACAAGCTGCCATAGGTGTCATAGTGCTATAGCTGGCAGAGGTAGCTCGCAAAAATCTAAAAGAATTACATTTTATTATTATGGAGAAAAATACAAATTTTCGATCAAATATACAGATATAATTATAACGAATATAATCAAATATATAAAACAGAATGGAGCATCGAAGAGTTAAAAAATTATTTCCAACGTCTAATTACTTAAACAAAACCAACGGAGCACGTTCCTCGGATGCTGTTTGTAATTTGCAACAGTGGAATTGCTCTTTTCTCTAAATGGAACATAGAATTCGACAGTGTACAACAGTTGCCGAGCAACGTACGAAATAATACCTCGAGGATTACCGCCGCTGTCTGTATAGCCGAAGCACGCGCATGGAAGTTTCGCCTATTGTTCTATTTAGGTCACGAAACATTGTACTTTCTTTTAATGGCATATCCTTCAATGAATGTGAATACGTTGTGTAAACGCGGCTTCACTGATAGCGTAAAAGAGATCGTGATAAAAAGAATGCGTGCTCGTGGCTTGTACGGGCTGCGAAACGTTAAATGGCGTAATAATATACACGACGTAAATGTGGCGTCTATAGCTCAAACGTGATTCATTTGGAAGCTACGAGAGGAAAGCTCGAAAAGAAATTCGACGTTTATTTAAACGTTAACCGGCGATGAACAAATCTCTTTGGGTTCTCTCACAAATAACGAGTTATTTAGTGACCTGTTAACACATCACGAGTCACCTCTTAACCAGAAATGTTTGGGATTGTGAAATAACAGATTAGAAGAGATAAGTTAATTTCGTCATTCACGTTCATTCTTCTAACCATTAACATCATATGACTTATGTTTTCGATAGAAAATATCCGCAAATGAAGAAATTCTTACGTCCAAGAAATTGAGATCTGATGGATGAGTTAATTTGCTTTTAATTTTAATAATAGTCAACAAATCTTCTATCTTTTATGTTTTGCTTCGTTTGCGTTAAAAATTAACTACCACAGAATCTGGATTATCAAGAAAATCGATTAACGAAACGATCGATAAAAAATTTGTGCCCCTTGCAAGGAAATCTGGAAAAAAGAAGAATAGAAATCGAAGTCTGAAAGAAATCCTTACTTTCTTACTTAAAAATTACTCTCCTCGTTAACGCTAGGTTTACGGACATTTCGGTTGCGTTAAATTAACGCGTACACCACATAGAAAACTTTAAAATTAGAAAACTTTGAAAAAAATGAATTTCGATATATATTTGTCTCGTTAAATGGATGAAAGTCAGTACAAATGTTAGAAGAAAAATGTAAACGGTTCGTGTAATTTCCCTCGTGAAATTTGAAATGCGTCAGATTGACGCGTAAATCGATATTTATTAATAGCAATATTTATAACGCTGCTCAAAAGAACAGATAATCTTTTCTTCTATGAAAAATTATTGTCTGATCATCTAAACAGTGGATGCCATGATCAACTCTGTACGAGTGTCATATTTAATTTATAGTCGCTAGAACTAAAACCAATCTAAAATTGATTTGTCTGTGGATTAATGTAGGATTCTGTGATTTTAGCTACAGTAAACAAGTTGGACTAATAATTGTTAACTGTTCTATATACGAAGTGTACATACATAAGTATGTTACAACTACATGCTAAAAGTACACTATTGCCATTTATTGCATCATTCTAATATTACACAGATCACTGTTTATGTCTATCAATATTAGGGAAATAACCAGGTACTTGAAATCAGAGAGATGCGAGTAAGGTTTTCATCATTTCCAAGTTAAAACTCTAATCCTAGCAACGAGACTAAAGATTAGATTAAAAATGTAAACGTTTAAAAATTTCTCAGATACAAATTTTCAAACTTAGCCTTCTTCGTTTCTTTTATGTAAAATACAGTGACTACGAAAAGTATTGGCACATACCCATTTTCCAACGAAATGTTTTTCATTGGTATTTATACAGAATTTCATTCTGATATTTTTGAATGTTTAGGATTACTCGGAAATAGTGACACTAAATGATGTGAAATTTAGTACACCTAGTTCTAATTAGTTAGTATGTAAATACTAAAATAAATACGATAGTGTGCCAAAATATTTTGTACCCAATGTAAACATATGGTAAGTATATCTATTATGAGCCACGACTCTTGGCTCCCTTTATTATTGCTAACACCTGATAGTAGATAAGTTCACCTGATAAGACAAATATGATAAAAACCTGGTGTTCGGTTACATGATGTAATTGTTTTTTGATCGTAATAGCAATGCGAAATAAAAATCAATAGATTAACTGCAACTGCTTAAGCTCGAACGATATACAATACGTAGGAGAAACAATAGATGACAAGATGACAAGTGTCTGCCGCAGAAGCATTTGCCATTTATGAAACTCAATTGTTTCTGAAAATCCAAGCAAACAAAAAGTTAAAATAACTTGCGAAAGGATACGCAGAAGAATTTCATCAAAATTATATCAAATAAATTTGAAACGAACCTGTTTAAATTTGTGATTTAATAAAAATAGTGATTCATAATAATTTATAACAATGATTTACAAATATTGCTTTATACATATTTATTGCTATCATAATTGTTTTGCTGCACTTGCACGTTGTACGTACCTTGTTTCCCAATTTCATCGTAAATATATGTTTTGGTAAAATTTTACAATTACAAAGTTTTTCATTATCATTTTCAATATCTTGCGATAGATATAAATTTAGTTAACTCTATTTGCTTCATCCTTAATATAACGAATATAATTAATATCTAACGTTAACATTCACTGAAAATTACAAAATTCATCGTGGATAAGATAGACCACCGATAATTAACGATCGATGGAGCAGAAATTTATAAATAGATAATAGAGATAGTAATACATCGACAATACCGTGTACAACACACATATTGTAGTTTCGAACGTTATGCAAATTTACGCTTGGAAATACACATTGCAGCACTTCTACATACATAGTTGATTGTTATCGGTAGTATTCCATGTTAACCAGCTATCAGAAATTAGTCATACTTCATCTCTGAAAATTCGACTGATAGAGATTACTATACTGCACGCAGAACCCAAACATAAACATTGCAATTAGCCAAGAAAGAGTTCGCACAAGTATAGAGAAAGAAATTGGTGAGATTAATTAAGTTGACAAACATATTCGAAGCTGTATGCGGTACGAGAATCGAAATATCTTTTAAATAAAGTAATAAAAAAGGTTTTTGAGGTCGTTGTGACACTGTAAAACTACTTCTTTGGGAGAGAAATAAGCCTCAATGTATTTATAGATAAGTTCAATATGTTTTAGAAAGCACCGATGTTCTGGCATTGTTTCAACTATATGCGTCAGGAGTTTAAAGGTGCACTGACATTAAAGTACGTTTCTAGGAATAGCGTGCGTAATACGTAATTAATATGCAACGATCTTTGAGGCAATTAATAACGTAACATTTTTTTAAGTTACACGACAATATGCGAAAAACTACTTGTTCGCATCTTTTATAGGAATTATAGAAACTTTTTCGTACAAATCAAAATAGAGCACGAATATGAAAACTTCACGTAACAAGTTTTAGAAAATTTCTCGCGTTTATTTTTCATTAGAAAAATTGTTACGCAAGGGACATCCACTATTACATGGTAAAGCACTTAATGGAAGAAAGACAGAAAGAACACAGTTAATGGAGTGCTAACTAAAATTCTGTTTCTACAAATGTAGTTTACATAAAATAAATTCTACTGTATATAAAAAAAGCCTTTTTTCTAGAAGAAAAACGTTCTATTATATTACATTACAGAGCCCTTCTTATAAAAAGAGAAGTCTCACTATACGTCAAAGAGTGTTTTCTACAGGAAAAGGAGTTCTACTATACATAAAACAAAGTTCTTTTTACAAAAAAAAAAAGGAGTACAACTAAAGGTAAAAGTTTTTTCCACAGAAAAAGAAGCTCTACTACTTTGATTTACCTTAACGTCGCCAAACATTTCAACGAGATCGTGGGAGCCGCTACCCAGAGCAAGATGATACAGTATATCCTGATCCATGAGCTCGATGTTTGGATTTCGAAGTCGCACAGATCCATCTCTATATCTAAAAAACGCGAACAGCGTGTTAAAAACATATAGAACTTTATGCGTTGTGTATTAAAATTTTTATTTATTTAAGTCTTGTAAATAGAAATGTATTTTTCTCGTGTGCAAAATATGTACCTTCGTTACTGTTTACCGAGTTAATCGATTGATTGTTTACGATTACACCAACATGTTCGATATAACTATACTGTCTTTTATTCATAAGAAAATTACGTACTTGTTTATTTATACTATAATAGAATAAGTGCTGTCCATTATAGTACGCATTAATTACGTATTATTATAATATGTAATAACTTGTAGTTTAATGCATGGTATGTATATGGCATATGTATGTGATACTACATAGGTATATAATTCGGTTCTGCAATGTTACACAATATTATTATAAATGTATTATTTACTATACTCTATCTATTAATCCACTGGGCAAGGTATAATTTTGTCATATTAACGTTAGTTATTATGCATCGCAAATAAAAACTTACCATTGAAAAATAAATTATTGATATATAGAATTGATGTTGTTCTATCATTTTATACGATAGGATAAATAATTTAAACTACTGAATCGATTATAGCTGGTAAAAGCAGAGAAAATAAAATTCCATTGATTTCCTTTTTTTAAGTAAATTCAACATAATCCTGCCAACTTCTCTTTGCAAGCAGAATATTCACCCTCGCAACCCCTGACGACGAGGACGAAGAATAAACCGATGACTGCGTGTGGCAGAATTTTATTCAGTTCTCATAATATGAAACTCGTCGTGCCAATTTGTGCATGAGCAGTACGAAAACGAGTGCGATGATTGCACTTTGCAAAAATGACAACGAATGTTTTATTATCATTAAACGAGTCAGTTCAACGAATACCTATGTTATACGAGAACAATTGATATTTTGATAATTATAAGACACGTACGCTTTCTATGATTAACCTCGCATAAATGAATTTAATAATCATAATTCATAGATGAACTTTGAATACTTATTTATATTATCTCAACATCATAAAGGAGGATACTTGCACAATTCATGCGTAGTCTTCTAAAAAGAGAGGAAATATCCACAAAAATATCCACTACCATATTTACCTTCATAAGCGTTAAAATCTGAAGAACTTGCTTCAGTTACATCAGAACTTACAATACTTTTAAGATAATGTAAAATCATGTACGTACGTGCATTGAAACAGATCACAAGAGCTTTGAATCAGATTCTCTGAAACTTTAAAAAACTCGAAGAACTGTTTCAAAAGATGAGTCGTATGCAAGCAAAATCCGATAAGTGACTTACATACTTCTAGAGCAAAGCTACGCAAACTTCTATGGACCGGAACCCAGTTCCGAGACCGGCAATTTTTCGCGACCTACTCGAAGATTAGCCAAAACGTAATTGTGTCGAGAGTAGATTGATAAGCAATATAAAATTGACTTGATACGGCTCTACGAGCTGAGAGAAACTAGACAAAAATAAGGATTCTCATCTTCCTCGTAATTCTAGTTTTTAACTGAATAGAATTTGAACTGTTCGTCCGACGATTATCGATGAATACAACTCTCCTAACGAATCTGTAATAGTAAGATATTTAACGCGACCCACACTTCAGAAATCTATGTTCTAGAGTACCATATAAAGTAGAACTGGAAATTTCTCACCATACATCAGATACACGACGATTTCATCTTTTATTTGAGAAGAAGGAATCTCGAAGCAAGAATAAAAATCAGCTCCCATTATATATATATTCATGTCCTATACTTGGATGGAATTTTAATTTATACATTCATTTCAATGTATAATTCTTATGTTTATTTTAGACCTTTAATATTTTCATATGTTATACTGCGATGCGTATATTAAATCTTGTGTTACGAATATAAGGTAACAATGCTGATTAATACAAGAACGTACAAACCTCCTTAAAACAATCATAGCGTCATTAAGTGCGATTATCAACAGCATTGTTCTACGAGATACTGTCTGCAAACGATAATACATGAACCTTTAAGATATCTAACATTCTATTCTCCAAAGTAACTTAAGCTTTTTTTCATTCTCAGATTGTTCGCCTAAGTGTGTGTGTATTCATAATCTTTGTTGAAGATTGCAATTATAAATAACATATTATACACACACACACACACACACGTACTCTTCATGTATATTATTTAATCCTAAAAATTACAATGAAATTTAAATATTATCAAACATGGAGCTTTATTTTTTAGTATAATTTGCTTCTTAGTTAATGTATATTAAATTAAATTAAGTATAAGAGAAATGTTTATTGTGAAAAATTTACTAACATAAGGTGTGCTCATAATTTTACATTAATACTTGTTCAATGTTTTATTTCAATTAAGCTAATATGCTGAAATATTCATACAATAGAGATTACTTAAATATGCAAATTGTCCCATTTTAATGTTTAGAAACTGAAATATTATACTTTTAATCCCAATACAATATTCTTAATATTTTATGTAATTTTATACTGAGGGTAGTTTTAATGAGCGCCATTTATATTGTTTACGACATTGACCAAATCTAGTTGGTTCCTACTTATGGATCACCATTCAATTGAACATACGTTTGATAACATCCATAAGTTAAAATGTTATATAGCAAACATTCAATACAGCAAATACCATGAACAACAAAGTTCATCAGAATTATATAAATATGTATGGTAAAACAATGTCATACTGCAACAAACATGTTTGTACTTGTATATATATTTGTATAACATATATGTAGTTGAAAAAATTTACATAAATACAAATTATACCAACTAAAATGGGACTTTTAAATTTTTAATTTCTACAATTTGTGTTAAAACATTAAGCATCTTGAGAAATAATAAATTTATTATGTAACATTACATAATAAATTTTTTCAGAGGCTTAATAAAGAAATTGCAAGATATTATTCATTCCTATCAACATAACAATTCATTTTTCTAATAATATGTAACTTTTTGTGCATCTTTTGATTAAGCCACTTATGTGAATGGAAGCAATGAGTAAGTATGATATGTTGTCAATCAATTATTGAAAAAATAACAAACAAATTGATCATCCAAAGAAATAAAAGCTTCTATTCTCATATTTACTTGTTGCTTTTCTTGCAAGACTCCTCTTAACTGTTTATTATTCTTCCTCTATCTTTTCATCATCTAATTCTGATTCTGTTTCATCTTCTGTATCATCAATTACTACTCTATCATTGAGCTCCATCTCCCTCTTTTATTCAGCTGAATTTGCCTTTACATATTGCATGACTAAAAAATATATCCGTTTCTCTGTCATTAAGATGTATATTATATTTTGTTTCAATCATTAGCCTTACTTTTTTAAGAGTCATGGTACGATAATCTGCATTCTAAAGGATATTAATAATTTCTTCATAAAGCACTTGATGTGAAATACTAGGTGTGATGGTCTGTATGTGCGTTTTGTTGCAGTTCCTGAATATGTGGAGATTTCTATTGCATGCCCAATTCGACTACAACTATAATAGGTGTTGTTTTCATACTCCTGGTTCTGTCTTCTTTTGGACTCTTCTTTGAGTAGTTTTATTTTCAGTGCTTCAAAGGATGGAAATTTTTCCTCAGTTTCAATAGCAATCCTGAAATCTTCTTAGCTGTATGGAATACTACATAATAACAAAATTGTTCTAATGTCATCTTGAATGTATACACGTATTTCTCTCAATTTATCAATTAAGTCAGAAAAGTTTCTTATATGACTATTTATATTCCCATCTTCTTGCATCCTATAGTTAATTAACTGTTTTATTAGCATTGTCTTGTAAGCGGGGTAAGTTAAGCAATATATTTCATTTAATTTATCCCATACCTCTTGTTTGATGTGTTGTAATCATTTACTTGCATTAATGCTTCAGGACTTATTGCTAATATACAGACATTTCTGATCTTGCCTTTCTATCTGCTACATCCTATTCTGTAGCATTCTCTGTAGTTCGGATCTTTTCACCAGCAACATATTCCTATGTGTTGTTTTTCATTAATAACGTTTGAATCTGAGCTCTCCACTTATGAAAATTTTCCTTAGTCAGCGGCTCTATATTTCCTGACGCGCAATTCATCGTTCTGCTGTCACTTTACGCTATATACACGTGGTTAAAGCGATTACTGATGTAAATATTTTCTAAATCTTATGTTTATATCTTTCTTATGTTTTTCTTCGCACACGATGCAAGAGTCAACTGTATAGATAATTCTATAAAGTCGATTCTATAAACGATAATACTTTTTCAATAAGAAACTGTGGACGGACTAAGAAAATGCCGGCCAGAACCGGAAGAAAGAGGAATCGTTCAAATGAACATATCGATTAGAATCGGGTGGCGCGTAAATCAAATTTGACAATGACCTCTTGACAAGATTATAGCTTTCTTCTTAGGTTCCTTCTTAATCCTATACTATGCAATTTATTCATTGTGTTAATATCTACGTTTCAGATTTATTTTATTTATATGATAACAAAATAATAATATATGATAAAATAACTACCTCGTTTGTAAAATATCTCATGCTCCAAATATCTTTCATCTTTCAAAAGTATAATTCATCTAGGTAAAGCTACATATAAAAATAAAATATTATTTTTAGATTTTTAATAAATTTTCATTTTTCGTAACTCGGTTTTAAATTTTATTGTTCCCTCTTTCATTATATATTATAACATGAACTTTTGGATATATATCGACCCGGTTGTATATTTGTTCATATTCGTTCATATTAACACGAAAATAAAAAAGATATAATTGCAGTATTTATTCTTACAGTTTAAATTAATTGCATTTCATTTATGATTATAGAGATTCATTCATAATTTTTTTGGAAATACTGCATCAGTTAAATGAAAGTATCGAAAAATAGGAACTACATACTTCTTACGCAATTTCTTATCGTTATTAAAATACTTCAAATCATATACGAAAGAATAAGAAAAGCTCGAAACTAGTCTTCGCTTTTAAATAGAAGAATTTAATTAAAGGCGTCACCGAAAATCAATATAATCCTTACAGAGCTATCGATTTTCAATTATTACTATGCAATGAACGAATACCGATCGGAATAAGGATTTTCTACGGATTTCCATCCATGTGACTCGTAGAATTAAATTATAAACGGTACAGATGAAATAGCTCATATAAATGAATGAAAAAACTGTTGAAAAATATTAAATCCATTTGAGTAAAATGTATATATTTAATATATTTAATTGCTGAAATTCGTTTACGGATCAAAACTGAAACCAATTTTTTATTTAACATTTTATTCATATTGGGCAAATTGAAATATAATTAAATTCAAATAGATAAAGGATTAACGAAGGGTAAAACTACGTATACAAGAATTTTACCTCGTATAATTTAACCGATATGTATTGATTTGTACTGACGTTAATTCTATAGACAAAAGTAAAGCCAACGCATAATAGAATTTAATTTTGTTGAGATTTTCAGGCTCGAATTCGATTACAGTATATCAGGATGCATCTATTATTTATTAAAATATAAAGTGATACACTATCAAACACAGATAGAGTAAGGCTTTAATCAAGTCAATCAATATTGGATATGTAACATATTACAATATTGAATTGCATTAATTTCAATGTCTTTGACCTTAACGATTATGTATTTACGCGACTGATACATAAGTGATAGCAGTGTAAGTTGTAATTAACTATCTGTAGATTTATATTTTGCGACTCTTTCCTGTTGATTCCCTTAACTACATTCTGCATAATTAGAATTCCGTTTGCACGCTGAGATTATTAGCTTCGCGTTTGATTGCAATAAATGCATTAATTAAGTATAATTTTGAAGGATATAATTAATTTTGATGACGTTGGTATTGCCGTAAATTTTCTAAAATTATATCATGACACATTTACTTGTGATATCGAATATTCTATTGTCAAGAGTAATTTAATAAACTTCATTTCGATTCTCACGTTGTATATAAAGCACACTTCCATTCGTAATATTTTTTGAAATTTTAAATAATTTTCAATTTCATAAGAATTATTACAGATTCTATATTATATTGCAAGTAATATGAAATCGCTATATCATATAAATCCTCCATATATGAAACTACGAAACATTAAATTTATGCCCGAGCGAATATGAATTTCTTTCAACTGATTCCATATAACTCAGCTTGGATATACTATACTATGGAGATACTATAAATATACATGTTTCCTTACATTTTTTACTAAACTTATTCTACTGATATCATATACTATGTTTTTAATTATTTATTAACACGTAAAATCTGTTCTCGAATAGTAGCATTGGCATTTGAGCGAACGTAAATATTTTGAGTTTGAATTGGACCTTCTCGAATTGAAGTACTAAATGCAAGCTAAAAATAAGATCTAACTTTCTATGTAATTGATACCAGTTTCACGCTTATTTATTATGAGTAAAATATCGTAAAGTTGCCAGTCTCGTATTTAGGAAACATTTTTACATTACAATTTCGTAGTTCAACGTACGTTGATGCGTGTAAAGTGTAATTACAAAGCGCTGTATTTATAAACCTTGTAAATACATAATCATTACGATAAGTAGTAGTTTAAAATTTCGTAATTTCTAATTTTTTATAATAGTAACCTTGTAATGTACACATAAAAAAGCGCGAAGACTAGATAATATTCATGTAAACACGCATGTACAAGTGTAATGTCTTTGCACTAAAATATTTCGATCAGCATTCAACGATACGTCGAATACTGTATCGATTATAACCTACCACCGCGTAAATATGCCCTGCAAAATGATATATATTGTTGATATATAAACATGTTAAATTTTGCAAAATATACAATACAAATCCTTTCAGAATAAATGTTTTATATCTCAACATTATATAATTGGCTGTTGAAAATTGTAATGACGGTGCAAAATCACTGAAACAATTGAATTAAAATAGATATTACCTACCTTATAGTACAAAAATATAAAATTTAACACAATTTATGTGATTCATAATTCGTCAGGTTGCAATTTATATTTTTGCGATTTATAAAATTTAGGAAGTATTAATTTGAAGAGTTCGATGTCATTTCTAATATCCACGATTTATGAACACAAATGAAGTGAAAGAAAATATAGTTCGCTATTCCTTGTCTTTAATAAGTTCATTAGAGATTTTACGTTTGGTCGATTGCTCGTCTAACTCTAATTATGGGGTTCCACGGATAAAAATTTTAATGCGTCATAGTACTACAGCTCCGTATTAACTAATCTTCCAGAATATTCACACTTCCTCGCCTGTAAGATTAATTGATTATAACGTTATTACGTCAAGAAACGGTTGGAACGAACGTAACGTAATAACTTAACCTTTTCACTGTAATCGCACGTACTAATTTAAAACATATAAACACGTATCTATCTCATACTTTTCCACCGAAAAGTCGAAGTTCCTTTTTCAATGAAATAACCTCAAATTTCCTCGAGTGAGCGCTAGTTAGGTGACATAAATTCCTCCGACCTATTCTTTCGACACGCTTTCGTAAAATATCCTACAAATACACAATGAAGTAGAAAATAAAATACAAAGAAGAACCAAACGTACCTAACTGCGGGATCATACTCGATATTCCACTCGATATTCTCATGCTCGTCCGAAGGATTCATCTGACACACGTGGCTCTCGTCCAGAGCGCGATCTTTGCACGTACAAATGGGCATCTCGATCGCAAGATCAACACTGTTCGTCGCTTGCGTGGGACAATTTCGCGGGATCTAACACGACCGTGACGGACGTTCGATCGAATGAAACGGCGGGAGGTCGAAGAAATATCGACTAACCGATCACGACTGTTTCGCGGCTGTGCTTTGGAATCTCCAAGGTCAGAGCAAGAGCCAGATTCCTGTGAACGATGTCGATCAAGTGCCGGTCTCCGAATAGAATCTTTGTGATGCTTCGAGGGAGCTTTATATCCCGATTCGAGTCTCCGCCATTTGCGTTCCCACCACTTCGTCGTTCGCTGCCAAATGACAGCTAAGGTGACGCACACTAACGCCGAGAGCATACGTACGTACATATGCCTAGCTGCATAACTGGTCGCGGTTATTTGTGTACGTGTGTCCACTGCAAATGTATGTGGAGCGCGAGTGAATTGAGATATTAGAACAGTCATCGAATCATTTTTAACGCGTGATTCTTCGAAAACTCATCGATAACCGACAGTCCTATTACGTTTCTGCGTTTTTCTTGGTTTCGTAGGCGCACGGTTGTGTACGATGCTTTACAACACGTGTGTGTGGTATCAACTTACAATGGCTGCGAGAAGTATTTGCACACTATTGGCTCTATCGTCATATTAATTATTTGACTGCGAGAGATATTAAATTTTATATCATTTAGTAGTGTTCTCACACAACTGCAAAAATTTAATATCGCGGATATCATGACGTAGAATCTGGTAAAAAATACTTCATTGGAAAATAAATATGTGCCGATACTTTTCATAGCTACTGTAAATGGTGGAACATTTTACGGAACGTCCACTATGATTTATACATATCATCTACGTACAACTTTGTGACATAGAAAAAGCTTTGTTGGTGTTGGTGAAGATCACTTGTTAACATTCGTAGACAAATGTTAATGAAAAGCTCTAGTCAGTATTAATGAGTGTAATAATGAGTGTGAATTGTCTTCTACTATTCGGTTAATAATAGCGTAGAATGATTATCAAATAATAATCGGTTGAAATTACAGGGGTAAAAGAAAATAGAAAAGATTGATAAGAATCCAGAAGAAAATATGCGATTGGAATGTAAAAGAATACAAAATTTCTCTGTCCATTATAGCAACAACTACGCTTGCTACGTTTTTTTGCAATAAAACAGCAATTATAAGTCAACTATAAATTTAAAAGACATTATTTATAATTATTTATTTATAATTTATAATTTATAATTTATTTATAATTTAAAAGACAGCTAAGTTTCTTCATTTTTGTATTATAAGACATTACGATACAGAAATAATATAACAATTATTGTAGTTGCCAGCGTATGAAGATGAGGGGATTCCATTTTACTTCTCTTCAAATCCATATTACAGATTACAAATTTTGTACACTTGCAAAAATACATCACATTGAGTTTGAAGAAGATAAAATTAGATAATTTCTCCGATAAAATCAATTGGTTTGTGCTATCGGTTCTAAGAACAGCGGATAATTCGTAAAAAAACGAACTGAATTCTTTAGAATTCTATATAAGAGTAAGTAGATAGCCGAGAGAACTCACTTACATGCTTCAAAAAAATGGGAGTAAATGTTTTTTCTAATTTTCTGTATTTTTAGATCTCATCCATTCACTGATATAGTTTCAGTCGAGTCTGCTTTACGTTTTTCTATTCTATGATAATTGTATCTGTATTTTTATCAGTAATCTTTATTCTTTGAAGTAAACTACTGAAATTGAGATTAAACAATGAACAAAATTAACTCAAATTATTCTAGTCACTTTTAATTTAACAGTACTAGAATCAAGGATTAGTATAGTACAAATATTTATCATAAAACGTTAGACATTTTATTCGAAACTGTATCGTTCAAATAACCATTAATTTTAAAGGTTCGTGAAAATTTGTAAACACCATTCTAAATATTCTAAAGCAGTTAAATAATTCTGTAGTGTTATTACATACGCATTTACCCTGAAAAAATTATATCATAATTTTATACTGTGCGAGAAGATCACATTTTCAACTTCTCTTTCGATAATTTATTTTTTAACAAGCATAATAAATGTAGAAATATTTTCTCGCTTAAATGATATTTACCATTTTTTCATTTTTATATTTAAAAGTCAAAGAATTTCTGTTATATCTCTAAGCAATTTGTCTATAAATAAAAATTGTGACTATAAATTATAGTTGTAAATTAGTCGGATGACTCCACGCAGAAACTGATAAATAGATGAACCGTCGTTCCAACAGCAAGTACATTTAAATACAAAGTAGAAGTAATCATAGAACTTTTGATGACACAATTACTTGGGCAAGAAAAACAATATTTTCATCTCATCTCGCGTACTAAATAATGGTTGGGTGTGTTGAAATCATTTTTTATTTATCCGCAGTAGATATTACACAGCGCGCAATAACATGAATCACATTTTATCGAATTTATCATATTATTATTATTCTACTTCATAATGTGTGTAAAAAAAGATAAAGAAACGGAAGTGACTTACTTTTAGATCACATCTCTATATTTTCTATTTACCAATGTTAATATCAAATATCTAACTTTATTAAAAATATTTGACAAAATATATACTAAAATACATGCAAAATCATACACAGTAAATAACAGCATTTTTAATCAAAAAATTTTCTTTGTAACAAATTAATTAATATTTCATCGATAATCAAGCAATTTCCATCGATAATATTCAGATAACGTTCAATTAATTTGTATTTTTCAAAATTTCCTGCTTTCGTCCGTGTTGCAAATTTCGATACAGTAACGATACAATTTGAAGGAAAAAAACCAAACTCAAACGTGATATTAAGTATTAATTTCGCGTCAGAGTTTCATAGTTTGGAACAACACAAAAATTTTACAATATTTCAGCGCTGGCGTATAGATTTAATTTTCGTGCTCTGTATTTTAAATAAATGTACAAAGAGCAAAAGTAACGTACTACGCCATGCAAAAGTATCGTTTCTAAATACAAAGGCTATGCAAGTCTTTTATTTATAGACGAAAAAATAGCTAATTTCTGTATCATAGAAATATTCCTACATCTAACTAAAGAAACAATTTTCCAATTTCAGACTCGTGCGTTTCCACAAAATCATAAGGCTCAAAGTATAACGAGATCGAGGTGAAGTGTCTATAAATCTTGTAATTAATTTGAAGCTGTCTTAATTCTCGCATTACTAGCGCGTAAAAATTCACCCGCCTAAATACAAAACAATAATACGCATCATGCTCATTTATCCACAACGCATACACACTTGCATCAATTTTTTAATTACGATATATATACGAGTGTAAGTATTCAAATTTTATCATTCAAACCAGCAATCGTTTACAACGTAATCAAACGAATCCACTCGATTCAGCGCTCGAATCGTATCGACTCTTTTGGTAATCGATGTTTCAAGACCCATATTAATATATATTGCGATCGTATTCCCTGAAATACACTCATTTGTAACGGCGAAATTGAATAACAAATTTTAGTTTGCATTGTATTAATTCCTTTCAGCCTGATGGCCTAGAAATTGGATTTTTCCTTTACGCGATTTACAAATATAGAACAAAACTAAAGACAGAACTAAACTTGTAAGTTTTAGTTAAGTACCCACGTTTGTAACAATCAGAATAACACAATTTGAAAACAAATTTTAGTTCATATTGTATTAATTGTTTTCACTCTGCTGGTCTAAAGATTGGACTTGGTTTTACATGGTTTATAAACAAAACAAAACTAGAACTAAGCCTACATATTTTTAGTTTGAAAACTAAAACTAAACTTCTAAGTTTTAGTTAAGTACCCTCGTTTGTAACAATCAAGTTGAATAACAAATTTTACTTCGTATTGCATTAATTCCTTTCACTCTGCTGGCCTTGTTTTATATGATTTATAAACATAATAAACATAATAAAGATTGGACTTGGTTTTATATAGTTTATAAACGTAAAACAAAACTAGGACTAAGTCCACAGATTTTTAGTTTGAAAACTAAAACTAAACTTCTAAGTTTTAGTTAAGTACCCTCGTTTGTAACAATCAAGTTGAATAATAAATTTTACTTCGTATTGCATTAATTCATTTCACTCTGCTGGCCTAAATATTGAACTTGATTTTACATAGTTTATAAACATAAAACAAAACTAGAACTAAGCCTACAGATTTTTAGTTAGAAAAATCACTTGCAAATCTCCAACAGTTATCTCCACCAAAGATCCTGCACCACAGTTTGCGAATTGCTATTGTAAACAATTATATAGAAATGTTTATAGATATATAGTACTCGATTCATTCTTCATGCATCTCAATCCCGCGTCATCGTTTCAGTTCGTGAATAACTTGGAAAATAAGTTTCGAACTGTATCTTTATACATGAATCGTTTTCATTTTCGTTTTGACGTCTGTCTCGTCCTACGTCTTTACAAAAGCAAGAAAATATGTACCGAAGAAAGTAGACACGTGCTTTTACATTTATCAATACATATACATGTATGTTTATTCAGCCTCACTTCCAAGAACATACTTACATTACCTTTAATATTTATATATATACCATTATTTACATACATGCAGATACCTTTATTTACAAAAATGTCTTATTCACGTACTTCGAATTATCCACTCTCTATCTATCTATCTATCTATCTATCTATCTATCTATCTCTCTGTCTCTTCCATTCACACTTTGACATACTCTGACTAATAATTGAAGATCCTGGTGCAAAAATGAGGTGAGTCCACCTGTTACAAAAATTGTACTTGTTCGAGTTTCATATATTTTTATACATCGTCGATCGATCGGTGCAAAGATCAGACAAGCTTAATGCGTTCATAAGAATTTTTGCACCTATGCATTGTGATCTTTGGGAAGAAGAATCGGCTATGTCTAGGACTTGCCTGGGCTTTTGTTCTAAAATATAGCGTCAATGATTGTGTTTGTGTTGTGAAAGTGTTTTTCTTGCAGATTCGAAATGTGTTCGGACGAACAAGTATCGTATCAGTCATGGAGAAGTAAATATGTACAAACGAGAGACGACAGCCGGATGTCAGTGGTTTATCTAAGGAACTGTTTGCGGAGCACGGAAGAAAGTCAAGGAAAAATAAAGACGTGAAAGAAAAAAATATTTCATTTCAAATTCCCAGTATTTTCGTGCAAGAGCCAGGCAAATCGAAATATCGAAAAAGACTTCTTAATCATATTCTTCAAAAATATAAGAGGCATCATTTCTCATATCATTCGTCACACGAATGCCTTTCTAAGTCCAAAATATTAATCGCTTAAACGAGTCATAATTAATTCAGTTTTATTCAATTCCACACAACTTGTAAAATCTGCGTTTGCCCGGTTTTCGTACCAAGGTCTGCAATTGTACCACTTATTCCACTGTTTTCAGCAAAACTCTCTTTAGCCTGCTTGCACCTTGCCTTCTTCTATTCTTTTCTTTTCTTTTCCAGCTTCTTTCATTCCACGATCCTTCTATCCTGTCTTTTACCCACTACGTCTTCCGACCTGACACCTCTTTCGGTTTCCCTATAATTGCCTGTTAAGTGAATTAGATCCTCGAATTTATCTCGCCGCATGGATCACACCTTCCACCACCTCCTCCTCCTCCTCCTCTTTCTCCTCCCAGTGCCTATTCCAATTTTCCAACTCTCCACACTATGCTCGTGCTATTATCTTTTGACCTTCTCCTTATTTGCTTAGGTATTCTGGCAGCCCTATTGTTCACACGTATTTGTACCTATCGTTGCATTGCTCTGACATTTATAATACCTGAGTCTCATCGAGTACTCAGACTTTAGCCGCCTTATTACGTATCGCAGAGTTTCCTTGACAATATAGACGCGTAAGGTGCAACTGAAGAAGAAAAGGGCGCATGAGGCACTTTACCATGAACACGATACGGGGTGTCTTAAGATAGTTGACATGCTCAGACAAGAAGTTATTTATATACGCACGTATGCTACATAAGAAGAACATTTCTGTCTATTCAAGCCTGAGTTTTGAGAAAATCGAGCTCGTGCAATTAGCAGAATAAGCGAAGTGCCGGTAATAACTACCTCGAGCTCGACTTTCTCGAAAATGAAATATCAAAGGAAGAAATTTATTCGACTTATCTTTATATACACGTAGAGTGACACCCTGTTTGTATTCCAAGACACCCTATATATAGTGCTTCTATGTTAAAACATTGAAATGAATACAATCACTTTAACCGCTCTTACTTCCTTCTTTCTCACTTCAATTATTCATCAATTTATTCGACTTATTTTTGTATACACGTAGAGTGACACTCTGTTTGTATTCCAAGACACCCTATATATAGTGCTCCTATGTTAAAACATTAAAATGAATACGATCACTTTAACCGCTCTTACTTCCTTCTTTCTCACTTCAATTATTCATCAATTTATTCGATTTATTTTTGTATACACGTAGAGTGACACTCTGCTTGTATTCCAAGACACCCTATATATAGTGCTTCTATGTTAAAACATTGAAATGAATACGATCACTTTAACCGCTCTTACTTCCTTCTTTCTCACTTCAATTATTCATCAATTTATTCGACTTATTTTTGTATACACGTAGAGTGAAACCCTGTTTGTATTCCAAGACACCCTATATATAGTGCTCCTATGTTAAAACATTGAAACCCTGAATACGGTCACTTTAACCGCTCCTTCTTCCTTCTTTCTCATTACTCCACACAGTGGCTCCAAGGAATACTTTATACATATTCTTATTTTCCAAGCGGGTGTTTTCTCTCAATCAGGTTATACATTCCAGTTTCGTAGCATTCAATTTTTCCAGTCATTTACATTTGTCCTTCACTGTCATCATTTCAATGATATTCCTTCCAAGTTCTAAAGTACGAAATAGCTATCTTCGATCATACTCTTGTACAGATTCAGATGCTAAAGATTCCACCGTATTTTCAATCTTCCTTGTGGGATGAAAAATTATTAATATTAAATGTATGCCAGAAGAAACATCGCGTTAAGCTGAGCTTCTTAAAAATCTACATCTGTTATCTATCTGTTATTTGTTTTGTTTTTCAGACGCTTACTCGTTTAGCTTGTTAGCTCGTTTACGTACACTAACCTGAATTCCAGTTTGTTTAACATTTTTTCCTAATGTACAGTCATCCACATTTTATTATTTCGAAGGACTTGAAATTATATAGGGTGAAACAGATAAAGCGTCACAAGCAGTTTTCTTAGAAGGCGTCGCAGATATTAACTGGAATTTTTCAATTGTTAAATGGTGCAGAGGGGCTAGCATTTTAGACTGCAAGATATTGCAGGGGTGAGTTTCTTAAGGGTAGGAAGAATGCTTTCAATTTTAAGCTGATATCTGTATGTGGCTATGTACAAAACTCTTTTATGATTCTTCTTCACAAATAGTATTTTATACTAAGAAGTATAATAAACAGTCACATATTTACTTAACACAAGCTATTCTTAATCTAAACAAATTTTTAGTTTGATATAGGAGCAACATACTGCATGTACCCTTTTTGTAGAAATATAATACAAAAGATTTCTTATGTCTTTAAATTGAGGCATTTTTACGAAAATAATTAATACAAAATATTGTATATTTAACATTGCTAATTTGAAAAATAAATTTTCACTTTTAAGAAACAAATTTGTAATAGTAGACTTCAGCTACTTTATAAATTTAAATAAAGAACAGAATTGCTTTAAGAAAATAATAATATCCATAGTAAACAATAACACAATAGAGATAACGTAATGGACTGTTCTCTCTGCGATAAATGCAAAATTAAAAATTCCTATTGTATGAACTAAGATCTTTGTACAATAAATTGGAAGAAGATAATGTTCTTGGTTTTAATTTCAATCGATAACTTATCATCCAGAGAAATATCATGTGTGGTCATAATCATATAATGATAATTTGTGATTGAAAAGTATTTTTCACTGATAATTAGTGTCAATAAATATCAGCTTTCACTGGATAGATTGATTTCTTCGTATTTTTTAACAACGCAATAATTGCAATCGATTACTCACAAATGCAGTTCTCCGTATTAATCCACGATAGAAATCTCTAACAAATCATGATTACTGATACCGTTAACTGTTTAACAATGCAGTAACTTTCTATAAATCGTATCATACATTTCATGCTTTATAAAATAAATGCTTATATAATGTTTATTTATTTAACTTTTTCCAAGCTGTCTGATAAACATTTTTCATATGTACAAATGGCACTGTCAGAGAACCTGATTTACATCTTGAATTACACTTTTACATTCACGTTTTGTTTCATTAATAGCATGTGCTTATTTTATGTGTTCTTAACTATAGAGATCATGATCATCAAATAAACTGATTTCATATTTACAGCTTCTTGAAAACTTAGTCTAAAAAGTTAATTTTTAATTTATATATAAAGAATGTAAATTTAATTATAAAAAGTATAAGTTAAAAAATTTAGAACACTGTCGGAAAAATTTATGTCATTCTATGTCTATGGAATTATTGTAGATGTTTCTATAACTGAAAAAATACGAGGTTTTAAACGTTTAATAAAAAAGAGAAAATAAATACTTATTTAAATAATTGTTGCGTTCTTTAAAATACAGATTTTTATTTTTTTTTTATTTTTATCTTTTATTTATATTTTTTTTTATTTTTTAACTGTTTAATAGAAAAGAGTAAGAGCATGCCTGTTTAAATTAATTAAATTTTTGTATTTTCCAAATTGGACGTGCTGTTATTTTTATCTGAGCATGATCAGACTCTCATGAACAATTACAAAGTAACTAGCTTTGAAGTACACGTTGGTTTATGCCAACTTCTTCATCATGCAACATGTAAATAACTGAGGACATTAAAATCCGGTTCATATAACTTCTATGTAGGAAAAGTAAAAAACCCTTTACTGGAGAACCAAAAAATAAACTTTTTTACTTGATGAAACATACGATTCAAAGTTTGGCTCAATGGGATCTTATAAAGAATGCAGAGCAGAAGCAGTCGGATTATATTCATCTTTGGAGAAAGTATTTTTCAAATATAGATTTTTCTTACTTAAAATACTCAAACATTAAAACCACATTATATTATATTTTTTGCAATTTAATTCGTTTCATCTGACAAAAATACAAATAATTTCTATCATTTACTTTATATATACTTTACCATATATTATTTACTATATATTTACTATATATATTATTTGGTATACTACAATTTTATGTCAATTTTGTAGGTTGCCTATTTCCGTTTAAAAACGAGCAAAATTTCCAGATGATAAAAAAAGAAGGTAACATTGAAAATAAATACGTAATTACGTTCTCAAGGAGATCTCTTTCTGTTGCGAATATGCAAAAGGCGGTGAACATTTCCAATTTAATTTCAGCGAATGTTTTACACGTGGCAGTGCTTCCGCTAAGTTTCACGCAGCAAATCGTCCACAGAGAACTACAGAATCGTGTGGAACTGGTCATCGAAATTTGCAACATGTTTCCACTTCGACGTCGTATTAGAAACGATACTTATGAGATAAGTTCTGCATTATCGTTTGACAGGAAACATCAAATAGTCTTAACTAGATTAACAATCGCTCATTATACTTTGCATATGGCTACTTGTAAAACAAGGAGACCAAACAAATTACGTTGCGTATGCAATATAATTAATTCTGTAAAGAAGCGACTAGGGCCGTGAAGTCATGTTCGAATGTATTATAGTTTTTGAAACGTATCGATGCTTTTCAATTTAACTTAATTATATTAATAATACAAGAATATTTATTTCTTCGTTATTGATACGACCCAACCTGTAACCTTTTGTTTTTAATGTCACGTAAGCGACGTGGTCGCTAATGAGCCAAGTGGGTTGATGTAATTTAAACAAATAAGTAAAAATAAAACAAGAATATTTATTTTGTTAAAATTCAGCGAATACGTGTGAAAATAAAGAACGCGAAAATATATCTATTCCTTTGAATTCAAATTTAGAAATTAATAAAAATATTATTACTAAAGATGAAGGAATAAATTATGCATATTGTAACAAATTACAAACATGATCAATGTGATTATAAACAGGATCAATATATATATTCATATATATCATATTTATCCATATTTGATACTGCATATTAGTGAAACTGGAGCATTTTTTCCATTACCTTCAATCACTATGTTACCTAAAGAACTAACTATACTTTCTCCCTCACACAGACGTGCACATGTACACATATGCGTTTTGTGGCATAACTTCTGTTATTCTTTCATCATCCCAACCACTTTTTCGATACAAATACAAGAAATAATAATATATAATATATAATAATAATATGCATACATAAAATAAATAATAGGGAAAAGTGTACAGTTATAGCATGGTTTTCTCATATAGTTGAGAGTTGTTGAAAATAGAATCTAAGTGAAACAAAGACTCTACAAGATAAACGTTAACAAATATTTTATAACGAGAATTTGATTAACGTATCGTTTATAGCGCATTGTAACACTTATAACGGAAATACAATTTGGAAAAAGACTGTTGGCAGCTACTTTGTATGCCGAGTAGATGTGCAACGGTATTTCATGCTAAACTGCCTGGCAGTTGCACCATAATACGTTCAATTTCCTTCCCTTTCGTTTTTAAATGTATTCAGTGCTCCTGCTCTTAGCATAAAACGCACGTTTATCGTTCTTAGAGTTCGCAGTTTTAAACGCACTTGAGTAGATTAAAGAGACGCTTATATCAAAAGATATACTATTTTTGAATCTGATAGGTTGTTTCCTTTGTACTTATGTTCACAGCTTTATATTTCATAGAATAAATAAATAAATATCACAAATACCACGGTCTATTTATTACTGCGTGTAACTCAAATTCGTGACGAATTGTTATCAGATCCGCTTCTGGTTTCTTAAAGCTAGAATTTCTGGAATGTTACACTATTAGATATATTTTTCTTACACTTTCCATTCGTCGAGAAACACAAAGAACGACAATACCTACGTCAAAATAGCTGCGATTTATCAGTGTCAAAATATGACTTTTCACTGTTATTTTCAAAAACATACCTATTTATATTATATTATGTAGGTAAATATATTATGTGCAACTAAAAGGATAACATAAATCCTGCTAATTCCTTTTTATTAGTTAAGTATATAACTGTAGTATAGAGTGTTGAAGATTTGAGGTTATCCTCAATTTATGATAACACACCTGCTATTTTTTGGCAAATTGGAATTTCTCACACGACACATTATAAAGTTTACAACTCGGACAAATAAATAACAACGTCGACAAGTAAATTAGCATGTTAAACCTGAACATATTAGCGCTGAGAAATGAATTGCTCTCTGGGCAGCCAATGACAATGGGACATTACTGTGTGAAGTTTTCGTGGTAAAATAATTGTTAGTGTTGTTATTTCTATACTCAGAGGTAAGATCAGAATAGTTATTATTTTATTGAATGGATAAATCTATCACACCGTTCTGAGCCAAAATAACCTTTATTGCACGCGGTTACAAAAACTAGGGATAAAAACAAAAAGGCATCTTAAGCCTATCGATTAAATCTATCGATTGTAACTAGGATCATCCTCTAGTTACTATTTCTTATAACTAACGCATCTGCACATGTATGGCGAGCACGAACTCACGTTGTCATTTTCAACAGTTAGTTTCTCTCACAATATGTTTAAGCATATTTTCTGAAAAGAAAAGTTGAAAGGTTTCTAATACTGACAATTTATCATCAATATTTGCTTTAATTCCTAGTAAATTTTCGTCAAAGTTGAAAGATTTCTAATAATGACAAATTATCATCAATATTTGCTTTAATTCCTAGTAAATTTTCATCAAAGTTGAAAGATTTCTAGTAATGACAATCTATCATCAATATTTGATTTAATTCCTGGTAAATTTTCATCAAAGTTGAAAGATTTCTAGTAATGACAATCTATCATCAATATTTGATTTAATTCCTGGTAAATTTTCATCAAAATTAGAAACTTTTTGAACCAAATTTTGCGCGCCCCAAAGAAATTGCCGTGAATTAATTTCTAGTAATTCCTACGTGTTTTCGCAGTTAAATTCCCAGCTACTTGACAGTAGGCGTCTTTTGTGATGTGTATTTTTATTTCTATTCAACTTCTCCAAAAATTTCAGAATGTTCAGAATCTGATGACAGTTGCATATCATCGCAGACCATATTTGTCAACTTGAATGAACAATTATGGTAATTTATATACAAGGCATAATTTATGGATATTATATTCCATTTTTGTGAAAAAACAACTCTGAACAAGAAACGTATGCTGCCAGTGCGTCGAAAGAAAACGATCGAATATGGATTATTGGAAAGTTGTTGATAACAAATGAAAACAAATGACTTACTACTTACGTTTCATACTCTTACGTTTATACTAAACACTTCAAATAAACATAGAAATCACAAGCATACTAGAAATCTTGAACCCCTTGGCATACAATGACGTCTGGTACACGTCATTTATTCCGTGTGCCATTGTAGACTTTGAGACGTGAAGAACGTCTAGAAAGAAAGAAGAATCATCGATTCTGTTTTATTTCAAATGTTTTTTTATCTGCTTGACATAGCAATTTATAATGCTTATGTCTTGTATTCTAAGTTGCCTAATTCAACAAAGCAATCGATTGTAAATTTTCGATTGAATATCGTAGAAGATATGCTACATAATTTGTCTCTTCCTAATTATTCGACACGCGGCAGACCGTGGCAAAGTGAGTGTCCAACTCGGCTATAGACAAAACATTGGGCACATTTTCCTGAACATATAACTTCGATTAATAAAAAGGAACATCCTGCGAAAAGACGCCACGTGTGCATAAAAAATAATATAAGAAGCGAAACAACGTGGCAGTGTAAAAAATGTCTAGTTCCTCCACGTATTCCAAAATGTTTTGAAATGTATCATACTTTATAGAATTATTCATTTATTATTTTATAATGTTTCATGTCATACTTTATAGAATTATTTATTTATTATTTTATAATGTTACTTAATTAATGTCCATTAACATTGTATATCAACCTGATTAAATAAATTTCGAAATGAGATGTTCTGTTTCTAAGCTTGCGTATAACTGTTCAGTTGAGCCAGATTAAATAGTATTCTTCGGACGCATCAAATTCCATTTTATTTGCACGTCAAGGGGTTAATCTCCCTCCACCTTGAGCGTTAATTTCGCGGCAAAGGGTTAAGCGGTCGATGGATCCGCTCAACAGCAAACCACGCGTCATAAACTTCGACACTAGATGAGACCTCGACAATAGACCACCGGACGATGTCCCTGATGGCACGTTACGCTACGCACCCTTTGACCAGGTACGCGCAAGACGCACCACCTCCGAGACGCCCACGATAGTTCGACAGTCACAGGATTAGACAGACACAGATTCCCATTCGATCTGTCCTGTTTTGCGACCAAGTTTTCAGGTCAGAAGAAGAAAGAAAAGACAATATCGTATAAAAGTACCACTTTTCAGCGATTTAAGTTCAATTATAAATTGTGTATTTTCAGCCTATCGCGGGGAGACGCGATTGCGAGAATGCGCATCAACGGGAGTCGTAAATTCCCGTTACGATTGCAAGAATCGACACCGCGAATAGATCGATCCCCTTATTTCGGCTAGGATAATAGGGGTGATTGAATAATTATAACACTGTGATTAACAGAGCTATAAACTTTATATATTTTCAACACTTATACACTGCTATGCAGTAACGTAGACGATATCCTAAGATATGACGTGGTCAAGGAACGAGTAAGAGAGGCAACCGAAGTAGCCTCGTAATCGACAGGATGAATGTTGTAGGAAAACTGTAGTTCGTTCTCGTAGGATTACAGAAGAAAGCTCGGTGTGGGTGTTCCCTTTTTATTAAGGACGTGGATTCGTTGTTCACACTTTTCGTGAGTAGAGTGAGGGCAACGATCTACGATGTCCATTGGTTTAAGTCAATGTTAAAGAATGACTAGAGAGGATGGAGCCTCCTACCAATGTTACTAGTTGATGTCTTGTTTAACGGAAAACCTGGATTTCCCGGTGATTAAACATTCGTTTTTTGCTAAGTCACTATCTGTTTTCTCTGGGCTTCCTAATAGCGTGTAGTAAATCCAAAGGCCTTTCTAAACTGGCTATAAACAGAAAGCATCTCTAGGATATGGAACTTATTCCGTAAATTGACGACACATGTCAAAACAATAGCGTTAAAAAGCTGGCGTTTTACGGGCTCCTTGGATTTATTGAGGGTCGAAGGACGGTGCGTAGACCGTCGGCGGTCAAGCAGCGCCGGATGGCGTGCAGATGTCTTGCGCGACGTAACAAATTGTAATGTTAAAAATGTAAATCCGACAGAAAATGTTATATGGCTACGTTTTACCAAAACCACTTTCAAACAGAAATTCCTTGTTTAATAAATAAAATATTTTTTTTGGCCAATAAACTGTTCGATCACTCGCGGAGAGACGCGATCGCGAGGAAACGCGTCAACGGGAGTCGTAAATTCCCGTTACGATTAGATAATCGACGCCACGAAATGATCGATCCCCTATTTCGGTTAGGATAATGGAGGTGGTTTAATTGAGTAGTTACACTGATTCAACAGGTATAACTTTATGTTTATTTCGACAACTTTGTAGAGAAATGATTACACTGATGCGAATGTACAAGTTAAGTAAGTAGTTGACTTGACCCTCCTAGTGTCGTAGGAGAAGTCGTTGACTTGACTTTCCTAATGTCGTAGGAGAAGTGAGTTAAAGTGACGATGCTGTATCAGAGGAAAGCTAGTCGTGGGTGTGTCTAACGCAAGGGATCATCGGATTTGTTGGTGACAATTTTGGTTAATAGAGTGAGGGAAATAGGCTTCGTTGTTAATTGGTTATTTGCTATGGTGGTGGGTGAGGAAGGATGCTCACCGCCCTTGAGATAAAGTCGTTGGTGGGAGGCCAAATATGAAATAAACATAGAAATCACAAGCATAGTAGAAGTCTTTAATCTCCCTCTACCTTGAGCGTTAATTTCGTTCAAGGTTTGCGACCCTAATCGAACAGCTGCAACGAGACTGATGGCCATCTAATTGAGAGGCCGCAACATAGAGCAATAAATGAGAGTATAGAGTGATGAAAGTATATTAGGGTTGAACAACAGATATTAATTATTTTGAGCAGCGAAAATCAGATGATTCATGTCAGAAATTTTAAATTAAGATACAAAATTATTTTAAGTGGTAATTGCATTATGTATTTTCGTAATTATATTATGTAAATATTATATGTAAATTAAAAAGGAAATAAGGATATAATAATAGGAAATATATAAATAATAGGAAAAAAGGAAATAATAATAAAAAAAAAAGAATTAAGGTAAATTAGGATACATAAAGTGATATGTAGATTCTTTTCGAATTAGCGTTTTTTTGATAGATACCCATAGAATTTTGTATGTTCTGAGAAAAGGCTTTATTTTTGGATAGCTGTTATTATGTTTACGATGTTTCAATCTAAAATCTGCAAGTGGAATTAGAAATTATATTGTACCACCTTCTTCATATTTAATTAATTCCTTAGTATCTGATTCATGTGTAATTATTTTTCCTAATATGAACGTCTTACGTAAACAACATTCTGCGTAGGTACAAGGTGACAATACACGTGAACGAATAAAGGTAGCTTTAAATAGAAATTCACTTATTTTCGTACTTATCAATTCTATTCGATTTTTAATTAAAGTTAGGAGAAATAAACATGACACGTTACTAGAAATACTTATTTCGTTTTTTTGCAGAAAAAAATTGACATTTTTTTATTTTTTGATTTATATTTTTTATCTGAACTTAATTTCTTCGACGTTCCGAGCATAAAACAAAGGTATTATCTGGCAAAAAGATCATTTTCTGTTATCAAAGGACTTAATACGATATCTTTCTCTGTCGCATATAATCAACAAATTTGACAATAAGCGATAAATCTTTGCAATTCTTTTAATTTTATTATTATTGCCTCGAACAGTCCAGCAGATACGAAGTATAATTGACAAGAAGAAAATAACATCAAGAGCCGTATATAGTATAAAACTAATTACTAAACCTTACCACAATATTTCCACAATTATTACTAATTATTATTATACAAATTACACACTGATAAAAACTTCACTCTATACTTTATTCCTCGTGGTTAACTTTAGCAGAAAAGTTATCACAGACGTGAGAATATTAAGTAGCTACAGTGGCACGAAATGCGAGATAAAAATCAAAAAAATGAAAAAAAGAAAAGAAAATCAATAGAACTACAAATAACATAGATGACATTTACTTCTGCAAAAAAGGGAAATAAACATTTCTAGTAACGTGTCATATTTATTTCTCCAAAGTTTAATTAAAAAACCAATAGAATTGATAAGTACAAAAATAAGTGAATTTCTATTCAAAGCTACTGTTATTCGTTCACGTGTATCGTCACCTTGTACCTATTCTGTCTACGGAAATGCGACAGAAAGTGGAAATCGATAAGGTTCGGTGAAACCGCCATCGAGTATCTGAATCTATATGCATATACAGGGTGTCCTGATATACCTGACTCTGTCACCTTTAATTACTCTCTTATTTGTGATGATACGAAAAACGCATGACACGCCGATTCATATTCCATTCGTATTCAAACAAAAACACTGAAATACAAAGACACAGACACATTTGTGTTTTATTGACGATTCCTAATGTATCGAAATTTCGTGAGTTTACGCATTTCGTTGAAAGATGCGCGTCATAAACTAAGCATGCAATTCCCAAATGCACGTAATAAACTTTTTAGTATGTAAACTCTATTTTCAAGACTCTTGTACGCTGTATGTGTACATACTGTGGATGCGGAAAGTATTCGTACGCTTTTTAAAACAGAATAAATGTTCAAACGGCTTGATGTTTTTTTGATGAGTTAGAAGAATTAATTTACTATGAAGTTGTGTAAGGGAATTGTTGAAAATGTTGCAGTTGGTTGAAATCGCGAAGAAGAAAGTAAACATCGCCTTTTACAACTTTCTCATCTGAAATGAAAATTTAATCAACGCATTTTGAAGATTTATGCCAGTCATATAGGGTGGTTGATAACTGGTGGTACAAGCGAAAAGGGGGTGATTCTACGCGAAAAAAGAAGTCGGAAATATAGAATAAAAATTTTTCCTTTGAGGCTTTGTTTTCGAGAAAATCGACTTTGAATTTTCGCTCGGTACGCGTGCACTTTATCGCGTCTCGTTATAACGGATCTCACTGTAGCTCGTTGTCTCGATGGAAAAATTAAAAAAAATTTTTTATTCTATATTTTCGACTTCTTTTTTCGCGTAGAATCACCCCCTTTCCGCTTGTACCACCAGTTACCAACCACCCTGTATGCGGGGTGTCTTGAAGATCATGGTACAAGCGGTCGGATGGTGATTGTACATGCAAAAATGAATCGAAAAAGAAGAGTAACATTCTTTCGTTCGAGATTTCGTTTTCGAGAAAAACGAATTCGAAGATCCGTCAATCAATTGGCCGTACGCTGATTGTAAGTTTCCAGGTATCCGGCTATGCTCGCTATACGTATTATACGAAATTGAAACATATCAGATGTCATCAAATCTCTAAGAATAAATGAATCACAATAAGACCCGAAAAAAATAATTCTCAATTTCGTTTTCTCATATTGGTTTATATTTAAGTCGTTATCTTACGTTATCGTTTTTCATCGAAATACGTTTCCTCCTTCCTCGAATTATTTAGCAAACTCTAACTAGTAAATCTCTCTCTGCTCGTATTGCTATCGCTAGTAACCAAATACGCGCATTTGGCGCGGCATTAAAACCTATACGAAAGAGAAAAAAGAAAAAAACATTCAGCGTGTCAATTCTGTCGATACTTCATAATCGATGGAATTTCAAACTCCCTGGAAACTCTTATATTTTGAATTTCGTTAATGCTAAACTCATTTTCCGATACATTGGTTCGACTTGTTTTGCGACAACAGATACCCGATGCGTCGAAAATTGGCGAACATTTTTCCGCGAATTCTCGTTGATCTTGCAAATGCCTAGCTTTTTCATTCGGCTGCATTCAGAAGCATTACAGCTCCATATAAAACGACATTTTACAAATCGGATCGCTTCTCACCCTCTTGAAACACAACAGATGATCCCGACGTTCGACCCTCGTTGTCATAGAGACCGAAGAATCAGATACACGAGAGGGTGCGGCGACTATGCTATACATTCGTGGTAAACAGTGCGAAACAAAATTTTGAATAGAACCGGTGGCTTTCGAGGTTGCTGGGGAAACATCGAAGTTATCGTCCATTGCAATTATTATCTGTTCAAAGAGAGGATATGCTGTCAAATAGCATGTATACAGAAATAATGTATCTAGCGCGATGATAATACGTAGATTATTTTAGCAGAAAATACACGTATGTACTTTCCAACGCGACAGGTTAATTAATTACTTATTTACGTAACTGAACACGTTTTGTTGAACGTTTCGAATATCAGCAACATGATGAGAGAAATATTTCATTGGAAATGCAAGAAACAATCTTCTGTGTGTTTTTTAATGTGTTGCCTCGGCAAATGGATTTTTTGGGAAATTTGTTTGTACCGTCGTATTACTCGTTAGAAAACAGAAAATCCATTACACCATTGCTCTGATAGTTTGCCAGATATTTCAGAAAATACGTTGTCAACGCGAAATTTAGAGAAAGAAAGTAGTGGAATATTTTCGTTTATATTATACAGGGTGGTTGGTAACTGGTGGTACAAGCGGAAAGGGGGTGATTCTACGCGAAAAAAGAAGTCGAAAATATAGAATAAAAAATTTTTGATTTCTTTTTTTTTTAATTTTTCCATCGAGACAACGAGCTACAGTGAGATCCGTTATAACGAGACGCGATAAAGTGCACGCGTACCGAGCGAAAATTCAAAGTCGATTTTCTCGAAAACAAAGCCTCAAAGGAAAAATTTTTATTCTATATTTCCGACTTCTTTTTTCGCGTAGAATCACCCCCTTTCCACTTGTACCACCAGTTACCAACCACCCAGTATATCTGTATAATATCGTAAATATCAGTATGTCATTTGAGTCACGTTTCTCTTAAATGGCACAAAAGTAGTAAAAACATTTTTTAAGATCACAAACATATGACATTCTTTTATTAGTTAAAATATTTACTCTACCTTATTTTGAATTATCTTAAAATTTTATAATACTAAATTACTAAACACATTAAAAGTTACACGTAAATACTACATATGCGCAGTTATAGAATAGAATATATAGTTATTTTCTAAATAAATTGTATATATATTTTATTCTATAATTATATATACGTGGTACTTGCCATATATATAGCTTTTAATATATTTAATAATTTAATGTATTTGCATGTAAATATTTTATGTAAATATTCTAAATGCATTATGTGCGTGTATATATTTTATTCTATTTTATATTACATATATATATGTCGGGTTAATCGGGTTTGTTGGGTTGGTGCTGGTTCTTGGGGCGCCTTGCGTTTCTTCATTAGGACTAGCCATTATAGTTGTTCAAAGGTTTATATTTACAGTAATATGTACAGGAGTTGATTAAACAAGGTTTAACTGTATAACGTAAAGTCACTCTTAAATAAACAATGTTCTCGGGTTTAACGAATCCACGGTCAACGGGACAACTTTTTGAACATTTAGTTATAAGCTTTCTTGAAAAGACGTTTGCTATGACGTTCGGTATCTTTTAGACTAATCGTTTGACGTTGTGTATCAACTCTCCAAGGTGATCATACAAATAGAAAACTGACACGATCACACTTGTCAATTGCATATTGATCAGGGTTATCAACAAAATTCCAGGCACCGTTACTAGGCTCGCGTAGAGCCGTTATTGCTCCCGCCTCGGGACTTGTTAACACAACGTGTGTCCCTCAACATTAGTACTTCTACGTTCATCCCGAGACCGTGGCTACGTTCGGTGACCGGCAGTGTCACCTCAACCTCAAGTCCACTGTTATAATACTATATTGAACAGGTTAAACAAACAGTTTAACCGAAAGTATTGGGAATCTTCCCAAAATTCCAAAAGAAAGGCCCGCTATCCCTACATCTCCGACATATATATATGTAGTATTTACCATATATATTGTCTTTTTAACATATTTAGTAAATCAGTGTGTTCAGTAATTTCATGTTGCCCTTAATGTATTTACATGTTAATAAATAAAGAATTGTGTATATTTATTGATTTTGCCTGCGCACTCTAGCAGATTCTTGCTGGTTAAAAATACCCCTGTTGTGTCAAATGTCTGTCAAAATTAATTTCATAGAAAAAATCAGCAACGATATAGCATTATTTTATTACTTAAAATTTGCCTTATTTAGTTCTCTTCGATATTTTATTCATACTCATACGTTATACTACCTGCAAATCTTTTAACGAATAGGCTAAGAAATCCTTCTACAATGTAAAACAACGTTCGAAATAAGAGATACATTTTTAAGGATAAAAAGACTTGTGTTGCCTCTTCCTAATCTAATTCCTATCCAGTGAAAATATAAATGAAGAACATAACGAATAGCGCAGGAATTCTCGCAATTAGCTGATAATTTATTCGGGAAACCTAGCAATAAATTCATCTGCTAAAAATTATTCTTAACTTTTACAAATTAGAAAGCGAAAAACCGCTGAATTCTCTGCGAGCGTATAAATTCAACGCGCTGGAAACATTTAGAGATTGTCACGCAATTGCATACGCCTTACATAAACAGCGGCAATTTTTAATGGTGTCACTTCTCTTCTCCCTTTTCGTTAAAACTTCACCAACCGCTAGCGATTCAACAGCATACGCACGTCCGACCGGCAGCTCAGGCGCAGATTCTCCCTGGCGCCGGCTCTATTTCGATTTAGACTCTCCAATTCCATTCTTTTCGCTCATCGCGAACGGTATGTTTCTCAAATTGGTATAAAACTGTAGAAGCTTACGAAGCAACGCAACTGACGCAACTGACGCAACTGAGCAAGGTACCTTAGTACTAAATAACAAATTATCGTTCAAATAATGAGAAAGATTGTCGGCGACAAAAAGCCGATTAATAGGCTATCGGTCGATAAGCGTTGGAAACAAAAAACCGATTAATCGGCTACCGGTCGATAAGCGTTGGCGACAAAAAGCCGATTAATCGGCTATCGGTCGGTAAAGCGTTAATATTCAGAGACATGAAAAAAAGGAACAATTCAACTGTTCCCTAAGAACGCTACAGAACCAACAAAGGTAAAGGACAATCCGTATTCGAATAACTTTCTATGGGTACAAGGATAAGGTCGCTTTACGTAACTTGGATTTCCAAATAAACTGGTATCACATTGCACTGATACGAACTTGATACACGCGTTAGCTATATCGCTGCCGTAACGTATTAAAACAGGTAACCTTCTTTTATTTTTAGCGCACGTTTTATGTACTCGGAGTATCTCGCAAAAAAATTAAAATTCAGTTCTTGCTTACATGGAAGCGTTGATGCTCTTAGCCAGAAGGTGCATTTAAAAAAATGTCCTTTCTCCATTTTAAATGGGAAATTTTCGACCAGTCGATGAATTACGTTTGTAATTTTTGACTAGTCGATGAATTATACATACATACGAAGAAAATATTTCCCCAACGAATCTAGTTTTCTAGTAATGAAATTCTGCAATATTTTCGCAGCATCGAGTCCAGCAAAATTGCAATTCCGAAAGTTATAATTTCACATATCGATGCAATTTATCACTTTGCGAAAAAGATGCTTTGCTTATGTCGCATAAGAAAACTTGTACATTTACTGTATGAGACACGAGAGACGAATATTCGAGAAAACTTGTCCCGACATCTGCAAGACATTTAACAATCAAAGTTAAAACAGACTTTTAAAAGACTTCCGAGTATTACGTCTCGGCTCGTCAATTTCCTTATTCGTCCATACAAAAATCAAAAGCGAAGAACAGAATAACAAATTGGAAAATTATGCAAGTTATGAGAGGTCAGGAAAAATCTACGGAAGTTACGTAGATGATGTTTATGAACGGTGAAACGTTATTGTTAAGATTAAATATCGCGCAAGTATCACGGATATTGCATGCGAAAAATGTTCCGTGAATATTTCAAAAAACAAAAGAAAACGCATATTATGTAGGAGAGTAAAAAAGAGATATAAAAGCACGATAAATTTACGAAAGAATAAAAACACGAAAAAGAAGTAATTTTCTTAAGAGTATCAACATTTAATCTTCGTACATGCGATGAATAGTTTAAATAATTTAATTACGTAGATATCTTAAGGAATCTTAAGTATAGAAAATTCTAATTTCCGGCAAAATTTAATCAACTGAACGTAATCGAAACTTTCTGCGAGTTCGCCAATATGAACGAAATAATGCTGGAACGCGTCGGTATATTAAAGGATGGTTTATTGTTCTATCGTGAAATAAATATCACGGAGTTGATTAACAAAGCAATATTGTCGAACCTTTTCGTGTTAGAATTAAGAAATACGACGACGTATATCTTAAATAATCTTCACGTTAATTTCACGTTAATATCGGATTTCATTGTAATCGTACACGTGGATCGAGGATGCGATAAATTAGTCAAAGTGCAAAAAGATCGAACATAGATGGGACAAAGATTATAATCTATTAAAACTGTCACAATGTAAATGTTAATTTCAAGATAAAAGGCAATCAGTAAGCACGAATTGTTTTACAATGAGAATTCTTACAATGAGAATCGAATTAACGTCCACTGAAATTGTTACATTTTTTGCTGCCGTACAAGTTAGTTAATTTCAGTTTCGCGAAAATCTAATTTTTCCAGTATTCCAAAGTTGCTATGTGCAAGTGTATAGATCTACTTTTTGCATATTAATAGATAAAAATGATTCGAAAGTCACGTTTCCATACCTTGGACTTAAGAAAGAAAAATAAAACATAAATAACATTAAAATAATTGTGAAATCAATAAACAGAAGAAGTATAGACTATAGATATCGAAATAGAATGATATACAGGGTGGTTGGTAACTGGTGGTACAAACGGAAAGGGGGTGATTCTACGCGAAAAAAGAAGTCGAAAATATAGAATAACAATTTTTCGTTTGAGGCTTTGTTTTCGAGAAAATCGACTTTGAATTTTCGTTCGGTACGCGTGCACTTTATCACGTCTGGTTATAACGGATCTCACTGTAGCTCGTTGTCTCGATGGAAAAATTAAAAAAAAAAAAAATTTTTTTTAATTTTTATTCTATATTTTCGACTTCTTTTTTCGCGTAGAATCACCCCCTTTCCGCTTGTACCACCAGTTACCAACCACCCTGTATAAATAGAAAGAAGTGTCAGATATTTTATAATTGAAAAATGACTGAAACAGAAGCCTCGTCGAAAAGAGACATTTATTACGCAATAATCTAATATTAGAATAATTGATCGTATTCGGACGTCGATACCATGCGATTCTAATTTGATAAAAGGTACGTTAAAAACGAGTTAACTTTAAAATTATCACATAACTTTTGAATATATCATGCAGAAACTCTGGAAGTAAATAGTGCGCTGTTGTTAGTTACGTTAGTACCACTAACTTAGTAGTCTCGTGTTACCATGCATACATAACTGATATTAATTAAAAGTTTCCAGAAGTCCCTCTTTACAAAATTTTTCAAACTCTTCTCTATGTGAACTAAAACCCGCAGGTTAAATGATTTATTTATAATAACGTAGTAAATAAAGGTGGTTTTATTTACAAATTAATTTTTTCTGGTAATTTACCTATAATAGAAGAATATATTTAAAAATTCTCTCTGTTCTGATAATGTTAGGTAATTGTCTACGCTTAAGATTTTGTTTAAGATTTTTAAAGAAGAAAGTGAGAGTCGACGTCCTTGTTCATATTTATATTATCAATGGACAGATATAAATAACGTTATCTAAGAAATAAGTACTTTATTTGATTAATTAAAATGCAAATAATAATTGCAAATAACGTATTTAACGAAATAACATGTTAGAGATAAAAGAGTCGATTTCCTACAACCTTTTATAGAGTACATATTCCTAAAATGTAGTTGTAAATAATTTTAAAATATTTGTAAGGTATGTATTTTACAGCTGTAATGCGAAAAATCAAAGATAAAATTCAACAGTTAAAGGGAGAGCAAGAAGAAGAAAGAAATGTAAAAATTTCCAAACTTTTCATAAACGTATTTTGCATTTAGAATTAAACCACGTTTAAAGATTTAATTTGTTCTATCGAGAACATTACGCGTTTTAATAATACGTGACTACCGTGCCATAAGTTATTTAATTAAACTACTCTGTAATTTAACAAAACGCAACAGAAAAAGAAAGAACAATTTTAATTAAAATTTACCATACTCATAGTTGACGATACAATGCAAAACATTTATACAATCTACAATACACAATTAAGGCGATATACACTTTTATCGATTAAAATATAATTATTTTTTAATTAAAATCCTGTCTTCTTATCAATGATTAGCGACACGCAGAATCTATCCGATAAATGCCAAAATGTACACCTACATAAAGATTACATATATTCTATTAAAAAGCACCAATGGAAAAAGTTACGCTTATCGTTAAAAGTATTAAAGCTTTCGTGTTCAACTTAATCAGGGTTATGCACCAAATGCTCTCATTTAGTACTCTAATAATGGAAAGTATATGCCATGAAATTCAAGGTGAATCGATTGAGGCCTTAATACATCCGAATTATTTAATCACATTAATTTTAATCAAATTAATTAGGGTGTCCTAAATAACTTTGACGTTCCCATTTGAACGAGCACACGGCTGATTAGTTTGAGGACAAAAAAGAAATGATATACGCATGACACACAATACATGGTTAAGCCTATCACATCGATCGTCCACTTCGTTGCTGACCGGTGATAGCTAAAGTAAATGTCAAATCCAATTTACGTCTTTCAATTATTTTCATCTTAATTCGTTTTCGGGAATATTTAAATATATACAACTAATAACCAATATATATTTCGTTTTCTATGTGCTTTAATTTTCGTATTTAAATTGTTTATTAATGCGTTAGCTCTACGGAGCAATATTTCTTATAAAACCGTATTTACTTTATGTATCGAATTATTTCGCATGACCTTTATCTATGTTGTTTCAATATCTTCGAATTTGAATTTAATTCAATAATACTTCTCCAAGAAACTAACCTTTCTAATATTTTTTAATATTACGAATTCATTCTTATTTCTTAATAAATATTAAGTCTATTATAAATATCATAAATGTCAGCAGGCTATTTGTGAAATTAAGAAAATTTATAAAAACGTAATATTTCTACGCAATAAAAACACAAAAAATTTAACAAGTATCACAATCTCATTACTCCCATAATTCCATGTAATCAACTAACGGTTTTAAATTTGCCATCCCTCTTATTCTTTTTTATTATTGGGAAAATATATTTTATATTTCAAACATTAAAGAAATGCAGACATCACGAGTAGAGACACGATTAATTGTTAAGTAGGTTACATGTGATATGCATGTTCATAAATTAATGTACAAAGAAAAATTGGATTTCTAAAATCACATGGACCCTCGTACACTTGTAGCTCATACAGCGATCTCATAAAATTTCGAAAGAAATGTAATGAATACACAATCGCGCAAACTACTTAACTTTACACAACCTGTCCTTAACAACTGTCGAGATATAAACATTTACGCGAGAAAAGCTTCTTATTTCATAAAATGAGTTACAGACGCTGCCAAGCCCCTTATTACAAGCTTAACCAAAAGGGAGGTAACTCTCGTCTCATGAGAGTCGAAACTTAAACGTAGAAAATATAATTGCAAGCCACAGAAACACTCACTCGTCAATTTCCTCCTCTTCTAGTAGAAGACTCATCTTTTCACTTGCGTGACTTTATTCACTGTAGGTGTCGACTCGAGGAACAAAGCTCAACTCAATCTAGGGGTGTAGTCCTTTCGATGATCCTCCGCAGGACTATACTTGCAGAGATGATAACGCTATCGTACACGTTGCGCGCGCGCTCTTTCTCCTCACCGCATCAACATCCTTTTCACAGTGTGACATTTTCGCCTTAAGAGAATGACGTGATGTTTGAAAATGCGCCGCTAGGTGGCCCGCTTTCTCATTGGCGCACGTAGTACGGCTACATTTTTGTGCGCCAATTACAAATCCCTAATAACTCACGGCTAATATATAAACTGCGGATTTTCATGCACATGCGTACTTTTATAACGCTAATTAAATAAACGAAGTCTAAGTAAAAATCTATTACATCCACTGGATATTATAATAACTATTATACTTGGGATATTTTGCACTTATATTTTTATATTTTTGCATATTATGTGGATTTTAGCAATTGTGAATTTTCTATAAATCTGCAGTTTACTAATATATTACCATTCTGTTTATGTACGAAGATGATTTGATTATATCACGTACTTTAAACAAAATTTATGTAATATGTATAACATATATAGCATGTAGTTAAAATGCTGCATAAAATGTGCTTGTTAATCATTTCTCACACAGGTATAGAGATTAGAACATTATGTTATAAAATTGTATCTCTTTTTCTTATAAAAATATCGTTACATTAATAAAATGGTAATTTTTGAACTTACAAAATAAAAATGCTATTATACACTATTTATTATTTGATATGTAAAATGTTATCTACTTTTTAAGTAGCAAAATTAACTATTCAAATCAGTGAATGATTAAAGGAATTATTGTTAACCAGTTTGATAGATTCAAATAATTAGAAACGTGAATAACTACTACTTCTTTTCGTATAAATTTAATTCGTTGAAATAATTCCTTAAATAAGAAGTGGTATAGTAATTTATAATAAATAAAATGAATAAAATTTCCATTCCATTTGATTGTTATGTATTATAATAAGATTATGTAAAAAGCGGTAATAAGAATTTCACAGTACATTCTTGAACGAAAATATATTTTTTTTAATAAACGGTAACAGCTCTTACATAACGAAAACAAAATATAACTTAATAAACTTTAAATATAACTTCTTTATTAGGGTACATAATTAAACACTTTTTCATATAAACAGGATCAGGGATTATTATTTTACTCAAGGATTACTATATTTTCAGGTAAATATACGAGGTAAATGCGGTATCATGCATCGATATTACTGTCACAAACTGCGTTTATTTTTATCATTAATGTATATTATTTATTATAAATAAGTTAGAAACATTGATCTCATTTTGGGCGTGGTAGGTGTTTACATTTTATACACACAGAAAGAATACTCAACATATTATGCTTTCAGAAAAATGTATACTTTTGACAAAAAATGATTTACAAATGAACTATAGCCACAAATTTGCGCGCCACTCGCACATTCTTGAATCAGGCGAAAGAAAGCCTGTTCGTCTCAATCAATTTTTATCTTTTGTTAAAATGTTTCATGCATTCTGCATACATATCATACATCTAAATTCATTCTCTCACTCCCATTCTTTCCCCTCTCTCTCTCTCTCTCTCTTCCTCTCTCTTTCTCTCTCTCTCTCTCTCTCTCTCTCTCTCTTTCACCACTCTTTCCCTTTCTGTCTTCCCTTTTCTGACTCTCATCCTCCTCTCCTCCCTCCATTTCTCTCTTTCTTTCATTTTTACTACCGTTTGTCTCACTTTGAATACACATTTATTTCTTCTCCCTCACTCTCTTTAATCACACACTCTCACTGAAAACCAAGCAGTATTATTAATATTATATTATTATTAATATTATTATTATTATTAATATTATTATATTAATATTATTATTACTAATATTATTATTATTATTCAATATTATCTGTTATTATCTCTTAATATTATATTTTATTCAATGTATTTATATATTTTTTCTTTCATATAAACTCAGTGTTTCAACCAAAGTGGGTATGACATACGCTGCCCAGTGTGCGTGGAGTGTTAGCAGTATCAGGGTTAGACATTCAGGATATATGTGTCCAGACGTCATACCCTAATTCACTGATGTGACCAACACCATAAAGTTTATTGTGCAAGTACTCTCTAGGTTTGTGTAAAGCAGTTTCTATCACCTTTATACAAATATTCTTTCGGCAGAACATCAAAAGGTGGCACAAACAGCAATTAATTGAACCATTAGAGAATACAAGCAGTGGGCAGCGCGCTAGCCAGCATGAGCGAGCGCAGGCAGTGAGCAGTTCATACATACATACACTGTAATCTGGATACAATGCGAACTAGGGCCATACGTTCTTAAACCATGTCCCTAGATGCGCGATGCTGTGTCAATAAGCGAGGGCTGGATGAAAGGAAAACCAGTGTTGTAATTAAGACTTTTATGTCGTTCGTAAATTGCAGACTTATAACTGTATGGTATGAGATCGCAGCCCTCACGTTTTTTACACAGCCTACGGAGAAAAAAGACAGCAGAAGTATCTGCAACCTTTCACCTCCTAAATTACCTAAAATCACATCAAACAGATGTTTTCTAATAATTTCTTAATATTGAAGGGTGGTAAAGTTTCCTTCTTGTTGGTTTTACGTTATTTTCTTCAATGCTAACCTATGTTTCATTTTATATATTATATATAACAATATTTATACGATGAATTATGAATTTGAGTCACATGCAGAAAGAACTTTGACTTGCTTCTGGCACAGATAAAAAAACACTTTGGCTTTTTGCATCTAAGAAAGGACTGCAATAAAAACACCACACTAGTAAATGGCACTAAAATTGCTCTCACTTGTGTCACCGACTACTTGTGATTAAAAAGCATTTGTCCTTCTTCTCTTCAGTTTCTTGCTGAGATCTCTTGATTTGAGATGAACACTTGGACAGACATTTTATGGCATGGCTGCACTCTATCTTATACGTTTATTGATGTGTTGCTCGTGGTATTATTATATAAAAATTAGACGATTACGCAGTCAGCCAGGCATGATTGACTAAACTAATCTATAAAAAGGTAATAAATTCAACAAATAGAGTACGAAACTAAATCAATTTGTTGGTATTGACAGTGAGAAGGTTAGGAAAGAACGTATAACGCTCAGATTTAGGTCCATATTTGTTCATCGCTGTTACCTCCGTTATAAATTTTACTAATCAATAGTTGGTACACTTGTAATGGAGCAGCGACAGTACGCTGATGGCACCACAAATTACTGTTCATTTTCTGCCTTTTTCGTCTTTCCCATTTCTAACTTAACAGAGTTCACACTGATACCTTGGTCAGGGTATAAGAAAAATTCTTGAGTCCATCCTGAATTTTGTGTATTGCCATCTAAACCAAATTATACTCTTTTAAGTTTAACTGCAGAATGGTGTCTTTCACTGCTGCAAATACAAATCTGATGTTTTCTGTATCTGTAAGAGAAAACAAGTGTAAACATTTATAATTTATGAACTTGAACAATAATAATGTAGTTAATCAGTTAATTAAGCAAAAAGCATTAGTGACCATTAAAAATTGTTTAGAAACGTTGAAACTTTGAGTAATTAATATCTTTCATTGAATAGTAATACAACAGTATATGAAAAATCAACTTACCCTTAAGTGAAGGGTGAGAATAAGTTTGAAGTTCATACACATGCAACATGCAATTTTTATCTTCTATATATAAAAATTCACAAAAACACTGACACATATATGATATAATTTATATTATAGGAATCATTAAAGAAATTAATTATATTGCAGAATGATATATTTAAATTAAATAACTGAAGCACATAAATTTATAACAATCTCTATAATCCTTATCACTGACAATTGAACATAACAAATTAGAGAAGTTACAATTAATTGCAGAAATTTTATAAAAGTATATATAATAGAAAATAAAGCTATATATGTAATGCAATAGTTATCACATGCCATTGAAGAACAAAGTATGTTCCACACTCCCACAAACGTGAAATATACACTGCTTGAAACAATTAGGGGACTGCTCTTACAAAGTATTCTGTTACATCGATCAAGCAAATAGAAGTAAAGAAATCTTCCAGGCTTGATATATTGAAATGTTACTCGTATGATTCTGTGATAAGAATTGACTTCAAGATAATAATTAAACAAAAATGTACAGACACAAAAAGTAGGTATAAAGATCAAAATGAGTGGAATATCATCCTTTAATTATTTTCAGCAGTGCGTTATTGTTTTACACATTTAACTGTGCTTTGTTAAATGAATTACAGAAACCTGTTATTGAAAGAATGCATAAAATTCTTTAGTAGCATTTTTTAAAATAAAATAAATTTGTTTAACTAAATTTAGAAACTTAAGAAATTATTACATTATGATCAAACAGTATGTGCAAATAAATATAATTTGTATAACCCATGCATTAAAACTTTGTGCAGAGCATAGTATTCCTTCCAATGACCTTGTAAGTTTAGCACTTATGAATTAAAATTAAAACCAGTTATGAAATTGATCATACTAATCTAAGTTCTGTTATATGGTATTCTGCATGATTAAAATATATTATATCTTATGATAACTGTTTTGAATTTCATTAATTAAATAAAAGTACTTTCTTTTACTAGTGAAATAACATGGTATTACTGAAAAAAACTACTTTACTCAATCTGTAATACTAATAAACCAAATATTTTTTTTATTATGTTTCACTGCATTTCACTTCAGTAACAATTGATTATTATTGATTATTATTATTGAAATGATTTATGCGTGAACAATATTATGCAGGGAACAGATTGGCAGTCTCAAAATTTTGCACACAGAATATGTTACTCTATTATTACTTCTGATTTCCAACACATGACTAAACATTAATAGTCATTTTGTAAAAAATCTGTATATATTCGCAATAAAAGAAACACATTAAAGATCATATGTAAATGCAAAAATTGTCCTTTAGGCAAGATTAAATTCTTTAAGTGCAGTTTGCATAATTGTATCTTTAACGGCACAAAATACAAGCTTAATGTTTTCCGTGTCTGATGAATAATCCCATAAGCGCAGCATGCAATAATAAACCACATTTTAATATTAATATCAATTTGAAACATCAAATCAGACAGAAAATCAATCTAATAGTATGTTTAGATTATTAACTATGATGAATAATAAATATTCAAAAAATAGGTAATTAAGAAGTTTTTAAAATTAAATTGCACAATAGTATTAGTTTTTGACACTATAAAATAGATTGATTTTCCTGAAGTAAATAACCATTAAGATAAGAATTACGCACCTGCTGTAGAATATAGGCAACATGCAAATTATCTTACACAACATACATAAAGTTAAGAAGCAAAAACAAATGCACATTAGCATCAATTACTAACAGCCTACCTGTGGCACACGTAAAGTGTGAATATATAATCTTCTCAATATCTGGATTCAATTCGACAAACATCTGTAAAATGAATTCTCTAGCAGGTATGGCATCTCTTTGTGGGCCTGTGAAATATATAAGCAAGCATACGAATTGACAATTACTTCTATTTATATTTATTCAAGCACATACTATCTTTTTTCTCCCAATTCAATTATGTAATATCAGTGGGATATTATTTTAAAATCTGATTGAAACCAATTCAAATATTAATTAATATTAATAACATAAAATTACAAGACTTATACTACCTATAATAAAATACTTTTAGAACACAAAAATATAATAATAACAGAAAACTAAAATTAATTTCAATTATTTTACTACAATATATAAACTAATATACATTAAAATGATATGTAAAGATTAAAGAGAAAATTAGATACAGAAGGTAAAAATTATGTTTTCATGGAGAAAAAAAAATTTTTTTTGGATGTTGAAACTATTATCAAATCCACTTTATCTGGTTTACTAAATCAATGAAGTTTATATCCAAATCCAATAAATACTGAAGGACAAATTATTCAATTAGTTCTATTAACTCTCATAGAAACCTTTTAAAGCTATTATCAGTCAAATACAAATCTCTTATGTAAGCTTAATATATGTTTTCATTTTATCAGATTAAGAAAATATAACACATTTTAATTAGATTATTTAAATTAGATCTAATTAGATACACCTGGAAAGTTCTAAGGAATGTTTATGTCAAAATGCTTTGAAATCAATTGTAAAGTAAATAAATTTCCCTAAAGTAAAGCTAAAATCTCTATTTATGTATGTAAGTTGTTCTGGTATGGTTTTATGGAAAAGTTGTATCACTTATTATTGATAAAATGAATGAAAGGTAATGTCGAAGTACAGAAAATAGCTGTTCTATAATAAAGAAAGGGTTAAGCTTTAAGGATACAGTTACAACTTTATGATGTATAGTTACTGGCTCAATTTAGAAAATTCTCTACAAAACATCTACAATTTCTGCCATGATGTGTTATATTTAAACAGACCTGTCGCACACGTGAAGTGAGAGTAGCACATGCGGTCAGGATCAGGATTCGTACTGAGATACACCTTTAAGATGAATTCCCTTGCTGGTACATCTTGTTGTTTAGGGCCTATACCATACAACTTGTTCACTTACTAATAATAAACTGAATAGTATGCTCCAGAGCAATGCGAAATAATTCTAAGCCTGATTCTCTGAACATATTGACAATTCATCCGAAGGTGTTTCATATTTCACATTTTATGATATACTTAATAATATTATGATATTATAACTTCTATATTACTTTAAGAGATAAAGAATCATTTTTATTAATTTTAATAAATATAAATAAAATTTTTAATAGAAACACAATATTGACTGAATAATTTATAAGAATGGGAAAGATATAAATTTACTAAATATTTTAGGGGAAGTAAATATATAACTTATACGAGAAGTATCAGTACGAGTAAAAAATATTTTTTTCAATTGATTCGAAATGTTATTAAAGAATTTTCACCAAGTTCGAACCTATCTATACCCTACTGAATTAATCGTTTAGAAATTATTTCCTTTTTTATTTTATTTGCGAAAGTTTAACTTCTCTGCGATATTTTTTAAAACATGGTAATCCAATTTATTTTTCTATTTATTAAAGATAAAATACCGTATGAAAAGTATTTCCAAATCACTAGTAGCGAATTATAAAGATTTAATAAAAATGGATTAAAAATCAAATATCTATGTATAATGTTGGAATAATTATATTAACTAGAAATATAAAAATTAAAAATCTATTTGCAATGTTCAATAATGGAATTGTCTGCTGTGTTTTGAAAAATTAATTCATCTTCCTGAATAGAATAAAGAAATATAATCATTTCTGAAGATAAAATTCATTCTAAACCGAGTATATTAAAATTAACAAAGATTATCAACCTTTATTAGTAACTTATTGAATTTTATTATGTGTTTGTATGAGAACTTTCTATGTAAAATCACATCTCGAATCAACTGGTAGATTTTCGTTTACACATAATGAACAATAGTAAACATCTAGTATATTACATACGATGTTGTACGTATCAATCTAAAGATTCACAAACATTAATAAGTTTAATGTTGTGAATGTTGTTATACAGTATAATTTCCAAAAGTAAATATTAGTGTTATATACCTACCATTATATTCAGGAAAATAGTCAACAAGATGAGAGTACATAATCTTCTCCTCGAGCAGATCTTTCTTGTTTAGGAACAGAATAACAGAAGACTGTTGAAACCAAGGATATGTAATAATTGTTTTGAACAAAGCCTTACTTTCTTCCATTCGATTCTGGAAAATGGTAATAACAAGTTAGAATGATATGATTTAGTTAATGATTTATATGGGTAAACTAAAAAATACGAGAAAGAAATATTGTAATAGTATTTACCTCATTTTCCGATTCAAACAAAATTTGATCATATTCACTTAAAGCTACTAAAAAGATGATAGAAGTGACATTCTCGAAACAGTGGATCCACTTCCTTCTTTCTGATCTCTGTCCACCAACGTCTACCATCCTGTAAAATATACTTATGTAATATTGTTCATCTTTTCACTTACGACTTAAATATTTGCTACAATATTAATCAAACTAAAGCGCAAACTGTTATCCGATATTTATCAATTTGTTAAGTGCGGTTTGTAAATAATTCCTAATTTCACATTCAGAATTTAAATTACTCGTACGATTCATTAGTCAAATGTCAAATGTAATATTTACAAAATGATATTTTCTGAACAGAAATTTCATGGAAAAACATGCAAACAATGAGCTATTTAAAGCAAACGAAGGATAAAAATTGAAGAGAAAAAAAAACAAAAAAAAAAAGAAAGGAGAACGAAACAGGAAGAATCAGCTATAAAATATGTAGTAAATAACATAATCCTGTTTTTTTTTTTTTTAATAAGAAGTTATCTACGTGTTCACTCACCTTGTCAATTTTTAAGGTACAAATAGTAAATATTACTATTATTACGTTACGTTATCAATTATAACTTATGAATTACCTGCTACTTCTATTTTACCTCTGTAACTTATAAAGTCTATTTCTATACGTGATAACTTACGTATAAGAGAATATTATTTACATTACAACAAATCGCGATAATACTTAAGAAACTATATACGATCGAGAGAAAAAAAAATGATTAACATAAATAAATGGTATTGCGATAATGTACAGACAAAAAATACATGACATGATAGAAATAAAATAAAAGTGTCTACCCGTATTAAAAAAAACTCACACAGGTATTTTGATACTAATCCATTACTCCAGGTTAGTACGATACTAAGTTAGTATAGTATACTTCTAAACGTATAGTCAAGTTCAAGTAATGTGTGTTAGTACCTAAATATGATGGAGTCCAGATCAAACGGATATTCTATAATGCCAGTAGTAGGAGCTCGAGCCCGAAGAATGTCTTGTTCGGTAGGAAGGAAGTCAGGCTTTTCGATACGTTCTAGGTCACTAAGATAACTGCAAAACAAACGAAGCCACAGTCTGATAGTGCATGCCCATGCATGTATTAAAGGTGATTACGAGGAGAGGAATATCGCAAAACATTTGACACATGCTCGTTGTCCCCAGCCTGTAAGAATTCACTCAAATGCAAAGTTCATTGATTTATTCTTACAGTTTTATGACACAGTAACTGACAGTGGGACAGTTTACATTGTTCACCGCAAAGCTATTATGTTCCTTGTAAATAAATACGATTGATCGAGAGAAGACCGTGTGCGTCCATACTCCGCTAGAAGAGGAACACCTTGCGTTGTGTCTTCTCTCCGCATACAGAGCACGAAATTTTCTCGTCGTCGCGAGAGACGAAATTTCGTACATGGGAACTTAGCACCACGGCACGTCATAAAACCGGAGGTATCAATGGAACTCGCGACACGCCAGTGAGAAAGGAGAAACGAAACGAATGATGGATTCCATGTACAATGAAATCGGTGAGTCACAATACATGCAGCCACGATGCAGAAAGAGTCCAATGTAAGTAGATCACAGGCACAGGCAGCGTCTTCCTTTGCATGGCGAGACATACCTAAATCGAATTTCTTCCAAGTCAAAAGGATATTCAATTATACCAGTAGTAGGCACTCTCACACGAAGAATGTCCTGTTCTGTTGGGAGGTAGCCCCTTGCTGCGACTCGATCTATCTCCAATAGGTAACTGAAACATCATGTTCTCAATACCTGATACACGGAACATCTGGCATTCCCAAATATTATAATCTCGTTCAACGAACAAATATCGAATCAATCAGATATCGAGTAAACCATTCACATGAGTAAATGGATCGCTTATTAAATAGAAACCTAGCAGTCGGTGCAAACCTTCAACGTTCCATCAAATATTTCTCTACAACGGATTCTTCATATTTAGACGTTACACGCGTTTAACGTTTCACACAGGCCTGTACTTGGCGGGTACGTATTCGACTCGTTTAGGGGCCGACACGTTGGGACTGCTAACCGAACAATGACGTCGAGTGGAACGAGGTGAAAAAAAGATACGCTCTCCTCAGGGGCAAGTAGATGGCAAAGACACGTCCAGACGGTACTTACTACTTAGCGGAGTCTGTGAGCTGATATTCTCGCCTGCGATCGTAACACTCTTGGATACCACTATCCGCCCATAAATCTTTGATTGCTTCTACGTATGGACTTTCAAAGGTTGTAACTGTCTCGAAGTCCACGCTTCGCACGAGTTCTGCTTTTTCCTAGGATCGCATGGAAACAACACATTTTTGAGTTGCACTTGGTTACCATAATTAACACGGGGAGAATGGAGCCCAGGGTCACCGATAAAAATACTCACTATATTCGCAGATGAGGCGTACTGGATCTTGAGGAGGTCCATCGCCCGGATCATGGACTGCATGGCCATGAAAATGTTTTGGTACACGAGTTTAATGAACCCCCTCTTGTCATCGTCCGAGTAACCAGACCCGTGGATGATTCTCATCTGTTTAATGAAGGTGGATTTGCCGGATTCACCAGTACCTGTAACAAGTTTATGAATCATTAACGAGCGAACGTTGCCGAGGTAATCGACTTTTTCTGGGTTACTCGTACTTTCACGATTCGGCTTAATCGACCGATGAATTTATAAATTTCATTCATACGTAACGAAGGTATTCTATCGCGTGCGTTACGTTTGCCATTACGTATTATTAGGATAAATCGGTTAAAGCTGTGTATTTACTGGAACAAATGTTACCAGATAGTACGTATGTGTGAAATCTGTCTGTGAAACGTGCGATGTACCAGTGCTGTTCTGTAGCGGTAATTGCAATCAATTTATTTCTTAAGAAAATAATCATTTTTCTAGAAATAAGCTTCGATAGAATGTAAATACACCGTTGGCTATTTTGTACAAATGGCTTTCCACTGTTTTCTTTTTCTCTGGTTACTTTATTACAAATTATCGTGTCGTACGTAATACTAAAGGCACTAAGCAAGGTAAAGTTTGCCATTTTTCAGCAAATGTACGTATAACGATTAGGTGTCTTAATATTTACAGCCAACAATGTACTGTGATGTATCTTTGTGGTCAATTTGATGAATCAATTTAATAACTCAGTAAGTAGATTCCGTCAGATAATTAGGAAGTAACGAACCACAGTTAAAAATTTCATTCACCTATTTCCACGGCTATTTATAGAAATATCGTCTTGTAATAATTACGAGTTCCGGAACGAATAGTTCGCTGTACGAACTGATAAATATAACACTTACAATCACAAGTTTTTAAGACATTTTAATTTGAGACATTTCCAAAAAAGAGATCCATCTTTTTTCGGGATTATTCGATATTATTGGTATCCGCGTAGCAATTCAATTGAAAATGCAATTATTTAATTATATCAAAAATAGCAGGACCTATGTCAAGAATTTTCAAATTTTAGGATGTCGATCCTCGATTGATGTCGTAATAAATAATCAGAGTAGGTTTTACTACATTTGGTCTAGGTTTCTTTCAGAATATTTAACGTTACTTTGTATTCTATGTTTAAATAAAAAATCCTATATCACGTAGAGTGCAGAATATAAATAAAAACAAAACACTAAAATTAAGTAACTTTAATTTTTAGGTCCAATTCCATGGCTGGGTTTCGTCTCGTTCAAGTTATCTAAATTCAGCACACTTGAAACGTTTCTTCGGGTTTTAAACGAAGTTAGAGTTCTCTTAGCCATTCTTTGTTATTTCTTCAACTAAAAAGAAAAATGGTTATTAGATAACGTTCTATTTCCAGCGTCGACCTTCTCTTAATTATTATACGAGTTCTCTAAGCTAAGTCGACTTTTACCCAACTTTCGGTTTAATCGTAGCGAGCAAATCATCGACCGTTTTTGCAAACATTCTAAGACGATTTTTATATTCTTTTTTATGTCTTATGGCCAGCTTCGGATGTTTTTACGACGTTTTCAGGTATTCATTTTTCATTAAGTATCCAGTCGGAGCTACTTGCCACTCGATACTCAACGATTCCGAGCCGATTAATTCGACTTATATCGACGTTTATGTAATCGAGGCTTTAAAATCGTTATGTGTGCCGAATTTTTTCTGCGAATGCAAATCTAAGGTTATGTAACGAAAGGAGCGTAAAAAGCATAAACAAAGAATTTTGGTGTTAACCAATAGGCTACCAATAGCAATTAAAGCAAGTAGCACGGTACTGCGTGTTAAGTAACGATATTTGTGCTCGTACACAAGCAGCGTACAACAATCAAACACGTAAACTCAATTATTATACGCCGCCACACTTTGTCAAATAGTGCGTCGTAAACTGCATTAAAGCAGAATCGAATAATTTGAAAATATCATCGATACTTGTGCGATCAAAGAACGAGAGAAAGTATCGATTGTAACAAAGCGCTGGTGCTCGCTATTCGATAATTAATACAGCGATCCAGTTACTCGTTTCTGCCTCGTATCTTGGTGTCTGAAAGGGAAACAACTGAAAAATAGGTAATATTGAGCCGTCCTGCTTCTATGTACAAACCGTTCCAATGACAAATATCGTATTACATTATCACTCGTTAATAGAATACGGATGTACGGCTGTCTACAAACATTACGAGTTATTAACGGTTGCGTAAGTTACTCGGCGGGTCGCATATTAATACTTGCATTTGCATGATCCGCGTTGCTCGGTTCGTAGCAAGAAACGGCCAAAGTTCCCGTGAGAACACGTGGACGACAAAAGCCGGCCCAACGATTTTCCAAGCGACAGCTACGCGTATCGAGAATCGAATCGACGCCGAAGCGTGGTTCGAGTTGGCCGACCTCCGCCGACCTCCATCGCTCGTTCGACAATTTCCGCGCAGCGGCCGATGCGCGCCTCGTGCTTTTCCGGGTCGCCGGCGGAAGCATACGAACATCTACGACGAAAAACCGAGCCGCCAACCCGAAATGGGAAGTGACACCAACACCAGGGACGTACCATCGTCTCTCTTCTTCCCTGTATCCTTTCGTATCCGATTCTTTGAATTACGTGAAATTTCATAAAAATACCGGCTCATGTCCTTATTTCTCAACAGTATTTTTTTCTGTCAGGTCCATTCTGTGTTTTGGCCATACGATAGAGTATAAAAATGACAGGAAATTTAATGTTGAAGTTTTATGTTGGTGTATTATGAATTTCAGTAACTTTTGCACTCAGACAATCTTTTACCGGATTAGCAACGCTCGTTTTGTAAAGTTACATTTCCTTTTTATACTTCTCGTTTTATAAATTTTCTTCTGGTCGCCATTGTACTAATTTCTTCTTCTCTCTGCGTCTATTTGGATATTACTCGGGTCTAATTAATTAGTATGTAAATGCTACAATAAATACTATGGTGTGGTTTTGCGGCCACCGTGGATAATTACGTTAAGACATTCAATCAGAAATTAACCTACGGAATCACTTTTGTAAAATATTTTTACGTCATAATTGCAGTTGGAACTTTCGAAATTTATTATATTATAGTTTAACATATTTTCTGTTGAGTTTACTAGTTTCAGTTAATTATGTCTGCGGAATATGCATTTCTCTTTAACACAGCAAAAACGTAGTCAGAGATTTTATTAAAATTTTAATTAAAACGTTTCGTTATTAATTTTTTTAACTAATAATTTTACACGCTTGTTGCAACGATTTTTCTACGAATTTGCAAAACTCGCGCACGGCTACTATAAGAATAAAAATTACTTTGTGCTATCCTTTTTTCGGGGGGGTTTTAAGTTTCAAGCAATGTCTTCATATATGTACAACGAAAAATCATAGTGACGTAAATAAACCGTTATTTAATATTCCAAATAATATTCTGTGTTTATCATTATACAAATTTATATTTTTTCAGGTCATAAAGACACATCGCGGCAGAGAATAAAGTTATAACTAACTTAATTATAAAAGTAAAACCACGATACTTTTAAGAGCTGAAATATACGATAAAATTCTCAATATTTTCATTTACATCGTTATGATTTTCAGCCTGCCATATATTGTTCGAATTTACTTATTAATGATAATAAACACCTTCCAATACATCGATAATGAACAGAAAATTACACGTAAATCGTTGCGGAATAATTTGAAGGAGAGAAGAATCCAACGAAAATTCAGCGAGGACTCTACAATCGAATTAATACGAATTTCAGTCGAACTTTCGAGTCACAATTTCGCTGTAAATAGTCGATGCTATGATATCTCGCAGCCGCTGCTATAATGGAGCAATAATTCGCTCATAAACTAACACTATCAGCCGTTGCAACTAGTATATACCATTTCTTTTCCTCTTTCTTGCTAATAATAACGCCGGCATTAAATAGGTTGCAAGCCGATTAATTCGACCCTTATCGGATCATACGCTCGGAAGTGTGCAAATTAATTTTTTCCGCAAGGAGTTGCTCGCCATTTAATCGAACCGTACTTTAAGTGAGCTGTTCGATTTGATAATCCATGAAATTATCCTTGTCATTCTCGTTGTAGATTGTCACCTGTATAAACTGCCGATCCGTTCGTTTACACCTCTTTGCTCTTTATCCAAGTTAGCTGAAAGCTGGCCATCTAACTTTCTGCAAACGTTTCTTTACTTTATCATCGCTGGTAGCTTTTTATTCGGATAATTTGAACCAGTCAACTTGAGCAAGACGAAATATTAACCTTTGACTTGCAGTTATTATCGCAGCTATTAGCTAAATGTTAAACAGCAATTTTTCAAATCAACCTAATCAAACCAACTTTAACCACCAGTTTTCTAACACCACGAGGAACTTGGATGTTTCTTAAACTCCTCCAGTCACGTTTATGCTGAAGATTGTAACAGAATTCTATCTGATAACAAAAATTAATGTGAACTGTAACTTTAGTTGTAATTTTTCGTTAAATTATAGAGAACCTTTTGTAACCATAGAATCTGATTGTACCAGCCTCTGATTCCGAGCAACTTGACTGTAAATACAAGTACGTTACATGTGCTTGTTACGTGTACACCGAACTATATCTCAACTTACAATATTTACTTATGTTTGTATTTATCGTGTTAGGTCATTAGGTAAACGTATGGAAATATTTACACTATGTTTCGGATTTATTTTGCCGCGTGAAATTATCTTTTACCTGGTTGTATCATCAATCGAGTTTCTCGGAAGCCAAGCCGATCAACTCAACCCTTTATCAGCCTCACAATTATGCTACATACGTGTACGACTAATGTTTGTCTTTCAAAACAAATTACTCGTTTCCATAAGCTGATTCATTGCAAGAAGATAACGTAAATGACAGCAAAGTCTAAGGCAAGATTTAAAAAAGTAGTTTAGCAACATCACATTCTTGGTGTTGATCAATGTCGTTTCTCAACATCTCGGTTGCAAGACACTGTGCATGTACAATGGCTACAAAGGTTACTGCGCATACTATTGTAAATACTATCTGCACATCATAGCATTAAATATAACATCTACATAAATTTCGTGTTATTCAATGTTATACAAATTTGACATATGAGAAAATGAAAGGCATGTAAAATTTATTTAAAAAAATGCTTCGTTCAGTATCCTTGCTGTACATCCCAATGTTGCCACCTGACACTGTCTGTATTTGGTGAACAGTTAATGTTCGTCTAAGAAGCTGGTAAGGAACTCGTAAAGCATGGGGTTCAAGCGAAGAAAGATGTAGAGAAAGATGAAAGAAAAGTAAAGAATAGAAGAATGAATAGAGTCCAGACACTTGCGCAAATTGTCGTTATAAAGAGAAGCTGCTTTGTGGTGTGAACCCTATTGACCTACCATTCACGGTACAACACACAATTCTAAAATGGTACCAAATTAGATGAACCAATTATTGAAAAAGGTTGAAAATATCCAAAGAATTGAAGAAAGTACATATCCAGTTCAGAACAAAGTGGATGAAACAGGCTGAAATTTATCAGATCAGATTTAGCAGACATATGGGTCTAGAAATATGGTAAGCATTTATCGAAAAATCAATATCTTCGTATGAAAAAATTTATATAATTGCCTTGAGTGCTTAGTAACGAAGATCTGTAATCGATGTTTTATACAAATTCATTCAGACAGAGTAAAAAATATACGTGTAAAAGGACGCGTCTTTCAGTTGTTAAAAAGAAAGTGTTTCTGATTTGTTCCCCTTAATTTTGCTGAGAAAATGTTTGTATTATTCGCTTTTTGCGCGCTGGAAATATGTTTATATGAAATATGAAATAAGACAAATCTCACGATCTGTACAAGAATCACATACGAATTGTTTAGTTTGCAATATAAATTCTAACTGTATGGTATAGTTTCTAATTTGTTCCCCTGAATTTTGCTGAGAAAATGTTTGTATTATTCGCTTTTTGCGCGCTGGAAATATGTTTATATGAAATATGAAATAAGACAAATCTCACGATTTGTACAAGAATCACATACAAATTTTCTAGTTTGCGATTTAAATTCTAATTATACGGTATAGTTTCTAATTTGTTCCCCTGAATTTTGCTGAGAAAATGTTTGTATTATTCGCTTTTTGCGCGCTGGAAATATGCTTATATGAAATATGAAATAAGACAAATCTCACGATCTGTACAAGAATCACATACAAATTTTCTAGTTTGCGATTTAAATTCTAATTATACGGTATAGTTTCTAATTTGTTCCCCTGAATTTTGCTGAGAAAATGTTTGTATTATTCGCTTTTTGCGCGCTGGAAATATGTTTATATGAAATATGAAATAAGACAAATCTCACGATCTGTACAAGAATCACATACGAATTGTTTAGTTTGCAATATAAATTCTAACTGTATGGTATAGTTTCTAATTTGTTCCCCTGAATTTTGCTGAGAAAATGTTTGTATTATTCGCTTTTTGCGCGCTGGAAATATGTTTATATGAAATATGAAATAAGACAAATCTCACGATTTGTACAACAATCACATACAAATTTTCTAGTTTGCGATATAAATGTGCGCAGCTCATAGCATCGTCTGAAATACGCGCTGCATCTAACCGAATTTTCTGCCCTCTCGTCGTTCGAAAATTGATCGTCACGTACGAAACACGCCACGTTTTGATCTTCTTCATCTTCACACGATGACTCCATTTCGACTTTCTTTGCGAAGAACGCGTTCCTGATTTCGTCCCTGGATATCTACGCAAGGAAACGAAATTTTAATCGATTCTGCACTTCGGAAAATGAAAACAGAAGCGATATACTACGCGACACCAAACATAATTGCTAGAACTACATACTTTATATGTTGAAGTACGATTTCCAATATTCAGATAACATAATAACGTAGTGCGCTACTGATGAAAAAGCTACGCGATGCAGAAGACTCTGGAAACGGCGAATTTCTTTGCTCCCACTTAACGTATCTGTTTCATTTAACACGTTGAATGCCATGCTAGTTTTACAGGGATTGCCCGTGGCGTCATGATGAATTGTTTATTACGCGATACACATAATGTTGAAATATCATAAGTCCATATTTCATGTATAAATAAGACTATTTTTATATCTTTTATACTGCATTAATTTCGTCACACCATTGTAGTAACGATGGTAATAATACAAAATTTATAACTATTGACATTCGTTCAAATTATATTATATTTCTACTAATCTTGGCGCGTCGGTTATCGGTGGCTCCCACGGCGCCGTTGACGAGTAGAGCGTCGGTCACCGGTGACCCCGGTAGCATTCAACGTGCTAAAGAATGGAAGCCGCTGAAGAGTAAAACTAAAGTGGAAGTAGGAAAGAAAGCCGAAAAACCGAAATCGATCCAGCTGTAAGAGAATTAAACAGTGGAGAGTGGCGCAGAGCGGGGTCACGTGCTCGATTCTAATTGTACCTTTTAGCTGTAGGGCTCTTAGCTGTTCTCCTTGGAAAGAACAATAACACTTGCGCGCCGGTGTACGTCCCTGAACATGGTGGGGCGGCAACAAACACGGAGCACGAAACGGAGCAAAAGGTGGGGTGGCTTAACGGCGGCGGCGGCGGCGACGGCGGCGGCGGCGGCGGCGGCGGTGGCGACAAAGGAAGATGTGCAGGTGGTACACACAGAGCACGGCGCCAGCATCGCCCTCGCGAAAATCATGAATGAAAACGGGCGAGCAGCCAGCACTACTGCGTGCTATCATGCAGCCACCGCGTATGGATCTCCTCTCGTCTCTCCCTTTCGAATGCATTGGCCGGCCAACAGCTCTCTCGCGTTCTCTTTAGTCTTTAGCAAGCGTGGCGGTAGCGGCAGCAGTGCCGCTGCCTTTTGTCCGCGCCGCGCTGAGAAAAGACGATCCGCTCTCACCAACACGCCCTTCTTCGTCGCCGCCTAACTGTCGCGCGCAAGCAAGGGCAGCGTCAGTTTGCACAATATCGTGTGAACGACATCCCCCCGTTTTAAGAGGTTTATTTAGGCACCTGTATCTCATCGGCGTCGCATACCCCGGCTAAACTACTCGAATCGTTAGCACGCTTATTAGCGACAACTTCTGGCCTGCCTTGGGATACGCGGGCTACCGTGTTTCTGTACGGATGTATAGCTATAATTGTAGGAAATAAAAAATAGAGAAAGTCGAGGAGGTTATATCGAGGATGTAAAGTAAAGACATAAGAAAATGTGGAAGATTTTGTAAATTTGAGAAAGTCGATCTGTGAATGCCTCGCACGAAGAGTTACGTTGTTGTTGATGAAATGCTCTCGACACAGTTACATTCGTTTTTCTCATATTAACGCTTTGGTGCATAAATTTATTAGTAAGTTTAACCAGTAGCCGGCGATTTTTCGTAAAAATTTCATGTTCTTGAACTTTACGTAAATGGACGATTTGCGCGTGACACGAATACTAACGTTTGGCTTACGAACTTGAGGACACGTTGATGCCAACGGAGAGTGTTAACGAAGATATCTTCAGTTTGGAGAAAATACGAAAGAAAAAGAAAATAGTGAGCATGATTCCTCGTTCCAGTTTTGTGTCGAGCAAGACATTTGATTTGTTAGCAAAAATGAGAGCAAGATTGAAGTATGGCAGCGTTAATCGCAGGGCTAATAAAATTTTCAACGTTCGTAATTTTGCTGAAAATAATATTTTGGAATTAAAGTTTCATTGATTTGATTCAGGGCAAGTAAAACAATATATTTTATTTATCTTTATAGCTGTTACAGTTACAAATTTTAGTTCATTCTTCCTGGTAACATTTTAATTTAATTTTGACGCTCGTACAGATCTAAATTATTCGTCAACATCAGGTTGTCCGTTCTTCCAATGCAGCTTCTTCGAAAGCTATATTAATATCACAAGCGATGTGTCCAAGTTTAAACTCACGTAAGAAAATGTTGACCTATGGTTCGCTTTAACACACAATCCACCATTTTATAATAAAATAATGAACACAAAGCACCGATCGATTAGCTTTAGAATTTTATACGTTCGAAATGTATCCGAAATGGATCATTTCGTATGCAACCACTTAAATTATAAATTCAGCCCATAAGAACCATGGGTTTCTTTAATCCTCTATAACGTCACGTGATATGAACATCCGTATCTTTGATCTGTTAATTTTATTTTACACTATTATTGCATTGTATTACGATCACGTTAAGCCACTGTATTATTAGCACTAAATATCTTGTTTACGACAATTATCAATATCTAAATTACAGATCAAACTGCAGATTTAAACAAGAAGTTATCACCAATTACGAATGTCTTCTTTTGGACAAGAGATTAATAGGAAAATTGTCAGGTGCGCTATGCTTGATACAACAGATTCAGTTGGTTTAACAGTTTAACATACGATTATCATACATAACGTCTTAAAAAATTCAACGTTATATTCCCCAGCTCCTTTTTATGTTATCTATACTATGCCTGGACTAATTATAGGTAATTAAAATGTATACTATGATATATGTGGTATAAGGTGCATAAGTTATATAACTCGTCGTAAGTTGATTAGTATACATTAAACGCTCGTTCGCCGAGATAAAAAAATAGACGTGATAATTCTCTGCCTATCGGATTATCCTCTTTTCCCCGAGTATTTTATTTTTTTATTTTGTGTATATTTTATTTTGCTTCCGTTTAAACAATTCCTGATACCCGCCGCTACGTTTGAGTACGCGTTTTTATTTTTATTTTAACCCGTCGTTGCCCGTTGTTTCGAACGTTTGTTAAAATAATATATTCGAGGCAATGTTTCAGTATTTATTACGTATTTATTTAGCCTCTCAAAATATGCTACTCAGCGACCTTTTTTTCAGGTTTTATTATGTAGGTGAAACAGTCTTCGAGATTATGAAATTTCTATGGACAGACTTTCTGACACGTTGTTATGGCACGTGTGTTTCTTTCGTGTATCAACTTACTTCTACGAATAGATCGTTATAATTACGAAGTACGTAGAAATTGCACGTGGGCTAATATTGCTCAATGGCGTACTATTCTAATGAATAGATCATTAGTCACAGATACGTATAACACGAGACACTAACAATTGTTGTTTGATACACTCGGTATGACCGAGCTGCAAGCTTTTCCTTCTTCTTCCAATTCGTCAAAATTCCACTTGCTTGAATTCATCGATCGAATTTAACGAAAAAGCGATATGAAAACACGGACCTATGTATATAAATATACGTATACGTAAAACGCAAGTGAGTAAAAAAAAGTTGAGAGAATTAAGTTTAAATCGTAAGAGAGCGAGAAAAAGATGTACGTGTCTCTGAATTTTTGAAAATAGTGTGAAACAGCGAGAAGCTAAAAAATGTCCAATTTACAAGTTGTATACGTATCGATGGATATTAAATAACTTTTGCGATTCTTGAAAGTAAATATTAGCGTATTAAAGTTACTCTAACGGGTGCGGGAATAATTAACACGACTATGTTCGAACGATTTTATATGAACCATCCTGGGAGAATAATAATTTTGCTTTTCAGCGGTGAACAGCTTTTTAATTGAATTAAATTAGTCAGAAATTTACAAAACACGCGCCTGAACAAATACACTTCGTTGCGATAGTTTTGGATTGTAGCACGAAAGAGGAAGATAAGATGCATAAAACGCTTCGAAGGCACACGACCTGCGTATAACGCTAGCCATTTTCAACTCTAATTCAAATTCTCTGTAAATGAACAACAACCGATAAATTTCTCAACTTTAATTCCGCTCGAAAAAATTATCGATTTACCGTAACACGAGTACGAAACTGGCAACGATATCTTACGAACGAGTCGTTTTGTTAACCGGAAACAAGCCCGCCAGCCAAAATATAGGAAAACACTGGAAAGGAAAATTCTGGCTGATAAAATTTCATACGATAAAGAATGACGCAATAGGCATGTTAAGTATAGATACATCTGTGTGGTCTAAAAATACCAATTAGCGTTCGATGGAACGTCGAGCGGATGTACACTCGTGACGAGAGGACAAGGGTGACATGAGAACGCTCCAAGGAAATTCCGTTCGAAATTTCCATCGCGCGATCTATGAAATATCCGCGCGGTGGGGGCCAAGAGGCAGGCTGAACGTTTTCGAAACAATTTTTATCGCGCTCTTAGAAGGCTGAGTGGGAGGAAGAAGCTGGTTCCTCGATGTACATATGTGCGTTGACTTTATGGCCGATGAATGTGGAAGAATTGCGATTGGCGAAGCCGACGGCACAGAGTAGCGCGGTAAATTGCTATGAAAGACAGGGCTGCGCGGGCCTCGAGCCTGGTTTAAAAATAAAGGACACATCATGGAAGGACAAGAGGAAGGAAGACAGAGAGAATGCATCGAGTGAGTCACGGCGAGCGAGATATGCGAAAGGAAGTTTGCCCGACCTTCCAGCCTTCTAATAAATGCGAATACCAGATTCTCGAAATATAAATATTCCTTGGGGGAATCCGTACGAGAGATCGACTATCAAACTCGGTCGAATGTCGCCTTCTTTTTTTACGAAAAGTCGCATCGACTCTTTCCTCGCCAATTATTAAGAGCGATAAAGGGACATTGAAATAAATTGCGATAAACTTGCTCCAGGTGTAAGAAAATGGTCTTTGGTAGGAATTTCGAAGAAACGATTAGGAGGATAATTGTCTTCTCAGTCTGGAGATTTCCTGCGCCTTTGACATCGGATGTACATTTTTCTGTGGCTCGGTGCGAGAACCAACAACGTCGTACTTTCGCGAAAATGGGTTAAACCCGGTATCGAGTTTGTAAACAATCGTGTATTCCATGTAAAGATAGGAAAATTTCAAGTTCTATATAGAAATGACTATAATGGCACTCGTATAGAAATACCAAAGTCAACATGAAAAATAGTAAGCAGCGTAAGCTTTCATTCTCTTGCTTTGTATTAGTGAAAGAGATTTAAAGTTACAAAATCTTCTGTGTCGGAACTTATTTGAGAATGGGTTCTTTAACATATCTCTAAGTGCTAATATGTCAACTTTTTAAATAACGAAATTTGTATTTGTATTTGCTTCTTGCATTGAACAACATTATCGCGGATATACAGGGTGGTTGGTAACTGGTGGTACAAGCGGAAACGGGGTGATTTTACGCGAAAAAAGAAGTCGAAAATATAGAATAAAAATTTTTCGTTTGAGGCTTTGTTTTCGAAAAAATCGACTTTGAATTTTCGCTCGGTACGCGTGCACTTTATCGCGTCTCGTTATAACGGATCTCACTGTAGATCGTTGTCTCGATGGAAAAATTAAAAAAAAAAAAATTAAAAAGAAAATTTTTATTCCATATTTTCGACTTCTTTTTTTGCGTAGAATCACCCCCTTTCCGTTTGTACCACCAGTTACCAACCACCCTGTATATGTTTTTTTTTTTTATGGGAAACGAATATTAATAACGTAAAGTAAAATTAATTTAATCACTGTACGAGTCGTTTATTTTTATTATTAAATTTTTAGATATTAATTATATTTAGAGATTAATTACAATTTCAAAATCCATTCACATTCGAGATTTCGACAAATGTTAAGTTGTCGTTGTAAAATCCAATTACGTAATTAATAACAGAATTAGAAGAAGTTTGTTTAAAATTAATAGCTTAAAGACTTTTCTTATGCTGACGGTGGTACGATAAACTTAGATTTCAAATGAGTCAACATAATGCATTCATTTTGTAACGCGACTAAATGCATATCGATGGCAATGTCTATATCTATTAATTAAACAGCGGAATTTAATGCTGATATTACTTCAGAAAAACAAGGCTTCTTATACTTTTAATCAATAAGAGAGTCATAATAGAATTTGAACGCTATTAATAACAACAACATTATTTATAAAGATATAATTGACAAATTTAGAGAAAAATTGTATTTCTATCCTAAAGAAACAATGAGTATTTATTTATAACATTTTGAAAATAATACCGCGCGTTCACATATATTTGAAATAATTTTTAATGTATGACAAAAGTAAAATAGTATATTTTTATTGATTAATATAATGTACGAGTAAATGCATTTTTTATTTGCACATTTTATAAATCTCTGGAGTATTATTAAACTGATACTATGTGCTGCATCCTATATACAGTACGTATTATATTACACGTATTATATGAAAACATCGAAATGTACGGATGGTGCGATAAATTACTACCACGATGTATCAATAATACCACGTCTTTCAATTTTATAAAATAATCCGATAATCGCATTAAAAATATTTAATCTACTCGTACGTAGATATGATTAGTAACGTAAAGAAATATCGTAGATACGAATGATCGTTCTACAGTTCGAATATATTGAAATCTTCAAACGATCGTCTCTTCGAAATTCAAACAAAACTTTTCCATCTGAAATAAGAATAAAAATAAAATTGCCTGTACATCATATTAGAAAAGTGTGTTCGTCGTTAGTTTTATACAAAAATATTTATACTCGCCAGCTATATTTAAACACTGCTGCCTAACTTATACAACGATCTCGTCCGCACTCTACGTTCCACATAATCCAAGCAACAATTCTCCACCCTCCGTTGGAACTTCACTTAACACCTTGCCCGCAGGAATTTCCATGGCTAAAAAAGAGCGATATCCATGGGTTACATCCTATCGTTTGCTCGTGCTGTTCCAGGCAGCGAGCGAAATAATCAGCGCGAGATCTCGAACAAACACGGCTCTCTCCTACGTACGAAAGAGTCTCTCTCTCTTTCTTTTTCCATTTTACTTATTTCCCTTCGCGGTTTCTGCCGTCGTGCAATTTCTTTCCTATACTATAACTATAAATTAGACGCGTAATTTAAACACGTGGACGACTATTCTGGACGCGACGTCATCTTACAGTGTCCCTTGAGAGTTCCACAGCAGGTCAGCTGCACGTTTCCTTTTTAGCCTTCGTTTAATCCGGCCTTTGTAGGTCTACAGGTCTATTTAATTAGCAGGTTGTGCAACTCTTTTCTCACATGTTCGCGTCGCATTTCTCTTAGTTCTGCCTCGAATAATTCGTACCCCCATAACTTTCCGTGGAACGATGTTCGTTCCCGATGTATCACCGATGTCACTCACAACTGTCCTCAACGTTATCGATCGCAGTGATCCAAGTTTAGCGACGTTCTGCCGCTGTTCCCCGCGCTATTCCACCAGTCTGTGCGGCTTTCATACTTGTTTTCTACATTTCTAGGTGCACGAAAGGAGACGACACGGAAACGGGCAGACGTGGAAAGGCTGACGGTTGAATGAACAAGGGACAGGGAGGAGAGCAAAGGGAGCAGCAAGGAGAGGCGAAACTAAGGAAGAAACAGGAAACCGAGCAGGAGAATGGCGGACAGACGGAGGAAGAGCGGTGCAAGGGTGGTGCGAAGCGTAGTACGATAACCGTATATATACGACGCTCTGCCAGTCTCATCGACCTAAAACCGAGGCGAACTCGGCGAGAGTGGCGGCGAGGCCGCGATGGAGACGCCGGCAGTGGTGTAACTCGCTGTGCAATCGGGGCTGCGAACGATATCGAATGAGCGAGCGAGACATCGTCCGAGATACGTGTGCGAAAAAGAAGAAAAGAAGAAGAGGGAGAAAAAGGAAGAGAGCGCGAGCAGCCAGCCGAGCAAACAAGTTAATGAATGAACGAACGAACGAACGGAACGGTGGGCGGGGCACGGCTACGTTCTTCCGTTGTACTTTCCGCGCCGCCGTCACCCAACACTCGCCTCGTTCTCATCGAGTCTACAAAGAGACGATTCTGCGGGAAAACCGAGGAAAACCGGTGTACGGCCGCCTCAGGAACCCGTCGACCACGCGTGTGCGTGCACGTTCGCACCTAACCCCCGGATCAACGTGTGTGCTACATCGCTGCTATTGATTTTGTTCGGATACCCGCGTACCCCTGCTGCAACTCCGCCACGGAACCGACCAACGATACCTTAATAATTAACCGATTATGCAATCTCGGCTTTGCAATATCGTAGCAAATTGCTTCGTTCGTGTCTTTTTGGGAGAGACGAAGCGGTCATGTCTCTTCGTGTCTCTAAAACGGTTTAATTTTTACAAGATGGCTCGACTTTCGAATCTCAACGACTGGCTCGTCGCGAGAAAATTTTGAAAGGCATCTTGCATTGGAAATATCCCGTCGGTGCGTTGTATCGTTACGAACGATACGTTTGATGGAAAATGGTAGGTTCATGTTTGGATAATTAGCTTTCCTACCGTTAGATTGGTACGCAAGGTGTTATTGGTCTCGCTCCACTTTTGTTAATGGCTGTATTAGTGGTCGTCTACTATGTATATTCCGCTGTTACGATTACTGCGGATTGGAAGAGTTGAGTAATATATAGTAAAAAGACGAATATATAAAGATTTTATTACTTTTCTCGCCAAGCATTTTTTTGGGACATACTGTGCTGTATTTTGTATTTTATACACGCGATGAAGTATCATTTGAGCTGGCAAAAGCCACGTCGTCGATCAAGTTCATAGTTTGTAAAAATTGAAAGCGTAAACGACATAAGTAATGTAGAAGAAATTAAGGACTATGGATATTACTTTAGAAAATTTTCCTTGAAATTTGTAATCGTTTGCGCTATCTGCTTGTAACGAGGAAGATAGAAACAAGTCGTTTGTGTTTCGAGACGCTGGGTAGCAATTACGTACTCAAGCAGCGAAATTGAAAAATCCACAAGGAGCGGAGCTGATCGGTTCGATCTCTGAGAGACTCGCCCGCCTGCAGTATTGGCAAAAATCGATATATAGAATGTAGAAAAATAGAATACGAAACGTAATATTTAGATATAAAAATAACCAATTAGAAAATACATTTTAAATAGAAACGCGTTTGGTAAATTGGAAATTAGGTCCCAATTGAGGTATCCAATTTTCTCGACAAATACGAACGTATATTTGTTTGGCATTTTCGTGGAAATGAAAATTCTGCGAAAGTCAGCGAGAATTTTACTTACGCGCTCGAGCAGAAACATATTAAATATAATACACTTGCATGAACACGATCAGGATTTTAATTAGGTGAACAATTCACCCGTATCGTAGAAACGTATCCGGCTTGCCGAATTTCTACGGTCGTAACCTCCGCCGATTAGAACACACTGCACCCGCGAGACCAATAACATTCAGTTTAGTAATTCATGCCTACACAAATACTTCGATTTTAGCAACCGGCGATTCGTTTCAACTACTGCACGCTAAATCAATCCTACGTGCACCATTATACACTTTGCAATTATACTATAGAACGCGGCACACCAGCGATTACGTGTCGCAGTTTAATCTAAAAAGATAATTTAAATCCAAAAAGATCATTTAAATCTAAAAAGATACGAGAACTCGCTCGAAAAATAAGGCATACGGAAAACTGTTTCAAAATTCGCGCCATAGCGTGTAGTACGCTGGCAGATCTGCATAGTCGGCAGCGCCAGATGCGAATTTTTTCTAAAAATAATAAACAGCGTCCGTTTGTCCACGTTCGTCCAACCAAAATTATCGTCTGTCCAATCTTCGACAAAAAGTTATCGGCGAAATTCGAAATGGTAACTGGTCGCGATCCACGGTTACCGATATTCTCGTGGCTCGTTCGAGTAATCGGAGACTTCTTGCAGATAACACTGACGGTGCAAAACATCGAGTCTCGCAGGAGCGAAAGAAGGCTCCTGTTACCTAAAATTATTCCGGAAATTTCATTTGTTTCGATCGTTATAAGATTTTAAACGTAAAAAGATGCAAACGGGTCAGAAGGTTTTCTACTTTTGCCACTGATATGGTCGAGAACCGAATGTAACGTTCATTTAAATTTGCAAACGCCGTACCAATCTCGTTTGTCTCTAGACAGCTTTTATAAAAACAAAGAATATTTTTCTTCAACATGTTCTTTTTATTTTTCTTACAAAAGTATATTATACGATATTACCGGTAAGAATTGTCATAAAACTGATCATATTTAGCATCCACCTGCTCGAGCATTTTTATCGTTCAACTTACGTTGTTTTATACAGAGGATGTTGCGACGTTGTACGTACCTTTTAACGCTATTGGTGATCATTTACAAATGAAAATTGCTCTTAAATTCTACGCTACGATATTCCCATTGTAGGACGTTGTACGATAAAAAGAAAAAAACCAACATTTTTGTTCATTGTACAGTGTCGTATAAGAGAAATCTTCAATTATTCGCATAAGCGCGATTCAACCACAAATATATAGAGGTCAGATGCATCGCCTATTGATCTTTAGTTATACGTAGATGTTGGAGTACTCGGCTAGCCGGGTATCAGCAGCTGTAACTCACGGTTGTGCCGTGCGGAAGGTTTCCAGGGCGGTGGAAGCTCCATCGTCGCCGCCACCACCGCCATCGCCATCGCTATCGCCACCGCCACCGCCACCGCCATCGCCAGCACCAGGGGTGGGTCGATAGATGCCGACGTGGAAAGCAGGAGCCGTCCCAGCCGCAGCACCACCGCCCCGATATATTTACGCGCTACCCTTCTCTCTCTCTCTCTCTCTCTCTCTCTCTCTCTCTCTCTCTTGCTCTTCCTATCTCGCATATTTTCTCCAACTACGCCGTTTTTCTGCTATCATTCCGCCGTTGCAAGTCGTTTCTTTCGTCTTGCCCTCGCGTATCAATTTGCCCAGAGTGTTTTATTTGAAAAATTCTCTGCTTTCCTTCGGTCATTCGGCAAAGTTGAGCTGCGTGGCGAAAGCGTCGGCGTGTTGGTGGCGAAGGCAGTGAAACTCCGTTTCGTCGAGAAAACGAGCTTCGATCTGCTGCGAAACGGATGGCGACTGATGCAATATTTGCCAATTTTCGAGACAGCCGCGCGAAAGTGCAGGCGAAGTTGATAGATAGAGAAAAGCGGAGATCTTGCCCGGAAGAAACGTGCCTACTCACGTTAGAAGGGTGCACGATCGATGTTCATGCTATTAGACGTTGTAGCGGAGAGGAAATATTGCTGCGATAAGTGGAGCAGCGAGATAAATCTACGTTAAAGGCTAAACGTTGTTTAGTCTGATGTATATATCTCTCAACAAATATTTGGCCGATAATCGGCCAGCTTTGTCTTTTCCTGGCAAAACGGAAGAATGCTATGACGCTTTTAATTTCGGTTCGATGATGTAAATATTCGTCGTGTCGATCCTCGTAAATGTAACTGTCGTACTATGATAAAACAGAAAAGTATGTTCGATCGAGTCACGAAGTTGTAGAAACTTGATAAAGACTGTGCTCGTAGATCGGTTGAATTTTCATTCGACCATAAGTTAGGCTATACGTGCACCACTTTTCGTGATACCGATTTCATTGCGAGTCTAGTTTCTAACTATTAGATTTACATCGCATTGTTTCCTATGAAATTAGAACATTTCACAGAGATCAGCTTTGTCATGAGCGCCCAGATTTGCCTATTATATCGCAATTATTCTTCGTCCGAATTAGGAAATACTCGATTTTCTATTTTCTGAACGAAAAGATCGAATGGTTAAAGAAAGCAATTGCGTGCAGCTTTTACGTAAATTTTGTTAAAGGAGACGAACGAAGTGATACGCAAGAAACGTTATTTCTGTGAAAAGTGTCATCGTTAACGGACAATAATATGCTATTTCGTTACTGCTAAATATAATTCCGATGCATTTGTAATACGGTAAATCGATGTAATTGATAGAGCACGGTAATTACGGAGAAGCAAAAACGAATAAATCTCGTACGAGAATTTTCATTTGAATATCGATAAACGCAAGTCGATCGTGAAAAATGAACAGACATCGCGGAATACTCGACGAGATAACGATAATTTTCGATCGCAAGCGCACGTGTCGCTCGCTACCATTGAACGCGACATTAATTATTACGCTGAAATTTAATTAAACAGTCGCAAATTAGGATACCACGATGACGCTTGTCATCGTACTATCGTGTTAACGTACAATTACAGAAAACTGTGTTTCGTTGCAGAACGAGAAAGACAGATTTGTAAAACGGCAGATATTTCCAATTTCGACACAATAGTCGGCCGAAAGAATTATTACGCCCAATGACTAATTCGCTATCGAATGACCCAATTGTGTACAACGGCTTACAATCACGCTGCGTCAGTATTTACAACACCTGTACAAAGTATCATCGAGATCGTTTCAGCTGTTTCGGAATAATCGGCGACCGAGCGCCGACGAATACGCCGGATGGAATGTTCGTCTCTTTCGATTATCTTCTTTTCTTCGTCGCTTTTCAACCGAACAAATTCACCGTGGAAATTTCACGCAGATCTCTGTCGCCGATATCATCGTTGCGTTTCTTACGGGACACGTAAGCGTCTCTCTCGTACATCGTGAAATTACCAAATATCTGCAGGCTTTTCGTTAAGTGTACGTTAAAAAAGCAACAGCAAAAACAATAGCAATTATCTGGCAAGAAGAACAAATGAAAGATTCGCGCGACCCGAAACCAAAGACAACTGAGCAAATTAACGCGCGATATTGCCGGTTATAAATTTCAGTTTTCAGTTTGTAATCTCGACGAACGTGACAATCGCGCTGACTGATTCTTGAAACCAGCGACCTTTAAATAATTAGTCGCCCGCTTCCACGATTCCACGAATGGAACTGGCGCTAGATTTCGAATAAATTACTCGTAACGAAGAAAAAATATATACTCGTGCGCCTCCATACGCCAGATATATTTGTTTCTTTCCAAAGGCTAATTGCAAACTGCCTCCACTTTTATTGTTTTTTATCGTGGACGTGTAACGCGATCAATTGGACTATTCATGGAAAAACCGTGCTACAAAAATGTTCGCTTCCAAGGCTAAATTAATTGTTCCACTAGTTCGATTAAGGCTCGATGAACAAGCAAATCGCTCGAGCGAATTATTCTCCAATTATTCTAATTAGTGTAATTTTTTCCAACAATATCTTTTTTCTCTCTATCTCTCGTATATTTGGCACGTATACCGCGTGTTCTTTTCTTTTTTTTCTTTTTTTTTTCATTCGTAAATCGCAAGAACTTCGCGACAATATTAAGATATAATATTACGCAATTTACTGCCATACTATCTGCAGTTCACAGTTATCTCGCTCTCGTCAGGTTTACATTCGACAATATTGTTCTTTCATTAGCAACGATGTTAAACGCCTGACAATAAATAGAACGTTTTGAAGAAGAAATATTAGCTTTGGTAACTAACTTTGACAAATTAATGCTCTATCCGTACAATGTTGCTTACCGTGGTCGTCGTGAAAATATAGCCGCGCCTCGGCAAACGCAACGAGGAAAACGATCGGATCGTCGGCCAGATTTCCCAGCGTTAACCGAATTAAGGGACGATACGTTTATACTAACTAGCGGTGCAATTTCTAAATTTAAGATCGGACACGTTACGAATGAAAATCAATACTAAACGTGTATTTTATGACAGCGCCAGATATCAATTCCGATGTTTCGCGTTTCTAGCTCGAAGGACGTGGTTACGATAATCGAAAATATTCCGGCGGTCGTCGTAATAACGCGATGATTCCGGTTAGCATCACGCACGAGCAGCTGCCTCTTCGTACGCGTACTTTTTATCACATCAACAATTTGTCAAATCAAATTCACACAAGCGTGCATATAGAAGCAACTAACGTAAGATCGTAAGATATTTTTTTTAAATCGAAACGCATAAACTTCCAGTAAGTAGGAAATGATGCAGCAGTGATTCGTCGATCCTACGATTTTTCAGTTCTTATAGTTCTGATAGTTTAACAAAAAAATGTAGAATTATACAGGGTGGTTGGTACAAGCGGAAAGGGGGTGATTCTACGCGAAAAAAGAAGTCGGAAATATAGAATAAAAATTTTTCGTTTGAGGCTCTGTTTTCGAGAAAATCCACTTTGAATTTTCGCTCGGTACGCGTGCACTTTATCGCGTCTCGTTATAACGGATCTCACTGTAGATCGTTGTCTCGATGGAAAAATTAAAAAGAAAATTTTTATTCTATATTTTCGACTTCTTTTTTCGCGTAGAATCACCCCTTTCCGCTTGTACCAGCAGTTACCAACCACCCTGTATATATTAGAAGATATAATAAAAACATAGTAGAAGACATTTTTCATTCACTTTCATTGATCACTGATGTAAGAAAAGGTTTCAAAAGTTTCGTTTCTTCGTAAACAGAAAATAGGAGTCGTGCTGTATTTTTTAAATATATCGATAGGATACAATTTTTCTACAGCTTATACATACGTAAAAATTTGAATAATATGTTTCCATTAGAGCCTCGATGACCAGGCATTCGGAAATGTTTCAGGCGCCGATGGATCTGAATCTTTTCACAGCAACGTAGCAAATTGAAGAGGAAAGATGGAATAATTTCGACGTCAGAAAAATGCAACAAGTCCATTGTTTAAAGGATAACATCCATACAGGCGGATTTGTGAAACTGTAAACTTGCAAAGTACTTACTTTGGCGGATAGGACGTATACAGCGACGTAATAATATCGCATCACTGAAAGCGAAGTGAAGCCAGCTTTCTTTTTCGAGCAAACGAAACGAAAATCTTGTTGTTAAGTAAATGACACGACTAGCAGGCAAATGAAAACCGTGTTCCCTTGAACGGAGCTCGAAATTTGTATTCCGTTTTGAAGGGATTCATCTCGACGTATAAATCACATCGATAAGATCACATGTGACGCAATATACTCACACAGAAGCATTAAAGAAAAAAAAGGAGTGTGTAAATACGAACATGAAGAAGAACATTGAACGAGCGACGAGATGCATCTGAAAATCAACCGCCTGATTTTGTAAAGTGACTTACGGTGTAACATCGATACTTTTAGCCTAACGTGACTTTGGATAAATCGTTATTTCTGGCGTCGCAATATTTACTCAGCATTTTGCGTAACAGGTTTCATTTTGAAACGTCGTAAAAGGTAATTTGGAAGCAAATAAAAGATTTAACGAATTCCGTCATAGATACCGATGTGTGAAAGTATAGCACTGATGCGTAATACATGATGCATAAATAGATAAAAAGTATTTGTCTCGCTATAAAATTGCGTTTTATTACAGCGATCACGTATCCGGTTGAAAAAACCTCTCACTCTTATCATCAGCAGTTTTACGAATGCTCCGATAAATCGCAGCCTCGAGAAGCTAAGAGAGTAAAGAAAATTCTGCAAGTTGTTTCCAACAAACGCGACAAATCCACGTCTTTTATCGCAAAATTTCCGCCGGTATTGTCAAAATTCAAGGAACAGAGAATCTGCGTAATTCTAAAAATTACGACGACTTGAATGGGAACGCGCATATCTCTCTATTGAGATATGTGTAATTTTGTGTGCTACGCTAGATTAGCCGCGTAGTAGTGACACACATATATGAGTATGAGTGTGTTGGAGTATGTGCGTGCACAGCGTCTCGTAAAACGGAAGAATGCAACTGTTCCATTTGTTGTGTGGTAAAGAAGATGGTGAGGCAAAGAGAGCGCTGAGGCGCGTGCAAATTCGTATCGACGAATATCTTGTAAATCACATATTAAATAAATCTGAAACTATTTTGATATCAATTGTAAGTGTAATTTGAGTGTCCCTATACATTTATTTCGGTGATTACAAAACTAACATTCCCAATTCGGACAACAAATCAACTGATAAAGAGATTAGAACTCTGACAAGTAACATTAATTACAATATTCCGCGGTACATATGCAACATTCATAGTTCAAGTTGCTGTTGCTACAAACAAAGGTTTTAAACCTAACTACGAACCATGGATATCAAAAAAACACATTATTATTAAAAACATATCAGCCAACGAGATCGCGCGGTTTCTTGCGCTTGTTTATTGGCTGCCGATACTTACGCAAATTCCAATTTTCGCTGAACGCAACGAAAGAAATGGAACTTGTGTCGTCGTCTAAATATCCTAACGGATACTGTATACTTCTATGTTTCCTGTATTTCTGTATATTTTTATACGTCGTATTACTTTTGTACCTTCGGATCTCGCAGAAATCCAGACGAATCTCTAGTCACAAACGCAGAAATTTATCACGTGGACTCTACGCACCGACGGCTTCTCAATTCCACATTTCCGAAACTCGACACTTTTTACCATAAACCAATATGCCAGCCAATTGTGCGGTTGCACATTATCGTGCGAGGAAATTCCGTCGAAAGCATTTGCCATAGAATGGAAAAGTCGATGGTCTATTGGAGCAAGATCCGACGAATAGAAAGGATGCTGAGGTATCTTCTATCCAACATCTTCAATGACCACTTGCTGCCTTGCGCTATGAGATGCAGCGCTATCGCGACGAAAGACTAGCCGATAGACATGCTGCCGATTCAGACGTTTTTCACCGATTGCTGGATCCAGACCGTACGATTCTCCAGTCAGCGTGCCATTTCTGTTTAATAATTCATAACGAAGAATCCGCTCGATACGCCAGCAAACAGCATAACAAAGCTTTTCTAGCTTTTTCGTGCGATGTACTGTCTGCTCATCGTTGTTTGCTCATCCTCGCATCCGCTTTACGTTCACACGAACATATCATTTTTCATCACCTGTGATGATTAGGCTAAAGATAGTCGACGATATTAATATGCAAGACAGTGTGGAGCTGGCGAGGAGACGCGTTATGGTTCGCTGATTTTTATTCCGCCGACCCGAGCTATAGGATACACACGAGCCAAATTGTTACACCTGTCTCGTCGCAATTAAGACGATTGGCCACGATCTTCCACGGGCATCCGTTTCTTTTTCTTTTTTTCTTCTTTCTCTTTTCTTCTTCGAGTAATTTGCGAGTTTGGCTACGAGCTTTCAGAAACGAAAGTCTCGAGTAACCGTCACGGGGATTACAGTTTATCATTTAGGACAAACTTGTCCTTCTGAAAAATATCTTGGTTATTTTAGCGGCGACGTAACTCTTACCACACGTAATGTAAACATTTTAAGCAACTTCAACAGGTTTACAACCGGGATTCAACTGGGAATAACACGTGTCGAAGATATTTGCTTTTATCCACTCGAGCTCCCGTCGTGTTACAATCGAACGTTTCACGATTTTTACGGTGAATTAAAGTTGTCGTACGAGTTTCCATAGAATTTATATTTATCCCGTCAAAATTTTAATAACTCCGTGCCGTATGAAAATACGTAACAACAGTATAAACTGCAATTTTAATTAAAATTACAGTTTTAATCCGCCGTTAAAAATACAATTTTTCAAGCAACCTATGTTTCCTACGTTAGAAGAATTTTCTACGGCCGAACGAAAAATCAGGCGACGATTTTAACACAAAAAAAAATAAAAGAGCGTTGCTTGCGAAATGAAATCTTATTGGCTAATTTGGTATAAATGGCAATTGCAACAAAATATATCTAGCTAGCTTGAATAAAACGATAATAATAGGGATAGCGCTGGAGAAAATAAAATCTCATTGCTTTTCGTTCATTATTTTTAACCGTAGACTTGCAGTGACCTTCGACTTTTTGCCAACGGTTCAGAAACGAACTTTTATAAAAATTCTTTCTTACACGATCGAACGTTTAATAACGTTATCGCTGTGGTTCGAGCGCGCCTGAATCACAGTATACACAGAGCATTTGGTTTACTGCTGATTATCGGTTTTAATGGTAAATAATGAGCGGAGCGAATCAGTCAAGATATCTCGTACGATCTCGTAACCTATGGATCGTCGTTCCTTTAAACGAAGTTAAACGGTCACGCCGGCGAGTCGTTGTCAATTAAATGTCATATTACAACATCAATGCAGCCGGACACAATGCCATTAACGACCGACTGACCTCACGCGATTTACAATTAACTAATATCGTGCTGGATCATTCCGATTAATAAAGTGAATTTTTCTTTATCGGTTGGCCTGGCCTTTTCAACTCAACGATGTGTTTCTTTTCTTTTCCTTTTTTTTCTTCCAGGAAGAAACAAAAAGAAAAAAAGCACTGCAGAATGAAATTTCTGACATAGAAATATAGCGATAGAGCTTGATTCAACTTTGTTTAAATTTCTACGAATAATTTTGTTTGCAAATTATTCTTAGAAATTTTCTATCTGACATTTTCGTCTCTGGCAAGAAACCGAAAGAATGATTCTCTTCTATTCGTGTAATATTCCGAGTAACTTTCGTATTAAAATAAAATATTTTTAAAAGAGATGGTTATCGTACTCCTCGTTTTTCAACTGCTTCCGTATGCTTCTTTATTTTATAAATTATTTTAACATCCGAACTTCTTCGGTTTAAAAATGTACAATAGTCAAATGGAAGTTAGATTTACGTTAAAAAAAGAAAATATGACAATTAAATTAGAGCTTATGCAGGTAGATTTTTCCATATAATTCGACCAGACCTTTAAACGATAGAATGAGCACTCATCTCGCCTCGTCGTGCATATGTTTTGGAAATCGATTTAAATATCGTGGAAATGTGCTTTTTCAACACTTGTGTAAAGCAAAACGGTAGACTTTAATTCATAAAGAAGTCGTAAAGCGTAAAAATTATTTTTAGATAGACAGATATATTGGATACACGCATTGCTCGGGGTCAAATTAAATGGACATCGATTAAAAATAAGTAACAATATTATTGACGTGATACAAAGAATAATTGCAAGCTATTTCAGTTTGTAAAAAAACTCTTTTCCAGATAACATTAACACGAATACGTTCGAAAGTAACGATAAAATGTTGTAACGTGTTCTGAAAAGCGTATAAATCGTACGATTATTAATAAATGGAGCTAGCATTGCTTTGCTAAAATATTTTATACATTTTTCATTGTCAATTAGAAAACACAAACATATTTCTCTAATACGAACATTTTTCTAATCCACAACAAATTGAAGCTTTGTGGAAACTTGCAAAGCTTGAATATTCTTGTCGCGAGGTCCAGAAGCATCTGTCCTTCATAAACTGATAAATAAAGCTTTTGTAACTTAGTAGGAATATTATACTATTACAAAATGAATTGGATTTTATTTCGAGAACATTGAACTTGGGCGAAGATCTGGTCGTTAAATTATAAAACTGATACATTAAAAATTATGAATTGAAAATGAGAAGAAAATGGAAATTATAACAAATTAATAAACTAAATTTCAGACTAGAGTTTGGTGTGTTATACTATTACAAGATGAATCAGCTTTTATTTGGGATCTTATTGGAAAAAAGTTCTACTTGAAAGAAAAACCAGTCGCTAAATCAGAGAAACTATACAAAATTAATAAAGCAAATTTCATTGGTTTGCTGTATTATATTATTACAAGAATTTGCTCGTATTTCAGATTTTATTTCAAAGAAATTCCACCTGAAAGAAACTATCTATTAAATTACAGAAACTAACAAAGATTAATAAACGAAATTTCAATAGTTTGAAGTATTAATTATATAAAAAGAATCTTCTTGTATTTCACATTTTATCTTAAAGATATTCAATTTGAATGAGAAACAAATGCTCAAATTGAGAAAAACTGAAAAAAGATCAACAAACTAGATTCTACTATTTTATTCGAATTATTCCATCTATTATAATTATTACAAGAATTTGCTCGTATTTCAGATTTTATTTCAAAGAAATTCCACCTGAAAGAAAACTATCTATTAAATTACAGAAACTAAGAAACAAATGCTCAAATTGAGAAAACTGAAAAAAGATCAACAAACTAGATTCTACTATTTTATTCGAATTATTCCATCTATTATATTATTGCAAGAAGAATTTGCTGGTATTTCAGATGTTTCGAAGAAACTCGACTCGAACGGAAAACTAGCCGTTAAATCGAAGCTAGTGCGTTCCTTACAGTCAACATTAATAGAATGTTTAAACAACGTTAGATAAAAGTTCATTCATGAACAACAGTCGTATCCAGTGTGGAGGGAAAAGAAATGTAGAAAAGTAGGATGCGGTCATCACCGAACAAATTTCAAATAGTTCGACACGTTTCCGGTGCCCCCGTTGCCGTAGCAGCTACACAGCCGTGCTAAAATTAATTTCGTCGAAAGAAGAAAAAGATTAAGATGGACGAAAGAAGAAGTAGAAGAATTCGTGGCCGATCGGCAAACCTTACGTATTCGAAAATAGCGCGATGCCTTACACCCGTACGCTAAATCTTTTCCTCTCGTTTATTAACTTATTTATTTACCATTTATTTTCTCTCCAATTACCATCAGCGAGTGTGATCGTCATTTCTTTTCCTTTCTCTCTTCTTCTTTTTTCCACTTAATAAACAAAATAAACGGAATTTTTATTTCCTTGATAATTTACACGACATGATCGCGTACTGAGAGTTTTTCGTGTTTCCAAAACACTCGAGGACGGATTTAACCCTCTGCAACCATAATACGCTAGTAAAACTTGTATTCTTTTTTAAGTGATGATTCGATGTTCTGGAAATGCGCAGACAAACGGGAGCAAATAGTAAAAGCGAAATTGTATAAAAGAGCAGCGGACGCGAATACAAATTAGCGTGTTTCAATGGGAGAAAATCTCGCGCGCAAAAAAAAAAAAAAAAAGAAAAAAGAAAGAGAAGCAAACCGAAAGGGACATAACTTTTTCGCATTAACATTCTTTTCCCATTCCTACGTTCCAACATCCAACAGGCTCTACACTCTAGTAGACCTTCAACTCGTCCTACTAATACTCGTGTCTAGCTTTCCGCTATTTAAGTAATTTTATGGCCTCGTGCAATTTTTTCATACCTCAAACTTTACATGATAAAGTACTTGAAAGTTACATTTGCCAGAATCGCGGATAAAACAGACTTACATCTCGAGATGGTATTTTCTCGAAATATCATTGCACGAAATATTTATTTATAACTATGTTTCGTACTAGTAGTTCCAGCATTTGGAGTAAGGTTAATAATTAATAAAAATTGTTTAAAAAAATAATTCAATAATCACAAATAAGCGGTTAACATATGGTTTATAATATACGTGGACGTTTTAATCGCATCACAGATAAATAATCTGAGCTAGGAATTTCATTGGAATTTGATTTTGGATTAGAAAAACGTAACTGGAAATTAACAAAGCCGAACAGTTCTAAATTGTTTACGATAACTTTGTTCTAATCGATACCGATATATTATGATTTAATTCTACGTAATCTATTATCCCGAATAATTAAATAAAAGAAGGAGACGGGGAGGATTTCTTTTAATCTATGCAATCCTTGTAAACTTCACGACTTTCTAATGTCAGAATACCCAACGTTTCTACAACAGCGATACAAATTCGAATTAAAAGATTGAATGCGATATTTATATTTGACTTTTGTGTATATGAGTTGAAAATTGTGTATACGATTGAGCCAGAGACTAACAGATATACATAAAATTGGTGTAGGAACAAGAGGCAGGTGTCTGGACGTGTAGCAACACACGATAATAATGGTAGTTCAGCTGAAAAAGATAGATAAGAGACACAGAGAATTTATTGCTTACACGACGAGGACTGGGTATCGTACGTACCGATGTACGAGTGGTCGTTTCCTATTATTTAACACTTTCGCTACCGTAAGCGTTGATTACTATCTTTTGTTACGTACGCGTCACCAGCCTAGATAACATCAATCACAACTATTTTTATTTCCACCTTTTCTTTCAAATCGTTTTATTCTCCGCAACGAAAGCTACTCCGTGCAAATTAGTCATTAGAAATTTCCCCATGGTCAACTACAATCGCCACGACAACTATGATCGTATTCCGTAATTGTTCATTTCAGAGATAAATCAACAGTGAAGGGAATATCAAAAAGGATATCAAACGTTTAATAGTTTTCTGCTCATTGACTCAAGTAAAAATGTCGTATCTATTTAGCATTTCGAAACCTCCAAAAATACTCAGATTTTCTTATTTCCTCGCTTTACACAGTACCATTTAAAATATTTTTTATTTATAAAATATTACATTTTTATTAAAATATTATTTATTTCATTAGATAGTATTGACAAAATCCGCAATCACTTAGTTGCCAACCCAATATCTCGTAATAGTCTGTTTATTATAAATTTACCTAACAGGTAAAAACGTTGTTGATTTGAGATATTTGCATATACAGGGTGGTTGGTAACTGGTGGTACAAGCGGAAAGGGGGTGATTCTACGCGAAAAAAGAAGTCGAAAATATAGAATAAAAGTTTTTTTTTAATTTTTTTTTTTTTATTTTTCCATCGAGACAACGATCTACAGTGAGATCCGTTATAACGAGACGTGATAGAGTGCACGCGTACCGAGCGGAAATTCAAAGTCGATTTTCTCGAAAACAAAGCCTCAAACGAAAAATTGTTATTCTATATTTTCGACTTCTTTTTTCGCGTAGAATCACCCGCTTTCCGCTTGTACCACCAGTTACCAACCACCCTGTATATCTTGACGAACGAAAAGATGCTAAATGGGGCCATTTTAACGAATCAGAATGGTACAGGTCTATAATCTGTAGGAAATTTATTATTGCTGAGTGTATTTTCTAATGGAACAGTTGAATTTCCTGCATACAAATAGGAACAAAGTTCTTTAATCGATTCGAGCAACTCTTAATTCGAAGGTAGCTACTGCGAGAAAGCTAAAACTAAAGCTTCCAAAGCAATTGATTCAGTTCACCGTTTTGTCTTACGGATCGTTTTTTCAAAACAGTTCCTCCACGAATATCGACCAGATACTTCGTTCGTATAAAGAAAATCCGGAAACAGCGACCTTCAGTTTTTTTTCATTAAATTCTCATGAAAAAAAAAAGGAACAACGATTTATATTAAAATTTCTATCGGATGAGAGCATAAGGAAAAAATCGGCATTTTTACCGACGACCTTCGGCTGACAATTGTTAACCGGTGAATTCGTAAATTCGATTACCGAACGAAATCCGATCGGTCATCGTCAGAAACTTGGATTTCTGTTCGTTGAGTTTCAAATAAATTCCTTGTTCGATAATTTACACTCGCGCATAACAATCGCCAAGCGCAAACTTTACCATATTCTACTTTATGGCGAAGGTCACGCATTAGATACAGCAATATGTTCATATAAGTGGCACGGAAGCGTCCGCAATCTGTAATGTCACTACTTCCGGACCTGCGTGTACAAGCATGCTAATAATATCTTACTTTTAATTATCGTCTGACGAGAAATTATTTTTCCACACCTACGAGGAAGCTGAAGGGTTACGCGATTACAAATCGAACGATTAGATGTATTTTTTTCAAGCATTCGATACAAATATTAGGATCCTCGATTAAGAAAATGTTATTATCAGAAAAAATATCGAAAATTTTTAATTTTATCGTATCTTTCTCACATCTATTTTGTTATATTTTATAATTATCAATGCTCGTTAATGCGAAATTTCTCTATGCAGAATCATATTTTTGAGACTAAATGTCTAAAGATAAAAAAAAAGTAGAAAATTGTTTTATCTTTCTGTAATACAGAAAACACAAAATGTTGAATATTTTATATATATTTTCATATCACCTGCGTTCTAATAATTTTCCATTTCGATGCCCTAAATGCATAGAAATTCGCGGTGTAGTTATTAATAACGTTATTTTATTTAACAGTCGAACCGTATTAAATGTATCTCAACTGAAAAGAGAATTTCGACGTAGTAACAAATACGAGTACGTGGCAAATAAAGAATTTAGGATTAACGCTCGTAACGTATTTTTAGAAAGCATCAACATTTAGAAATCATTGTCTTGATTTTCGATAAACTATAAAATCATCCAAGCTATTTCTCCATTTTATCGTGTTGAAGTTAAGGCGATTGAACGTTACGTAACACGATATATTCTCTAGATCGGAGACGTTCGTTCTAATTATTACGAATTCCAGGAAAAGATATCTCACGATTGATAGAATGGACAAACGACAAGGAAATAAAAAAAAGCACCACCAAATGTTCAACGTTTAATCGTTTAACGTGTCACGTCGTGTCAACTTTTTTGACAAAAAGAAATATTTCTATAAAAATACATATCCACATTGTGGAAGAATGTTCGTTAAGTGGAAGAGCGTCTTACTTGAATATCGCTAAAATATCGAGATAATTGAAAATAATTGAAATTTAAAGGAAGTAAATCGACGATATTTCTAATCGCTAAGTCGTCTCATCGACCACTTTCACCAGGTACTTGATCGACTTCTCATCGTGTCAACCTTTTACTTCAAATTTTTCCAATACTCTCTCATTCAGCGTGATAATTTACACCGGTAATTGATCCGAAAGCGCAATTCCGTTGAATCGATACCGCTAAGAAGCGATAAAAACGAGGCTTATCCGAAGCGTATAAATTATACGGCGAAATATTATTCGCTCGGTGCGATGATAAGCTAAGAATCACAGAAAATAAAAGCATAAAAATATATGGCTCGAATTAACAAGCGAAATTTAGATAAATGACGTTGCATAAACGCGCTTATGTTAAAAAGATATACAGTGGCGGATAAAAGAAATGCTTAAAATCGATGCGCTGTAATCTCAGCAAATTTTCTACTAACAGTTCCAATTTACTATATTGCTAACTATATTATGCTGTCTTTTTATATTTCTTATTTTATAAACTTTCCTTTGTGCTCCACTATATATGTTTAAGAATATATTTAGCGTGAACATCGGAAATAGAAATGTAGGTAGGTGTGAGCATTTGGGTGTGACCCATACTACATTAAAAACAAAGGAATGATGAAGGTATGGGAATGAGTGAATCGGAAAACATAGAAACGGAATCCATTTTCCAACTATCCAGTCGAATCAAATAGATATTTTTATTATATTACTCGTTTCTGATCGATCAATGGTGAACATCGCGTATTTTCCTACTTGTTTGTTTTCTTCCAAATGAATTTATTATTATTCATTTATTTCGTCTAGAACCGCGTCTACCAATTTGCATAATCATTAGCAACCGCGATCTATAAAATAGCCTAACGAGAATATAGGAAACCTGACGTGTAAAATACAACAAGGCAAATTGGAAAGTGAGCATATATATCGTATACAGTGCAATTGTACGACACAGTACAATTGATCTAAACACAGATTAGCATGATACAGCGTATATTAGAAGTGGCTTAATTATATATAAATAGTATAGAATTAGAACTAAAATTAATACGACGCAGTGTACGTTAGAAGTATAAAGCATCGTAATTGGCGACACGAATTGATATCTTTGGGAGAACGAAGAAGTACAATTAACCGAAACTTAAATTAATACGACAGAGTGTAGGTTAGAAGCAAGTAGTTAACGATATGGCAATTGGCGATGCAGATTAATATCTTTGAGAAAATAAAGAAGATGCTCGCAACGTCTTACAACGAACGTATTGGATATTGACAAGATACAGGCAGAGAAGACACGGCGTGACATCGAGTTCGCCATAAATCGACAAACTGGCACAACAGAGTGTATAATGTGCACACGAGGAATCCTCGTACGGCGACACTATTATGGTAATACCGGTCCGCCGAAGGTTAAGAACTTAATCGGTGCACAATGAATAGAGTTATGAGACTCTGTGACCGAGAAAATTATTCTGTACTCCATACGCTACTCACGTCCTCGTGGCCGGAAGAACAGAGTCCGAGTTAATGCTTGAAACTTATTTCTGCACTTACTCCAAACCCTGTGAGACTAGAAATACAAACGATCGCAAGAAAAACCGACTGAAATTCCGATCTAGTAAGTAATATGCCTTGTTTACGGAAACCGTTTAGCGTAGCACGCTAATTTGCCTCGAAATTGCCCGGCCTATTTGTTTGAAACGAATAGCGAGCCGAACGTGCTGTCTAAACAAATAGCGGGTCGTTTCCTACATTTTTTTTATTTCGCGTTTCCAGTGTCTAAGATGGAATCGGACGTTAACTGAAATTTATAATTAGCTGTTGGAAGAATCGCGGATAGCAACGATACAGAAGATGATCGCCACAGGGCGAAAACAGAATTGGACGAATAAATTAGAATCACCGTGTCAGCCGATTTATCTCACGGACCTAGTAGCCATTAATTTTCAAAATTCTGTCAAAATTTAAGCGAAAAGCAAGCATTCTGCAATTTCCTTCTGGATATCTGAACAATTTCTCGAGAGAAGATTCGCAAAAGTTTGAAAAATGTGAATAGCGGTTACAGAAAGCAAAGGATAATATATCGGGTTGGCAACTAAGTGGTTGCTGATTTTGTCATTAGATGGTATTGACAAAATCCGCAACCACTTAGTTGCCAGCCCAATATATTCGCCGGTAGATGATAAAATTGTTGGGTTTTAGGATGACTAAGTTTTCAGAATGCTGTTGAAACTCGACCTATGAGGGAACCTCGATGTTTCGAATAAACAAATAATTTGACAATTTTCTTCCGAGTATTTGAACAATTTTTTAGCGGATCAATTGCAAAAATACCGAAAGAGAGCGCGTCGAAGTTGCAGAAAATAAGAGATAATGTATTTATTCGTCGACAAATATGATAAAATTGTTGCCTTTTAGAAAGACTTATATAAATACGATATTGCTTATCCCGATATATGGGATGATCTAATAGCTTTGAACGCGATTGAACAATTTTTAATTTATTATCTTTGCCGTTTGTGCGTATAGGATGGACGTGCATGAGTGGAAAATTAGCTTTTTTCGTTTGTTTTTTATCTTACAATTGATCGTAAAATTTAGGATTGACATCATCGTCAGTTTTCATCAGCTTCACTAGCATCAGCTTCTATACGGTGGATGAAACAGGCGAAATTGTACGATAAAAGTGTATACTATGCTGACTGTGATTTATGTTGCAACTATCTTTTTCGCGTTGCACCCTCCTGCAAGAATTCTCGCGAGCCTTCAGAAACGATCAGCTACATTACCGAAACTAAAATATTTTCCTGCTAGCGGAGTTGAGAAATTTTGTATTTCTTGGCATCGACTATCAACAGATTTTCCAATATATGTACCGCGACAAACGCTATTAAAATGTTACATCCAAGGGATAAAATTGTATCTTAATAATTAGCAATAATTAGCAATCCATCCATTCTTATCGCACGGATCACGCACAACGTGTCGAAGAATTTTAACACGTAATCGTGTTTTGTTATATTTCGCATATTCTTCCGCTTCAGCAACGATATCAAAGAACAAAAAAAAAAAAAAAAAATTACTACAAGATCAACCAGGAATTCGAATAAATCGAACGAAATAAATTAATTCCATGCATTTCGAGAAATTACATTACTACGAAACATCAAAGTGAATTAAAAGCATACGTTTCTGGATAGTTTTGACGCCGTACTAAAAATAAAGTGCGCTAGATTTATAAAAGGAATATAAATCACGAAATAACATTTCGCTATGCACACATGTAATTCATACAGTATATCGAAGCTTTTAAAGTATTAAAACGACTCGATCAAGTAAATGATTCTTGAATTACTCGATACGATCCCAAGAAGCGTTTCATTAACTCTTTCGCTATCTATTGAAATGTAGTACACCGTTTAGAATGTTTAATATTTTCAACACAAACGTACGCGCGTGTTGATCTTTTTATTCTATCTTCGCTTTATGACTAACAGGGAATATTTGAATGTGACGTGCCTCGGAGGTGCAGCTGAGTCTCTTAAAACCATTTGACAGAAAGTAAGAAAAGCAAAGTATCAAATTATTAAGAAGACTATAGTGGAATACTACGGCGCGCAATATTTTGAAAAGCATTGGCAAAATGATTTTAAAAAGAAGTTAAAACGAAGAGGTTGAAAAGCGAATGGGAAGACAATTTTAGCAGCATGGAAACGTGCTGAATCTTACGATTACTCCTCTGTAAACAAACGGAGGATGTGACTTACAAAATGAAATAAAAGATACCTTAACTTTAAATTTGAACTTTGATCGATAAGTTCGTTTCCAAGTTCACGCACTTCTACCAGCTTTCTTTTCAAAATCGTTTTAATCGCGTAGTTTCCACCGTTTCCTCGCTCATTGTTGAAATTACGAAACAGTTCATTAGAAGCCTGACGATCGATACGAAGAGAAACGAACGTGTCGTTAACGAGCCATTAAGAATTATTTAGCGATTGCGTAATGACAAATTCCGCGTCTTCCACAATATTTGTACGACGCGTTAAGTAATCGAACACGCATCGGCCAGTTTTACGTGCGAAAGTGCACGCCGCACGAAACACGCGGCAAATACGAACGCGAGTCGGCGCCGCGATCGATAAACGAAACCGAATCGCCGAGACAGCGCTTTTATTTTTAAGATTCAGCTTTTACCTTAAACGTAGCTGATATCGTCTAGCACGCGATTATCGTGCAGTTCTAATATTTCGCAAAAGGAACGTTGTCACAGCTCAGCAACAGATTTCGTAATCAAATACGTACAAGAAGAACGCGAGTTTAAATTTATACGCGCGAAGAGAAGATAGAAAAAAAACGAGGAATGTCACGAAGTAGCTTTATTCAAAAAGTTAAGTTGCCATCTTTTCATCATACAACAATGAAATGAACAAGGCCAAGTTTATACCTGGACGTCGTAAGAATGTTTAATAAAATATTAATTATTTCTACCTGTGTTTTGTTGTAGTACGGAGTGGACATTGTTTTCGATCTATGCACCGAATCTTCATCTTCCGGAGACGCTTTGAACGTCACGATCGTTGTGACTTGATGCTTCTGTAATTCCAGTTTCCGCAAACAAAATAAGCCGCAAAGTGGAAAATTACGAAAAATGGACATTGCTGGTTTTCTTCTCTTACATTTCAAGTCGTCTGCGCTGATTATCGCTGTACGATAGATTGCACGTATGCAGATTACGATAATAATAAAACAAATCGCCTCAAGCAGAGTGAAGAAGATTCCGTGACAAAAATTATCGAAAGTTTTCGAGAAAATCGAGTTCGAAAATTTGTAAACGAACTTCAACTGGGACTTCGACATTGCATGCTTTTGCATCTTTACATTCCGCGTAAAGATATAAAAATCCACGATTTATTAATAATATTTGACGATTAAATCCTTTTCGCCTGTTTTCATGGGACCTGACGACCTCAACTGCTTGAAACAACCTATTCGCATTTACATCTGAAACTCGTCGCTCATAGTTTTCTCGTAATCTGTTGCCAGAGTGGAAAAGTGGACACGTGATTTATCGTGATTTTCTCCTACGGTTTCGAAATATTCAGCGCGTTTATAGCGCTGTATTTCAGAGATCTGGCGGTTCATCGACACGGGAAAGTGGTCGCGTGTGCCACGCGTGTCGTCAGGAAACATGACTAACGGTAACCAGCTAAACCAATCGATGAATCCCTCGAATTTCACCAAAAACCTCATTCTTCGTTACCAGGCTGGCGATTCAATTAAAGCAACGTCCGATTATCACAGCGAAACCGTGGGATTCTGATTTTACTTCGCGGCAGATAGCACCATCCTTCGATACTTTGGGCAGCGTTCTGTCTCCTCTCTTTGCTCTAAACGCGAGATCGCGTTTGCTCAAGATCGCGCAATACCTGTGTTTCTATTGAAAGACAGAAAGCGAACCTCACGTGACAAATATACGAGATGCAAGTTTCAAAGTAAACGTAAATGTACGCAGTCTGTTTGAGAAAGTCGAAGCCGAACCTCGTGAAAAAGAGTTTAATAAGAGGGGCGGTTGAAATATTATTAAGATGCTACTGATTTTTATGCTTCTATGCGGAATGTGAAGATGCAAAAGCATACCGTGCACGAAACGCGTGAATAAAATATCCGATAGGGATGAGAATGTAAAAAAAAAATATGGAAAATGTCATCAGTAAACTGTGGATCTTTATGTTTTTGTGAAGGCAAAAGCGTATGGAATGCACGTAATACATAAAAATATATAAAATACCAAAGTACAGAGTATTTGCTAGGGTATTTAACAGGTGAAACAAGTCGCTATCTAAGTCCTGTTCTTTTCATTATTCTCACAGAAATATAAATTTGCATAAATATCCGCAACCTAATCATTAGCTTCGGAATTATGAGGCGTCTCCAACTATTTCATTGCACAAAGAAGCTTCTGCGAACCGCAGATAACCGCAGGTAATGTGTTGAGTGCCATGCATCGGCAACTAAGAAAAATTGCAACGTGTATCGAATCTTCAAAGATCGAAATCGGTTGGTATTTTCGATTTCGAAAAATGGCATCTTAGGAACAACTGCGTGTAGAAAATTTCTCGCAATTTGCTTTCAATTCTTGTTGAATTATCGTATAACATACCCAAGTAAAAAATACTTTACCGATGAATTGTCCATGTTTGTCTTTGCCCAGCAGAGCAAAAGACTGTCTCCTACTCTAGTACCTTTGCATTTCAACGTTTTTAAGCAAAATATTCAATATATTACACAATTCTTGAAACGATGTGAACAATTACAATTAAGTAAACAATTAATTAGTAATTAAAGGATACCAATGAATTAATCTTGTAATGATTGCAAATACTGCTCTTGTTGGTAAAACATAGTGAAAATGTTCTACTACATAACATGTATCATGTAAAATAATATCAATTAATGAATTAGATAATATAACTCCTGTTGATCCTCCAATTATAAATATTAAAATAAAATCAATTGATCAAGTAAATGTAATATTAAAATTGATTTTAGATCCTACATGTTCATGTCCTACTGCATAATAAGTATCATGTAAAATAATATCAATTAATGAATTAGATAGTATAACTCCTGTTAATCCTCCAATTGTAAATATTAAAATAAAATCAATTGATCAAATAAATGCAATATTAAAATTGATTTAGATCCTATATATTTATGTCTTACTACATAATAAGTATCATGTAAAATAATATCAATTGATGAATTAGATAATACAACTCCTGTTAATCCTCCAATGGTAAATATTAAAATAAAATCAATTGATCAAATAAATGCAATATTAAAATTGATCTTAGATGCATGATATGTTGGCAGGAGAACAATGATCAAACGATGAAGTTGTGGACCTCGTGATAAAAGTTATTATACAACCGGTTAATTTCCATCACACAATACCAAAGTCAAGATATAAATCGTCTGTATTATGAATCCAGCTTATTGTCTAGTCGTTTTTGTCGTGAGCCACTCAATTCTTCTTTTCTCATCATATAACGTTCTTAAGTAACTCGATTGATACTTCGTTCAAGAAAGCCCATTTATTATTCGCAACTAATTGCTAGACTGCCGATGTCCATGCATTCGTGACAAATTTCAAAGTACGTATACAGATATATGCAGCGCAAACGATATACAAACATATATAAAATAGTACATATAAAAGCAACAGTAAATATATATAAAATAGCGAATATAAGAGCGACAATAAATATGTGTAAAATGTTAAATGCTTAAGCGCGCATCGTATTTAGCGCGAAACAGGAGCAAAATGTTTATATATCATAAAAATATAAAATTGCAGGAACACGTGCACCTGCTAATTACGTTTCATCTCGTGTTCATCATCGCGACACTTTGCGTATTTTAACGAGTACTGCGTGCTCTTCAAATTCGAAGCCAAGTTGCAAGGGAATCCCCTGTCGATAACCGAGCCCTGAACACCCCGTAACTTTATCATGGAACCGTGATAGCCATTTTCCAGGTCACTATCGCCGAATTTCACGTTTCGGAATTTCCACAGGCAACGTGGAACTAGATAAAACCGTAGTCACACACGCGGCAACGGAATAAGCAAGAGTCGGCTGTTCTCGCGATGAGGCAATCTGTACACTGTTCGCAGGATATCTCTTACGAATAAGTAATAATATCACGACGAACGCGTGCACCTTGACGAACATGATACCGGTGAGATAAACGAAGCTTTGGCCTTTATTTTCTTTTGCTAAAAACGAGCCTCGAGAACGCGAGAGCAAATGCGATTTTGCAGAGAAAACGCGAGCGACAAATCGAGGGAATAATACGAGCCAGAGGAAGAGAAAATAAAGCCGAATCCTCGTGTAGTGGAAAAGTTGTTGGTCCCTTAAAAAAAAAGGGCTGCTGATGCCCGATTGCGCTTTAATAATTTATCAGTGCCTGGACTGCGGACGTTCGTACGAATTGAAATTTTTATGAACGCAACGGAAAAGGTAGAAGCCAAGCAGAGACTTGTTTTACTCGCTAAATATTATAACGAGTGGTACGCTTTGGATATTTTATATATTTGCGTATCCTGGACATTTTTGCAGTCTTAAACTTCCTTTAAATGTACGAACAACCTGTAATCTAGCGAAGATAAAATTCATAGTCAGTTAGATACATTTCTTTTCGTTCATCTCATAATTTATCGCGTTACTTTCTTTTTATAAAAGCATGTGAAAAATTGCGCATATTGTTGGTACTTGAGAAAAATGGAAAAAATAAAGAAATTAGAATGAAATTCGGTAGTCGAACGATTAACCATAATAACTCACTGTTGATGAAATTTATTGTCTTTGTGCTTCCAATATTGTATAAATAGGTACGAAGTAATTTCTTATGCAAAAATAGATGAAAATACGAAATAAAAGTTTCTTCGTGCAGAGCAAAGTCTTGAAAGAATTTAACTTTGAATAATTGCTACATATGCACATACCTAACATACAATTCGTCAAGCGACGCTATAACGCATATTGTTTTTGTATACAATGTCTATACCTACTCGATTCAAAAAAACACGAAAAAAAAAAAAATTACAACAATAATATTTCATTTTACCAACTGTATATCTTCAAGTATATCTGAAAATTGATTTTCTCAAAGACTAACTTCCGAGTGAGAAGATAATATCCTACATTTTTTATGCATTTTTGCATAATTATTTCCTTGGGACTTACACAACACTCTCGATATCTGGCCAGATTATTTGTCATTATTTATTTATTAAATAGCTGAAAATACGAATAGACAGTGTACGATATGATTTGCTGGTGGGTCAAACGTTTTAAAAATTGTCACGACAAATAAAAATGTTTCGTTCCATTTGCTTTCTTTTTTAACAGACGACCATGCTACTGTCACGACTATAGTTTATGACCAGACAGCGAACGTTTATGCATTTACAAGAAATTTAAAGGCACAATAATATGCAACAGTATATAAAATATTCAAAGTGAAACACTTTTCGTAATGTTTAGTATTACCAGACGAAATAAATCTTTATTTAAGTTTCATTTTTCTTAATTACGTTTATAAAATTATGTGTTTGCCTAAACATCCACGCTCTATTGTGACATATGAATTACTCACTACGATAAAGGATAAAAGGCAAGGCAAATAGGCCGAGAGCTGAAGTAAGCGCGCAGTTGACCTAAAATTGAAAAACGTAGAAGAAAATCTGAGTATAAAAGAAGTGCGTTACTCAGACTACAACTGTTGATTTACGAGGCACACAGGTACTCGAGTACCCGCTGGAATATCCAGGTAGACGAAAATTACCCGGCTACCGGTAGACACCCAAACAACTGAGATAATCTGAGATAATTGAGAATTCTTGATTCGAGAGAATGTTCAACTACGAGTCTGGTCAGCATTACGTTCGAATCATTTCTTGTAGAATAAGTCGTTGGCCTCTCAAAGATTGCGGATTATTGCTATTTTCCTACTATTCTAATATTCTACTATTTTAGTAGAAAATGGCGGAAAGATCGTGTTGAGGAAGAACGTGCTGTTTCGAAAATGATACAGATCTAATTTTTCTAGTAAAATACCTTTTCAACGCAAAATTGCAACGATGTTTGAATGTAATACAGATGTAGAAAATGTAGAACATTTGACAAATTAGAAGAGAAACAGAGCATTTAAATGACCACTTAAAAAATCAGTTATTTTGGAAAAGCTTCAACTCTAAGTTTGATGAAATAAAAATTAATAATACAGGGAACTCATACGCGTAGAGGTTATGCCGACAAAAAAGATATTGAGTTTATCGATAGTCGAGCGAATAGTAAAAACAATGAGGCAAGCGCGCCTATCAAACGGCTTGAAACAATTTTACATGTGTGTCATGACAATGATTAAGCAAATGTGCAGTGTGTATGTTGCGAAACGTGTCAAAGATTTTCTTTGAAGTGTTAAAGTGTCAAAGAAATTATGCAAATGTGATACACAATCTAACAATATGGAAGAATTAAAAAATTCTATTTCGAAGAAATAAAAATTACAACAAAAATATCCTATTAAAAACCTGTATAAATCTTTGTCTTCACGAAAATGATCACTATGCGTTATTGGTAATGAAATCATTTATTTTCTATGAATCGTGTTCCTTCGTAATGTAAAAATGTATTTCCTGACTCATCAGTTTCGCCACACTTTTTCTTATAAAATCTGCAACTCTACGTATCTATTTCAGTCGAAATTATTAGAACTACTACAAACAAGATACGGTATTTCTCGTTTAATAGATGCATTTTTAGCCCGCTTAGTAGGCGCAGAATCACGCGGAGTCATCCCCACCAATTCCTAGAACCGCATCCACGAAGTGAGCATTCGCGCCATGTCTGACCAGTGATCGACGTTATGTCAGCTAGCAGTGAGTCATCAAAATAAGAAAAATGGAATTTTTAATCAAATTTTTCTAATTAGATTATAGAGATCTTTTTAATGGAAACGATATAACACATACATTTGAACTGTAGTTAAATTCCACGCTACGGTACCCTTGTTAGTACGTAGAATATTTTCCATCGGAATCAACATTTTTCAGTTTTAACATTCGTAACATTTTCTATCAATTATAGTCTTTTTCAGTATTTTCTTATTTTCAAGGAACCTTGAAACCCAGCGAGATAGAAAGATTACAACGTGTAATTGTGTAAAATGTATGTAATTATATACGTTGTAATCTTTCTATCTCGCTGGGTTTCAAGGTTTCTTGAAAATAAGAAAATACTGAAAAAGACTATAATTGATAGGAAATACTATGCGAGTGCTAAAACTGAAAAATTTTGATTCTGATGGAAAATATTCTACGTACGAACGAGAATACTGTAGTGTGGAATTTAAGTAAAATTTAGAAGATAGTGACACAACGTCGCCTCTATATACAAAAATATAAATGTCAATAAATATTAGTTATAAATATTATACTGATATAATATAAAGAAAATATAGTACAATACATTATTATATAATAGAAAATAATATAAAAATTAGTTATAAATATCAGTCTAAATGAATGGAACGTTGAGCTTTCTTTACAACTAGGAGCTGGCACGTACGACCTTTGCTACAGATACACTTTTCTTTCTCATGAATTTCGACTACGTCAATGCACAAGGTGTCTTCTGCTGCTGAAAAACTTATTTCTTGCCACTTACAGTGTTTTCTACAAGCACTCTTCAATTTTCTATATTTGAGAAACGAATTAACCAAGAGGCGATAACAGCCGGCATTTCTTAGAATGGCATTTGCCTCGATAACAGACGCATAATGCACTCGAACTTACGTCCGTAAAATAGGGAATATGTCTTTACTAAGGAGCTTCGACTGCAATTCGAGAATTCTACAAAATTATGTAACTATATCACGATACTCGCTAACAATAATAACAATGATATAATCTCAAGTTTCACAGCTTTATCGTCGACCGTATGTTTAGGATTATACGCCCTTTGAACCTTAGACTACAAATCTTAGTCACAGTCCACAGTTTTAAGACTACGTTGCTTCTGACTCGATCACAACTGAGGAGTTCGTGGAAAAAAAAGCTTGACTTGACTTTTACCAATTTTTATCCTTTTCCAAGGGAGCAGAATGATCTTTAATCTTCCATAGACAATATATTACGTATTATATATTTCCATTGTTAAACCTTTTATTATATTCTCGAAACACGTGAGAAAGTCCCGATATATTTATCGAAGTGCCTGCTATATTATAAAATTTATTTTTATGCGAAATGTTTAATATTTGTTATATCGCGTAATCGGTATGGGAATTATTTGTAATTCCGTTGCAGAAGAACATTGCAGTCAATCACGTCATGACTATCAGGTTGTTTCTGGAGAAAAATATTTCCAAACTAGCTGGATGCAGAAACAAATAAATCGAATATTCGATATTAAATAAGACGAGGGGAACAATAGAATGCTTAAAATATTCTTTACTCGTGCTATTATCAGACTGAATCACTTTGATATATGAGTCACTAAGAAAGTAACGATTACGATATCTTGATAAAGTAACAATCTCTTTAACAGGAAAGTTATCGCTGACTTGAGACTCATTCTAACAACAGACAGTAGTTAACTCTCCATGGGTAAATTTATAAAACTGAACGATTTTCATTGCTAATTTTCATTGGTAAATCAATACATAAATCGTTTCTTACGACATCGATTCCACTATAGCTTCCGCCAAAGATTGTTTTCGTCACGCCTCGATTATTGCGTTGATAATGAAAATTAACGTAAACTAGGTAAAAAAAAATTAATAAAATTCGTTGCGCAATGGCGTCCTACTCTCTGTTGCACAATAATTTTACCAACTAGTAACATCAACGAATCGACAAGTTACAAGCTACGTTACGTTATGCTATATAAAATAATCAAACGACGACTTGTAAAATTCATTTATTTCGATTTACTTTATTCAAATTTATCACTGTTACAGAGGAGAATTTATTAGCACCGGTAACTTGCAACTTGCAACGTGCAGAATTCCACCGGTAATAGTAGTTTAATTGTGCAAGAGCAGCACGGATATATCTTTGCCAGCGACTACACGCGACCGTAGGTACTGGATTTCGGAACAAGACTCGCTTGAAAGAGCAGCGGGGCGCCCGTACGCGCTGACACTCGATAAAAAATCGCTTCGAGCACGTTCAGCTCGGGTTTCATTTTGCGGAATAGCTAGGTAAATATGCACGCTGGCCTGGCGTGAATCACGAAGTTACAAAGGCATGAAAGTCTCGGTGAGACAATGCGCGGTGACGACCGGCCACTTTTCAGATCGTAAGCAAGGTGAGTTTCACGGAGATAAGTTATAGAGCGACAAAGGGATTTGAAACCGACCGGCGTGGATCGCATTACCGATTCTATTACGCGTCATGTTAAACAGTCGAAGGGAAGAAAGTTCGAGCGCGCCGGCTAATTTTATGCGGTCGATAATATTCGCCGGATGATTTGATGCCGTGGATCGGTAATGGAACCACGTGAGTCTTCGAATGATACCACGTTTTTCGGATTAATTGAACCGTTAACCAAACACCGAAGATCGTTGGAAGAATAAAAGAAATACAGTGTTTCGAGAAATTACTGGAATATTTGCCATAGAAAATTTGTATAAACGTATCGTGTGCATTATACGAAAGTTCTCGACGTTGCCACATTTTTAGACATTTATAGGAAATTTGAATGTGCAAGTGCACAGAATGCACATAATACAAAAAGATATGTAAGATGTCCAAAGTGTAGCGCTTTCTATAATATTCGATAGGCAAAACAATTTTCTATCGAGACTCGACTTCAATTATATTGTCAAAAATATGAATTTGTATTAAAATCCGCTAGCAATCAGACACGACTATTATGATTGTAATAGGAAAATTTGGAAGCCATCTGAAAATACGTAGGAGTTACAAAATCATTTATTGCAGATATATTCTTCTAGTTTAGAGAAGAATTAATATATGCAAATAAACTTAAACATATAATGCTACAGATGGTCTCAATATATATCGTGGCTTATTGTTATAATTAATAATAATAGACTGTTGGAATATTTTGGTGAGCTTCGCGAAGCGTATCTATGTTTGCAATAAATATAACTTCTGATAGTCGTGTCTCGTTGCAATACTAATGACATTTCAAAATGATCTATATGACATGTACGTATATACATTAAAAGTTTTCAAGAAGGTTCGAATTGTACTTTCCTAAGCTACTGTACATACACATACAGGCTTTGTAAATTTCACATCCGAAAACTGCACCGAAGTGATAAGTAGATATCGATGCGATGAAACTGTGCTGCAAATGAATAATGATTAAGTGAGTCTTAAAAACTTATATAACCATTGATATTTCTTATCAGTGAACGATGGTATAATCGTGTAATATAATATGATGCATAATATTGTAAACTATAGCTATGATTAGTAAATTGTACGCGTCCTTGTAGCAATATCTTCCCATTTCTGTTGGTATAAATTTGATTGATATACATACAGTGGAATATTTCGATTTTCAAGGGTTACTTTAGTTGATACAAAAAAGCGAGACTCAATGAATTTAATCGATTAAGAGACAACGTTGCTTAATCGTAAAATTTCCTTTTGAAAAATTATGTTATTAAAAATTATTGAATTTTAGTTTATAATTATTGAATATAACTGATATTGAATTGTGTTTTTTAGCGCTGCTTATAAAAAGGAATTTCAGAGGTTTCCTTAATGCTTTCTCCTCACTTCCATATAAATCCTACAATTTTATGACGTTTGAAAAAATTGAAGTATTCATAGCCCTATAATAAATACTACCCTTTTTTAAATTCATGGAATTTTTTATTACTTTTTAATTTGCGTACTAGTCTTCCATAAAGTGTTTATTATCCTACATCATTCTTTTATATCTTGATAAAACAAAACTTGTAATTTTTGTAATTTTGCTTTTATTGATTTCTGAAATTTCTTTGTCCATCTCTTTTGCTAATGTTGTTTAATTTTAGTGGCATTATTTCACTGTCTTGCTTTGGTGAGTGAACGATATTATTCACTCATCAAATCATAATTTATTATAACACATGGTTATGATAAATTAACTAGTAAAACAAATTATAAGCAAACATATAACTGGTTTACATTATTTTAATTTTTTTCAAACTGACTATAAGCAGAGCACTGAGACAAGAAAATATCGATTTTCATTATTATAATAAGAAACATCCACCCACGTTATTAATATTCAGGTATTTCGTTTCCCATTCACCTGCTGTACATATAGCCTTAGTATATCTCACGTAATTTAAATTTACAATAGTAAGAAATATTACAAAATGAAAGAAGCAACGATATTCTGTCCTTTTCTAATCTAGATAAATTCTTATTTTTAATACACCAAATTTCTAACATTATCTTTGGTGGGCATTTCTACTTTGTAATTATTATTAATCGACCTATTATATACTGCTGTGTAATTAAAATCTGTATTTCCAGCCGTTATCGATAAAGTCCGGTATACGTATACCGCAAAGTCGAGCTATCAGTGGACATTTCTAATTTTTCCCCCTTAGTTTTCATTTATATTTAAAAGATTGTGAAACACACTAAGATATCCGAAGTCTTGTAACAGAAATAGCACATTCCTCGATGTTCGGCTTCTACTACATTGTCGTCCGAATAATTATGCGAGGAAAATTAATTATCGATTCTATTTGTAGAAGTATACAATGAGTAAAATATGATGAATTATCAAATCATCAAGATAATTGCGGCGCTTTTAATTAATCGCGTAGTTTAATTATTTTATGCATTCGTAAAATATTTGATGCTTCAAAAACTTTCTTATTAGATATAAACAACATACTATATAAAAGTCTCAGTGCATTATTTATATAGCGTTTTTTTTTTACAAAAACAGTAATATCAAAAGTATTCTCTTATTTAAAAATGTTAATTTTTCGCGTTTACCCTATATTTGAGGAAATAATATGTTTTTAAAAACGTTAACCTTAAAGCCATATTATGTAGTTATTTTTATCGGAATATATTCTTTTATGTTTATCTTCATTCTTCTTTACAATTTCCAAAGTAGTGAATAATTAGAAATTATTAGTATAGTATAGTATTACAGTACCAGCGTAGTAAATAATTAGAAATATAATAAAATAGTTAATTACGTATTAGAATTTATATTGGACAAACAAATCTAAATATGGAAACCTTGTGCTTATATTTTTATATATAACATTGAATTATTATAAAAATGATTGCACGTGCTACACCGTAAAAACAAATATCTACCATTTCCAACCTAAGTAAAATGATTAAAAATTGAGGTAAAATAAACCAATGACTTAATTCACGAAAAATGTATACGCTAATATACATTAATAGCAAGAAATATAAAACTATTCATCTCGCAAAACCCTGTAGCGCATCAGAGTATGTATTTAGAAATTCCAAAGTTAAATATATACATTTAAATTCACAAGAATCCTCATAAAGAATAAAATATTTCAATGATAAATCAGTATTTATCAGGATTAATTGAATTAAAATTGTATTACCGTGTTAAATATGTGAAATATCTTGCACATCTCAATTTGCGATTCTTCGTCACTCGAAAATATATCAAATATATTAAATAAACAAAATATTGCACCTGTTAAGTATTACACTTTACCTATTTTTTACTATTAAATTATTGTTAAAATTAAAAAAAATGTTTTCTTGTATGTATTCAAAAATACACCCAATGGATGTAGAATTTGTTTAAATTTTGTTTTGTATGGAATATATACATATTAAAAAATTTTTATATTGATTTAGAAAATAAGAAGAATCGAAATAGGACATAGACATCCTATCCGTACTATGGGACCCATGCACATCGAACATATGCATTTCGACCAAACTAATATACAAAAGAGTATTAGAATGTTAATCATTAGATCGTTGCACAATATCGATATGTTTAAAAGAATTGAGTATCCATTTTCGTCTTGTTCTGTTAAATACGTATAAACACATCATATACTATGGCGAGCGTATAAATTAATTACATTGTAAATCCAACTACTCATATTACAAAAAGTTCTATTTCTATTTCTTCCTATAATATAGAATTTAAAAATACGTGTATTTTGAAGCACTGGAAATAAAGAACAGCCTCCAAATTTTTATGTCGAGTCTCAAATTTCAAGCTAATCGTAAGTGGACTGCATTTGATATAAGAACCTTCCCTATTTATATGCTCGCCACCGTATTACATGTAATTCACATTGGAAAATATGTCTGATACAATACAAACTAATTATAAGTATTGCTCGTATAAGTGGCTCGTGACTTACTAGCGAAGAGCTTGGACTATAGACGATTCAGTAGTAGCTATATTCAACTATGCTCATATCTAATTTAGATAACATTTTACGAATTCCATTTCTTGTTTTCACAAATAGTATAATGATGTGTAAGATTCCTGTAAGTGTACTATTTCAATATGCTCAGATTGTATGGGCATCGAGATAAACAAGAACAATAGAATTATTACTTACGATGCAAATTTCGTATACAGTGGCGTACAGTTTACGAAATAAATTTTCGCATTATATCAAAAAAGGGACGTTTTAACGAATTTTAACTAATATCGTATCACTGTATCAAAAATATCAAAAATATTTGTCACGATCTTATATCCAATATTAGCTAAAATTTGTTCGAACATCGTTTGCGGAATATAAAACGAAAAATTGGAGATCTTTTTCACGGCACTGTATGTAACTTAGAAATAGAAGATAGATTTATAAGATACAAATTACATTACAAGCTTCACATTAGATTAAACAAGGTTGAAATTACCATGGAGTGAAAAATCTATACAAGCGCGTAGATGAATAAGATATAGGAGTACACGTAAGATCAGCACGAACCTCCCGATAACTGTACTAATTTTAGAATCGGTTCGCCTTCTGCCTATCGGAAGAATTCGTTTACTGATAGCGGGGATAACCGGCGAAACACCGCATCGAATTAATTTCCATCGTGGTAAAAAAAAAAAAAAAAATGTTGCTACTTCCACTTCGTTCCTGCTAATCTGATAATTTCATTAAAGCAGCGCGGCGCAGCGTGCAACGAGAACGTTATAAAAATCATATCCACGATAATTTCTCGTATGGGAAAATCGATTTGCTCAATCGGCAACTCACAAAGCAGCGATAATAATAAAACGGCTTTTAATATCTTGGCAATTTTCTAAAAACGTTCGCGTCTCTTTACATGCCGCCGAGCTCGAGAAATCTGTGCGTGATCGTAAGCAAGTACGTGTATATACAATGGCAGCAACGTTAAGCAACGCGAGATAACCTAGAGGGCTCGCGACGAAAGTTCGACATCGACAACGAGCAGGAACGATTTACCCTGTTTTAATCGGTAACACGTTGACTGCCACGGTCGGTGATCATTGGTCACCGACGTTTTACTAAACTTTTTAAAATGACTAAAATAAATTACATTTCATGAACTAAAAAATTGTCGACAATGTGAATAATGTAGATAACATTGTCAGAAAAAAACTGCGCAGGTACAATACGATATTTTGCAAAAATGAAATGTTACGGTATATTTCAATCTATCGCCACTCCCAGGGCAAAATACATATATGTGACAATCAACGCCTTAACTCGTTAAATAAAGCGAATTCAAAGGAAATAAAATTTGTCACAATTTCGGAAAAGCCGCGTACAATAGTCGACCGGCAGAAAAGCCAAAGAGTATCGTGTAGCGACTATGGTCGAGAGCTATCAAGCGCACGCCGGCTAGACTGGGTCAACTACACTCGTGCTCTCCGATCGGTGGTCGATCTTGGGCAGGACAGAAACGGCGATCCGGCCGAGAGAACCGCATGACATTTGCCAGAGAAGCGGTGAATGAAGCGAGGAAACACGGTGAACGCGAACGTATCGATGGTGAAAAGAAAAAGACGGCACACCCGATAATTCGATCGACGGTACGGCAGCCACGGGTCGAAACGCGACAGAGAGAACAGACCGGAATGGAACGGAACGGCACTGCACGGCACGGCACGACACGGCACGTCGCGGCGCAGCACGACGCGGCGTAGTTATCGTACAAAAGAGAACGCATCGAATACGGAACGCTAGACGAATTACCGAAATGCGCAGGATAAGAACGGTTTACGAGCTACGGTTTACGGTTTACGGTTACCGATCACACGTAAAGACAAAGATGATAGAGATTATGAAGTATCGTAGAGGAAAAATTAAACTCACCCAAAAGTAGCAGCTTAAGTTCCCGCCTGGCATCTCGTTTATCCTTTCGGAGTTGCCGCTCGATCTCCTGATTAATTCGTTTCTGCTCCCTCGCCTCTTCCGACAGGCAGCACGCCATAGCTCAGGACGGCAGGATCCTCGACGGATGGAGGAGGAAGAGAGGAGAAAAATGAGGAGGAAGAGGACGAGGAGGAGGAGGAAAAGGAGGAGGAGGGAGGAGAGGGAGGGAGGAAGGGAGAGAGGGAACGAGCGATTTGCGGTGGTGGCGAGCGATTGCCGAGCGGCGGCGAGGTTCGTCGTAGACAGCAGCGGGCTCGACGGCACGGTATCGTCGTCGGGCCGATATTACCTTGCCACCGCGAACGAGCGACGACGTCTCGTCGCCGTCCTCGTGGTTTCCTTCTCTTCTTCCTTCCCTCTCGTCCTGGCCAAGCCGATCAAATCTTTCCCGATCGTCCGCACCACCACTACTACCGCCACTAGCACGATTCACCACCACTTGTCCACGGCGACGACGACGACGGCGGCGACGACGTCGGTGACAACGACGACAACGTGCACGGAGATAGGCAGCGACTAGACGTAAACGTAGATCCGACGAACGTGTCTCCGGAATCCCCGTATTCTCAACGACGTCGGCACACGCGGCGACGGAGCACTCCTGCTAGGGCTCGACGACGCCAGCGACACATCAACACATGTACGCACACGCACGAACCTCGGCCGGTAGCTTCTCTCTATCTGCCTCTTTTCCTTTTTTCAACCTTCTCTTCCTCGATTCTCTTTAAAACCGAGACCCATCTACTTCTTCCTATTCTCTTTTCCTTTGCTTGATGTGCCCCTCCTTCTCGGTCTTTTCTCTCCTTATTCTTTGTTCACGCACGCACGTTCTGCTGCGACGAAACGTGAAACGCATTCGCGAGAGACGTCGAGGAAGCGGGGGAGACACACGCGCGCACTTTGCTCGCAGCGCGATTTCGACAATTCTGGTGAGACGAGAGCGAGAGAGGATTTTCGCGAGAGCGAGGTCCGTTGGATCGAGATCTAGAGAGTCCCGACTGTACTCCGTCGAATCTCGACCGTCGGTCCCTGGGTCCCCCGCTGTACCCGCGTACTACTCGCGAGAGAGCTCTCGTACGGCTCGTTCACTCGTTCACTCGGTCCCCGGCGCGGTTGGGTGTGGTAACCCACCGGCGCTCTATCTCCTTCTCACACTCTTTCTCTCTCTCACCCCCTCTCTGTTTCGTTTCGTTCTCCTACCCTATCTCTCTGTCTTTCTTCGATTCACACACTCTCTCACTCCCTCTCTCTTTCTTTTTCTTCCTTTCTCTCTCTCACTCTCTCGTTCTCTCTCTTTCTTTCTCTCTCTTTAGGGTACTCTTTCTGTACCGCACACGCGACGAGATAGATTCACACTGAATATGCACCGTGTGCGCGCACACACGCAACCTATACGCGAACGTATGCCAAACGAGCGAACGCGATTACGAGAGGTAACGTAGACGGAAACAACGAACCGAGGACGACAGAATAGAAGACGATGACGAGGTCGTCTGCTGTTATTGCCTGTGCTGCACGAGCGCCCACACCTCGAGCGGAGCAACTCCTCCTGCGATTCGCGCCGCGCCCGCTCGGTACGCAGCCTTTTATCAACCCTCGGTCGCTCGAGAATCCTGTTAGACAAAACCAGATTGGCGAAGCCCCGATACGGTAGGTCGTCGTATAGTGGTCTGTAGGCGCGGGGCGCGCACGTGTTCGCTAACGAGATTAAAATCGACGAGAAGGAGGAGGTGCGGCCGCCATCCGCCAGGGAGGAGGCACGGAGAATGGAACAGCGCCGCGTTCAGGATATAGGTTATACTCGTCTCTGTACAACCGACCGATTCTGACGATTCGCAGCGACACGGCCACCGAGAGATCACGCGCGCACTCCCTCTCTCTATCTTCTTCCCTCTTTATCACGTCGCCTCTTCTCCTTTTCTACTACCGGGTCACCCCCGAATCCTTACTTCTTTCTTCCTCCCGTATATTTCACCACTGTTCTTGCCCTTTCGTTTTTTCACGCCGGCCCCTCTCGTGTCACCGGTGCGTTCGAAATGAATCTCGCGATTTTCCATTTATTCATCCCCGTCATCGAAAAGTATACGATGTCGCTATATGTACTTACTTTCGTGAAAGAGTATCTCGTGTGAATGCACTTTGTACACCAAACAATACGTCTCGATTGTTGACTGAAAACGTACCGCTGAAATTATTGTGCAATCGATCGTGGATTAATCCGATAATCGCGTCGTTTTTATCGAGCATAGTTTCGTTCTCGGAATTTAAAAATTTCTATCGATAATTCTATAATACATATAAGATACGAGCCGAATCTTATAGATATTGACTTTTGTAACGTATATAGTAGTTTCTACGAATAATAAAGTATATACTTCACAAACGTATTCTAAACGTATGAATATTTGTATTTAACTGTATATATTCGTAATATAACAAATTTTCTAATTATTTTTATTCGCTAAAAAGATACTTAGAGATACTTACAAAATGTCAACAACTGTATATATTTATAGCTGTGTTCCTTATTTGTATACAAATGGGATATAAAATAAATGAATTTTTAGTAATATTGTATCAAATGCGATTCTATCTTTCCGATAATTTAGATTTTTATTTAAATAACCTTAAAGTGAAGTTTCTAACGTTAGATGGCGCGTAAGATACTGTTTCGTTCAAAATACAAATTTAATATATTATTATCATTATCTATAAGCAACAAACTAACATCTTATAGTCTGTTACATCTTATTTATTTAGTTATTGCATTGTTCTTTCTCAATTTATAATGAATGAAAAAACTTTCAAATTTTTTTATTGTTATAAGAAATGTTCCTATTTAGAAAAAGCAGTATGTTCCCATGTAAATATTAACAACTGGTATAATTCATCTACACAGTCTACACTGTACAATTTAGGAATGGTAAGTTTTAAATATTTTAATTTTATTTATATCTGGAAAATTATGAGTTAAAAATAAATGTTTTTCTGTTTAACTAATAACCATTTAAATAAAATAATAATGAATTAGTTAATTACTGTATAAAGTTTTTCTCACTAAATGTGGATAATCTCAAAATTTAAATAAATGAGAGGTACAAAAATAAATACAAATTATATATAAATGCAATATATAATACAAAAGTATGCAATACTTAAAACAATAAACATTAAAATCCTACAACTTAAATTTATAGTTATCAGTTATACATATAGTAATAGGATTAGTGTCATAGTATAAGGTTTCATGAAATGTACAATTTCTCTATATCATTATATACATATAATGTATACATATATATATTTCTTAGTCAAAGGACCAAAAGCAATAGAAGAATAAGCCATCTATTTTTTTATTTATTTCTCATGTACATAGTTTATTTTACATTTTTGGCACAATTTGGGTTTGGATGAATCCTCGACATGGGATATTGCTACTATTAAATATGAAAATAAAATTATTATGAACACAAATACTATATTATGTTCTTATCATATTTCTATTACCTGTATTTGAATCCTTTATAGAAAGTTTTTCTCCAATTAATTTAAATAACGCTACAATTTCATTATCACCATCTTTGTTGTCAAAAACTTTCGTAATTTTTTCAAAGCCTTCGCAAAGTGCCATTAAACGCCTGCAATATTGTTTACTACTTATGGAATCTTTTCAAACATTTTTGTAAATAAACTATTTACTCTTGTTTATGCCATACATGTTTATCAGTTTTGGTAATTCCAAGTCTAACATACATCTACTCCGTTGATAATTGTTGAGAATAGTATTGTATTGTTGATGTAGTTTCTCTATTTGTGATATGGATAATATAGAATTACTAAGAAAGTTTTTGAAGTTTTTTGTTGCTTTGTAGAAGTCCTTTTTCCTTATATAGTTATTATTCATCAGATCATTAAAATGCTTTGGAAGTACTATGTGTTTTGAACACTGTTCCATCAAATCTTGTAGGATCATCAATTTATTTTCTTTCTGCACTTGCAACTAGTATGTACCATATATTTATAACTTTTAAAATAATTAAACTACATGTATGGAATTATATATGATTGATTGAATAAGAAATACTCAAAGACGTATAATACTAAGTACATAATATATATATACATTATTTTTTGTTAAGACAGTTAATATTAACTATAAAAAAAATAAAAATTATTCTTTGAATTGTCTCATTTGGATGATCATATATAAATAATGGTCACAATGTTTAATCTTCTATTTTATACATATATAATAATTGAAGTAATCGCTATACCTGTTGGAGATGCATTGTTAAATTTACAGTACTAGGTTCAGAATTCATAGAGTAACGTTGAGGAAATGCAAGTACATGACTAATCTCGAGTACCCTACATGCAGTTAATTGAGATACTTGCAAAGATTGTCCATACTGAGCAAGAGCTTCAAGAGCAGTAATACTTAAATTTAAATGCCGCATTAGAGCTGTTTGTCTATCTTCAGCTAAAGCCTCTTCTATTTGAGTTTCTGCTAAATGTAATTCTAAATTTCCTCGTATATTTTCAAATTCTTGACATTTCAAACAATTCAATTTCTATAAGTAATATATATCGATATATCATAAGCTTTTTTATCTTACAAATAAAGATATAAAAATATTGCCTTAAGACTTTTTGATTCGTAAAAACTTAAAGGCTTCGTTCTTCCATTATTCTGCTTATCACATAAACCATAATGTGATGAAGCTCTTTCGAAAGGTTTACATTGGTGTGTTATTGAAACTACAGGCGACAACAACTGCGATGCACACAGAGATACTTCCTCTTCTGATGTTGGTGTGCAGTAGAAACAAGGTTTATGTAAATTAGAATCACTCCATCGTTTATATCTTTGCTCATGAAATCGTGACATCTTTTATCTTCAAATAAATTCCTGTTCTAGTTACATTTTTAATTTTAATTTTTGTCATTCAAATCCAATGGTTTACTTACATCATGAAATTATATATTAAAGAAAAATATAAATTTTTAATATTTCACAGGAGATAATTTTAATAGATTAATATAAGGAAAAGGTATATTTTAAGGTTGAGTATTAAACAGAACACATATTTGAATCATAAACACTTATGTTACAAACCAGTAATCATTTATTATAATCGTCTTCAATTGAAAAGGACAATTAAAGCGATAAATGTATATATATATATATTATATATATACATATATATACGCATTATAGTTTATATTAAGGTTATAAAGATATGACTAATTGATTCAGTAAAATAAACAACAAGACATAAAAATGACAAATGATATAACAATTGATTGCTCCACTGCTACACTAAATTTTAAACCTCAATATTATTACTTGGGTGCATTCAAAATTCTAATTAATATTAACAATTGATGCTCTTATGTTACATTAATAAATAAATACAACATAAAGAAGATAAGTAGACATAATTATTACTTTCAAGCACATTTCGTTGTATAATCTATTTTTGAAATTATTCGTAATAATGACCTTATTCTACAGAAGTATATTAAAATGAAGTATTAAGTGTAATTATTTTGTTATCACGTTATAATTAATTAATACATCATTTACATTATGTATAATATTGTCGGAAAATTTGTAATGTACATTGTCTTTACCGAAAAGTAAAAAAGAACAATATATCACTTATCTTCTTTAAGTTAATTAAATGCATTTGTTTAATTTTCCAATGAAATAAATAATTTATCATATTAGTAATATTAATAGACCTACTGCCGAACAATTAGTATTATTGCTGAAACGCATATATCTTTCAATACATTTTATAAATATTCGCGTTTTCAATGTCTGTAACTGTTCTAGGTAATATCAAAACTTGAGTTCAATTTTAATCTAACAGTCGCATATATAACATTTTGGCACGTTCGCAATACATATTATGGATATTTCTTTTTTAATTATTGCAAAGTATACTTAGAAATGAACAAAATAGATTAATTTAAATTTAGAACAAACACTTATCACACTTCACTTTTAAATCGTATATTAAATGTGATATAACAATTTCAATGATAACAGATTACATATTAAAATTTTATATTGCTTTTTCTTGAAAGAAAAATTTTGTTTACTAAATATTTATTTGTATGTAGTTCAGTGGAATGTACTTGTGTACTTATTCAAATTATATCATAATTGCAAGAGTAATATTAAAGTGAAGCATGATGTGTTGTATTACAATGTATAGCTATCAAATTTTTTGTATATTAAATTTATTATATTCTTGATATGAGTTGGAAATTCATATGGAATTTCCGTATAAATTACTAGATTCTAGTTATACATACTTAAAAACAGAATATACTGGTGCTATTGTTTTTGTTATTATTATTATTTAAATATTTTTTTGCTTTTCAATTACTTTTTTTGTTGGTCCTCTTCGTAGAATATAAATATACGTCCGTTCCCTATCATTATGATTATCATAACTATGTAATTGTAACATATGGTCAACATATTTTCTTAATATGCACCTGTAATATATGACGCATTAACATACTCGTCCACAGTTTGAATTTGTACATGGGATTAATAATTAGTGTGACAATGGATCAATCGGTCAACCATAAAACTTTTCATTTATAAACAATCCAACTTTCCTGTGTTCTGTATGTCTCAGATCAATACAGTAAAATAAAAAGACACACAACTTAATGGAAGCTGAAATCAGTAATCTCCTCGCACTACTTCGTAATCATCTATTATTATAACGCTATTTGTTACATAAAGTTTGATGTAAAATTTTCTTAATAAATCTATTTAACGAGTATTAATTAGCACTACAAATTGTTTTCCTTGGACCACTAGTTCTATCCTTGCTACAGTGGATGTAAGGGCAGTAATAGTAATTTAATTGATCATCGCCATTCGATGTTCTATGTATGTATACCAGAAAAAGATACTTAGTTATAGAACAAATATATATAATATAATAAAAAATATAAATAAATTTTTAAGAACGAATCTTCAAATATGTGTCATTAGTAGAACTTATAATACTCCTCTCAATAGAATTATGTAGAAAATTTTATTATTCTAATGCTCTCATTGATTTAAATATTATAATATTTTGCTCTTATATAGCAATGTATTGAAGTAAGGATGTATTAGTTGTATTATTTCGTTATATGCTATTGAATTGCGTTGAAAGTTTGGCATGTTATCTATGTTAATACCGGTACCGGGTCGAGTCCTAATTTTTCGTCACAAAGTAAATAAAATCTTAATATAAGAATGTAGATAGATAATTGGATTTTTAAAGTTTGATAACTGGCTGCCAAAAGAGGGCATTATAGAGGTGTCTTAAACATTATAATTAGTTCTTACTGATAATTTCAGTGGCCACAAAGTTATTCCATAAAATATTCTTAAAATGTATAATTCTATGTACACTTTCATAAAATAATATTAATTTAATATATAAGTTTTATATTATAGTACTGCGTGATGTATTACAATATATTATTTAATTACTTAAATATTTCATTTGATTATTAATGATGTGTATTCATACATGGGATATGGGAGAAAAATCCCATATTACAAACAATGAATGTTGGCACAGACAGTGGCTGGGTTAAGGCACTTTGGGGTGCTTAATTTTCCACAGTACCCTCCAGCATAACTATCTCATCACACCCCTTTCCCCTTCCCATTGCCCCTCATTGTGTATTTATTATTTATTTCTTTCATACGTATAATACCTCAGATGACTGTGTTATTCTCACTTTGAATATTGTAACTATTCTCAAAATAGAATACGCCGTTTCAGTGAGCATTGGAGTGTAATAGACGAATTCAGTAAAGCTTTCACAGTGGTTTTGTGAAATTTGCTGGGAACATACCCTTTTCATTAGTATCTTCTTTGATGCCCATTAACCAACCTTGTTCCTAAGGGCAATAAAAAGATTCGTTACACTTTTTATTATTTTCAGTGTTACTGTTAGTATTGTTACTATCATTAACATGATAATGAGAATTATGTTGTATCACATTTGTATATATAAAGATATCAAATGAATTACTAAGAGAATACAAACCTGTTCTTCTGGATCATCATACTCTACCACACGAATAATATCACCGACATCAAATGACAATTCATCCACGTCTTCGCGTCTATATTTGTAAGTAGCCTTGACTCTGTACAAAACACCAGGTGGCAAGTTGTCAGTCGTTGCCCCTAGAGAGAAATTGGTACCATTTTCATATTCCACGTCTAAAATAATTGAATCCGCCTCATTAGTCATGGACCTGTGATATAGTTCTATTTAAACTTTAACTTTCATTGATTATGTGCAAAACCAAATTCAATTACTAAAATCTTTCATCGAGAAATTTTGATACATAACAAGGCCAAAATTAATAGATAAATTTCGTTTCATCGTTTCAACAACATCCATGCACAATGGGCAGGCAGCATACTTCTATCGACACAGTAGGACAATTTTGCATGTACACTTGTTACATATTACGTACTTTAACATATAATTTGGAAAATCGTGCTATCTTTGGACTCGAACGAATCTCAACCTTTACTTAAAAAGTATATGCATCTTATAAATACGTGCTTGTACAAGTACGTATCGAAAAACTATAAAATACACGCTAAAGAATATTTATGCATACATTATATAATATATCATTATATTTAGGCAATAATATAGCTTTTAACCGAACATGTATAAAACACTCTCCAAATTGTACTGCAGACAATGCAGACTTAGTCAAGATTAGTTTAGTAATATATTTCAAAAATATTCCTTGATTACTCGTATACAGGCATTTTTATCTCGCAAACCATTTCGACGAAAAGCCTCAATCATCGGTGTATGAACGTTCATCTTTAGAGACGCGAAGAAGCACGTAACCGATGACATTTACTCCCACGTTACATACTTACCAACTGGAATATCGTACAACTCTTCTACTCGCTTAGAGGCCACAACTGTGTTTTGCGGAGATGCATCCTGATTATTGAGAGAATTATCATTGCTGTTAGCATTGCTGTTAGCATTGCTGTTAGCATTGCTGTTAGCATTGCCATTTAATTGAGTAGTCGGTGATGTGTTTCTTGCTTCTGGAGCAGACTCATCCACAGCTGTAACATGCAACAAAGCTCACTCAAAACTAAACATTGAGCCACATAATTATGTCTGCGGGAGCGTCTTATGTGGCATAACTACGTTACACTCATGCACAAAATATTAGTACACAAACGATTCAAATGCACAAAAGACGCGTGTAGAGATGCCGTATGCGTATTTACCTGGTGAAATGTTGTTCTGAGCTGGTTGTGTATTGATTATTAAACTGAAACAAGTAAAATTTGCTTAATCCATTGCTTATGATATACGTGGAAATAAACATCTTGCTGTCTTCAATCGTTTACTTACGCAGAATTGGCGTTAGGCGATTTTGGAGATTGTGGTTCTGTACTCTTCTTCAGCGTGTATGATCCTCTCTGGCTTTCGTTGGCTAATTTATCGACGATTGCCTCTAGCTCAGAATACACCTGGGACATAAGTGTATGATATATAAATTGTATACTTCATAAAAATATCATATAATTATCAGATATACAAGTATCAAATATTCTAAATTTATATATAATAGATATCGTATATTATATATTATATGTTAAATACTGTATCAGTGGTTTTTCACGTCTATATCTATCGTACAATAAGAAGAATAAATATCGTAAATTTTAACGATATTATCAAGAAGATGTTTGTACATCACCAGATAAAAGTTATCAATAAAAGAATCTTTCTATTATTTCTATAATTTCAAGAGAATACGTTTTTTAATTAACAAATAGGGATATTTAATCGGCAAACAAAAATGATCTCTTTTCCAACTAAATTAATGTAACAATAAATCGGTGTATGTATATTGCTTGGTCGTAAATATTCCTCTGTATAGCGTAATAGATATAGAACCATTAATATAACGAAACTGATGAAATTAATGAAAATAATATACAATTTGTGCATAGAAATATATATGCAAAAGAAATGTGATCGTTAAATATACCTTAGCACTTTCAGTATGGAACACTTGTTCAGCGGCGAAGAGCGTTTGTAAATTAGTAACGAGGAAGAGAACACGCGAATCGTACAAAGCTGGTAGCTCGTCATGAAGTTCGGAATTTAGTTGCTCGTATGTACGCTTAGCCTCCTCCAGTAACTCTTTTCCTCGAGAAACTTTCAGCTCGTCCCGTTTCCTTGGATTACACTGTAGCGATTGGAAATTGTGTCTTTGACTGTCATAATCTACTAGCTTCCGTCCACGCTTGTCAATTTTTTTCTGCAACAAATATATATCACGATAATTCGCATCCTATAATCATATTATTATTTCCTATAGTGCGCAGTAGAAACAAAAATTGTGCGCAGAACATTTCACGTCAATTGATATTCCATTTTAAAATTCTAACCTTGTTCTAAGACAGTAGTCAGACAAAGTTATATCGATTATACCAATTTATTTTCGTACGATAATGTGTTCATTCACTGTTACATGAGACATACGTACCCTCATCTCTGGGAATTGGCTCTGATATGTGTTGAGAGGCACGAGAACCTGATCAGCAAGCTTATGGGTGAAGTCCTGCCACAACATGTCTAAATTTTGAGCCTGCACGTACAAAAGATCATGTCCTGTCCATTGGCTTTCGTAGATCTCGTTTAGGGAATCCATGAGTGTTTTCGACGCTGCTTGAACCGCTGTAAACACACGAACAGAATAGTTTTACGAACACTATTTAAGTAATGATACGTCACGCTTGTAGCGCACAGTGATATTTCTGTGTTTCTTTTATTAGTAAACTAGCGCATACTGATGATTCTTGACACATTTTTTTGAATTTTATTTTCGTGATTTACTATTCTGGGAGAAGATTAAGTCTGTATAATTATTATTTGAAACTATGAAATTATATGAAAATTTATATAAATTTCGTTAGGAAAGATTAAATGGTTTCCAATGTATGCATTATGTCTGGCGTGTGTTTTATCCGAAAGCAGAGGCGTTTAAAAGATTTCAAGGCCGTCTTCATCTTTTTAAATGGAACTATACATTTTTCTATACAACGTTCGATGCATTTTTCACTTTTCTGCAAAAACAGGTACTTGGGTCGGAAAATGATTAGCTCGAAAGATATTTTAACCTCAATTCTGTGAAACTTATCGTGTGAAAGACATTTGACACAAATTTTAGATATTGCTTTATTACTTGATCCTTAATGTGTTAAAAATATTCCTAAAGTAGCATTATTCTCTATTTGTAAATTTCTCCAGTGTAAATGTGTTTCAAATATTAAAATATCAAATTTTAACACTTATTTATTTATTCAATATTATTAATATTATGAAATATGAGAATATCAAAAGAAAATACATAATAATATAAAATTATAAATTCTCTCATCTCTTGCAGAATAAGATCCCTGTCAAAATAAGAAGTCTGTCTCCCGAAACAAAATATCTTAAGAGAAATCGATGTATCGCGCCTGTAAAATTCAGCAGCATATTTCGACCTTGGTGGGGGAAATCTGTAATCTGAGAGATTTCTGGAAACATGAGGACCTCAGGCAAGGATCGCGCAACGTTAATTTAGAACTGCTTCCTTCCATCTTCAAAGAACTCACATCTATATATAATTATTATATCAAATCAAAAATGCTTCTGTCCAACTATGTAATTATTTTTACGAATTTTATAGCGTAGCCTTCGAACCACATAGAAAAGACGCGCACAGTTTCATCGTCAAATTGGATTATTCCTTGCGAGATCTTTCGATTACTCTCGAGGCAGTGAATGCCGCCAGATTTCACGACGAATGAGCAAATCCGTATCGAACGATTCCTAACAAATATGTAACGTCGGAAACGTGTAATTAAACGTCTAGGCGTGAGTAAGTCGCATACCAAAACACGCGGCCCAAAGTTCCTTTATACTAATTTATACGGATTTCTTACTTTCCCAGGAAACAACTTTTTGCCAAGAAATGTGCGATTAGAGGTAATTACTTTATTAACCTACTTCCAGTCGCAACTTGCGTTCACTCGCTCGCACGACAATCCTACAGCGATGAATTCAAATCTATAAGCAAGCAGGCTTGCCGATATTACAGGTGCTGGTACTAACACTGTCTTATCTTCTAATTTGCTTTGAACGTTCACGAGAACGTTCATCTCCATAATGCGCGTATATAGTCAATGATATATTCGATATAAATCAAAAAGTGGAGAAAAACGATCGTAGTATAAGTACCGCCTCTTTAGAATTTTTCTTGGGCAACTTAAAACGTTTATTGGACATTCGCGATGTCGTATATCGCGATGGATGGACGAATATATTTTTACATTCATGCGTTTAAAAATTAGAAATTTACAATATTTCGTTACGTTATAATGTTACGTTACGAAAAAAGTTATGCAAGCAGACGGATGAGACGTTGGCGCTGTGCGAGCTGAAACGGCACAAGGAATCATCCGCTAGCGAACCCGACTAACATATCAACGACGCCTCTATTCAGATGCAGTGTCATTATTGGTTAACAATTAGTCGGCTGATTCCCCTTTCCTGTCATTTCAGTTTGCTGGTAGTGTGCTAACATCTCATCTGCCTATAACACGTGAGTCATTTACTTTTCTTTCTTTTCTTGAGAAGATTTACACTTTATTTATGACAAAATAAATAAGACGAATATATATCATTGACATTTATATCATCAATATTGATTCACATCATTTGTATTATTAATATTGATATTTATTGATATGTCGTCTAGCAAGGAGATGACAAGAACTGCGAAATCTCGAACAAGTTGACTGTGTGTGCGTTGGATGCTCTCGGTTGAAAACATCCAAACATCGAAACAAATAAACCGAAACTTTGGATTTGGCAAACGAGAAAAGGATTTGGGCGCACGTTTCCGAGAAATTAATCGAGAAATTACGTTCTTGGTGCAAGAGCTTCTTGTGTTTTAAAATGCTAAACCTTAGCAGGTCTAATGACCGCTTTCAAAATTGAATTTAAAGTCGTGCATTCGTTGTTATTTCTTTCGTTCCACTAACTTTCTCTGAATTCTTACGTTTATCTGATTAATCAATTTCTCAATTTTTGTTAATACAGTTACAATTTCCATCCGCAAATAGAAATAAACAAAGGCTTATAATATAAAAGATAGATTATAGGAATTTAATATTTAAAAAAATGATATTAATATCAAAAGAATTTATAAAGCGTAAGATATGGTCCCTGGCGTTTCTGGCCCCCGAAATTGTTGAGAAGTTTCTCCCACTCTGAATCTTATCGTTTCAATATTTTCAATAGCTTTGCTCTGCTTACAAAATTCGTTGTATCTCGAACGAAGAAGATAGAGCATATGTTTGTACGAAGTTTCTTCATTGCTTTTAGATGCACAATCAGCTCTGCAAGTGGGACCCACATGTTACGTCACATCCTGTGTACGCAAAAAGTTTCTGTAAATGGCCAAATATTTTTGCGAGCAACTGTACGTGGACGCGAATTCGCAGTCGCGAATTATTCGAATTCAAGTTGCTCAGCTTGCTCGAGTGAAATTGCTGCAAGTAAAATTTAATTGAAGAGGCGCTTAAGAGCATCTTTCACGATGCTGCGTCTCAACAAACAGCAAAAAGAGGAAGGACTCGTGTATCTGCCAATTTGCATACGCATAGCGAGCATGAAATTTCGCCTCGTACGATCTTTCTACGATTCTCTCGAGTCAGTTAGGCGAGTTACGTTAGACTCGCGTAATCCCGCAACGTTTCATACACTGCCGTCCACGAGTCACCGAACACTTGCTCGTTTTGCGCAGGATGATTTTTACAATGTAAATATACGATTTCTCGACCGACTTCGTTGTTTATCTTTAAGCTACTTACAGTCTATTTAAAGCGTGCGCGATTTATTTATCGTGCTATGAAATAATCTATAGATATCGTGAAGCGAAATTAGCGTTTACGTGGAACGTTGAAATTGCATAACGTTAAAGGTATGTACGCCACCGTGTACAAGTGTTATATAAGAAATTTGCAAATTATCTAATTTAATTTTCGCCTGCGATATTATTTCGGGCAACCGCGTAAAATTGATAAATATTGGTAAAAAGGATAATTGAGATTAATTAGTATAAATAGAAAGTTAATAATCGAAGGTAGATGAAAATTGTTTCTACAAATATCCAAGTTCAACTTTCTAAGTCTGTTCAACGTTTAGATCTTAGAAAACGATTGCAATATGTGTTCCCAATCGCGTTCTAAAAGTTTCTCTAACTTTGACGAAGCGTGATTTATCGGTGGCGAATATGGAACTTGATCGATGCAGTTTCACTTTGAATTTGGTGAAACGTTGAATCCGAGTTGTGGCAAAAAGTGCAGAATTAACAATAGAGCAACACGGTCTTCTATTACGATGCTGAAAGTATGATAAAAATATCAATGTTCTGACTGGATTGCATCAAGTGTCGAAATACATGGAGCAAGTGCAGCATATTTGGCATATCAGTTTGTTTATGGCGAATAAAAAATTACAACAGAGCACGAGAACAAATAAAATTGTATAATACCACAGGGAAATTAATGAACTTCTGTACGTCAAACTGCCGGCAATGGCGAAAAGCGAAGAGTATCTGGAACTTTGGCTCGATCGAAGGTTGACGTAAAGCAACGATTTTGTTACGGTGCAAGTAATTTGGAATAGCGGTATTCCAATCTACCTTCGCTGTAGAAGCTAAAAAACAAGCGGAGAGTAAAATTATTTTCTCCTACGATCTAATTTCGTACGAAAATCATAGCACAGAAACGATCATCTCAGAAAAATTTCGATTCCGTGTCTTAAAATTTACTTGCGTTAGTCACAGGTGTAACATCCGCGAAAATAACCAACACATTCACGATGTACCCACGTTTCACACGTGAGATGCTGCACCCACTCGTCTCCTTTTTTGCCTTCGCCGTAGTTTGCACTGCGGAAGAGGCGCGCAGCATCCAGCTTGGTAGGTTTTGCTTCGGAATTGCGAGTCAGAAACGTGCCATGTGAAAGCGAAAATTCCATCTGACATTCAGTACTCGCGAAACGTTCGCAAAATCAACCCGAAAGCATAAAATTAATATGCGAACGAGTAGATCAACTGTTGCAAATTCACGCTCTTTTACTCTGCGGATCGAGTAGAAGTTAGGCTTCGTTCACAAACGTCAGTGGTCGACTGGTGATTCGCCCCTATCGTTTGCGCTGTTACAAATTAGACAACGTTGTTGTGTAGTTTCTGGGAAATTTCGGTTTTCCGAATTACCGAAAGTACTGCAAATACGCCGCTTTTCTTCGACTTGTACGCGACACTGTACGTGTCGTTAGAATCGTTTCGTTCGAAGTAAACGAGCGTCCACTAACTTATAGACGACAATGTACGGTTCTATGTACGTGTGATTCGACAGCAGAATCCACGAGAACCGTTACACCGGTGCGCAGTTCCAGGGAAATTCGGGGAAATTCGTCGATACGGGAAGGTTCGTTCACCGGCGAACGCGCGTTCCGCGAAAACCACGCGATTCATCATGAAAGCGGAAAGCTCGTGGACGCGAGTATCTATCGACAGGTTTCACACGGACCGACCATTGGCACAGCGCATGCGGGTATTTATATGCGAATACTGTTACGTGCCGTCTCTTGGCTGATAAAAGGAAAGGTAAAAGCCATCGGCGTAGAAACGGATTTCCGCGAAAAATTGCGAATGCGGCACGCTTTATCTACCAACTGAGAAACCATCGCCGTTTCCTTATTACAGTCAGCCAATGTGACAAAATCTCCCATCCCGTGAAGCTTCTTTCTGTTTCACCATGTTTCGAACACGTTGCCGACCGTTTCGTACAATTCGCTTCACAGACATCCATTAAATGAATCGAAGGACAGGCAAAGAATGCTGCGGAACAGCTTCGTGCAGAAACTTTATTTCTGACGCTTCTGGTGCAGCGAAGAGACAAGCTTGCATACATTTAACGGTATCGTTTATGATACGAAGATATCGTACAGTGCTGCGAACAATTACGGACTCGAATACACTTTCGGTATTATTTCTTCGATATCTACGAGAAACCACTGATCAATTTTGTGAGAAATATATTAATACGTTTGGAACATATTTTTTTTATAATGCAATGTTTATAATACAATATTTTTAAATTCACAGTGCTGTGAATGCTTGTACACTCAGACACATTTTCTTCTTTATTTGTTCAAACCTTTGTTCTTATTTTCAAGAAACCAGAGATAGTGTCTGGATATGGCAAGTGAAATTGTTTTTGGGAAGGTAGATTGATCGCTGTGGGATATCAGGAGATGTCACATGGCAAGCTATTGTCTTTTGTAACCGAAATTCTTTTTCTTTTTCTCTTCTTCTTCATTTGTTCAAACCTTTGTTCTTATTTCCAAGAAACCAGTGATAGTGTCTGGATATGGCAAGTGAAATTGTTTTTGTAAAGGTAGATTGATCGCTGTGGGATATCAGGAGATGTCACATGGCAAGCTATTGTCTTTTGTAACCGAAATTCTTTTTCTTTTTCTCTTCTTCTTCATTTGTTCAAACCTTTGTTCTTATTTCCAAGAAACCAGAGATAGTGTCTGGATATGGCAAGTGAAATTGTTTTTGTAAAGGTAGATTGATCGCTATGGGATATCAGGAGATGTCATATGACGAGCTATTGCCTTTTGTAACCGAAATTCTTTTTCTTTTTCTCTTCTTCTTCATTTGTTCAAACCTTTGTTCTTATTTCCAAGAAACCAGTGATAGTGTCTGGATATGGCAAGTGAAATTGTTTTTGGGAAGGTAGATTGATCACTGTGGGATATCAGGAGGTGTCACATGACGAGCTATTGCCTTTTGTAACCGAAATTCTTTTTCTTTTTCTCTTCTTCTTCATTTGTTCAAACCTTTGTTCTTATTTCCAAGGAACCAGTGATAGTGTCTGGATATGGCAAGTGAAATTGTTTTTGTAAAGGTAGATTGATCGCTGTGGGATATCAGGAGATGTCACATGGCGAACTATTGTCTCTCGTAACCGAAATACAAAAGAGAATTTTTGTTACAGGAAAGTGGTTCCAAAATTTCGCGATAGAATTATCACGATGGCCAGCACTGAGTGCTGACCTGAACTCGATCGAGAACCTATGGGAAATTCTAGCGAGAAAGCTTTACGATCAGGAGAAACCATCTGCAGAAAATACAGTTGAACTTAAAAAAGGAATAAAATCCGCGTGGCTGGATATTCGAAACGGGAGTTTAAATAAGTTGGTGGATAATGTACCTAATAATTGGATTAATAAAAGTAATCAAAGATAAAGAAAGATCCATTAAATATCGAATGAGAACGTAACAAAATCAACGTCGTTGAGTTTATATTTTCACAAGCGAAAACACAATTTTCGAAGAAAATTACATTGTTTGCAAGCTTCGAAAGAAGAAAGCTTCGGTTTGTTGTATCTTCAGTTTCGCATTATATTATAATGTAAAATTACATAAGTGGTTTCGTCAGTTTCTGTTTTAATATTATGACGAATCGCAAAATAGCGTTGAGTTTATAATTATTCATTGTATATACTGTATACAGGGTGGTTGGTAAATGGTGGTACAAGCGGAAAGGGGGTGATTCTATGCGAAAGGAAGTCGAAAATATAGAATAAAATTTTTTTTTTAATTTCTTTTTTTTTTTTAATTTTTCTACAGTGAGGTCCGTTATAACGTACCGCACGCGTACCGAGCGAAAATTCAAAGTGGATTTTCTCGAAAGCAAAGCCTCAAACGAAAAATTTTTATTCTATATTTTCGACTTCTTTTTTCGCATAGAATCACCCCCTTTCCGCTTGTGCCACTAGTTACCAACCACCCTGTATAATATAAAGATTGCAAGGCATGCAAGGAGCACTGTATTTTTAAATTTACCGTAGTATCGATAAAGTAACACAAGAAACTCCTGAGAGTTCAATTTTGTTATTGGAAAAGTAACTCGAGATAATTGAACAGCCCGCATCATTCTGCTAAATGTAACTGGGAAAACGCAGCTGCCCTAAACACGGTAATACGTCAATACGTTAATTATGCTATAATAATAGATCTAATAATAGACGGTTGATCTAACAGTAGACAAACTCGATTATGCCGATAGGCTTAATTTACCTGTCAAATTAGCACCAAGCGTATAATTTTCAAACTGCAGACTTCAAAAATAATTCTATGCCAACTGTTTATAGATCAATTTAATGATAGGTAGATTTAATGATATAGCGACACGTTTGATTACAGATTTAATTTTAGCGGAGAAAGTATTGATATAATCGCGATCACGTGATATAAATACCATGCTAAGTACATAGCATCATCCTTGCGAAAGAAAATATCAAACGATATATTTATTTTGTATAAAACATTACGTAAAATCATAGGAATAAGAAAAGTTTCGTTCGAGTACACCAACAGAAAGACTACGCCACTGACGTAGAAAAACAAGAAGTTCAAAGTGCTCGACGCTGTAGACGTCGTTCGTTCTTGATATGCAACTTGTTTCCGCTGTGATTTACTTGAATTTATCTGCATGTAAATTACACCATCATAGGTAGCATTTGTGCAGTCTGAAATGATACTAGTCGTCGAAGATTGCGATCATGCGAATGAAATATGTTTGAAAACCGTTGCATCTACTGCAGCCACGGTAGAATTCGATATAGTAAAAATATATAGAAAATATATGTAATACGTTCTTAAATTAATATCATCATATGACATATAATTATTCGTATATATAATAATAATATACATAACAAATTGTAATTACTGTTCGAATGATACGTAACGTTTCAGGTAAAAACATATCTTTCATCTATGGACAAAGTACAATTTCAGTTACATCGTCAGAAACATTTCTAAATATGTGAACATGTAACAAATACGAATTGCTCCTTGCGTACGATTATAAAATTATATGAAATACAGTTAAATTACTTGGAATTTAGTATTATAATATTAATATACTGCTACGACTAACATCAAAATTACGACTCTTTATAGTACAGCTTCTACTTACGTAGACAAACTTAAACAAGACTCGACAAAGTTGCAGTTGCATCTTAGCGTTTATATTTATAGCAAACAATTGCAAATATCCGATCTTCTTCTAAAATTTCCACTTTCCCATAATTATAACAGCGTTCCATTCTCATTACTTTATTCGCTTTTTGTGTTCGTTTTAACGTTGCTTCAATATCCAAGGTCATTAGCAACGTCGTATAGTTTGTAGGTTTATATCTAAATTTACCATCTTTTTGCTACAGCTCTTAATCTTTGGCAGAGAAATTGAGCGAGATTTATTAAGAGATTTACTTCTTAATTACATTGTTACTGCGAGTTAATTTATCCGATGCGATAAAGATATATCTCTGATACGTAGAGTACACGCGTAGATTTCTCTCTCACTATAAATTACGTCCCAACATTTTACCTGATTCCTTGGAAAAAAGCAATATTTCAAGAATCCTTTCAAATTCAAACGTTTCTTAATCCTTTGCACTCGGAATTTTATCTCAATTTCGTTACCCCAGAGCAGCTCCCAACGTTTTTAAGTGTTTTATTTGAAGTTTACTTCAACTAAAAAACAAGACAATTTAAATAAATGAACTTAAATACCAGTTTTATTCATACTATTGTTGTATTTTGTAATTTTTAGGTGTACGATATATTTTGAAACAATTTCCAGGATGCAAACCTGCTTTTCTTTCGCACGTTGCACAAAGAAAGGTGGGACTGAAAAAATGTCGAGTGGGACTCGATATAGGAGTGCAAAGGATTAAAGATTAGATCTAGCGTTTATGTTACAATTCACTGACCTCCTGTGCACCACGAGCCCCGACTTTCCAAACGCGTTCAACGTATCAATGCAAATAGATTTTTTGATCAATGCTTTATGATATCATCGTTGAAAATTCATACGTTGGAACAGCTTTTGTGAAAAACGCGAATATCTATGCTTAGATAATAGGAAATGGAAGACGTTCTGCGACGTTAGCTGCAAGAATGTGCGATAAAAAAAAACGTAGGTTTTCGTTTGAAAATTTAATCCTCAGCTTCCCAGCGCTCTTCGGGAATACTCGAACGTATACACGCAAGGTTAAACAGATGTCAGCGTATTATTCTCTTTTAATATACCAACAGTCCTCATTTCACATACTTTTGCGAATGCTTTCGGACGTTTCATTGCACATGTATATTATTCTATTTACATGTCACAATTTGTATTTCGTTGCAATACAGAGTTCTTCGTTTTACTGTCATCAATTAGAAAAGACGACTAAAGAGCGATGAGGAACAAACATGTGAATCATCTTAGCGACGATCAGCCAGATGACAACATGTATATTTCCAATCGACGAGTATTTCGAAACAGCATGATTAAACTTTTCGCATTTACGCATGAGATATATTTTCTTACTCGATGTCGTTTCTGCTATAAACGAAACGTTTTCCACGGTTTTTTGTTGGAATAATACGAGATACTTCGTTCACAAGTTTGGGATAAAAATTACTTTCTACGATTATCACACAGATTTAGCGACACGAGCTAAATAATATCATAGCGATGAGTTACTTAGCGTACACGTTCCTGTCAATTTGAATCATCACAGCCTGCGCTGATTATTATTGTACGATAGATTGCACATATGCGGATTCCAGTAAAAACAGAAATTATTACTCGAGATATTTTGGCTACGATTGGAGAAATTAGAGGAGAAAAAGTTAATAGATAATATCTAGTAATTATAATAATAAAATAAATAGTAATATCTAATAATTTAGTAGAAAAATGTACACAAAATGTTCAAAACGAAATATCAAATATGTCTACTATTGTACAAGTACATTGATGATCATAATTAAAGTTGTATAGTGAAATAAATGATCAGCGTCACTCATAGTTATTTAAACGATAATATGTACTTCTTATACTTTACTTTACCAGTGCTATTCTCTACGAAACATTCAATTAATTTCATGTTAATATGAACGTTGTGTCAATTGTTCAAATTCATTGTTCTATACTATATATTGTTACAAAATATATATTTAAGAGGATTCTTGTGTAACAACAACATCAAGTAGTTTTTATGAATATTTTTTAAGCTATTTACTGATTATATTACATTTATTAACTTTACATTTACATAACTAGAATTACATTTATTAACAAGCTCTGGTCTCGTATGACTAGTATGCAGTCTAGAAAATATTTATAAAAATTGTCACACGTGAATCCTTCTTTAAAGAATCGAATCTAATTAATTAGCAATTATCGTGATCCAAAAATCTACTTCAAAATTCTCCAGTTTGAAACAATATCACGTATTTATGATCAAATGTTTGGTGCAATCTATTCATATGGACGACACTCCTATTAATATTAATTGAGCTATTGCGGACTTACGTTGACTAATTGCAAGTTGATTAAGTTGACTTTTGTTACACGAATCTGCCTATTTCCTGATAGATGCATACAGAAATAAAATTCTACTGTATCTTAATAAAAGCTAATTTTAATATTCGTCAAAACACTTGCTGTTTGGATAACCACAAAGTTAAAAAACGTATGATCATTTAGCCACTGTATAACCATTAATAATAATACATAAATGTACATATAATCAAAGTATATATTTTGATGGATTTAGTAGTTCTAGTGACACCGAACAGAGGAAATGTTACCCTTTCGAGAGTAAATTTTCTCTCATTTTTCTCCCGTAAGTAGAGCGCGGATATCTAAGCAAATGCATATTTTTTCAAATAGAATTAAAAATACCTAAACAGAAATTTATTTTCCCTGCTAAATGTCATACCAAGTATCCACTGCACTGTGGATATCTTATACATTTTTCTACTATTATGTGCATTTTCTATACTCTTGCGTTTTGATAAATTTACCATAAATGCATAAAAATCAACCGAATTGTAAGAAATCATATTCGGCCAGAAATATTGAAAAACAGACGCGAGATGTCTGGTCGTAGTGTCGCGAGATATCTCGTCCAGAGATGCGAGACACGCAGTTAAAATCAGGGCCGTTTCTCTCAACGATTGACGTTGCTACGAGCATTGCGTAGGGCCTGCGCAGAAAGTACGGTCGTTATTCAATGTCTGCGTTATTCATCCAGCCCTCATTCACCTGTGAAACGTACGCAACCCCACGAAACGGAGTACTCGACACGGCTTTTTCAAGCGGCATAGTACGTACGCACAGTTGTACAGAAATTGACTTTCTCCGGGCTACGACTATCAGAGAGATGTAGCAGACAATCTGGACCACATAGCTCGAAACGTTTGATTTTACGAGGCAATTTACCTCGCCAGGTGAATAACCCTACGAGAGAAATTGATTCGACCAGAGCAAACTCGGGTAAAAGGTTGGAGGTCGTTGTATTCCGATAGAGTCGCGTCATATGGCTATCGATAATGCGAAAATCGTTTCTCGTGTCGTTTTCAGCGACGAAGAGGAATGGAAAAGATCGCTGCATAAACAAGGACGCAAACATTTGTAATTAGACTGTTTGTTGCGAATCGACCGCGGATATTTATGCAAATTTAAATATTTGTGTACCTCGTTTAAGATACAGAAACTAAATAAACACCCTTTTCATTTATTTCTTTCATTAATTTCATAACTATCATAAATAGCACTTTATTTTGGATATTTTATATATTCTTGCACATTTTACACGTGTTCTATACATTTCTTTTAGTATTTATATTTAAATTAATTTGTAGTAAATTTGAAGGCACAGGTGAATCTACCGCGGATATCTATGCAAATTTAAATATTTGTGTACCTCGTTTAAGAAACAGAAACTAAATAAACACTCTTTTCATTTATTTCTTTCATTAATCTCATAACTATTATAAATAGTTTAGCACTTTACTTTGGATATTTTATATATTCTTGCACATTTTACATGTGTTCTATACATTTCTTTTAGTATTTATATTTAAATTAATTTGTAGTAAATTTGAAGGCACAGGTGAATCTACCGCGGATATCTATGCAAATTTAAATACTTGTGTACCTCGTTTAAGAAATAGAAACTAAATAAACACCCTTTTCATTTATTTCTTTCATTAATCTCATAACTATTATAAATAGTTTATCACTTTACTTTGGATATTTTGTATATTTTTGCACATTTTACACGTGTCCTATACATTATTTTTAGTATTTATATTTTAATTTAATTTGTAGTAAATTTAAAGTTACAGGTATTTATATTTTAATTTAATTTACAGTAAATTTAAAGCTACAGGTATTTATATCTTAATTTAATTTATAGTAAAACTAAGGTTAAAATGCGGAATGCACACAGTATTTATTTATTTATTTCAGCCTGTTGGTGTAGATATTAGATTTGGTTTCGTATAATTTACAGACAATATGAAACAAAACTAACACTAAACATACAGAGAACTATAGTAGCATAAAACTACATCAATCCTTTGGTTATCCATCGTCTTTATTTCTAAATGCTTTGTCATTACGTAAACCTTTTCCTGGTTACACTTCATCCATTCATTCATTGCCTATCTGTTTCTTTTTCCTTGTACTTCATTTATTATATATTTGCATTTATATTTGCAATAATTGTATGTTTCTCCACACTCGTATTCTGCTTCTACTCCTCTTTATTCACGTCTTTCTTCCTGTTCTCTTACTTTCTCTCTACTCTCCGCAACCACCTTATTGCTTGCATATTTGCATTTTCTTCAAGAATTTCCTCGACCCTCAAATTCATTCTGTCTGTCGTTTAACATTCCTCCTTCCAGTGCTTCAACAAGCCCTCTATACAACGCTTTCCAGCATTTTCCATACAACGCACATCTCCTCTCCTCTTCCTTGAACCAAAACTCGTTACGATATGCAAAAATATACAATATAAAATATTCATCTATTGGTAGCACAGATCTTCGCTTAGGCTAGCAGAGTATGGAATATGGATTTGCAGAAAAATTCACCGTCCGATAGTATCGTGAAATTCGTTGAAGTGCAAGGCTTATACACATAGACAAGCGTCCTTGATTTCCATATTAGGTCAAGTGATTATGGTTCTTCAGAAAAACGTGCTCGCTACACACGCGTACGTGATTTAAATAATATATCAATGCCTGGTTGTCAAAAACGTAGGATGCAATTACGTTGAAAAATTGCCTTACACAATATTAACAAATACTGGTGACGATCCAAAAGTATCTACACGCAGGTACGTCCAAACACCTTTCAAATTCAAGAGTCCGCATCTTTGTTAGCTTTCTAACTTTCAGAGTCTTGGAACTATACTCTGGCTGATAATATGTTATTATACATATTTAGTATATAATTAAAATACAATAGAATATAATATAAATATAATATTTATAATTAAAGTATATATAATAAAATTCATATATAATTCTTCTTATATAATATTTCTTTTTCTTATATATAAGAAAAATATATATCACATGCTTTTCTGTTTAGTTACTTTAAAATGAATAGAATATAGAGATATTTTTTAATGTTCCTTTTGAACCATTTTGCTCAATTTCAGTCTATCATCACTATCAATTATATATATTAGAAAAGTATATATCACATGCTTTTCTATTTAGTTACTTTAAAATGAATAGAATATAGAGATATTTGTTAATGTCTCTTTTGAATCATTTTGCTCAATTTCAGTCTACCATTGCTATCAATCACATATATAAGAAAAGTATATATTATATGCTTTTCTGTTTAGTTACTTTAAAATGAAGAGAGCATAGAAATATTTTTTAATGTCTCTTTTGAATCATTTTGCTGAATTTCAGTCTACCATTGCTATCAATCATATATATAAGAAAAGTATATATCACATGCTTTTCTGTTTAGTTACTTTAAAATGAATAGAATATAGAGATATTTTTTAATGTTTCTTTTGAACCATTTTGCTCAATTTCAGTCTACCATTGCTATCAATCACATATATAAGAAAAGTATATATTATATGCTTTTCTGTTTAGTTAGTTTAAAATGAATAGAGCATAGAAATATTTTTTAATGTCTCTTTTGAATCATTTTGCTCAATTTCAGTCTATCATCACTATCAATTATATATATTAGAAAAGTATATATCACATGCTTTTCTATTTAGTTACTTTAAAATGAATAGAATATAGAAATATTTTTTAATGTCTCTTTTGAATCATTTTGCTCAATTTCAGTCTACCATTGCTATCAATCATATATATAAGAAAAGTATATATCACATGCTTTTCTGTTTAGTTACTTTAAAATGAATAGAATATAGAAATATTTTTTAATGTCTCTTTTGAATCATTTTGCTCAATTTCAGTCTACCATTGCTATCAATCATATATATAAGAAAAGTATATATCACATGCTTTTCTGTTTAGTTACTTTAAAATGAATAGAATATAGAGATATTTTTTAATGTTCCTTTTGAACCATTTTGCTCAATTTCAGTCTATCATCACTATCAATTATATATATTAGAAAAGTATATATCACATGCTTTTCTATTTAGTTACTTTAAAATGAATAGAATATAGAAATATTTTTTAATGTCTCTTTTGAATCATTTTGCTCAATTTCAGTCTACCATTGCTATCAATCATATATATAAGAAAAGTATATATCACATGCTTTTCTGTTTAGTTACTTTAAAATGAATAGAATATAGAAATATTTTTTAATGTCTCTTTTGAATCATTTTGCTGAATTTCAGTCTACCATTGCTATCAATCATATATATAAGAAAAGTATATATCACATGCTTTTCTGTTTAGTTACTTTAAAATGAATAGAATATAGAGATATTTTTTAATGTTCCTTTTGAACCATTTTGCTCAATTTCAGTCTATCATCACTATCAATTATATATATTAGAAAAGTATATATCACATGCTTTTCTATTTAGTTACTTTAAAATGAATAGAATATAGAAATATTTTTTAATGTCTCTTTTGAATCATTTTGCTCAATTTCAGTCTACCATTGCTATCAATCATATATATAAGAAAAGTATATATCACATGCTTTTCTGTTTAGTTACTTTAAAATGAATAGAATATAGAAATATTTTTTAATGTCTCTTTTGAATCATTTTGCTGAATTTCAGTCTACCATTGCTATCAATCATATATATAAGAAAAGTATATATCACATGCTTTTCTGTTTAGTTACTTTAAAATGAATAGAATATAGAGATATTTTTTAATGTTCCTTTTGAACCATTTTGCTGAATTTCAGTCTACCATCGCTATCAATCATGTTTAAAAGTATGCATATAATTATCAACTGGGACAGGGATTACGTTAATCTTTATGAGCTTGGGATGGGATATTATTTATCACACATATTATCTTTCAAATTTCAAAATAATTTTTAGCAAGACTGTTGGATTGCTGCAATCTTTTTGGAACCACTGGAACACGATGTGCAACTTGCAACATGGTGATTCTCTTACGAATGAAATTCAATGTTCCATGGAAAAAACCTATAGTTTTTCAAACTTTATTGCACAGCAATCCATACTTCTACATTATTAGTTATAAAAAAAAATTCGTTGAAAAAGCGAAGTTACAACTGCATTACAACTGTACTTTCAAATATTTACTGAGACTCTTAGCAAGAGTAGCACATGGATACGTTTCCAAGCACTTAACATCTGTTCGTTGTAAATGAAAAATAAAATAATAAACGTAAGCACGTAGTATGCGCGTCAGACTTCCATGATAACATCCAGCGACAGCGTTTTACGATTATGAGTCAGCATTTAGAAACACGTCAAAGACTTTCGTAATACCAGTTTTGAGTTAATCGAAACTGATTTATATTCGCTATAGGAAAAGCGGTTCTCGTATTGCTGCGGAATCTAGTTCACCGGTTATGCTATTTCGGGTAACTTGTAACGCGAATCAAGGCCATGAACGATTACTTCCATAAGCATGATTCAAAAGAGAATCCTTCGACGATTTATTTTTCAGCAGAAAATTATGCAGAATTTATTTTGCAAAAGTACTTTGACATTTCTTGAACAATCTCAACTCGATTTTTACTTTGTCGGTATTTTTTGAACCAAGTGACTGCGTTCTGTCCTTGCGGTAGAACTGCAACTTTATCTGAACTTGTCGGCGGACAAACAGTTTACATAATTACAGTTCATATAATAGGAACTCGCCAATTATCCCCGCTACTATTTTTCCTTCGTATAATAGCAGCTCAGGTTCAAACTCGAACGAATCAACCAGCAAAATTTGGGTCAATCAGGCGTTAAATAAAATTTCGTGTAGATAAATGGACCTCTATTGAGTTATTACGTTTCGTGAAATGAAAGATCAACGGAATAAATTAATTTATTCTAGAGAACCGTACTATAAAACTATAACAGCGATTATTTTTCATATACGTTAATAAATAATACGTAATTAAATATAGCGGAAAATCGGACTCATTGGTATTACAACCGTAATCTATGTATTAATCGCATAATCATTATATATTGTAACATTGTAATCGTATAAAAGTATATTTAATATCATAGTTTATTTATTAATTTTAGAGAACCGTACTATAAAACTACAACAGCGAGCATTTTTCATATACGTTAATAAATAATACGTAATTAAATATAGCGGAAAATCGGACTCATTGGTATTACAACCGTAATCTATGTATTAATCACATAATCATTATATATTGTAACATTGTAATCATAAGTATATTTAATATCATAGCAACAATGTATAATAATTAACATCTCTATTAACCATGCGATATATTTGTATTCTTTAACTCTAATTTCATTTACCTATCGTTGCACCATAATATCGCATTATTATATCATTGTATTAAAATGAAAGCAATTTTAAATCGATTACTAGTCACCAATTTGTAGACTATAATAAAAAATGATGACCAACTAGAGTTTCTCTTGTCAGCTGAGCTATGTATATATCGATGTAACGATCTGCAAAATTCGCATTTCGTTGCTGCAGGAATAGCAGTGATTCAATTCTCTGCAGATTTACAAAGTTAAAAATGTACCTGTTCGACAGATTATCACTAAGACGGTAGGTTTGAACGAGGCGGACTGGGTCAGAGAAAACCAAGGTCACGGCTCGCTTCTCGCGCAGATCTGATAATTTGTGTACGTATTTGCTGCAAATGTTTGGTTTATCGGCTTTACTGCCTGCTGCAGTTCACAGCAGATGCGTAACTACAATATCGGCAATATTTCACGCGTGCATAAAATAACGACGACTGAAGTTTTTCAAAGAAAGAACGCAATTGCTTCGATATTTTAATCATCGAACGCACGATGTGTCTATCGTTAATTGTTTGTCACAATTTTTACTCGCTCGAATTTAACAAGCATCCTCTTCCATACAAACTGATGTTAACAGATTTAAAATATTGTCGTTTGTTTAACTCGAAATGTCGTATGTTCATATAAATCATAGAATAGGTGTTTTAATTTGATTTATCTTCGATCGACTTACCTCGAACACACCTGATGTAATTGTTGAACTCTTTTTGCAATCTGTTCGCGGCATTTTGCTGTCTCATGAAATTCTGCAGATGTTCGTCGAATATGTCATCCGCGGTCCTATCCACTTTTCCCAAATTCTGAAGAAACTGCAACGAGAAAGAACAATTTGTACCACAAACGCTAAACTCTTCACACATCGTTTTAGTCGTCGCCCGCTGACTTTCCATAATCGCGAAAAATATATACAAAATACAATTGAAGATATCTCAGAACAATGTCAATAATCGTTTTAAGTTGCTATATATAATAAACCATGGCGCATAGGATAATCAGTTCCATTTTAAGGGGATGCCCTGAATTAGAATGTTCTAAAACAGCGTCTTTCTGTGATTTTTTTTAGAAGGGAAAGAAAGGAATGAAGTTATTGAATTTTGTGGTATAGTTTTATATATATTTAAAGAATACAAAAAAATTTTTTTTAAATCAAAAAGAAAATTATAACAGATTTCTAAGCCTATTTCATGGGCGTCTTGTCGCTGCAGTCTTCAATCGGCGGGAAACATCCACCTCGTGATTCTAGACGGAAACAAAGAACCAAAAAAGGATTAAACTATTATATATTTTTCTTCTGGGTGAACTAAACAACGACAGAAAAAAATGTGAAATTAAAGCTTTTGGTGGGATTAAAAAAGTGTTCTTTAAAAAAAAAAATAAACTTCAAGGTGCTATAGCAATTATTTAAATAAACTTTTTTTCTGCCGTTGTTTAGTTTACCCAGAAGAAAAATACATAATAATTTAATCCTTGTTTGGTTTTTTATTTCAGTCAAGAATTACAAGTTGGATCTTTTACGCCGATTGAAAACTGCAGCCCATGAAATAGGCTTGGAAATCTGTTATAATTTCTTTTTTACTTTAAAAAAAATTTTGTTGTATTCGTTAAATATATATAAAACCATACCTCAAAATTCAATAACATCATTTCTTTCTTTCCCTTCTAAAAAAATAACAAAACAGACGCTGTTTTAGAACATTCTAATTCAGGACACTCCCTTAATTCGGTGTACGCGAGGAAACGAGAAGGATACGAACGCAAGAATATCGTCTTGCATCCAGTTTCCTTCTTTCGTACTTTCATTCGTTTTTATCAATTACGTCCTTCTTCGTCTTTAACCGTTTGAGTTCGAAGCAGCGCGATCGCGCTGTTTAGATTTCGTGTGGAAAAGTCGCAGTACATTTGAACGCTACGGACGACTGACGGTATTTTCTATTTCATTGTTATCTTCTCAATCATTTTTATTGAACAAACTTGAATTATTTATAAACTAATAATACGCATATATAACAATATAAACGTATTTCATAAAAATAACAAATATGACGAGCGCTATTGCGCCGCTTGTTTCTTTTCACAGTCGATTAACACTAGAACTACCACACCAGTCAAATTGATTGGTTTTATAATTTTATTTTAAAATTCCTACTTCATGTTATATTTTTTTCCGCAATGATGTAATGACTTTCGCAACGATAACTAAAAGAATAATATTGTAGTATCGTGGAAATTAAGATATAAATTTTTCCCGATTACTTACAATCTATTAATAGTGAATTAAATATACAAGTATTAATAGGACAGAAAACGATGTTTGTTTAATTGAAACTAAATGCGATACTCGTATCTATCTGAAATAACTTTACAGTTATTTGGCAACTCTCGTCACAACGAATCAAACACACACACACACACTCTCTCTCTCTCTCTCCTCTCTCTCTCTCTCTCTCTCTCTCTCTCTCTCTCTCTCTCTCTCTCTCTCTCTCTCTCATACCTCTGCAAGAACTAGGTGACTTTAATCACATAGGCGCTCTTAAATGTAAACGAACCACAGAAGGACGAAGTACTCGGTTGTTTCTATTTTCGACCGATCTATAATCAAACTCTTTTACGATATTACAATATAATGAATTTTATTTTCTTTCTTATGTATTCAAACTCAAAATAATTTTGTATCAAAGCTACTCATACCAATACCAGCCAAAATGACCGATACTTGTCAAAGTGTAAAAGGGTCCTGCAATCTGTTTATCGAACCCCAGTTAACCAGCTTCCCGTTTCGTACAACTTCCCACACGTTTTGAAAATTTCTACTGCGTATTATTCGATATGATGATATCAGTTATGAGGAAAATTCCGGATCGATCGCTAGATGCTAATACTAGAAATACCACAGCAATCCAAACGACTGGTTCTACAATTTTATAAATGTGCCAACCCTCGTTTAGGGATGATGGTCCCAGATGGATTAATAATACCAAAAATATACTACGTAACATGGAATTGTTTCTGTTAGAAAGTAATAAATCAATAAATATAAAAATATTCTATTATTACGTATTTTTTAAAGACCAATCACTTTCACTGGTTCTGGTAGAAACAGTTTCGTGTTAACTATCGGTAGTTCTAGTGTTAAGACAAACGCTATCGCGTTGTTTGGCATTTTTCGACTCTGTTTTTTCAAAGACCCCTGGGACTCAAACGATGAACGAACTTACATCTTGCTCGTACGCGTGCCATTTCGAAAGCTGCGACTAATAACGTTATCGCACTCTGTGTACAAATATTCTGCCCAGACTCGACGTTTGTCACAGGTCTGCCAAGCAGACGATCGTACGTCGTGAAATTCATAAAACAGCAGAACGCCAATGCGTCGTACAGTGTCGAAGAAACATCGGCTCGCCTCGCGGAGGAAATTTGAATCGAGGCCGACTTTGATGGCGAATTTGAAACGGTTCACGAGTAATTCGCTGCATCTTCATAAAGATCCCCTTATCACGGCTCGCTTCAATACGAATCTTCATGAACGCCAATGGATCGCGCAGTGTGTAGGGTACGAGTGACAAGGTAATTGCGAGGCTGCTGCAATTTAGCGTCTATTACGCTTAATGCTGAACAAAGATGAATGGCAGCTCGTATTTTCAAACGAATTGAAAGTCACGTTAGACGTTAGAGCTGCAGGATGATTTGGTGGAAGCGAATACGAAGAATAAAACACGACAGTGGTATCGGGCAAACAAACGTTTCGTGACCGCGCCAGTCCTCCAGAACGCTTATTAATTATGCACCGACTGTTATATTGTGCTATCTGTCGAGTATGAATAATATACAGCGCGAACGAAAAATACCGAACGATCGATAAAAAATGTATTTCTTTCTATTAACAAACGTTTGTCGTGAAATTGTCTTACGCGAATTGTATGCGCGTATAGCTTAGTATCTAGCGTTTGCTATGTAGCCTAATATCTGTAACGTTTAACGGTTCATAGAAAAATTTGTTTCTAATCCGATGATTCGTAGAACGTGGAAAGAAATCTTTTCGCAAGAAAATACTTTAACGTATGCATTAATATAAATGTATTTTGTAAATTGTCGGTTACACAGAGATTTTTAAATCGTAGACGGCAGGTGCAATTTTTTCTTATTATAGTAAATATAATTAAGTTGTATAAATTGTATAAAATAATATAACAGCTAACGCGATGGATCAACGTGTACTTGTTTCTATTGTAAACTTAACATCTTTTTCGGTGTTCTCGATTTGCGAAAGATAAGATTTTTCCATTTTACCGTAATTTTGTAATTTCTCTGTTTTCTGTATTTTTGTGCTCGACACAGGCTCCGCTTGTTATTGCAACTTGTTTCTATTTTAAACTTGTTTCTATTATAAAGTTAACATCGTTTCCGATGTTCTCGATTTGCGGAAGATAAGATTTTTCCATTCTACCGTAATTTTGTAATTTCTCTGTTTTCTGTATTTTTGTGCTCGACACAGGCTCCGCTTGTTATTGCAACTTGTTTCTATTTTAAACTTGTTTCTATTATAAGGTTAACATCGTTTCTCGATTTGCGAAAGATAAGATTTTTTCATTCTACTGTAATTTTCTAAATTCTATGTTTTCTGTATTTTTGTGCTCGACAATACTCCGCCTGTTATTACAACTTGTTTCTATCATAAAGTTAACATCGTTTCCGATGTTCTCGATTTGCGAAAGATAAGATTTTTCCATTCTACTGTAATTTTCTAAATTCTCTGTTTTCTGTATTTTTGTGCTCGACAATACTCCGCCTGTTTTTTAAATTTATATATACAGCGATCGAAGAATGCGTTCGAGCACTTGTAGAAACTTCTTGTGTGATAGCGCGACGCATTTTGAAATTTCACTAACAGCGATGAGAATAAACGAAACGCGATTCTATCGGTAAGATTTGAAGCGAATTTCACATGAAACATAGAAGCTACGAGATATTTATTAGGACACACTTCGCACAGATTCTCAAATTATTTTATTAGGCGATCATTCGTCGTATTAACCAACCACGGTACGTAGCATGTCAGTGGCATCATTTTTAGCGCTAATTTTACGCTTAAAACCAGTGTTCACATCGTAATCTTTAAACTTTGGTCAAGTAGCAAGCCACGAAAATACATAGACTACTGCAGTATCTCAATATATTTTTTTTTTTTATTTAGTTGTTTACATTCACAATTTGTCCGATTCGGACATTTGGTAGAATTCTCAATATATTTGGCAAACAACTAAACGTCAAAGAAACGTCAGATCCGCGAGAACTCGAGCGTTTCGAACACGTTGCGTCGGACATGAAAAATAAATTCTAAATAATTTCTTACAAAACGTACTGTAAATTAAATTACAGAAGATGCGTATACCAGTGATGACGTTATTTAAAAATTATACAAAATTTATACAAATTTTATACAATTACCCAAAGTTGTGCAATGTAGCTTGTTTATTATGCTATTCTGCTGTTTTATTTATTATATCATCGTGTTACTTTTTCAATAAGAGATAAACAAAATTATTCACAGATACAAGTAATATAACAACCAATACTTTCGCACACAGAATATTCCGAATAATCGGTGTGCATGAAAAAATATGAATTTGTATTTTAAGAAATATATCTGTATTTTTCTGCATTTTTTAAATATCGTTGCATTGATAAAGAATGTAAAGTAATAAAAGAAAAATATGTTAACCTATACCATTCAAATCTCCTCTTTAACATTTCTTTTAATTTTAACCAAAATAAAAATGTAATTTCTACCAATTTTTTCTAATGTGCACCAATGGTAAATTATCTACAAATCACATAAACTTGTACCTTGTGTAATGTTCTTTATCGTTTATATTTTTTTCTTTTTTTTATAACACGAAAAATATAACCCAGATTAGAAAATATAAACGACTTTAAAACAGATAAAGATACGTAGAAACATACGCATTTCTATCTTAAAAAACATATCTGTAGTATTTAGTTACGTCGTTGCACCGATGAAAAATGTGAAGCTGTAAGAAAGATATGCTATCGTATATCGTTCAATCTTTTCCTCTAATATTTCTTTCAAATGTAACCAAAAACAATATATGACTTTTTCCAATTTCTCCAAAATATACCGATGGATATATTATCTACACAGAACTACACAGAATTGTACCTTATGTAATGATGTTTCCTTATCGTCATTCTTTTATAACAGATAAAAAAAAATTATTCTCAGACACAAACATTCTGATACTTTCATACACAGAATATTTGGGATAATCGGTGTACGTGAAAAGATACGCATTTCTATTTTAAAGTCGCGCCGTTACGCTTAGGAAACAAGCGAAACTGTCAGAAAAGAAAAGAAAGAGAATTATATATCATTGAAACCTTTTCTCTAACACGTCTTTTAACTTTAATCAATAACAAGATGTGACTTTTCCCACTTTCTCGAGTCACTTTGTATAATACCTTTGACTCGGTACAATGCAATTAGGTTGTCGCAAAACTTTCTTTCGTTTCATAAGGAAATAATAGATGCACAACATTTTTTATTCCACGTTATTTTAATAAATTATGTATGGTCCATTTTGTTCTGTTAAGTTAAAGTCCACAATTATATAATTATATTAATATAATATAATATATAATAATATAATTATATAATAATTAGACAATTAAAGACCATAATTATATAATTATATTAATATAATATAATAATAATAATATAATAATATAATTATATAATAATTATATAGATTTCATGTTTGTATAAAGATGCATCGTTGCGAAAAGCACGTTTGTGAAAGAAAGACACTTTTGCGACAATCTAATACGAATCTAAATTTGACAATTTTCAGCTTCAGTCACTATAATAATCTTGCGATTCGTAGGAATCTACAAATTGCTCTGAAATTGCGCTAATTGCTTGGAAAGTACATACACACATAAAACAGGCTACCGATTATAGTCCGTATCACTTAATGAAAGTAACCGTAAAGCGGGTCCATTAAATTTAATCTTATCCATAACAATTACGGCATAATGAGATGCATTCGCGTTTACGACGTCACAATTTTGATAACCGACGACTGACGATACGTATCTACGTATAGGTGCTATACTCACAACGTTAGTATCCAACGAACCCCTCCGACGCTATTTATAAATTCAAGCACATCAAATGGCGTACGATTATGCTACACGATTATTCCCCGTGAATTTAACAAGCAGAATAGAGCACTGGCGAATTTCAGGCGAAGTGGAAATAAAATAAAAACAAATTCGCCAGAAACGTACCAACATGGGCACACTGGTCGTGCGATTTGGCTGGGCTTGCGAACCGAGGCTACATACATATTTCAAACGAACGTCAGATATTTCTGTAACGATGCTATTCTGCCTCGTTTTATATCGCCGATCAATCGGAACATTGCTTTTTTTAATACGTGTTTTACGTCGCTTCGGCTACGGGTCATTAGCGACGACGTTACACTTCGATTGATTAGAGAAATATTTTTTATTAGATGGGTAAATAGATAGATTTTTCACAAATTATAATTTGCTGTTTATCGAACTCCACGTGTTGGATTATATTTACGAAAGTGAATATTTAAATGTAAAAATTTAAATGTAAAAATTTAAATGTATAAAAATTAAAGAAATATTTTTATCATATAGGTAGATAGTTGGATTTTTGACAAATTATAATTTGCTGTTTATGAAAATCCACATGTTGGATTATATTTACAGAATTGAATATTTAAATGTAAAATATAAAGATTAAAGAAATATTTTTATCATGTAGATAGATAGATAGATTTTTCACAAATTATAATTTGCTGTTTATTGAACTCCACATGTTGGATTATATTTACAGAATTGAATATTTAAATGTAAAATATAAAGATTAAAGAAATATTTTTATCATGTAGATAGATAGATAGATTTTTCACAAATTATAATTTGCTGTTTATTGAACTCCACATGTTGGATTATATTTACAGAATTGAATATTTAAATGTAAAATATAAAGATTAAAGAAATATTTTTATCATATAGGCAGATAGCTGGATTTTTGACAAATTATAATTTGCAGTTTATGGAATTCCTCGTGTCGGATTATATTTATGAAATGGAAGATTTAAATGTCTAAACCAGATATTTCTGTAACGAGGCATGGAGGCACTGTGTGTTTCGTTTTATACCGCCGATCAGTCGGAACGTGTTTTACGTCGCATCAGTTACGAATCATTTGCAATCAAGATAGACGCAGAGTGATAAGAGTATGATAATATACATAGATTCTTGGCAGATTATAATTTGCTGCTTATCAAGCTTCTTCCGTCGAAATATATTTATGAAATAGAATATTTAAATGCAATTTTTTAAACCAGATATTTCCATAACGAAGCGTGGAAGCAATGTTTTATTTTATATCTTTGACAAATTATAATTTTCTACTTATTAAATTAATATTAATCAATATTTTAAAATGCAAAGATGGGTTTTCTAAAAAGTATGACATCAAGAAAAGTCGTTATATCTCGCGAGACTATTTTTTAATAATTTGCGAAATAAAATCTTCAGAACTTTTATTTAGAATTAAATAAAGTTAGATGAGTAATGTGTGATTCATATGAGTGATACCTTTTTAACTTCGAATGATATAAAAGTAGGCTATTAATTTATTTTCTTTCAACATATTAACATTTTATCGTATTTTATAAATCGTATATAAAGTTCAGGTACTTTTCTTCTATTGTACTGGGCAAAGTGAAAAGGGCAAAGTGAAAAGGGCAAAGTGAAAAGGGCAAAGTGAAATTTAATGTTCAACCAGTTAGCTGTTGGGACCTCCTTGAAAAGCGTTTACGTAAAATGTATCGCAAAAAGCAAGCGATCAAACACAGACTATGTGTAGCTGTTATAATACAGAATTAAACTGTAACGAAATGGCAGTGTTTTATTTTTTAATGTTATTAGTAACAGGGCTCGTCATAACGTACAATATTGCTATTTCATCATGACGACTATACTCGTCAAAAACTACTAACGGTTAATCATCGACGTAATAACGTTGCTTTGCTTTCTTCTTTTTTTTCGACATTAAACATTTTTTAAAGTATCGTCTTCTCTGAAAACATATTCTCAATAGTTTTTGGAGAAATATCAATTGTTAAACAGCGAAATGCACTTTATCATACCACTAAGATACACTAAGATACTAATTTCTCTATGAAATGAAGTATTTTATAATTTGTACCGGTTATCTGGCGTAACGTGGTTTTACGGTTTTAATTTTTAAGCTGCACAAATTTCGTTCGATATAGCCACATGATCTACATAATGTGTCTTATGAAGAAATGATTAATAAAAATAAATGATTTTGCAAAAGTGATAGTTCAAACGTTAGAATCGGACTTGTAAACCAGGTCTATTTCTTGTTCGTGAGAACAAAGTTAAACAAATATATACATACAATAAATGCCATGAATAATTATAAAGTCAATCCTATTTTTAAATTTGTCATAATATTGAAATAAAACTGACAAAAGTCCTGTACATAATTCCATGTTATGATGTAACACAAAACTGAAGATGCGACAAAGAAAAGTTTTCTTCTTTCGAAGCCTGCAAGGAATTAAATTTTCTCCTAAAATTGTAATCTTCACTGCGAAAAAACATAAACTTAGTGCAAATTTTGTTACATTTTCATTCTACGTTTAGTGAATTTTTACTAACTAAATATTTTACTAATTCAATTTTCTCCTAAAATTGTAATCTTCACTGCGAAAAAACATCAACTTAGTGTAAATTTTGTTACATTTTCATTCTACGTTTAGTGAATTTTTACTAATACGTTACACCATTCACTAACTTATTTAAAGTTACGTTTCCAATATTCGCCCACGCGAATTTTATTCCTTTTTTACGTCCAACGATATTTTCTGCAAGTGGCTTCTCCCGATCGTAAAATTTCCTCGCTACAATTTCCCACAGGTTCTCGATCGCGTTCAGGTCAGCACTCAGTGCTGGCCATCGTGATAATTCTATCGCGAAATTTTCAAGCCACTTTCCTGTAGTAAAAATTCTCTTTTGTCTTCTATTTCCATCACGAAAGGCGGTAGCTCGCCATGTAACATCTTCTGACATCCCACAGCGATCAATCTACCTTTCCAAAAACAATTTCACTTGCCATATCCAAGTACTATCACTGTTTTCTTGAAAATATTCAACAAACAAAGAAGAAAACGTGTTTGGGTGTATTCACAGCATCGTGGATGAAAAAATATTATGTTATAAAAAAATGTGAATACATTTCTTTGGAAGAAATTTCTCAAAAGATTGAGCAGCGAAGATCGAGCAGAAAAAGCTTGTTTTTTTTATTTATTTAGTTGTTTACATTCATAATTTGTCCGATTTGGACATTTGATAGAATAAAAAGCTTGTTGCTGTAACTTTAAATGTAACGTAACTAAATTTTAATACTGTGATTACGCCAATTTAAATCGAACAGACTTGGCCAATCTGTTTACAAGGTTGCTACAAGGTAAACTAACAAACCGAACAGCACAGGTTACGAAGAACCTTGTCCTATTTACCATAACTGCAATATTTATATCCAACAAACAGCAAGATGGATTGATAGAGCAGACAGTAACACGACTGATAAATTGCTTTGTACGTCTTTGAATCTGAAAATAAGTTTTCGTTCTCAATGGCTCTTTTAACGCTAGAAGTCATTGTTTGGGTATAATAAGACAACCGTTTGTGCAGTAGACTATGAATAGCGACGGACATAAGAAACGTAGAGGATCTTATACGTCTGTTGATTGCATTATATATGCCAATCAACGTTGATGGCGAAGAAATAACACGTTAACAGGTTACATTGGCAACGAAGGTGGAGAAGTTTTGCGTCCATAGAACGATTTCTAGATCGTTGAATTCGATCAACTGATTGACCCTTGTGCTATGTATTTTTCCTACATACGTTTCTTTCTCTAACATAGACAAAGTGGTATGTTTTAAAATGTTCATCTGACAAATCTTTTTATCGATCTTCGTAACGAACTGATAAGCGATCTGCGCTAGATTTTCTTCTATAATTTCCAGCTATTTTGTAACAATTATTCTATCGATTGACGAAGGTAATCGATCAGGCAACTGCTCGAAATAAAATTACAGCTCGGCACGAACCAAATTGTCGCAGAGCCAAATATTGCAGCGTATCTTCGCGTCTTCTCTTTCTTTAACAGACGTTGTAATCTAAACGTTCTATAGCTGCACATTAATTGTACAAATTAATAAAAAAATTGTGTTATATTAGAAAGAAGATAGTATCGGAGATTTATACGCCCAAACGATGTCAGTACTTTGTGTCTAAGTAAGAAAAAATTGTTATACAGGGTGGTTAGTAACTGGTGGTACAAGCGGAAAGGGGGTGATTCTACGCGAAAAAAGAAGTCGAAAATATAGAATAAAAATTTTTCGTTTGAGGCTTTGTTTTCGAGAAAATCGACTTTAAATTTTCGCTCGGTACGCGTGCACTTTATCACGTCTCGTTATAACGGATCTGACTGTAGATCGTTGTCTCGATGGAAAAATTAAAAAAAAAAATTTTTATTCTATATTTTCGACTTCTTTTTTTCGCGTAGAATCACCCCCTTTCCGCTTGTACCACCAGTTACCAACCACCCTGTATAAGCGTAGATCGCTCAAAGCTGCAGGAAAAAGTTACGAGAAAAATATGAAGTTCAAAAATATAAGTGTGAAAAGATATGAAGGAAGAGCGATACCATTTACTTTTATCTTGTCTGTACAAAGGTAACTAATTCTTCTTCTCGAAATGTCCATCGTTTCGACGATACAGAATCGATAATACAATTTATCGTCCTGCGAATTTCATTCCCATTTCGTCTCATTTCCGCAAATGCATCATTTTCAGACGCAGATATTTTGCGACGGAGAATTAGTTACTCACTTTTGCATAGACAGAGTGAACGTATGTATGGCTGGCTTCTGCTTACATCAACACCATCATCAACTTCTTACATTACAATGCAAACGCGAGCCTGTTGCTGCTCCCTTTGTATTTCGTATTTTTGTCGTGAATTTTTAACGAAGCTTTAAGCGACCTATGTTTATGTAACGTTTTTGCCTTGTTTAGGCCCATAAAATATACACATGGATAACGTTTAGTCGGTAAAACCAAGGCCAAGCCTGTACATCTCCAAACACCTACGATGCATGGCTGGAGGATAAATAAATAAATAGAGAAAAAATATATTGTACATGCTACATGTAAGCAGAATGGAAGTTTCAAATGTTATAATGAAAAAAGGAAAATATACTTTTGGAGACATTCAGGGAAATATAATAGCATATGAGTTAAACAGTCTACATTGTATGTATTGTGTGTGCGTCTGTGTGTAGCCCAGAAACAATATAATCAATCAATATAATTAGTTGGACCGTAATAATCATAAGGAACTGTCGTAAAACTAAGCATTTCGATTTGACTGTTAAGTGGTATAAAACACCTTCGAGTCAAGATGTTCCTTATGGTTATTGTTCCATCAGGAAAAAAGTGGGGAAACGTGGATTTTCCTATATTTCCCGGGATTTTCACCCGCAAGCTACCGGTGGTGAGGCGACCAATACCCAGCAAGAGCTTTCCCCTGCGACAGTGTCACGTAAAATTAAGCCTTCGGTTTTAAAGACAAGAAGGTTGAGCCGTAACTCAACTTGATGTTTCTTTTCTATAAAACTTTATTAAATAACACAAGTTTATAAGCACAGTTTACGCGACTGATCTGGGAGATGTTGACTGATGAGAGTTTGTAATTTCAGTGTCGAGGTGTTCTCGTATTATTACGGAGGATAGCTCGGTGTGAGTGTGTCCCTTTGAGCTAACAACGCGGATTCGTTGTTCACACTTTTCGTTAGGAAAAGTGAGGGTAACGGTCCGCGATGCCAATTGATTATAGCCCACGTTAATAAATGAAGATGGGAGGAGGAAGCCTCCTACCAACGTGGCTCGTAGGTGACATTGTTTATGAAAAAAAGCAGCTTTTCCGTCAGCCAAATATTCGGTGTTCCTATTAGTTAACTACCTGCTTCCTTCGTAATTTGTAAGAACGTGCAATAAACTTAAGGACTGTTCCAAGGACCATTCATAAACTGATAAAAGTTAAAGGGACAATAAATTAAAAGTTTAAGTTTATATTGGGTCCTTGAGGTTATTGAGGGTACGCGGTGAGGGGCCGTACATATCTGGCCTCTAATGTGGATTGACGTGACAACAGCATCGTCACCGAACTTTACTGGATCTACGACTATAGGTCAGTCAACATATCTGCACTGAGTTCACTGCTTTAACTCACTAAACGTATATTCATTAACTATATTTACTTTTCCCTCTATAAGACCGTAACAAAACCTGTCTGGACCTACGGAATCCAACTATGGAGAACAGCAAGTAATTCCAACATTGAAATACTTCAACGCTTCTAATCGAAAACGCTAAGATCCATTATAAATGTACCCTGGTATGTCACCAACGAACTAATACATCGCAACCTCAAGATACCAACAGTCAAAGAGGAAATAGCAAAATATAGCGGCAGATATAGCAAAAGAGTCAACAAACATCGAAACCCCCTAATTACTGGACTATTTGATACGTCGGACCAGATCCGCAGGCTGAAGAGACACTACTCGCTAGACCTAAACACTAGATTTAATTAGATATTTATATTAAGTAATATTTACTTATCTACAACACTTACTTATAAATTATACTTATCTATAAGTATTAACTTATTATAAATAATTAGCCATGTCACTGCGCCACGCCAGAAAAAATTACTGAGAATTCTCAATGCGAGAATTGATTGTAAATTTTAATAAATAAAAAAAGAAATATCTACTTTTGATAACTCATCTAATTAACATATAATATATATACACAACGAGCGTAATCATCTTATCTACAATTCTTGTTGGAATAAAGAGTACATTATAACGTGTTACCTCAGCGTTATAATTAAATTCAATCACCTCTATTATCGTAAACAAAATAGGGGATCGATCTGTTTCGTGGCGTCGGTTGTATATCGTAACGAGAATTTACGACTCCCGTTGACGTGTTTCTTGAGATCGGGTCTGCGAATGCTTGAAAAACATTGTACTATATGTGTGCACTCGAGATATTGATTTAGAGGAAGACTATATCAAAATCTAACTAAGAAGCAACAAAGTTGTTTCCTCGAGAGTCTAATATCTTATTGATGTAGTCTTGAAACTTTGTAGACACATTGTATATAGGAGTAGGTATTTCAATTTACAAAAGAATTTGAGAGACTTTCGTTGACAAGATGTATAATACGATCCCCAAGGAAGCATATTTCTGTGCAGAAATTTTAGAACGTTGCTATACTTACTACACCCACTAGTGGTAATAATCATTAGTTTAGAATATTTAGCTTCTTTCGCGCTTAATGCTGCAGCTACATATCGGCCACATACCTATGGCATAATTCAATTAATACTATTACCAGACTATACATACAAGCAAATACTATACATATACATATATATATATATATATATATATATATATATATATATATATAATATATATACAAGTACCATATATATACACACAAGTACAAGTACTATACATATACAAGTAGCATGTATTATGTATATTGTATGTATATACAAATAGCATGTACTATATATACAAGTGCTACATATATACAAGTGGAATTTACTATATATACAAGTACAAGTACTATATATATACAAGTATAAGTACTATACATATACAGGTAGCATATATTATATACATACAAGTGTAAGTACTATACATATACAGGCAGCATATGTTATATATATACAAGTGCAAGTACTATATATATACAAATAGCATATACTATATATACAAGTACAAGTACTACATATATACAAGTAGCATTTACTATATATGTATATACAAGTATATACTATCATGCATTCTTATATATGCAAGTTCATATCTGTATAAATTAAAAAAATGGGTTTTAAACAAGATATTTGTTTCACCAATTACATTCTAACCCATTAGTTTCCCATTAGTTTCTAACTAGCACTCTACTTTGGATATTTGATATTATATCTTCGTGTGTTATACGCATTCCGTACATTTCTTCATCGTCTGTAAAGTTCAGAGTTTCATTAATGGTGAAATTTTAACAGATGCTCGATTACCTAAGTTATCAGTATAAAAAGAAACAATAAAATAAAATAATAAAACAGTAAGAAGTTTAATAATAAAGCAAACGTAAGTTCCCAATTAAATTAATTAAATCGTACAAATCACTTGATTATTCTACTTTGAGTCAATTTAAAGTTCTACATCTTTTTATGGCCTACATAAGACAAAATCTTACTTTAGGTGACCATGATCGAGTAATATCGGTGTCATAATATAATTTTGCACTAAATATTCTGGTTCTTAGAAGAGGAGAAGAGGTTCAGAATAAAACTGAAGTCAGGGGATGAAGAAGCGCGATGCCAAAGAAGAAAAGGGGTAATACGAGTAATTTAAGATACAGGTGTACATAGGTAGATATACTTACTCGGAGTATAAGGACAGATGTAGGTACTTGTCTATACAGCTAACAGAGTTTAAGTTAAGTTATGATTATTGTTATGATTTGTTTATTACGTACGTGTTTGTCATTACGATTAGGTTTATATCTGTCGTTCTGATTTAAGTTAAGTTATGATTATTGTTATGATTTGTTTATTACGTACGTGTTTTTCATTACGATTAAGTTTATGTCCTTCGTTCTGGTTTCGTGTGTATGTATTTTTGTTTGCGTGTAAGTTTTATGCTTATCGTTCTACGTTATAGCGTAAATGGAAGACGCAAAATCGGAAGGCAAACGGAAATAAAAAATTCTAAGTTCTACTCCGTTGTTTCTTTCTTCAGGTACGTTCCTTGTTCAGACGTTGTTCAGACACTACATACGCATATGTAGCTTTGCATACAATACATGTGATACGATCGAAAGTATAGTTCGATATAATCTAAAATAAATAAAATATAGATCGAAAGTTGTAAAAGTATAGTAAAAATAAAAGGAAAGTCTGTAAGCTACGCAACTTGTAACTTGTCGATACACTGACATTATTATTTGGTAAATTACTACGCAAGTGTGTCCGGTACTGTTTCAATGTTCCTTTGCTAGGTGTAATTTAGAAACAGAAAAATGTAGAACAGTTTATAGAACATGACAGAACGATCGTTAGATTTCACATGTTACACGTCACTAAAGAATATTAATGTCTTACGTAAAACGCTAAGAGATATTATATAATAAACGTTAGAACGAAACCGAGGTATCCCTCGTATAATACGGCAGTTTGGTTCCGAAAGAAATCTCCTGTCATGCGAAACAATGTCATACGAAACGACGAATTAACGCAAAAGTGGTAGTTAGGTTCCAATGGTCAACAAAAGTACGTGTACTATTTCTTTGTAAAAAAAAAAGAAACGTGTTGATTAAAACGATCAATAATTAATTTAAAGTATCGCATATTAATATTATTTACATTCATTAGGAAAAATGTTATCGACTTTTTATCCGAAACGTTTGGATTTGCTACTTGTACTACTTATAATACTTGTAGTATATATTAGGTTGTCCAAAAAGTATCTTTCTTTTACAGACACGTCTTTTACAACGATGCATCTTTATACGAACACGAAACATAATCCGTCGTACGTTGTGGTTTTTATTTTGATAGAACAAAATGGATCATACGTAATTCGATAAAATAATATAAAACGAAAAATGTTGTGCATCTATTATGTCCTTATAAAACGAAAGAAACTTTTCGGACAACCTAATATTATAATATAGATATACATAAGATGAGATACGAGATTAGATAGTAATAATATAATATAATATAATATAATATAATATAATATATAATATAATACACATAATACACTGATACAGTATATACTACCATCTGCCATTTCTATAGCGAAGAAATTTTCCAGTGCAAAGGGTTAATACTCCGCGAACCAAAAATGGACTAACAAATTTCATACGCAGATCTAAGGCAACATATTACGCTTGAAACATCGAATGCCGGTGCTTGAACTTAAAAATTCTCCTTACGTTCCTTCGTGTAAGGATTTCTCCAATTTCTCTAATTCTCGAACTTGGTTATTCGAGTTATAAGAATACCGCGTTTTATGCGCGTCTGCCGAATTTTCGAACCGCATTAGAGCGAATCCGCGTGGTAAAAATATCAGAGGAGATACCTGGACACATTTTTAAGTAGGAAACAAATATGGAAAATTCTTAATATTTGGGAAAGCGCGTGCTCCTGGTCGATCGATAGGTCGAAATAAAACGACGCTGTCTACGATGATACGCGACAGACGAAGCCTTTGAACTTTGATTCGTCATCGAGTAGTTTATACCGATAAAAAGAGAACACAAGTTTCCTTGATTCGCGATCGAGCAATGCTCGACTTAAGACTCGTTATACCTACGGAAATAATTGCAGTTACATCACGAACGTGGAACATATACAGCTGCTAGTACAAGAGGAATCAATTTATATGCATTTTGCGTCGCACAGAAATAGAGAAAAGTGTTGGCAATACGGTTCTGTGTTCCCGTTTTATCATCCGCATTGTCTTCTCATGCCATTTCCATGCACCTTATTACAGGATGAACAAAGAAAATAAGAAAACCACTTGGGTGTGTTTGAACGCGTTTGAGCGAGTGAATGGGACTGAGGCGAATGGATGCACAACTTGTTAGTTCAAAACTCGTCTAATCTTCCTTTGCATTTATAATACATAATATTATATAATGTTATATTATATTGTATTATATTATATTATATTATATTGTATTATATTATATTATATTGTATTATATTGTATTCTATTGTATTCTATTCTATTCTATTATATTATATTGTATTATATTACATTATATTACATTGTATTGTATTATATTACATTATATTACATTATATTGTATTATATTACATTATATTACATTATATTACATTATATTGTATTATATTGTATTATATTGTATTATATTGTATTATATTGTATTATATTCCACTTCTAATCCTCTTTCTTTTTTTTTTAATTAAGGTTTTTAAGATCGCATCACCTACAAGATTATTAGCTATCTCGCGGAGAGGAAGATTTTCCTTAGGGCATTTTCTAACGTTTAATAAAACTGGCGGCTACAGCACTGTGGATAATTGTAGACTCAAACGCGGTTTCCTTAATTTTTTCGATATCTTCGAGCTACCACTGATCGTGTTTGGATATGTTAAGTGAAATTGTGTTTATAAAAGGGCAGATTGAACGCTACGGGATGTCAGGAGATGTTACATGGCGAACTATTGTCTTTCGTAATCGAAACAGGAGACAAAACGACAATTTTTCAACGAGACAATGCTCCTATTACCGTACAGCCGTCGTTACGGAAAAGTGGTTTCAAAATTTCGCAATAAAATTATTGCAATGGCGAGCATTGAGCTCTGATCTGAACATGGTCGAGAATCTGTGGGGAATTCCAGCGGGTAAACTTTACGATCGGGAGAAGTCACCGTTGGGAAATATCGTTGAACATAAAAAAAGAATAAAATCCACGTGAGCGGATATTCGTAACGTAAGTTTAAATAAGTCAGTGAATGGTGTACTTGATAATTGGATCAATAAAGGTAATCAAAGATAAAGAAAAATCCACTAAATATTGAACGAAAGCGTGACAAAATCAACGTTCAGTTTATATTTTCACAGCCAAAAACACAATTTTAGGAGAAAATTTCATTGTTCGCTAGTTTCGAAAGAAGAAAGTTTCGGTTTGTTGTATCCTCAGCTTCGCATTATATTGTAATGTAAAATTATACAAAATATCTTGTCAATCTTTGTTTTAATATTATGAAAAATCTAAAAATGGGGTTCAGCTTATAATCGCCGTATTTCGTGAATATTTTTAATGTTGCATAATCGATAGAAATTTGGCAATAACAAAAAAATTAAAAATTATTTCATCGATCTATCTGCACATAAAACTGCAAAATTACAGAAGACGGTCCTATAAATTACAACTTTTCACTAATTCCAATCTACTAAAATTATATTAGTTAACAAATTATCGTGCAAAAGAGACCAGCACAAGATTCGATGTAATTTTAATCTACTTCCTGTCTCTATATTACGCTATTTCTTCCAATTTTTTCAAATTTTCAACGTACGATAGCATAATCTTTTTTAATTGAAAATCTATTTAAATCTTTTTAAAATACCTGTATTATTATTTGATTAGTAAAAATCACGTTAGAAAGGAATAAAACATCGATTCTGATTAATCTGTTTACTAAATCTTTCAGATCTCGTTACTTCTGTAAAATGGTAATTTATTCGATCAACAGAACTTCCATCGACTAGAATAGAATCGAATATAATGAAATTAAAGCGCGAGTAACTGCAACACGGTAATTTATGCCCTCGTTTAGGAATGAAACCGACGTTGGTTTAACACAGAATAGATAGACAGATGCTAATTAAAGCAACAATGTACAACACGTTCCGAGCTACTTGCTTATGTATGGACGTGCCAATATGTTATTAACATTATACCTAAGTTAAACAAGAGTCAGCAACACGATCCCAACACGATGAATTGAAGATCTTGGTACAAAAATTGAGCGAGTTCACCTTTTACAGAAATCGTACTTGTTCGAGTTTTATATATTTTTGTACGTTGCCGATTAATCGATGCGAGAATCAGATGAGCTCAATGCGTTCATAACAATTTTTACACCAATTTTTTTTTTACACCAACAAATTTTTATCCAATGTGATCTTTGAGAAGAAGAATTAGCTACGTGCAGGACTTTTGTTCTAAAATATAGCGTTAACAGTTGCGTTAACGTAGTATTAATCTGTCAGCCAACGTGTTCTGAACGTTTGGTAAACCTGTTCTTTTAATTTCTTCTTGATGACTCAAAATGTCTTCGGACAAACAGAAATCGTATCGGTCGTCGGAAAGTAAACACATGCCAAGGAGACAAGCCGGATGTCAGGGATTTATCCAGGAAACTGTTCGAGGAAAGTGGAAAAATAAAGAAAAGATGAAAAACAAAGAAGTGAAGAAACAAAATATTCCACTTGAAGTTCCCAGTGTTTTGATGTCAGAACCATTCAAGTGCAAATATTGGAAAAGATTTCCTAGGAACATTTTTCAGAAATGTAAGAAGCATCGTTTTTCATGTTATTTGTCACGCTAATAGCTTCCTAAAGCCTAAATATTGATTGCTTTAAACAAGTCGTAATTAATTCAGCTTTATTCAATTTCCCAGAATTTTTAGAATCTGCACTTTCGGATCGCCTTTTGCACCGAGCTCTTCGATTTAATTTGATTACGTTCTGCGAGTAATATTCTCCATATTCTAATCGCATTTTTCTATCGTCAAAGGATTTGAGGATAATGCAAAAGGATATTTATTGATGTGCGTAATAAATGATCTATTTATTAAACGTCGAAATCGACTCTCAGTCGGGTTGGTCGTATCGGCGCTCGATTTTATTCCACCGATGAACTAAAGTGAAATTTACATTGTTTCGCTGTGTAGGAACACGGCGGATGAACGCTGCTTTCATTCTAGTTTCATACACGGATGGAACGATGATGAAAGCAGCGTTCATCCGCTGTGTTTTTTCGAAGCGAAACAGTGTAAATTCCGGCTTAACGTGGTCCAGCATGGACATATATCGGATGTTATAGCGAAGAGGGTGAAATTTGTTTGTGGAAGATAAGAGAAAAATCCGAATGCTAAAGGAGGCTGCCAAGAGCCGAAGAAATTTCGTTCGTTGAAACGAAAGCGAGATTCGAATATGAAAAGTCTAAGAATAATAACAGGCTTGAGTTGAATGAATATTTAGAGTCTTTCGTGTAAAAGATTACTAAATATAATTGAAACGTTGAGTTTCAAAGTGCAGTCTCGGTTGTTCGTTCAACCGAAGTTCCGTATCTTCTCACGTATTTCGAATTTTATCATAATTTCATTTCTTCCGAAATTTTAACGCGAAGAATGAGAAGGTGCAAATAGTCAGGTATTGCGAAAGCAGCAAAACAAATTTTCAACCGATTAAATAATTAATTGAACCCAAATACATATGAAATATTATATTACCAAGATTTTTCTACGCTTTCATTATACGATTGGACATTAATAGACCTAGTTAATCAACTTTTCAACCGACTAAATAATTAATTAAACCAAAATACCTATGCAGCATTATATTACCAAAATGTTTTCTACGCTCGATTATGAACATTAATAGGCCTAGTTAGTCAAATTTTCAACCGATTAAATAATTAATTAAACTCAAATACATGTACACTATCCAAATTTTTTACGCTTTTATTATACGATTTATGAACACTAATGGACATGATTAATCAAATTTTCAACCGACTTAATAATTAATTAAACTCAAATACATGTACAATACTACACTATCCAAATTTTTTACGCTTTTATTATACGATTTATGAACACTAATGGACATGATTAATCAAATTTTCAACCGACTTAATAATTAATTAAACAGAAATACGTATACAATATTATATTAGCAAAATGTTTCCTACAATTGTATTGTACAATTTATGAACACTAATACACCTAGTGAATCAAATCTAGTTACTTCAACTGATTAAATAATTAATTAAACCAAAATGCATATATAATATTACATTACCAAAATCCTTCTACGTTTTTATTATACGTTTTACGAATACTAGTAGACCTAATTAAACAAACTTTCAACCGATTAAACAATTAATCAAACCCAAATACATGTACGATATTACATTATCAAAATTTCTCTACGCTTTTATTACACGATTTATAAACACTAATTGACCTGGTCAATTAAACTTCCAACTAATTAAATAATTAATCAAACCCAAGTACATGTACAATACTTCATTATCAAAAATTGTTTCCCCTTTAATTATACCATTTATGAACACTAATAAACCTAGTTAAACAAATTTTTAACCAATTAAATAATTAAACCTAAACACATGTATAATATTACATTACCAAAATGTTTCCTACCATTCTATTATACGATTTACAAACATTAATAGACCTTCCCGTATTATCCTAGTTTTTCGATTATCCGAGATTGGTTCGGTGCACGCTATCTCGGATAATCCAGCTTTTATCGTATCGTTCGGTTTCTAAAATTGCTTAAACCGAATTTACACAGTTGCACTTTGCAGGAACACGGCGAATGAACGCCGCTTTCATTCTTGTCTCATACGCGGATAAATAATTTTAAAAGTATTTGTTTATTGATGCGAGTATGAAAGAAGAACGAAAGCGGCGCCTATTCAGCGTGCTGCTTCAAAGCGTAGAAACGCTATAATTCGGTTTGAATTTCATTTCACGGATCTCTGTGACTTTCGAATCAGCTTGAAATGTTCGTTCGAGAGGTCTCCTCCTACTAATCTTCTCGAATTTCAATTTCTTCTCCACTGGTATTCGACACGGATTCTTCCATTGCTTTTACAAGTGTTTCTACGAATGCTAGTCGTCGTCGTCGTACGTGGATACCATCGTCCTGTGCAATAAGGCGAGACATTACGAAAGGACGTCTAGTGACGAAACAATAGCCATCGACCGCGGAGAAATTTCGCACTGTGAATGTTACCTGTTCGACTGCAACACCTTTCCTTCCGACACCTGTTGGATATATCGACGCTGGAGAAGCGTTTAAGTCGCACGCGAAGCAACAAAATGCTCCGCGAGGCTGACATTTCTGTGATAACTAGATCCGAGCTATACCTCTCATAGAAAGAAGACTAAAAAGAAAACACCCCACTGACCTCACTAAAGAAATTTTTTTTTTATTTATTAATTTTTACAATCAATTCTCGCATTGAGAATTTTCAGTAATTTTTCCTGGCGTGGCGCAGTGACATGGCTAAATATTTATAATAAGTTAATACTTATTATAGATAAGTATAATTTATAAGTGTCGTAAATAAGTAAATATTACTTAATATAAATATCTAATTAAATCTAGTGTTTAGGTTTAACGGGTAGTGCCTCTTCAGCCTGCGGATCTGATCCGACGTATCAAGTAGTCCAGTAATTAGGGGGTTTCGATGTTTGTTGACTCTTTTGCTATATTTGTCGCTATATTTTGCTATTTCTTCTTTGACTGTGGGTATCTTGAGGTCACTAAAGAAATAAAATAGTCAAACTGGAAGATGGTATTCCGCTGGGGGTAGCCATCCACATGTTATTTAGCAATTAAGTTAACAACATTTACCAAATGTCCAGCTGGACAAATTGTAAAGTACAAATTAAATAATAATAATAAAAAACAAACTAGATCCACGTTTGAAGGTGCAAAATGCACGTAATACGCGTCCGAACGAGAGATATGTATTTATAGTACATATTCATATTTAGTATAATTAATATATTATAATACTCGTAACATTTAGTTTTAGTATTTTGGATCGCGGATGAAGGTCAGGGAATGGACATGGTTTACAACATTCATTACTTAACTCTCATTCATCCTTCCATTTTTCAGGCATATCCCAGTCCTTATCCTATTCATCTTCATCTGTCTCTCCCTCTCTTCTCCTTATTTTCCAGCTTTCTCAACCAACTGACCATTTTTCTTTCTTTCCTACCATTTAATACTTCCCTTAGAGTATTTCTTCTCCTGATTCTACCTTTCCAGTACCTTTCCAGTTTCAGTGTATTCCTATTTATTTTAATAATTATTACCATATCACTAAATTACAATTTTTATATTAATTTCAGAATTACTTGCATTTTAGATAGAGAGAGAGAGAGAGAGAGAATAACAGTTCACCATTAAAGTATGGTCGAAAACATTCTTCGTTGCGTGGCTGCAAATGACAGGAACATATTGAATCGTGTTACGCGGGACACCCTGTACACGCTGCATTCGAGTACTCGAATTCTGTGCGACGTGGAAAATTGCATTTTTTCCCTTTCATTCCTCCTGACCCGCTCCTTTCATTCTGCCATTGCTTTTTATTTCTTTTACAATCCTTCGTTTATTTAGGGAAGATAATATAATAGCACGCAGGAGATCGGACGTGTACATTTTATTTCTTTTTATTCGAACGACTGCTTTTGAAAGAGCTTTCTATTATCTTCCGCTTCTATCGCAAAATATCGTTTCAGATAAACTTTTAGTCTGTGTCCCAGCTGTGTAGTTTCGTTTCTCGCCGTACTTTTTTTTCAATCGAACTTTGACGTTTTTCATTTTATTTTACCTATTTCTCTCTGCAATTTGCAACTGAATATTTTACAATATTACGAGTATATGAAATATTTCGTACCTACGCTCGCTATCATTTCACCAATATCTGCCACACACTCGTCCTATCTAGCGATTAGCTTCTCACTACTTTTGCTTCTCCTCGCGGTCAGGTACAATTTTTGTCATCACTTGTTTCATCAAATGTCCAGCTGGACAAATTGTAAAGTGCAAATTAAATATAAAAAAAAATGTGCTTTCTCCAATACCACTGCCCACTACCCGCTTCAACATGGTATCCCGTTGGGGGATGCCATCCACATGTTACTCAGCAATTACGTTAGAAAAATTTACCAAATATCCAGGACAAATTGTAAAGCACAAATTAAACAATAAAAAAAAAAGCTTCTAGGAGAACTCTACATCTTCTCTAGTGTTTAGTTTTTGGCACAACGATTCTCCTTACAGCGGCTTCTTTCGTCTCTATTAGAGTACCGCGAAGAGATCGCCGACGTACAGACAATGTGAACGATAAAGCGCAAATGTCGACAAGCCGAAAGGGTCGGGGAACTTCAATAAGCCTAACGACCATCAATATATTTCGGCACCGCAGTCGTTGATCGTTCAGTTAGCCACCAGAGAGTCCAGAGTGAAAAGTTGTTAATCGAGAGTTGTGATATCACTGCATTAAGTTCGAGTTAAATAATCATCGTTTTCTGTTTAATTCACTGTAATAAATCCATTTATCAATACATTATCATACAGGATAGAAACCAGTGGAAATTCTAATTTCTAACATCTCTGAATAAAAAATTTCTATAGTACGTTTGTTCTCTCTATTCTGAGATATAAAACTTCAACAGCTGCAGTTGCATTTACGTAGACACGCGAATTTGCATCGACTATTATATTATGTATTGCTATGACTATTGGTATCTTCGAAGAAATCCAATCATTATTCGCTACCTATGAATATGTATATGGTGTTTGCAAAGCTCGCACGATGTAATTTATTTACTCAAGTAGTGGAGCAAAGTTTCTTATATTTAAATTTTAGAATATTCTCTAACACAGATAAACAGAATGTCCGCTATATATTATGGTAACAGATGCATTTTCGCGTTTAAACGCTACAGTACAGCCTCGATTATCGAGAATATTGATTGACGCAACGATCGATTATTATTGGAACGTCGGCTAGTGGAAGAATCGGCGATTGTAAAGATTGGACGATAAGACACTAGATAGAAAGAAATTGTTATATTTTTATTCAGAATTTTGTATTCCTTTTTGATATTAATATTTAAAATATACGTCTAAATAACTGACCTGCTATCAATATATTTACAAACGTCGTGACTAGTTTGGAAAATTAATTTTTCTCATATTTTCAAAACAAATATTATAAGTAGAAAATAGGTTCTACCGTAAAATAAAACAGCACTGATAGAAGACACGTAGAAAATGAAATCAAACCTTGTTATAGATCGTTTGTTTAGGAGGAAATTTTACAAACGTCGAAATTGCAAATAAAAGTAACAAAAAGAATATACTACAGATGTATTCGTATTGAAAAATGTATGCAATTCAGCAGCTAAAGAAATATGAATTAGATATTGAAACAAGTTAATAATCTTCCCAATCTCTTTTCTTTGACCAAATAAATGTTTCCTTTCTCTTTTAATATCTATATTATATTTATAGCAAATTACGATATATTAAATAACCAGGAAATTAAATAAAATTTAAGAGAAATGCTTGTTCTATTATCTGAAAATTCAATTAACCCGACAACCTCTTCACGGAGTCAGATGCCAGAGTTTTTCGTGTTTCGAAAAATGTACACTACGATAGTCGCAATCTCGGAGAAAATAAAATTCCATTGTAAAAATCTGGTGTTTTAGAATATTCATATCTCTCTAATGCAAGTGAGATTTTTACCACTTTGCAGAATTGGAAGAATCTCACCTACCATACGATATATGACAGTAACTAAACTGATATATAAAAGTAATTGTTTGATCTACTTATCTGATAAGCATCGAATTCTTTGTTTTCTTTCTAAACGTACGTATGTAAGTATCTACAGAGTGATTCAGTTACATCGGTCGCATTAAATCGCTTGTAAACTGTTTCCACCAAAAGTCACGCTACACGGTAATTAGCTTTTTACTATTTCGCCTTTTGATTCGGATACGAAGGTCGTCGCGAGTCTTTCTATTTTTTTACAGTGATTCAAACAGCAACGTGTAACTGTCAGCTATTAGCAACGTATAAAATGTTCGTTTCCTCCGGTTAAGCTAAATATGATTTTGCTTTAAGTCACGCGAACCTTTTAAACTTCTCGGACCAAGTAATTGGCTGTATCTTTAAAATTCCTCTGCCTTCGTCATAGAAAACCTGTTCCTATTGTTCCTATAATGCTATTTCGGAGAAATATCTTGATTCCGAGTCTTATAGAATATTCGTATCCTCGTTCTTCACTTTGAAGCTAGTGTCGCTAGAAAAAGATTAAGAGAACCGAGGACGATTAGCATATCCATCGCTAATGCCTCTTTCAAACTCTACATTAGCATTATATGCAGCTCTGATAGTAGATTACTAACCTTAAACTTAGAAGCGAGCTTGAACTATGATTTACAATTACAAGTGCCAGTTTTATTGCATATCAGCCTTGAAAGATCCATTTAATTGCGCCATGATATCTTGTCACACGTAACTATGATAATTACGAAGGAAAAGTCGCTGCACTTCGAGATTTACATAATATATCGTTAAAACAGATCTTATCAAAATTATCAAGCACCTAAATATCGTCTGGAACGACAGTTTCCGAATATTCGCGCAGCAGGATTTGCTGGACCAAAGCGAGCGAATTAGGTGAATTGCCCTGTACCTCTGCCATTGTCACGTAGGAGACACAAGAAATCATAAAAGTGACATATCACCGGTGATCTCCTCGCGTCGCAGTTCGAACGTTTCACAAATAAGGTAAAGAATTGGACTTTAGATATATTTGGTGGTAAAATTTATTGTACGAATCCAACAGAGTGACGGTTCAGAGTGTTAGAACAGAGAATGTCGAGAGCTGATTTTAGGAAGGTTTACATACTATGGGTTTGGCTCCTATGGAGGAGGTGTCGACGGGGGTGTCGCCGGGGCTCGGGCCAGAAATGGTCATGTTGTTACTGTTTTCTGACACTGGAACACCCTCTACGTTGCCGTTTCGATGGCCCGCGGGATGTTCGTTAGAGCCCCTTGGTTTTTCTATTGCTAATTTATGGCTCGGTGACACTATCTATGCTGCAGCTGTTGCAGCTGTTTTAATTAATCAAAGGAAAATTTTCTCACGAAGATGTTCGACCTGTTATCGTAGAAAATTTGTATTAGGTTGTCCCAAAAGTTTCTTTCGTTGCATAAGTTAAATAATAAATGCACAACATTTTTTATTTTATACTATTTTATAGATTCATGTATGATCCATTAATAGAATAAAATATATCAAACATAATTCAATAAAATAACATAAAACAAAAAAGGTTGTGCATTTACTACTTCCTTATAAAACGACAGGAACTTTTGGGACAACCTGATATTTCCATATCAAATGTGCGGTGTAAAAACACTTTGAAATTTCATTAGCACCGTAGTGAGACGCGTCTGTCATGATTATATTGGTGGAATTTGCAAGCAATCTGCAAATGTAGGAATGACAAGATGTTTATTGCTCAGTGTTACATATGCTGACAGCTAACTAATTCTTCAGCGAAAGCGATGCTATTGTCACGTAGGAGACGCAAGAAATCACGAAATTGACAGATCACCAGTGATCTCGGGTCGCATTTCGAACATTTCACAAATAAGGTAAAGAATTGGACTTTAGATATATTTAATGGTAAAATTTATTGTAGGAATCCAACAGAGTGACGGTTCAGAGTGTTAGAACAGAGAATGTCGAGAGCTGATTTTAGGAAGGTTTATATACTATGGGTTTGGCTCCTATGGAGATGGTGTCGACGGGGGTGTCGACGGGGGTGTCGACGGGGGTGTCGACGGGGGTGTCAACGGGGGTGTCGCCAGGACTCAGGTCAGAGATGGCCATGCTGTTGCTGTTTTTTGGTCTGCGGGATATTCGTTAGATCCCATTGGTTTTTCTATAGTTAATTTATGACTCTGTGACACCATCAAAGCCCAATTTCTTCGTCGGTTCCTAGCTTCCTTATTGCTTCATTATATCCTATCCTACGTAACTACGATAATCCTGAAGAATAAAGTCGTTGCATTACGAGATTTACATAACATCTCCTTAAAACACATCTTATCAAAATTATCAAGCGTCTCAATATCGCCTGGAACGACAGTTTCTGAATATTCGCGCAGCAGGATTTGCTGGCACAAAGCGAGCGAATTAGGTGAATCGCCTTGTACCTCGAGTTTCTGTACCCGCCATCAAATCCTCAATTTCTTCGTCAATTCCTGGCTTCCTTATTGCTTCGTAATATTCTATCGCACGTAACTACGGTAATTGAAGAGTGCTGGTAAAAAATTACTGTAAATGGGAAGAAACAAGTTTTCAGGAAAAAAGGAAATCTTATGCGTTAACGTAGCCCAAATTGAAGGGGAAAAAAAGTGCGTCTGTAGAAAAGCCTGTGCGTGTCAGTTCTTAGTTGTAGACAAAACTCAATGACCCATTCGTTTGGATAGACCACATAGACAGAAGCAATTGACAGAAGCAAGAAACAATTGATTAATGTTTATTGGTATTTATACTTTTTTCTACAGACACAACATCGTGATACCATCTTCTAACATTATTAATAACTACGATATTCAAAAGGGGAAATTGCAGTTGGATTCTACGCTACAATATTCTCATTGCTACGTGGAACATTTCCCAATAAAAGATCAAAGTTTCTCAATTTTGGCACCTACAGTGTTTTCAGCGAGCACTGCTCGATTATAAATAAAGTGTTCCAAAAATCGCACAGGTGTAACTAAAAATTGTGCAAATAAAATGTAAATAGAAGACGTAGATCAAAATCGAACCGGATATCGTCTTCAACGATAGTGTACGAATATTCGCACAGAAGAATTTATCAAATTCAGAAATGATCGAATTAGGTGAATCAGTCGATACCTCTAAAGTTTCTATACTGTGTTATTAAATCCCCAATTTCTTCGTAAACGCTTCAGGAAGCTTCCTGATTCGTTCGTATAAGGAAGCTTTCGAAGCAGCCCGCTAGAAGCTTACACGACGTCGGAAAACGCGGCAGCGGATAATTGGGCCAATTAAATGTTAATCGAGCCGCGTGACGCGAATGTTAATGTCGTTCGGTTCGAACGATCATATTCGTTTGCGCTGCGTGGCGACGCGTTTGTTTTTCTGCCAGTGGCGGTGCGCGAAGAGGAAAAGCTGTTGGAACGGCGCCAAAATGCGAGAGAAGCCATCGAAATTCGTCGACCCCCTGCGTTCACCTGTCGAACGTTCCCGATCGACTCGTGTCGAATCTGGCGGCTCCGCTTCGAGGAAACGTCTATCCAGGACGGAGGACCGCCAGATGAGAAAACGAAGGCAGCGTGATCCGCGCGTACTCGCCGATTACGTAAGCTCTTTACCGACTCTATTTGCGGAACGGTCGTCTGTTCGAAGGTGAGAGGTACGCCGACCTTCTCCGCAGACAATGTCCCACTAGTCAGTCGCTAGAGAAGCTAAGCTGTTTGTCGGGGATCGAACAGAGACGGCCAGGGCCGAGGTACCGTTCGATTTTCGAACGATGACCATTCGCCTCTTCGTCGTTGGGATTAACGCGTTGACGACCGCTAAAACTTCGCTGCGATTTACTCTGCCGCTTTGACGATTTCACTTACGCGCGATAAATACACTTAGCTGCTGAAGAGCAGACGTTAAGGAACTTTGAATGATCGCTCGGGAATTACGGTATATTTTTTATCTTTTGGTACATTTTGGAACACGAAATCAGAAATGATAAGAAGAGATGACAATCTATACGTGAAATTGAAATATATTTTTTTTGATTGCATAGTCGAACGAGATTACGATTAACGTTGAACCGGATGAACGAAATAGAAGCTGAGACGAGAGTTAGGAAACGTTCTTTGCTCGAGTTATGTAACACGACGGTTTTAGTGCGGGAACTTGTAACAAAAGCTAGAAAAGTAGAGAATAATCGAGTGAGATGTTGGTAATTCTTGGGTTTCATGACTGCATCATAGTATCTGCGTGGCTACTCAATATTCAATTAATCGAACACAAGACGCAGTCGACATTTCACATTATATTTTTGGAATTTTTTGTTTCTTTTATATATATTTTTAAAAGATTAACTTCCCAGTTGACGTCTGAGGTAATCTTACAGATGTTCAAGCGAATTCAAGTCAGGAGATTGACTCGATCGTTCGATTATATTAATATTTTGTTGCAAAAGAAATTCAGTCGTAGTTATACGAGTTTTGGAGATAGAAATGATCCGAGGCATTAGACCACAATCCGAGTTTCGCCTCTGATTATTATGTGTATCGTGCCTCTTCATCTAAAAAGTAAACAAGTTTCGGAATGATTCTTTTTATTACGAACTTCCAGCTCCAGAATTTATTCGTTCGATTTTACGGCTTTTACGTATTCGATCAAAGAGCGGTCGTAGAAAACTCTGTAAGTGGTAAATAGGTGAAACAAGTTTTTCAGGAGAAAAAGAAACCTCGTGCATGAACGTAATCCAAAGTCCATGGAAAAGAAAAGTGTGTCTAGAAAATAGTAAATAGAATAATAGATAGGAAATAATAAATAGAAAATTCTATACGTGCCATTTCTTGCGATTAGCTGTAAAGAAAATTCAATGCTGCGTTCGTTTAAGTGCAGAAGTCAAGAAACGATTGGCTAATGTTTACTGCTGCTTACATCTTCTTCCACAGAGGCAACGTTGTGACATCACATTCTATCGCTATCAACAATTATTCAGAAAGGGAAATTGCGCTTCAATTCTACGCTACAGCATTTTCCAATGAAAAATCAACATTTTTCTATCTTCGCACTTATGGTGTGTTTTACAAGCACTCTTCAATTATTCTACCAAATTCAGAAACCAAACTGTGACAACGTCAGTAACATTTGAAGGCGACAAATACTATATTTATGTATAAAATTATTTTTTTCCTTTGTACATTTTATATTTTATTTAATATTTTATTACATTTATTATTATTCTCGAGTCTTTACAATTTGCCCAGGCATTCGGTAAAGTGGTTTAACGATGTTGTGATCGTAGCACGAACACGTTTACTCCACTGGAGAAATAATAGTCGTCGGTGAAATAATCGCACAAACGCGATCGTGTGTTTTACGGAAATTTAATTATGTTTTAGGGAAATTGTCAAGAATTCACAGATAAAAATCAGAATAAAAAATCACACGAGCGTTTTCTTCGCAGTGTTCTGGATCAGACGTGCAGAGAAGTGGCTTGGCTCTAACATCGAGACGATAATGATCCAATCTGGTATAATGTTATCTAAAGAACGATTAAGAAATAATCTACGTGTCTGACAATGAAATTTCTCGTTTTCGTTTGCTAACGTGTGTCGTATGGAAAGAAAAATCCTCATTATCGATCGGCAAAATGCGAAGAACAGGTTGTTGCGACGAACCACACCGAATGGATGTTCGCTTTTAACTCGTTTACGCGACAGAATCGAATAGTGTTCGTTTGAACGAGCTAGCTTGGCAACCAAGTACGTTCAATTGAATTCAATGAAAGATCGTCTCGAGAGAGGTTGTATGGTTGCGTATGGTTTGCTGTTCGTGATGCGTGTAACACCGACAGAGTTTGTGCTCTTCGCCATCTTTCGTTGTGAAAATATACGACCACGTATTCTCTTGAAGCGAATCTTTTTCGAAAGTGAAAGATAATTACAATTGTTGCAACTTTCTCTGTCTACGTATCACATCGCGATATTTTACAGCAAACATTCTGATCAAAAGCATCGGTTCATCGGACAATGTTAATCGATTTAAGTTAGGTTTGGCAAGGGGAACTCATTGCGTCAAAGCAACATATTTTTTCGCTACCCGATAAGAATTTTCCATATTTTTGTGCAGTGTTACAATGTAATTTTTAGAATTTAAACGTACAGAAGCGTGACATTTTGCAAGTCAGAAATTACAAATTACGTTAATGATATACAAGCAAATTGTACAAATTTAACTAATTGTCCCGCTTGATATAAAATTGTAAAAAACTGCCTATACAACAAAAGTCTGCAAATAATTTTATTCATAATTCCTTCTTACGATTGATATTGAATTTAAACAATTTTTAAAACAAATTCCGATACCAGTATACGAGCATGATGAAAAGGAGAAGGGATTTCATTTTCCGATCTAGTTCCAAGTCATCTTCAAGGGCGATTCAATTCAATTGGATGACGCCAAACTTGATTAAATTAAAATTGGATATCACATGCGATTAACTTACGGTATTATCTCGAGCTATGTGCGAGACATAGCCTATCCTCGATTCACAACATATTCTATTGTGTGGACGAGTGAAACTGGAACATTTATCGATAGGTTTTTTCAATTATTTGCAAACGATTATGCACTTTAAATATCCGAAATTTACTAGGAAACTATTTTGTCGTGGCTCTAATTGTTATATGTTATCGATGAAATATATAATTCGTCAACAATAGAAGACTTACAAAAATGTACGTATCTTACAGTAATAACGCGTTTATGCAAATAAAATTATTTGCTATAATAAATTATTCTTATTCTTCAATTATTCGTATTAAAAATCGTTTAGAAATATCCTACGTTATACTAAAATTTCTTTGCATATTACATACGTGAACTATTGGAATATTATAAACTGAACTAATATAAGATACTTCCGTAAATAAGATAATTTTCCATAATAAATTATTATTATTCTTCACTTATTCGTATTAAAAATCGTTAAAAAATATCCTGTGTTATACTAAAATTTCATTGTGCTTTTTCTTTGCATATTACATACGTGAACTATTGGAATATTATAAACTGAACTAATATAAAATACTTCCGTAAATAAGGTTATTTGCCACAATAAATTATTATTATTTTTCAATTGTTCGTATTAAAAATTGTTTAAAAATATCCTACGTTATACTAAAATTTCATTGTGCTTTTGCTTTGCATATTACATATGTGAACTGTTAAAGTATTATAATCTGAACTACAATAATATAAGATACTTCCGTAAATAAGATTATTTACCACAGCACATTATTCTTATCTTTTCCTCCACTTAAAGATATCTGACATTATACTAAAATTTCATTCTGTTTTTATTTATATATTACATGGACTGTTGTATTATTAGGAGTGTTTATTATTTTATTTATTATTTATTTATTATCATTATGTAGTATTATTAGACTCGTACACTATATACAAACATTTAAATGTAAAATGTATGACTGAAGGATTAAACGATAGTGCAATAAGCTGCTTACTTTACTAATATTTCATTTTCTATATATTTTACACTGTTTATGTTGTATTCAATAGATAAGAAATATCTATTGAAATTTCATATTTAAATTTCAAACTGATTTAGGAAAAGACTGAAGAAGAAGTCGTGCAGGATTCACTGTAACGATAGAAAACAAGTAGATTAATCCTCTGAATCGTAGCTCTAACGTGACTAACCCTGGGTTAGGCTTGGCTAAAACTACTTAACGTGTGTAACCGTTATCCAGCATATTGAGCAATGGCCAAGGAAACGTGAGCTCTCTGCAGGAATTCTCGTGATTCCTTCGTGTTCTACAAAGTCACCTATTCATCAAACCGTACATTTTATTGGCTTTCGTAAATGATCCATTACTTTTCTCACAAGAGAGACGATATATATTTCTATATTTGAGCAAAAATTGGCCGTTTATTGAATTGTATGAATATTAACAAATTTACGAAAATTTATGAAATATGAAGAATTTTTATTTTAGAGATTATCGCGTTATTGTAACGTATACACGATGGTGAATATAAAATGGTACAAGTAAAAATGTATTTTCTAGTTTAATTAGTACGTTTAAAATCGCATTAATTGCAAGGCTATTTAATGGCGCCATAGGAGAATATACTACGCGCGAAGCGTTAACGTTTCACTAATTTGTCGGGCAATTTCGTTTCTTTAATTAAACATGAACGAACCGCGGATTTTGCTAGTTAATAAATTTTATTTCGGGCAATTGAAAATCAAACGACTCATTGTTAGATAATAAACTTTATTATTAACATCGTGCAATAGGTTCTTGTTCTTATAACTCGTATGAAATTTCTAAATTAATATTATTATATTTGTTAGATATTGCGCGTTATATCGCGAAATAAAATACATGCAAAAATATTTACGACATTTATAATCTCATCTCGAGCTGCCAGACTTTTTGTACCCGCTTCACATGCTATTTATCGTATGCTAATTATCACACGATAATTTTGAAAAGTTGCGTCAATATTAAAAAATCGACGAATAAAAACAAATTGAAAAGAAACAGGAAAGAATGAAACTCATTGATATTAAAGGAAAATCACGTATCACCGGCATAGTTAAATTAAATAAAATTAAATACGGTACTATTAATTCGATATAGCAATGTTGTAATACGAATAATATTCTATAACTATTATTATAATTAAATATAATCTAATTATATATCTACATAACATAACGTAATTATCTTTATACAATCTGATAATTGAATATATTTTACAATATTCCATAGTTCTATAATTATAAATATCGTTTTCGATTAATAAAATAAAACGCAGGAACAATATATTTTACGCGATTAAATCTATTAATTTATGGAGGACGATCGTTCTCGAAAAATATGTAGTGATCGAACTATTGTATTTATAAACGAACTGGATGCACGATAATATGCACGATAAACTGTCTTTGAGCAAACAGATGGACTGCTAAATTTGTGTTATTAAATTTATCGCGATTCCCTGTGAATCATCATCCATATCTGCTCCGAAATAAAAGATAAGCCGGTGGCCTCTACTTTGCACAAAAAGCAATTGTTTGTCGCAATGACTAGTCTATATTTGGCGAGTATTTTTTCTATTCTTTTTTTTCCGCAAGGGAAAAGTAAAATTCTAGCTTGGACAATGTGCTATGTAAGAAGTAGACGTATTTAACACGGTATATCAGAAATCGATATGATAAGTGAGCAAGATGTTGCATAATAAATCTTGAACGAAGAAAATAATTTCTTCCACTGTGAATATGAGTGTACAATAAAATATGACATATTTAAAAACAAAGTATATGTACAATGAATAAGACATAATAAAGTTCAATACGTTTACATTTACATTTTATTATATATTTATATATATAATATATTATATTATATTATATTATATATATTATATTATATTATATATATTATATTATATTATTATTATATTATATATATTATATTTATATTTATTATATTTATTACATATTACACTTTATTATATATTTTTGTATATATATTTTTATTATATATCGTCGTAATTAAAATGCGTTACATTTTATTAAATACAACACGGGATAATTTTTTTGTTATAAACAGCGTTCTACTATATTTTTACTGTACTTGTCTCTATAATTGTGCTTGAGTATACTACGCTATAATCGTATTGAATAATGGAGAAACTTCAATCCAATTAATTGAAAATTACGAATTAAATTGTATTACCTTTGACTATGGAAAAAAGTACAAATTTCGTTATTTCCTACGACATCTTACCCTTGCATTTCTTATATATCTACATTTGCAAGTCAAATAATACGTTCTATTTAAAATTCATTTAAAAAAAGATTAGAGGCTATGGATATAAAGCGATAGGAGCAATTACGTTTAAAAAGTATAAAGTATACTTTGTTAAGAATCTGGGAAATCGATCGCTGCAAACGAACAAATCCTATTCCTTCGATAAAACGAAAGGACCTGTTATGTATGTATTTAGCACAGTATTATCAGGAATCGATATAATCGATATAACGAGCCTCAAAACGAACATTTATAAAATCGACATTGTTGTGAGAAGGGTCAGCAGATAGTTAAATATGTATACAATGACCGCAAATATAATATCTACACACCATTGCATTTATTATTGCATTTGCATACAACATTGCCCTATAATCGATTTCTTATTTAGAATTAATTATTTGGAACCCAAATCATTAGTTAGATTCGTCTGTAATAAATTCCGTATCACTCGGCAGTACTTTCAAGCGATTAAAAAAATTAACATCGTGGAAATAAAATGTAGAATCTACTAAAAGAAAAAGAAAAGATGCTTCGTTGGAAGACAATGTGCATGTACAAATTTCTCTATTACCACTGCATTACGTGGAAGATGCAGAGCATAAGCTGAGACAGCAAGCTACGTTATCGACAACTGCATCCATAATAAGCCTTTATATGTTACGTTAGAAGATAAGAAGACAACGAGATAAAAGTTTTAATCCATCGAACACTCTTATCGAAATATGCCATCTATAATGAGTCATACGTGAACGTTGGCGGGGAATTACAAAAGCCAAATTTGGTTATTAGGCGGCGGATGAAGCTACTTGTAGGTGATGTTATTACGTGACTCGAAGATAAAAATAATCTCCCTCGAGTGTTCGCGGAGAAAAACACGTAAATATAAAATTGTACACTAGGTAGAGTATCTCGAAAGGAAAGCGAAAATTGTGGGAAAGCAGAAATGCTAGGTCAATCAAATGCAATTGTCAATTTCGAAGGCGATGGACAAACGGCTGGAAGATCAGAAGACAATCTTCTCGATAGTCCTGGATAACAAGCATATCGATTTATTTATTTATTCAGTTTAGACTTTGTCCAAGAAGACTAAGAGGGACGAGCGGCGTGAAATTTGAACCAAATGACTGAGCCAGACTTGGTTGTATAACGAAGAATCTGGCAGTTTGTAAAAGACTACCGAGCAAGCTAATTGCCATTAACTGAGAAATATTAGCTTCTGACAATTTCCATCAACACAGATTGACAAATAAGACGAAGCAGCTGGCTAACGCGATTTAGCCCATTATCTAACAACAATTTGTGTAGCGATATCTCCAACAGAAGTTGAACTTACGTACATAATAAATTAGATTTTGTTTGCGTCACTGGATGATAGAATTATATTAACAAGTGAGTCACTAAATGATAGAATTATGTGAACAAGTAACCTTCCGATTGCCATTTCATCATATTGGTCGAACAGTTCTGTTTACAAATTCAATAATCTTCCACTGCATAAGCGCACGTAATATCAACGATTTGAAATGAAGCAGCATACAAATTTTAGAAACCAGAAAAAATTGTTCTATAAAGTTCGCTTTCGGTTTGTATTGTATCGTAATATTTGTAAGTTTGTCCTGCTACCTACCTATATACCTATTTTAGAGAGACACAATTTTTGTCCGACTTGGTCGATGCGTGTCCCGTTAGCCAGTTAGCATGTGTTACACCAGGCAGAGACGAAATATAAACCCGTTTACGTTAAAAGCTGACCCGCATATGCAATGACTCTCTTCACTCTTCCACGTTAATTTGCCTTCACATGGGCAACATTGAAACAGGTTTTTATTCAATTGCACGCTACGTTCTATGCGTCTACAATTACTCGAATTATTATACAATTGATGTTATCGTATATGTACGATCTTGTACTTTAAAGATAAGATTAAATCAAAAAATTACGCTCATACTGCTTTGTGCATTATATTGTAATGTTATGTGTATTATATCGTATTATAGCAACGTGATGCAATTGACAATTATTTTTATTTCATAATCTCTATGTCTATTAATAATAGAATATCATTGTGTTCAGAATCCGAGATTTTTCAGAATCTTCTCTTTTTTGTAGAAAAAGTGTAAGCATTTAACTTGTAATTTAGAAATAATTGTAATAATAATATATAGTAAAAAATGTATTATCGCATATTGACAATCTTATGGTTAAAGATACAGTCAAATCGGAAGATTATACTGATAATATTTTGTATATTAAAAGTATTTGTATATTATATCGTATCACAGCAATGTGATGCAATTGACAATTATTTTTATTTCATAATCTCTATGTCTATTAATAATAGAATATCATTGTGTTCAGAATCCAAGATTTTTCAGAATCTTCTCTTTTTTGTAGGAAAAGTGTAAGCATTTAACTTGTAATTTAGAAATAATTGTAATAATAATATATAGTAACAAATGTATTATCGCGTATTGACAATCTTATGGTTAAAAATACAGTCAAATCGGAAGATTATACTGATAATATTTTATATATTAAAAGTGTTTGTATATTATCACTCTGAATATCACTCTGTTCAGAATTCGAGATTTTTCAGAATCTTCTCTTTTTTGTAGGAGCAGTGTGTCTTTTTTATTTCATTATTTAATTTGTATAGCAACAAATTACAAATAGTCCAGCTAGAAATTTGTTAAATTTTTCTAGCTTAATTGTTAAATAACATGTGGATGGCTACCCCCAGCGAGATACCATCTTCGAGTTTGACTATTTTATTTTTTTAGTGAGGTCAGTGGGGTGTTTTCTTTTTAGTCTTCTTTCTATGAGAATTTTGCTCGCTTCAGCAGCCAGCTGAAGTGTAAGTATTTAACGTGCAACTTGAAAATATTTGTACTTTCGAAATATATAGTCGTTTCTGTCGTACTTTGATCGCGCTTCCGGTACAATTATTGCAGTTCAATTAGAAAAGGAAATAAGAAGGAAACGCTCAACGACATTTCACATAATTATTTACTACGAGCAATGTTCTAGCCTTGAGTATAACAAAGTGATTTAAAAAGAACCAGCTGTAGTCATTATGTTTATTACGATCTTACGAAAAAACAAATCGACAAAAACGAAGCTTCCAATTCATCTTGGTTATCTGTTTAATTGCTCGAACGAGATGCATCTGAAGGAAAATATACATAAGCGTGTAATTATTGTTCCTTTATGCTGTAACTGTATTAACAGAATCAATTCTTTTTCTGACGACATGACGTTAATTTCACACGGCACGCAACGTGCTACGACGATATACGTAGTTGCAAGTAAATTTGAAAAATCACGTAACCAGTAACGAAACACGCATAACAAGTAACAGAAAAAAATATAGGGAACAAGGTAATAGTACACGGAAAATAATAAATAAAATAGAAAAATCTGTAATTCGCGTGTGTTTCTCGAGTTCAGTTTGCGAATGGAAATTTCGACTAAACGCTCTGCTGTTTCCTCTATAAATAGAAATGCTTTCGCTGTAAACGAACGAAAGCGAAAATACCGAAGACGGTCGAAGCTTTTTCTGCTTCCGCTTTGGCATGAGTTCAAGGTGATTTTTTGCAACTTTTTGCGAGACGCTGACTTTTACGATGCAATTTTTCAACTGTGACGGGACTCAGCCGACGCAACAATGTTCATCGGATAGTGGCATGTCTGTTCGAGCGAACTTATCGTTTCCAAAATAGATGGTCCTCTCCTAAATTTATTAATAGACGAGCAAGACGACGCGAATCTCTCGTTGCACCGCTATTATTGTGCCATGATGCCCCCATTTCGCCATTTCGTACGTGCTTATGCACTCGGACAGAATCGTTGTTTCAGATGCAAAATGTAAAGCGGCGGTCTCTGACGAACGCGACGAAATTTTACTGCACACGGTTTTCGCGCATGGATTTTCAATTCTGGTTCTCTGTAGTTATACACAGGAACACGAAGCTATCCGATCTGACGATATTTTTGGTAGAATTTTTATAATCAATTCTCATTGAGAGTTATAAGTAAATTATTTTGGCGTGGTACTGTAACTTGGATTATAAGTGTTTATAGTATGTTTCATTCTAGTTGAATCTAATGCTTAAATCTAAAAAAGGGTAATGTGTTTTTAGCGTGCGGATCTGATCCGTCGTGTCAAGTAATTGGGTAACTAATGGGTTTTGGTGGTTGTCAACTCTTATGTTATATCTGTTACTGAATTTGGATATTTCTTCTTTAACTGTGGGTATCTTAAGGTCGCGATGTATTGTTTCGTTGGAGAATTTCTATGTTGGAATTACTCGCTGTTTCCCATAGTTGGATCCCATAGGTCCAAACAGGTTTTAGTATGGCTTTATATAGCATTATTTCACTCTGCACGTTTAAGTTGGAGCGTCTGCCAATGAGCCAGTAGAATTCTTTTAGTTTTGATTTCAGTTGTTTGGATTTATGTACGATGATATCTGACTGTATCTTGGTTTAGAATTGGAATATTATTTATGGTCACCTGTGGGCAGGATTGTTTTCGCAGCGGATTGTCTTAAGATAGCTCTGAAATTTAGAATAATTATAATTACACTCAAGTTTCTCTGCTAGAAATTGTGCAACCATTTTCGCGCTAAATGAATAGCCGAGCAGTAAATCTGGACCATAAAAAGAATTTGACGAAAATATTCGGCCGCTTGTGGACTAGATCCTCTTACGAATATATATTGTACGTGTCACACGAGGCATTTTGAAACTCCATTAGCGCTCTTATGAGACTCGAATATCGTGGTTAAGTTGGTCAAGTTTGAAGTGGATCCGAAAATAATTCTAGAAAATGACGAATCGATGTTGTATACTTCGTGATCTACTTTCTGCAAGCGTACAACACGCGAAAATTGAAACTAGAAGATTATATATGTTATCAACCATATAGTTTATTTATTAAACTCGTAAACACACATTTATTCTAAAGATAGCATATTAGACAATCGTTAGGACGCTATATATGTGTAAGCTAGTGCTTTAAAACATTTATTTGTATTATATACGTAGCTGTGCGCACACAAACACACACACAGGCATATAATTTTAAAATAACGTAAATCAATACAATTTCTAAAGATTGTAAAGAGTGTTTTCTTGTTTAAAAGAAAATTAAAACTCGAGCTTCTGAAAGCAAGTTACGAAACACGAGACACAAAAGTAAGGAAACGATGAATATAAAAATAAGAGAACGTGTAGTGCATTTTTATGTATTTACGTATGAAATAAATCTTCATTAAGATGTCAGAAGAACACGAAAGGAAAAAGTAAGAGGTTTGCAATTAAATCTGACAATAAGAAACAGACAGAACAGAGACAATCTAATTACCTAAATACTCTAGCACATAATTTACACAGCCAATCTGTCTTGTGGAGACTAATTAAGAGACATCCAAACGAGTTAACAATCCGACGATAAAAACGGTAAATTAAGTCACATAAAATTGTCGAATGTTTCCAGAACAAATTGCAATTGAAAAAAAAAGAAAGAAGAAAGGTAGAGAAAAATTTTTTATAGAAAGAAAGCAATAAAAATCAAGAAAGCCATTCTTGTTACAAATAGATATTCTACTATCATATTTACATTATCAAATTATATAAGAGCAACCACGACTAGAAGCTTCCTAAATCAAAGCGAGATGGAATTTATGCAACGTGAGGAACAAGTAAACTCGAATGGCCGGATAAAAAATGACCCATTTCTCACTTGGCACGAAAAAAAATCACGAGAAGAGCAATCGTGACTCGTCTGTTGAGAGCAGCGGCAACAGCAACAGCTCTTAACGAAAGTGAGGCCCTTCCACGTGTCAGGCCTTCAACCTAAGCGTTTTTCTAGAACCGGCACCGCGAGGCGGGTCGAAGAAATCACCAGGAAGCAGCGAGCCGGAATATTGGCGCGAGGTTCGGACATCAACCTCGGTCAGACATCCGATAGTTTTACACGACCGATCTATTGGTCATTTATAGGCCTTAATTTGTAATAATCAGACTGCGAATTTTTATCCAAACTCTTCTTCTCAGGGAAGATAAATAAATAGAAAATAGAATTTCGATTTTGTTTAGCTTCTAGAAATTGTAACAAGTACTTTGGCTATTTTGTTATAGTATCCGTTGTTTTTCTCTATTGTTATGAAGGTAAATGGATAGAAAATGGAATTTGGATTTTTTTCAGTTACTAGATATTGTAACAAGTACTTTGGCTATTTTATTATAGTATCCGTTGTTTTTTTGTATTCTTATGAAGGTAAATAAATAGAATATAGAACTTGGATTTCGTTTAGCTACTGGATATGGCAACAAGTACTATACTTTGAGTATTTCATTAGAGTGTTCATTGAATGCTCGCAGTTTTTGTATTCTTATGAAGATAAATGAATAGAACATGAAATTTGGATTTTGTTTAGCTACTAAATATAGTAACAAGTACTACACTTTGAGTATTTCATTAGAATGTTCACTGAGTGCTCGTAGTTTTTTGTATCCTTATGAAGGTAAATAAATAGAACATAGAACTTGGATATTGTAACAAGTACTATACTTTGAGTATTTCATTAGGATGTTTGTAAAGTATTCGTAGTTTTTTCTATTCCTATGAAGGTAAATAAATAGAACATAGAACTTGGATATTGTAACAAGTACTATACTTTGAGTATTTCATTAGAGTGTTTGTAAAATGTTCGTAGTTTTTGTATTCCTATGAAGGTAAATAAATAGAACATAGAACTTGGATTTTGTAACAAGTACTACACTTTGAGTATTTCATTAGAATGTTCATTGAGTGCTCGTAGTTTTTTGTATCCTTAAATAAGGTAAATAAATAGAACATAGAACTTGGATATTGTAACAAGTACTATACTTTGAGTATTTCATTAGGATGTTTGTAAAGTATTCGTAGTTTTTTCTATTCCTATGAAGGTAAATAAATAGAACATAGAACTTGGATATTGTAACAAGTACTATACTTTGAGTATTTCATTAGAGTGTTTGTAAAATGTTCGTAGTTTTTGTATTCCTATGAAGGTAAATAAATAGAACATAGAACTTGGATTTTGTAACAAGTACTACACTTTGAGTATTTCATTAGAATGTTCATTGAGTGCTCGTAGTTTTTTGTATCCTTAAATAAGGTAAATAAATAGAACATAGAACTTGGATATTGTAACAAGTACTATACTTTGAGTATTTCATTAGGGTGTTTGTAAAATGTTCGTAGTTTTTTGTATTCCTATGAAGGTAAATAAATAGAACATAGAACTTGGATATTGTAACAAGTACTATACTTTGAGTATTTCATTAGGATGTTTGTAAAGTATTCGTAGTTTTTTGTATTCCTATGAAGGTAAATAAATAGAACATAGAACTTGGATATTGTAACAAGTACTATACTTTGAGTATTTCATTAGAGTAGAGCCCCTCTTGTCAGAATATCCTAATATTATTATGAATAATATCCTAAAAATGGATTTCACTTACAATTCCTTTCATTTATCCTTTCATACTTATCATATCTATCTTGCTATCGCTGCTTAATTGTCTAATTGTCCATTTACTCAACCTATTCTACTCTATTTCTATCTTATTACTACTTAACACTATCGTTGGACTTCTCTGTATTTTTTAAATTCCTCGGCCAATTTCTTCACAGTATCTTTCATCCTTCACTTTCTCCAGTCTGTCTCGCGGTCTATTTACTTCCCTCCATTCTTTATAGTAATGTATCACAGTTTCCTCCCCCTTTTCACACGGCCTACAATTTCTTTTACCTTCTTTTAGCCGCTTCTGACTACTCTAATATATCCGAACATAATATTTCTCAGCAACGAATACCTTTTTCCGTTTCAAATATGCACATATTTTATCAGCATTTCTGTACAACGTATTCCTTCCTCTGTTTCTTCCTGATGGTAAGAATTAAAAACAATTATTACTGCTATAATTATTACAATTGTTGTTAATTATTAAAAGAATTAAAAATATGATACGATTAAAAACTCGAAAACGGTGTAATTGCAATAGATTCGTCAAAAGTTGGCAACAAGATAAAAAAACCTTAAATATACTGACGCGATGAAATGGTTTCGTCGCGATAAAGACTCCGATAATTACGATTTTACACAGACGAAAAAATAATAATTTTCATACCGAAGCATTCGTGACATTCGAGAAAGATCATCGAAGAATGTAACTCTATGCAATTGTTGCTTATGTTGAGAGAATTACGTGACTTAGCAGTCAAAATTATATGGCGTCCATAAATATTTAAAGAAGCTGTCAATTAATCTTAATCTGTATTTATGAGATTTCCCATCGGTAAAATGACTGTTCTGCTATCTCAAGATTTCATTATCCCAACTATTTTGTTTCTCTATTTAATAAGAGCAGAGCTGGCGTGACCTTTTGCGGGGCCTGAATACACATTGAAATCCTACACTTAAATTTTACAACGAGGAATTATTTATTTACAAATGCTGTTACATATTATATATCGTCTATAAGCAGTTTTTTTAAACAAATTCAAGTAATATTTTTTCGCATGCATAATTCGCTTTCAAGGGGCGAAACATTCAATGAAAGTAGAAAATCTGTAATCATGTATGACTTTTGCAAAAATCTATTGACGTAGTTTAATTCCTCTAAAAAGTACATTTCTCTGAAAGCGCCTGGATTTTTTTTTACCTAAAGTAGTTTCCAGGATACGAGAACTTTACAGAGTTACACTGAACTTTCACGATTTTTCTCACTCCTTTAAACTGAATCATCGCTACTAGAAAAATGTCTTGCATCTGTTAATGGTATCATCATTTTGTTAAAAGTTAATCAAAATCAGTGTTTTTTAATTGCCTCTCAAAACGCGGAGCCGGGTTCCGGCGAACGCGCTGAACCTGTCTTGCGCCGGCCCTGAATAAGAGACTCTCATCCAAGGCTGTCTATTTATTTATTGATACCTCGTTTTTGCTTTTCTACGAGCTCTGCTTTTTGGATATTTTATATACAAATAGATTCTTTATTTCTGCCTGCTTATTTACTCTGCAAGATATATACCATATACAGGGTGGTTGGTAACTGGTGGTACAAACGGAAAGGGGGTGATTCCACGCGAAAAAAGAAGTCGAAAATATAGAATAAAAATTTTTCGTTTGAGGCTTTGTTTTCGAGAAAATCGACTTTGAATTTTCGTTCGGTACGCCTGCACTTTATCACGTCTCGTTATAACGGATCTCACTGTAGCTCGTTGTCTCGATGGAAAAATTAAAAAAAAAAAATTTTTAATTCTATATTTTCGTCTATTTATTTATTGATACCTCGTTTTTCCTTTTCCACGAGCTCTGCTTTTTGGATATTTTATATACAAATGAATTCTTTATTTCTGCCTGCTTCTTTTCTCTGCAAGATATATACCATATATATACACACGAGATATATAGATACCATAACCGTGAAACTTACACAAGCACGAGGACACATACACGTTAAACCAGAAAAACAAGCATAAACTTTCTCACAAACATAAACACATACACGATATTTCATATATTTTTGCACATTGGATACACTCTACGCATTTTTCATCTGCTTTGCATAAACGCACAAGTATCCACAGTCTGATAATAACATTGAATATCACGTGTAATTCTGCAAGTATTAGGTTGTCCGAAAAGTTTCTTTCGTTTTATAAGATGATAATAGATAAACAACAATTTCTGTTTATTTTATTAATTATTAATTATTAATTATTAATTATTAATTATTTTATTAAATTAGATATGATCCATTATATTTCTATTATTATGTTCGCGCATAATTCAATAAACTAATATAAAACAAAAAACAATGTGCGTCTATTATTTCCTTATAGAACGAAAGAAACATTTCGGGCAACCCAATATATCACGCTTTTTAGATCATGTTTAGTGATATCGAATTTGTCGCTGATAATTTTGAAGAAGAACATGCATCGATGCGAATGAAATTGAGAAAAACAAGAGACGTCATAGGTGGGTTGAGAAGAGAAGAATGTCGAAAGGAGAACGATCGACGTGCAATGACTGTGGGTCGTAAGTGACACGATCGAGCTTAGTTTGGAACGTATAATGTCCAATGTGTGCTATTGATACGTGCATTTACTACAAAATCAAATATTTGTTTTTTTTAATTTAATTTTGTATTTTGTTAGCGTATTTTTTCATCTGACGCAGTACCTGTTACAAAGATATATTATCATTAAAAATTACACAGATATATATAGTACGATATTACACGTATATGATTTATTTAAATAAAAATGACCTTTTTACGAAGCGTACGAAGATTAACTGTATATTTCTTTTTAATTATATTATAATCACATTGTACCTATAAATGTTATAATAACTTTCATTTCACGAAGTATTGTGCCGTAGTATATTTTTTATTACATTAATTAAATTGCAGGGAACAAAAGAAAACAGTCGTTTACTATAAATTTATCGGTGCGGTAAATTTATGCGTAAACGAACAGACACGCCTACTTTCATAGAAATGGACAGGAGCCTGATAAGAACAAGAAAATACGGAGATCGCGTTGTTAAAGAGATGACATTCATTTGGCTCGAGATAAGATGGCGAAAACGTGTAACAGCATCGGCTTGTCTTATCGCGGAACGAACATCTCTCGTGTAAAACGTATCAATTAAAAAATCAAACATCTTGCTCTTGCTTCTAAAGTAAAGTCACGTCGGTTTAGTTTCCCGTTAACTGCGTGTATCGTCGGTGAGCAAATCGATAAGCCGAAGTCCGCAAATTCACGCACAATAGCACCTCTCCACCGTTATAAAACCTTAAGACCAAGCCATCATTAAATATATCGATTCACCGAGATATTAACCATGATTAAACATTATTATTCATTTCTTGGAATATTGATCAACATGCTCCGCGAACGATCGACCTTCGACTGAAGAGAACATAAAAACCATTATTAATTATATACTTGTGCTGCAAGGTAGCGATTAACACGATCCGATTAATACGAGAATTTGTTGGAAGAAAAACTGTTATCAAATATAAATCAGCGATTTCTCGTGAGTATGGAAACACTGTGTCTTGGCGAGATGCGATATCCTTCCACTGCTTTTGTTATTTGATTACTTTGTTTTTAAAAATTGTTTTTAGAAATGGATTTAAAAATAGCTAAGTTGACGAAGTTTTGTGAAAAACCAAAGACAAAACATTGAGGAGAAATGTTTTATTATCGATATTATTAAGAGGCAATAGTTCCTGTTTATATTTAATATTTCAATATTATGTCAATGTTTTTAAAATTAAGGAGAAAATTAAAAGGACCTATGTTTAGCTTCAAAAAAGAGGCGAACAATTGTGGCAAACATAGATAGGATTGATTGAGAATGTACAGATTACACTCATATATATACTACTACGTAGACATTCTACTAAGAAGCATATAATACGACTATTACGAAGACATTCTACTAAGAAACATATAATACGACTATTACGTAGACATTCTACTAAGAAACATATAATATGACTCTTAATATCCTGTCCCAAGTATTCTTCTTCTATATTTTTCACATGCATCACACTCTCATAGAAAGAAGACTAAAAAGAAAGCACCCCACTGACTTCACTAAAGAAATAAAATAGTCAAACTCGAAGATGATATCCCGCTGAGAGTAGCCATCTACGTGTTATTTAGCAATTAAGTTAAAAAACTGGACAAATTGTAAAGTACTAATTAAATAATAAAAAAAACATGCATCACAAACGACCGACGTTCGAATAGAAAAATAAAACCCATCGCTAATTGTAAGGAAAAGATACTTTATTATCGATGTTATTAAAAAACAATATTTCTTGTGTTTTTAACATTAGAAATACCACAGCAATCAAAATGACTGGTTGTACAATTTTATAAATGTGTCAACCCTCGTTTAGGGATGATGGTTCCAGATAGATTAATAATACCAAAAATATACTACATAACGTGGCATTGCTTCTGTAAAAAAGTAATAAATAAATAAATATAAAAATATTCTATTATTACGTATTTTTTAAAGATCAGTCATTTTCACTGATTTTGCTGGAAATAGCTTCGTGTTAACTATCGGTAGTTCTACTGTTAATATACTGTCAATATTTTTAAAATTAGGAAGAAAGTTACGAGGACATGTGTTTGTTTCAAAACCAAACAGGAGAATAATTGTGGTGAGCATAGAATTGATCGACAATGTACTCTACTTTGAAATGATTGATCGTACAGGAAAGCCATAAAATATGATTCGATATATTCTTCTTCCATATTTTTCGCAGTTTCATGCATGATCGACGTTCGCCTAAAAGCTTTCTCCAATAAATCCTAGCAAACATACAATTAATTGACAGTATACTCGACTTTAAAACTGATTCGACGTAAAAAGCATAAGATGTGCAGATCGACGTTCGAATAAAAACTTTCTCCGATGGAACGTATTGTCAAAAACGACGCGTTGGTTAAAGTGCTTCATCGACGATCGATGTTTGAACGAACGCACAGAAGGAAAAGAATCTTTGGTGAAGAGACAGAGATGAGCCGACTGGCTGAAGTTGCGCGATGCGTTTTCCCCGAAGAAGGTATCAGATAAAATCGAACAACGCCGGATTGCGTTAAACGAGACGATGGCAGCGAATGACAGAAGGTGGGAAATATATTTGGCAAACGCAAGGAATGAACGATATCCGCTCGGTCTGCTTCCTTTCTCACCTTGCGCAGGCATCCCGACTCGGCTGGTCGAGCTAACGGAACCATCCCAAGACGTTTTGTCCATCTTTTCTTTCGACCAACCGGCCGCCTCTAGAGAGTTAGGCTGCAGCTACATAATATACCGAAACAGCTGACCGACAACCGGTGACCGGCCTTTCTATAGTGTGTAAGTATGCGTACAGAAGACTATACACTGGCGCTCGTGAATATACGTGGACAGTTTGGTCGATTTGCAATAAGTAGACCGCGGGTGTCCATGCAAATTAATATTTTTATAAACTCGACCAAAGGAGCGCAACCCCAATGAACATTCGTTTCGCTCTCTAAATAGCAACAATGAATATTTTACTTTGAATACATTGTACACTTTCCCTCTGCGTCTCTGCACATTGAATTCTTTTGATATAATTTGATATTATATATGTCGGAGATGAAAGGACATCGGCACCTTTCTTTTGGGATTTTTGGGAAGACCCCCAATACTTTAGTCTAGACCTTTCATTATAGCGATACTTGAATAATAAAACTTAGAAGTAGTTGTTTATGATTTAATCCGATTATGTGTGTCCGAGAATTATGACAATAGGCTTGGGCTCGAAGTGATACAACTGGTCGCTAAACGTAGCCACCGTCACGGGATAGACGTTTTTACCTAACAGAGATATGGTGTAGTTGTATAGCTCTCCTTAAAAATATAGTCGACCCGAGGGGTACAGAGAGGTGCAGAGAAGAGTATAGAAGTGAAGTTGCACTTGGACTGAGAGAGTTAGTTGAGTTCTACTTGTACTGTGGGCTAGTAAGTTGAGCTACACTTGAATTGTGGACCAGTGAATTCAGTTCGACTTGGACTTTGGAAGAAAGCACATTTGCTATCCCGTTGACCGTGGATTCGTTATTGAGCCTAAGATCATTGCCATGAGCATCTCGAGTATCTAATTACCACGGTTACTTGTCAAATTCTGTAATAATCATATTTGTACTAGTCAATATCTTCTTTCTTGCATAACAACAATGTCTAATCCAAATGAAGATTCGTTACACGCCCCTAACCTTAATGAGATCTGGACATATATATAAGGCTTTATTTTTTCTTTTTTTTTTTATTTACAAGTATTTTAAAGTCAATTCTCGCATTGAGAATTTTGAGTAAGTTTCTCTGGCGTGGCGCAATGACATGGCTAATTATTTATAATAAGTTTATTTCTAGCTGAATCTAGTGCTTAGGTCTAACGGATAGTCTTAGCCTGCGGATCTGGACCGACGTATTAAGTAATTTAATAATTAGGGGGTTTCGATGTTTGTTAACTCTTTTGATATATCTATTACTACATTTTGTTATTTCTTCTTTGACTGTGGATATCTTGAGGTCGCGAGGTATTGCTTCGTTGGTAACATACCAGGGTGCATCTATTAGGGATCTTAGTGTTTTCGATTGGAAGCGTTGAAGTATTTCAATGTTGGAATTACTTGCTGTTCGCCATAGTTGGATTCCGTAGGTCCAAACAGGTTTTATTATGGTCTTATAGAGTGTAATTTTGCTCTGGGTGCTTAGATTGGAACGTCGGCCAATGAGCCAGTAGAATTTTTTAAGTTAAGCCTTGAGTTGCTTCGATTTGTTTATGATGTGTTGTTTCCATGTTAATCTCCTGTCCAGAAAGGCTTCATGAACGCATAAACATTAACATTGACAACAGGCGGATGTCGTCAAGATACAATGTGAGTTAATGATAAACTAAGAACCAGAGCTGATACTTGCGATACAATCTTCTTGTGGAATTAACGTATATGTTTTATACATTGTTTATTCGAAATCTTGCCGATGGTACGTTAAAGTTAAGTTAGCATACAATTCGTCCAAACGCTACCTAAGTGGAAATATTATTGTCAGAATCGTGATAATCTGTCTGTTAAGTCGTCTGTTAAGAATCTTCTCTGTCGTAGCCATACAGTTTGACACTGAAACGAACAAAGGATGATGAACTGTTCCATAACGTTCGACGCTTTAGATGCTAATTTCTTCATTCTGTATTAACTATGTATAGTAACTATATCAACTTTTGTTCAATTGAAGTTTGTCTTATCACAAGGATAAAAAGTTCCGAGTCCTCCTATTCGTATTTTTGAAACAGTATTTCATTTTGTCGATAGTAAGCAAGTGTCCACGTTCTTCTAAACAGTAGCGTCAAATGTTGTGCGTTTGTCTTGTCAAGGAAACTATCTTTATCTTATCTTTATCTTTATCGCACAATTATTATTAATGTATTTTTAAACGAACTCAGAAGAATGGGAGCATTTGACTGATAAAAATCTTGGGATAAAATTAGAAATTAAATTTAGAAAGCAGGAACTAGAAAACTTACAATTTTTCCAACTCCAAGAAGATAACAAGCACGTTATCGATGCATACGTGGAACCTACAGATTTTTATTTGATGCACATTGAGCCTGCCATTTTTATTGCTTGTTATATTAATTCGAGTAATTCCATTTCCACATTCTGTATTCTTATATTCTCATATTCTTTCGCGTTCTATTTCATTTCATTGCATACTTCGTGTAACAACGTATCTTCTACTTCTTTTTTTCTTGACAACGGTGAGGATGAATAAACTGCGTTACATTTTAAAGACACGTGTTTTGGTACCTCAGAAAAATTCGTCCAGTTTGTTTTACTATAACATTTTGCATTTAAGAGCTGTGTGTAGACTTAAGTAGTCACTGACTGTGTAACATATATGCATGTAAAAGAGAATACACGTATATATAGTAATACGTACTTGAGCAAAAGTGATAAGGCGGCCTTAACACTCAACTGGAGAAATTACAAGCCATTCGTAATCGTTTAAGCCGATCTATAATGACAGACTAATTTTCCCTGCAGTTCGATAAACATACCTGCAATCGTCGTTTTTTAAGTAGAATACAAATGGAATATAATTTCGCGGTAGAAATATATATAACTTTTCTATTTTCCTATTCCAGGCAATTATTACCATCTACTTGGCGACATAAAGAAATGCATATATGTATGTCGGAGATAACGGGACATCGGGGCCTTTCGTTTGGAATTTTTTGGAAGATCCCCAATACTTTAGTCTAGACCATTTATTATAGCTGTACTTAAATGATAAAACTTAGAAATAGTTGTTACGATTCAATCCTATTATGTTTGCCCGAGATTTGTGACAGTGGGCTTGGGCTCGAGGTGACACAACTGGTCGCCGAACGTAGCCACGGTCACGGGATGAACGTTTTTACCTAACAGAGAAGTGCCAATATTGTGGGATACACGTTGTATTAACAATCAAACCCCGGGCAGGAGCAATGTCAGCTCTACGCGGGTTTGCCTAGCAACGGCGGCTGCAATTTTGTTGGTATCCCCGGCCAATATGCAACGAACAAACGCGATCGTAAGGAGAGGAAAATTTCCATCAGTCTTTTATTCTTGCGATCACCTTGGAGAGTTTGCACATCGTCTTTACGTGCAGTATTATACCGAGCGTCACAGCAAACGTTACTTTGTGCTTCAAAATATATTCTACGTTTAACCCTTAGAGTGCTATGGACGCATATATGGTATGCGTCTGGCGAAAGTTATCGGTGTGGACTAAGAACACATATATGCGTTTTCTGTAAGTGTCCGGCATGGACTAAGGACGCATATATGCATTTGTCAATTTTTCCCAACACCTACGCAGAAGTAATACTATTACGTTTGTATGAGATAAATATAAATGCATTCCTTACATATAATGCATATATTTTATATCAAAAATCTACTGCTTCGAAACAAAAATTTAGTCAATTTCATTTAGCGTTGATAAGAGATATTTTACGAAAATATTTCCAACGTAGAAGCTTGGTAGGAGGAGGAAAGAGAAAGTCTGAGGATTTACCATTTCGTTTAATCGATAGGCATTTTCCATCAAAATGCCCTAATCGTGCCGGCACAACACAATTATCAAGAAGAAAATGTGTTGTTTGTGTGAAAAATAAGAGAAGGAGCGACACGCGATACGAATGCAGAAAATGCGATGTCGGATTATGTATGGATAAGTGTTTTGAAATTTTTCACACACAACTGAATTATTAATTCGTGTTATATTTACTAAATTTAGTTTTCTAATTTATTGTTTTCTAGTTTATTACCCAAATTCTAGTTTATTGTAAATTTCAATGTTTATAATAAATAATTAATACTAAAAAATAACGCTCTTGAATCATTTAATCTCGTGCAAAAGAATTACTATAACTTATTACGATTTGCGCTTTGAATAGTCAATCAACAGAGTTCAGTCTAGCGAAAAAGTACCCCGTTCACAGCGATCGTCAACGCTGGCTGCGCGCCGTCCGTAGGGACCACATAGGCCGCGAGTATTCAGCACTCTAGAGTTACCCCGTTGACCGTGGATTCGTTATTGAACCTAAGAACATTATCACTAACATCTCGAGTGTTTAATCACCACGGTTAATTGTCAAACTTTGTAAAAATCAATATTTATACCAGTAAATATAATCTCTATTGTACAACAACGATGGCTAGTCCGAGTGAAGATTCGTTACACGCCCATAAACCTAACGCTAACCCGACATGTATATGTAGTATCGTGTACGAGGGGCCTGGTAGTGTCGTGCGGATTGTAAACAAGCGGTTGCTGAGGTGTAAATTATAAACAAGCGGTTGCTGAGGCTGAGATAAAAAACAAGGGGTTGCTGCTAGGGGACAATAAACGAATTAACAGCAGTATGAGTTGAGAAGTCGGATTGCGTTGTCGAGATAGTGTTGTTAGAGTTGTTGAGTGACAGTTGAATCTGTGTTGACGAGAGTTGTTAATTAATTATCTAGTTGTTTTAACTATTATACGTTGTAGCAATTAGTTCATGTTAAATAACCATTGTTTTCTGTTTAATTAACATCTGTTTAATCCATTTATCATTAATAAACTAATCATAATTTACGATACTACATATATGACAAAGATACATATAATAATATATAATAACATGTATATGTAATAATAATAATAATAATAATAAAAATAAATATAAGAAACAAGAAGAAGCTGTAGGATTTAACAAGAGTTTGCACGTTGCTTATTGAAATATTTTACAAACTGAAACCATTTTCATTAGAAAAAAAAACAATGCTTCATAAATGCTCAAATATCTGATCCTTAATCTCACAGCGAACATTTAACAGAGAATTAACGCGCAAAATTTGTAAATTTGCAAGCTTCGTAAGCTTCTCTCGTTCGAATATCTCAATATCTGCCAGCGCAGTTTTTCCAACATCTAAAATTGTACAATGTTAATAAAATATAACTTTCAAATATAAATTATATTGCTATAAAACATCCTTGAAAAATTTCCCAAAAATTGCGATGGTATTCGACGAGAGGCTGAATGGACTCTGGAAGAAAATACACGCACGTTATGTGTAACTCATCGCAAACTTCGACGATTAATGGGTCAGCGGCGTACGGTAAAGGCGTTTATATGCTGCAAAACCTGTAACTTCTCTTATTTACTCTGCGCCAAGTACCATTGAACGCGGGTATGATAAATATTCGGGTAGATCCAGCCAGACTTCCGCATTCTCTTTAACCCCAGTCCTGGCCGCAGAATTCGAGAGATGCGTGAATTGCTTCGACGTGCGCTCGTGTGTTAATGAACGATCGACCAACAACGAAAGCAAGTGTTTTTATGCATTTTTTCTGGACTACCAACTACATGGGACTAGACCTTCTTCGTATGAAAATAGATAATCTTCAAGTAGAAATGTAATTCTTTTATTTCAGTTTCTCTTATTGTTTATTCTGTATCATGCGAGTCTTGCGATCATCTTTGACGAGGTAATCATCGTTGGCGTGCGGCATTGCAGCTGTCACAGTCATCAGAATGCAAAAGTTGAGGGATTTTCTTGAAATTGGATAGTTCACGCTGGGATTGATTTTTCAAACAGAAACCACGAACAACTGGAAAGTTCTAGCGTTTGGAGGAAAAGTTTGCTTCTCTCGGCGGATAAACTGAGTTTGTATCGCTTCAAAAGATATTACAAGTAAATAGTCGAATAAGAATTTCAGGTTCAATTCCTGGAGAAATTTTGTATTGTTGTAAGGGAAGGGACTTCGTCCTAAATTGATCAACCGATTAGTTTTCCAGTTATCGTGCAGTTAATGTTTAGTTTAACAATTTTGTAAACGTAGCAGTTTAGGAAGAGGAATTGAAATAAAAGAATTAAATTTGTACTTTAAAACTATCCATTTACATCTGCAAAAGACCTAGAACCATACAATTAATGGTTTAGAAATTGTTCGTAAAAATAGTTTGCTTTTATTGTCGTTACACGAGAATCCTCCCTTAAATGACAAAACTACGTCACAATGTTTGACATTTATGGACACCAATTCTTTCATCGCATATTTATCATTTCAAGGTCAACAGACGATATTAATAAACGATAAGAGAAATTGAAATTAAAAAAAATTACATTTGCATTTCGAGATTATATTTACGTCCCAAGAAGAACCAGACTCATATAATTAGTAGATAGTCTAAAAAAAGTTCATAAAAATCGTTTGCTTTTATTGTCGTTACACGAGAATCCTCCCTTAAGGGAGTGTCCTGAATTAGAATGTTCTAGAACAGCGTCTTTTTGTGATTTTTTTTAGAAGGAAAAGAAATGAAGTTATTGAATTTTGAGATATGGTTTTATATATATTTAACGAATACAAAAAAATTTTTTTTAAGTAAAAAAAGAAATTATAACAGATTTCCAAGCCTATTTCATGGGCTGCAGTTTTCAATCGGCGTGAAAGATCCAACTCGTAATTCTTGACCAAAACAAAAAGCCAAAAAAGGATTGAATTATTATATATTTTTCTTCTCGATGAACTAAAAAAGTTCGTCAAAAAGTTTATTTAAACAATTATTATAGCACCTTAAAGTTTATTTTTTCTTTTTATAAAACACATTTTTTCATTAAACCCGTCAACATTTTTAATTTCACACTATTTTCTGCCTTTTTTTTGAATTCATCGAGAAGAAAAACATATAATAATTCAATCCTTTTTTGGTTTTTTGTTTCGGTCAAGAATTACGAGTTGGATCTCTTTCACGCCGATTGAAAACTGCAGCCCATGAAATAGGCTTAGAAATCTGTTACAATTTTCTTTTTACTTTAAAAAAATTTTTTTGTGTTTGTTAAATATATATAAAACCATACCTCGAAATTCAATAACTTCATTTCTTTCTTTCCCTTCTAAAAAAAATCACAAAAAGACGCTGTTTTAGAACACTCTAATTCAGGACACCTCCTTAAGTGACAAAATTGCGTCGTAGCGTTTGACATTCACGAACATCAATTCTTTTATCGCATATTTAACTTTTAAAGGTAAATACATATATAATAATAAATGCTTCATAATAATAATAAAATTCTATATAATAATATATTAGAATAATGATAAACGCTAAGTGGAATTGAAATAAAAAATCACGTCAATACAGGTAGATTATATTGTTATTTTTTAACGATTATATTTCTAAAGATTATATTTACATGTATTAAATTCGCATAACTACTAGTTAATCTAAACAATTCATAGAAATCGAGTTGAAAAAATCGTTAGACGTACGAACCTAATGTTCGACTATTCTACCTTTTAAATGCGTCAAATTTTCTCCATTTAAATCGAACGTCTGGTAGATCGTCGACGATATGGAAATACTTGGAGGAAAATCTGAATGGCTTCAACGTGAAAGTCTTTTAAATAAAACCGTATATTTCTTAATCCATTGATACATTCGTGTGCATCGACTCACGAAACCGTATAAAACTCTTATGCATATGTTATACGCGTTATATAAAACATTTAGAATCATCATGATTATATCGGTGATCGAAATCGATCTAAAAATATGTACACAATCAGTCACAAAAGTGTTCATACAGCTTTTAATGAATAATAATATAATAATAATTATTATTTTTTAATAATAATAATTTTTAAGAATAATTTTGTTAGAATTGAACCGAAAGACGGACTTTTTTGGAGAAAACAGAGTTGAAGATAGTAAAAATCGTCCTGTACAATTTTTTTCTCTGAGCTTGTCATAAAAATTTAAACAACACATTTTGCATATTTATATCGGTTGTATACATTCTGAAAATTTTATAAAAATCGGTTAACGTTGCTACGAGCTGCGAACGATTAAAAATGGCAAAAAATTGCAGTTTTTCGCAAATTTAAACATCCCCACATCTTTCGATGTATATAACCGACATAAATCTAAAAAACGAACTTTCTACATTTTCGCTACGAGCTCGGATAAAAAAGTTACACACGGTGACCTCCATTACCTTCATCGCCATTCCTACCGATCTCAATTTTCTCCAAATTTCTTTCACCCGTCACCCAGTGAACCAATCCCTTCCAGCTTCTCAAGAAACCTAAAGTCATTTGGTCCAATTTCATCAAAGTTATCCTGTTTTAAAAGGATGTACAAATACTTTCGCGACCGATCGTAGAAATTACGGAAGACGTCTCTTAATTATATTATTATTATTATTGCGAACGTTTATTTAGTAAAAGATTAGTATACGTCATGAATAGTCGTCTTAAGCGTATAATAAACGTTCGAAGATGATTCCATCGAATGTTGAGGCTTATTAACGTAATGTGGCTATTTAAATACTTTTGCAATCTCCCCGAGCATATTACTTGCGTTAGATATTTATATTTTGTAATCTCTACACTGGCTTTCAGATTAATTTCGAACTTTACCGATATAAGCAGGATGGCCGAATCTCATAACGATGCTAATGTGAAGATTCAGAATGCTTTCCGTAGCACACGTAATATTATATTCATAAAGATGTGTATAAACGTTGCAATACTTTCGTGACCCTTTGTATGTCGAAAATATAGAATAAAAATTTTTTTTTTTTTTTTTTTTTAAGATTTCCATCGAGACAACGATCTACAGTGAGATCCGTTATAACGTACCGCACGCGTACCGAGCGAAAATTCAAAGTCGATTTTCTCGAAAACGAAGCCTCAAACGAAAAATTTGTATTCTATATTTTCGACTTTTTTTTTCACGTAGAATCACCCCCTTTCCGCTTGTACCACCAGTTACCAACCACCCTGTATATATATCAATCTAACGATAAGTATTGTATGTATTATAAACAATAAATCAATATACAATATACATATATCAGTCTAGCGATAAGCATTGTATGTATTGTAAAATATAAATCAATATATAATATACATATATCAGTCTAGCGATAAGCATTGTATGTATTGTAAACAATAAATCAATATACAATATATATATATCAATATACATCAATATAAATACAATAAAAAGACACAATATGAAGATTTTTTACACGTCTGTACGCACATTGCACGCTATATTTTTGCACATTATGTCCGTTTAAGTCGGTTATAAACACATAAAAATCCACAGTCTAGCGATAAGCATTGTATGTATTATAATCAATAAATTAATATACAATATATATATATATATTGTATATATATATATATATATATATATATATATATATTGTATATTAATTTATATATATATATATACATCAATAGAAATACAATATGAATACAATGAATACAATTAAAAAATACAATATAAATCAATATGCAATATATATATATGTCGGGTTATGGTTGGAATTTTGGGCGCGTAACAACTCTTCACGTGAATTAACCATTGTTTTACACAACCGAGATTATATTTACACGTATACACAAGTCTACTACAAAGATTAACAAATAATAAGTCTAGTGAATAATAAGCTTAACAAATAATAAGTTAGTGGATAATAAGTTGAACGAATAATAAGTCTAACAAATAATAAGTCTAATGAATAATAAGTTTAACGAATAGTAAGTTCAATGAATAGTATGATTTACGAACAATAAGTTTAATGAACGCTATTAACAATATTTTTGAGTTCAAACGAATCCACGGCCAACGGGATAACTCTTTACTAAGCGTAGACTGATCTTAAGCACAGAAATACGATGGTTGAAAACTCGACGTGTCACTCTCCAAAACAGTCGCAAGAATGCCAGCCTCGTCGAGATTTTTCTCGCTGTACGATTGCATTTGTTTTTCTATGCCCGTTTGGAAGCATCGAGAAGGTTTCAAACGCCGTTGCTAGGCAGACTCGTTGGAAGCATCGAGAAAGTTCCAAACGCCGTTGTTAGGCGGTTTCTGCCTGGAGTTTGATTAGTAATACAATGTATGACCCACTGTATCACACGTGGCTAGGCCCGCTCCCGAGGCCGCATGCCGCCACAACCACTCCAGACCTCCGTTAGGCAAAACGTACATCCCGTGACCGTGGCTACGTTCGGCGACCAATTGTCACCTCGAACCCAATCTCGCTATCACAAATCTCGAACAATTAAAGCTATGATAAAATCCAGGCTAGAGTACTAGAGGATGTTCCCAAAATTTCCAAGGAACGGCTTCGGCTTTCCTTTCATCTCCGACATATATATGTATATACATTGTATATTGATTTATTGTTTATAATACTCATACAATGCTTATCGTTAGACTGCGGATTTTTACGTGTTACGTCTTCTACGTGTACATAATGTGCAAAAATAAAGTGTGCAACGTGCGTACAAACGTGTAAGAATGTACATATCCAAGCGAAGCACCAGTTGGAACATTTAGGAAGCTAGAAACAAGTCTCTCTGCCCATGTTCAGTTATTTCGTTGGTCATGTTCGCAAAAAGATAAGAAAATTTCCAAGTCTACTTATCATACACATTTTATAAAAAGAAAAAAAAGAATTACATTGTTTCCATGGAAATATCGCTAATTTTGGAGACATTTTCACAAATCAAATGCTTCAACGCGTGGTTTCCCTATGGTTGGCATTTCTCTTTTTTTTCTTTTTTTTTCTTTTATTAAGAAATACGAGTTTCAAAATAAATATAATTTGCATCTGAAAGACGGTAACTCAACAATTAAGCAATAAACGTGCTTTCAACGTGATCATATTTCTGCTTATTATCATCTTGCAATCCGAGTTGCCGAGTTGAGCGAGACAACAGTATCGTATGGCTTACAATTAGCATTTTGTTCGTCGGAATTAAATTTCCCAGCATTTCGCGAGGATGTTTAAAAAACATTTCTCAAGAACAAATTATTCTGCGTTACTTAACTACTCTGTGTTATTTAATTATTTAAAGGATCGTATCCTCCAAATATGCTAACAATTTTCTAAACCAACTTTACCAGCATTGATACAGAACATTGATACGACAGAACAAACAGAATTCACGTGTCTTCCATGAGTGTGTATGTGTTTGTACGTGTGCAGAAGGCTTTGCAGAAAATTGCCAATGATCCAGTGTTTAAGTTGACAGTGTAGGAGATTGTCAGGACTGTTTCGCGTCGAAGAAACCACCTGATAGTCAGTCGCAACTCTAACATCGCCAGAAGAAGACATATTTTACAGTCGTTCCAAAAAAAACGCGTTCTTTCGCACTGTGTTTGTTATGTTGTGTCGCGTTTATTTCGTTGTATCGCACCTGCGTATTGCGTTGTGATAAATTCTAAACTATAGAGTTTTTCAATTCCCCGTGCAATAAACGCGTTTCTTAAAACCAAAGCCCAACGCGATTTACCATCGCACCTCTAACTTTCTCGAAACCTTGAAATTCCTTCTCCAAGCGATTGTCTCCCAGCATTAGGTTTGTATTCCCGAAAGTCAATCCGCATTGAGAAATAAAAAAAATAAATAATATAAATAATAAATAAATAATCGTTACTTACTCTAATAAATAAAATAAATCGTTACTTTATTGAGATCCATCCACAACGACTCCGGAAACTATTAATCCTCAACGATAAAACCTACTTCGATTTAATTATTGAATATTCTTTTAACAATATTAAACGAGTTGCTTGGTATATTTAATATACCTGATGTAATTTATTAAATATATCGAAAGTAAGTACATATTAGGATACTGAAAATTATTTGCCATTCCCAATTAATCACATTCCCAATTTCATGCAGAGATTAGTCAAATTTCGACGTACGTATAACGAACATGGAACGAGTATTTGCTTCCTACGTTTATTCCTACGTTACATCATATTCTTCGCTCTTCTGAATGAATAGCTTGACCGACTTCTAGGAATGTGATTTCAACAATGAAAATCATGACGCGTTTCTTGCTCGCTATCCTTGTAAATAACACTCGGTCGTGTTGAATTATACTTTAAGGCCAGATCGAACAGAGAGTATTGGAAAAGATCGGATCTCGTACGACGCTGAATAATTATATATTCCAGGCTCGTTTAATCGATCCTATCGAAACATCTGTGCTCGAACGTTAAACAGCAGCCGTAAGCAACGTAAACTCGAGCCGCGAGCTGAACAGAAGACAAGCTACTTCCTTTTTCCTCTGTCTATAGGATCTTACGATTTCCTTCCCGCGCTGCTAAAACGAACATTTCGACTCGGGAAATTGCGCGAATAATAGCCGCGTAAAATACATCATCGTCAGGTGTGTTTCTCGCGAACGAAATCTGCTCGAGATTTTCAAAATCGCATTGTTGATAACACACCCGCACGAATTTATAACGCCGTTTGATACCAGGAAAAACACAGATATAAATTACTTTTCATACGAATGCTCGGTATTGCGTTAAAAAATGTGTAGCATCGAGAGCCGAGACGTTATATCGCAATTACCTGCTATTTAGATGTTCCTTCAGATAAGATTACTTGACATTGCCGGGCATTTTTATGCCGAAACGAACGCAAGACTAAATCTTTAGGATTTTGAGATTAATTTGAAGATAGCACGATCTGATTTTTCGACCAAAGATACACCGATCGATATCGTAATTCTGAAAAGTATGTGATAGTGGAATCTACAAGTGGAACCTACACTACTACTGATCTGATGTCTGTAACTATTACATAATATATTACAGCGTATACAAGGAAGCCTGTAATGTTTTATGCTGTTTGTATAAACAAGGAATTTACAATTGTCAGCTGAACAAAACGAGTGCGTCTTGTTACGTATCGTGTTGTTTGTATTGCGTTTAACACGGCAACAGTTTGTCAGGCTTGATTAGATAACATTTTATGTACTAACTCATTGACTGATTTGTTGCTCTTGTGAGAAAATTTAGTGACAATATTCTATATGCACAATTATATATATACAATATACGATAGCAATGATGAAATAAAGTAATCTCCTTGGATCGCAACACGCTAAAACCGAAAGTAGTTACATAACAAAATGCCACTTAACTGTCTTAACACTAGAACTACCGATAGTTAACACGAAGCTATTTCCACCAGAACCAGTGAAAGTGATTGGTCTTTAAAAAATACGTAATAATAGAATATTTTCATATTTATTGATTTATTACTTACTTACAGAAGCAATTCCATGTTATGTAGTACATTTCTGGTATTTTTAATCCATCTAGGACAATGATCCCTAAACGAGGGTTGACACGTTTATAAAATTGTAGAACCAGTCATTTTGATTGCTGTGGTATTTCTAATGTTAGCATCTAGAATTTTTCTGATAACTGATATCATCATATCGAATGATACGCAGTAAAAATTTTCAAAACGTGTGGGAAATTGTACGAAACGAGGAAACTGGTTAATTGGGGTTCGATAAACAGATTGCAGGACCCTTTTACACTTTGACAAGTACCACTCATTTTGACTGCTATTGCTATAAGTAGCCTTGATACAAAATTATTTTCAGTTTGAATACGTAGAAAACCAAATAAAATTCATTATATTATTCTTTTAGTTATCGTTGCGAAAGTCATTACATTATTGCGAAAAAAGAAATATAACATGAAGTAGGAATTTTAAAATAAAATTGTAAAATCAGTCAATTTGTCTGGCGTGGTAATTCTAGTATTAACTCGTCGGTAGGATGTAAAAATCACCACCAAAGCACCAGGTACAGCATAAATTGTTTTTAAATTTCCAAAAGCTTCTCCTTCTTCTCTTTCAACCATAAAAAATTTGAGAAATTAATGTAACTGCAGGTAGAATTAAAATGTAAGCTTCAGAATTAATTATAATAGTAAAAAATAGTAAAAAATTCAGAATATAATACTAAAAAGATATAAAGTAGGATGATAATAATTCTTTGCACACCAGCAACGATAAAGTAAAATATTCTTGTTAGATTCTGCGCGTTCAAAGTAACACCGAAACAACGAAATATCGTTTGATTCTCCGATGCAACGATAAAATTTCATTTCCACACTTTCGACGCGTAAAACGTGCATTTTAAAAGAGCGGATACGTAATTCATAGGACGACTACGTTATCCGCAACTTTTACGTTTTCTCATTACGCGCGTTTCTTTTATTTCGTCGAGACAATTACCATGTAAATTATTAAGCGGACAAGGGGACTGAAAGCTGAAGTTCGCGAGAGAACGTCGGCGGCTTGCAGTTACGAGAACAAGACCGTGTACGGCGTATGGCAAGAAATTAAATGGAAATCGGAGTGACGTAGCTGCGTGTTTGGAATATATGAACTTGTTCTACAGTTGAACAACGATCGGACAGTGGACAACGTTGAGGAAGAAAGGTGTGGCTGGCATATTCGTGAACGCGTATCGACAACATTCTGTGTATCGCGTAACTACATATGAAGCTGCATTTGCTTTCTCTCGTAGAAAAATATGAGCAAAGAACGGCAACACATCGAAACCAGCTGGCTGCTGGAACGAGCAAAACTTTCGTAGAAAGAAGACTAAAGAGAAAATACTCCACTCGCCTCACTAAAGAAATAAAGTAGTCAAACTCGAAGATGGTATCCCCTTGGGAGTAGCCACCCACGTGTTATTTAGCAATTAAGTTAGAAAAATTTACCAAATGTCCAGCTGGACAAATTGTAAAGTATAAATTAAATAATAAAAAAAAGTATTAATTTTTTGGTATCCCACTGAGGATAGCCATCCACATGTTATTTAGCAATTAAGCTAGAAAAATTTACCAAATGTCCAGCTGGGCAAATTGTAAAGTGCAAATTAAATAATTAAAAAAAAAAAATTTAAAGCAACGCCTTTAAAACGTCGCCAACTAATTTAAAACTCGCAATTCTGTGGATTTATTCTGAACGTTGATTAGCTTCGTTGTTTTAGATTTACAGTAATCGTCGGTTTCAGAAGTCAAACACTCTTGCTCTTTTTTTTTCGACTTTTACCGATTAATTAATCTCGTTGTTTTAGGCTTATCACGACCATCAGCTCTCAAGAGAATACGTTTTATGTTTCAATACTATGATTTCGTTCTATATATTGCTGAGACTATGCAGGAATTTCATTGCACATAATAGAGTCAGTGAATTTGCATTTCTCCTGGCGAATACGTCTATTTCCGTGGAAATTCTTCTGCAAGGTTGGCCAGTTTCGCTTGCTCGTGCTACTATCATGCAATTGTTAGCGATGCGATAAGCAAAGAAAATAAATGTTGCACGCAAACTGTTTCGTTCGATCGTGTTAGATAAATCATTGGATAAACTGTAAAACAATGCGCAGTATAATACCAGCGGTAATTACGATCCTTGATAAAAATTGGATTATTATGGTCGTCAATGAAAAAGAATTTAGACGCATACAATTAAAACCGCGTGTATCCGCCAACGCGTATGCTAATTGATAAGGTACTAGATGGGCTCCATATTAGGTTCGGCGGAATCATCGAGACCTTACGACACTGCTGTGGAAGACGTACTTATTTGGAATTCAAATTGTGGAAGAATATGCTGAAACCTTCGTTCATTTTCATCCTACCAAGTATCGACATTAAAGGTTATTAATTATTTAAGCGTTCAAATGTTAAACATTAAATACAGAAAATATTCAGACTAAAAATGCTCGTTTTTCTTAGAATTTATTACTGCAAATTTCTCTATTTAAACCGTCATTCGTATGAATAAACAAAATACAAAAGTCTAAGATACCCTGCAGGGGTGTAGAATGGCAAATTTTTCTCATATCGCTGCGGTCCCTGAATTTTTATTAAAATTAATTCAATTTTATCTAAAGAAGAAAACGTTTGACACAAAATGGAAACGAGAAACGAGAAATAACAATTTTACACTTTTATCTCCTTAACACTAGAACTACCGATAGTTAATAAGAAGCTGTTACTACCAAAAAACCAATCAAAATGACTGGCCTATGACAAAAATACATAATAATAGAATATTTTTATATTTATTGATTTATTACTTTCTTACAGAAGCAATTCCACGTTATGTAGTACATTTTTTGGTATTATTAATCCATCTGGGACCATCATCCCTAAACGAGGGTTGACACATTTATAAAATTGTAGAACCAGTGATTTTGACTGCTGTAGTATTTCTAGTGTTAGCATCTAGAATTTTCCTGATATTGAGTGATACGCAGTAAAAATTTTCAAAACGTGTGGCAAGTTTTACAAAACGAGGAAACTGGTTAATTGGGGTTCGATAAACAGATTGCAGGACCCTTTTACACTTTGATAAGTATCAGTCACTTTGGCTGCTATTGGTAGTAGCCTTTATACAAAATTATTTTCAGTTTGAATACATAAAAAACAAAATAAAATTCGTTATATTATTCCTTTAGTTATCGTTGCGAAAGTCATTACATCATTGCGGGAAAAAATATAACATGAAGTAGGAATTTTAAAATAAAATTGTAAAACCAGACAATTTGACTGGTGTGACAGTTCTACTGTTAAATTTGCAATATTTTTCGCCTATAGAAAAACAGAACTGGGTAAAAAGTTAGCGAAATAACGCAGCAGCGTTGAAACTGTGCAAGTCTTCTTCTCGCCGAAAACGTTACATTAAAAAAGAACACATTAATTGCGTCTTGAATTCGTATATTGCAAAACACTGAACGCGTGCTGCTATCAGAAGTAAACAGATCTGCGTTTTTAACACGACGATTGAGATAATGTTATAACTTTATAAATTCACGCAGTGCAAATTATCATAGTTGAAGAAATTATCTTTCCATGCTACATACGAATCGCCGAAGATTAATGGAACGTAAGTACAACTCGAGTAAAATAAGCAATTGAGTAAACGCGTGAAAAAGGTGAGCAACGCTCCGAGTGAACGGTACGATGAAAAATTATGCAATATCAAGTCTGCTAATAAAGAAAACTGCGCTATGAGTCACAATCTCGCGTACATCATTGCACACTGCATCGATTATGTCATACGCGTTTTCGTATTCTCGTATTCCGAATGTTGTTCGTCGGAATAACTAGCAAGTGGCTGTTATGAGCATAGCAGTCGTCAACATTGACTGAACGTGAATAGCAGCGACGATACCAGTGGAACAATACCGACTATTCTATCACAACGTGGACATTGGTCCTTGACAGTAAATAACGTTGTCTGCGATAATAAACAAAGGTCAATTTAACGTTTCTGTCGAACACCGTGTTCAATTTGTTGCACGATTTTGTTCCGATATGCATTCGGATATCAACTGTGTGGCACGATAAAAAGAATTCACTATGAGCTTCTGTGTGCGGTAAACAAGTTGTAAGTCTTCGGTCAGATACATTTTTCATTTTAGATTCCAAAGGCGATGTTTTAAAATATTGACTAATACTAAATAACTACTATATTATTAACTATTGAAAAATAACTATTGAATAATTCCAACTAATATTGTAAACTATCATTCGATCGAAAATATCGTATTCGTCGTTCTATAAATAGCGCGATACTTACGTGTGCGTCAGAAGCTACTAACAAATTTTAAGATCTGAAAAGGTGTCACTGCGTATCTTTAACGAATATAATATAAACATTGAGCGATCCGTGAAAATGAGTCAAAAATAATCGAAACTTGATACAAGAGAAACTGAATAAGGAAAATACGAAGAAGCTTCTCGCAGTAGATTAAAATGAATTTTCCCATTGTTATACAGGGTGGTTGGTAACTGGTGGTACAAGCGGAAAGGGGGTGATTCTACGCGAAAAAAGAAGTCAGAAATATAGAATAAAAATTAAAAAAAAATTTTTTTTTTTTAATTTTTCCATCGAGACAACGATCTACAGTGAGATCCGTTATAACGAGACGTGATAAAGTGCACGCGTACCGAGCGAAAATTCAAAGTCGATTTTCTCGAAAACAAAGCCTCAAACGAAAAATTTTTATTCTATATTTTCGACTTCTTTTTTCGCGTAGAATCACCCCCTTTCCGCTTGTACCACCAGTTACTAACTACCCTGTATATTTAATCGTATAACGAAACAAAGTATCATTTTGCATAGAGTAAATTTTATTTAAAAGCATCATTTTAACGAGTAATTACATAATTAGGCACGACGTGAATTTTAGTTTTGAAACAAATGAAATTTGAACTATCTTATTTTACGAAGGCTGGCTTAATTAGAATGTTGGGTATAGCAAACAATGAGTTGTGTCATGGCAAAGTGAAATGGAGATTATGGCCATATGATACGAAATTCTATATTCTCATATGATAACAAGGTTATGCTGCGTAAAAATGTACCACGGTCAATTGAACGTTGCAAACATTCCATGTAAATAAAAATAAAATTAAATAATCCCTTCAATAGAATACTATACGTTTATGTCTTTAAAAAGATATAATAATTTGTTGTCGTAAATTGGCATATAAATTTTAGTGATTTTCATTATTAAATTTATATTACAATTTCAAAGCAATTTAAAGCAATCGTTTTGCTGTAATTTATTCAAAAGTCCGAAAATATTACATATCCTACATTAAAAACAATTCTTCGGTCGAAGTATTGCTATATACACAAAGTTGACGAAATATTCAAACAAAAATATCCACTGAAAACGCTTGATTTGTGCCACGTAATGCACCATTTCACGTGAACAGCGTTTCAGTCTATCCTCGTCTACTACTGCAATATTTAGTATATTTTCCACACAGGTATCAAGAACCAAGAAAGAAGAAGATCCTTCTTCCACATTCTCTTATCGTACTTGAACTATTCTGACACCCTATACCGAAATCACATACAATTCCTTTCCAATCATTTCCTTTGCAATTTTCCAACTACCGTACGAACACGTAAATGAAAACAAAATTACTCTGGCCAGTTCAACATTCTAATCCATCATTGATCATCTTACTACTTTCGTCTGCACGTACATCCATTGCCATTGGAATAGACTTGTTAAGTTTAATTCTTTTGTGTAGGATAAACTTGTTAAATTGAAATTCTCTCAACAGCACATCAAAGTTATCAGACAATTTAACAAGAGCGAGAATACCTTAGAATACGTCAGAATGGATAGGTGAGCCACAAGAGTTTGCTGTTGGTCGCCTAGCCTCGATCCTGTTCGTTATCCTGGACAACTAAAATATCCTGGAATATATTCTGTTCGCTTTGTTCGTTGCGAGATAACAAACCAATTTGCACGCACGACGCTTCAATAACAAAATATCAATAAGAAATCTCAATCAATCTCAAAGAAATAATCAACGACAAAAATTGCTGTGACACAAGATGCAGCTACCTATGCGTTTTTATTTCAGAAGAAGGCGTGGGCCAATCTCCATCGAGAAACATCATCGGATAGAGGTGATACATTCGGATATCAGCTGCGGTTATCTCGATTTTAAAGTCGCCTACACGCGCTCCATCAAACACGTTGCAACGAAGCTTTGTGAGATTTCGTGATACGATAGGTTGCAATTGCAGGTTGTGTAGACTGATGTCGGCGGCTCGGTATCGCCTTGCATCGACACGCTATTCATATCGATACTGAATATTCCAGTCTTAAGGACTTGTTAGACTTAACTATCGTCTATCATCGGTGGACGCCGGGTGTTCATGTATTTATGGAAGATTTAAGCACACCGAAAGCTACTTGTTGTAATATTTAGAGGAGGAGACAAGCTTGCGTCTAGGTTTCTTTGATTAGATTCGAACAATCGTAGAAACACCTGTGGTGTGTATTATCTGTCGTCCCAATTATCAGACCAATTATCAAACACTAGCGAGTCTTCAGATTGAATTGCAAAGTGGATCGCTATAGTTTGACAATTATTAGAAGCTATCGTCCTTCATTTTTTACTGTTGAGGTTCTGATGCAATAGAGAGGAATGCGTGGATGAATGTATAATAGAAATATATTTAAGTAAGTATAAGTATAATCTATGTCAATTCAGATCCGCACGCTGGCAGCGTTGCGTTACAACAGAGCTCCGAAGCCATGGGCCTATGGGTATTTATATATATATATATTTTTTTTTTATTATTTAATTTGTACTTTACAATTTGTCCAGCTAAACATTCGGTAAATTTTTCTAGCTTTATTGCTAAATAACATGTGGATGGCTACCCCCAGTGAGATACCATTTTCGAGTTTATCTATTTTATTTCTTTAGTGAAGTCAGTGGGGTGGTTTCTCTTTAGTCTTCTTTTTATAAGAGTTTTGCTCGATTCAGTAGCTAGCTGGTTTGGATATGTTGCCGTTCTTTCCTTGTGTTTTTTTACGTATCTATCGATTTCTTTTTTGACCATTTGGTAGTTTTAGGTCTTTGCGTATATCCTCGTTTCTGACATACCATGGGGCGTTGACTATTCTGTATCTTCGATTGTAGCGACTCTAGTTTATTTATGTGACTCATCGCTGTTGTCCCCCATAGTGGTATTCCGTACGTCCAAATTGATTTTATTATCGTTTTGTAAATTTGTATTTATTTGCCATGCTGAGTTTATTGTTTCTACTAGTTAGCCAGCACATTTGTCTTCTTTTTATCTGTATTTTGTCTATAATTGATTTAGTATGTTGCTTCCATGTAAGTTGTGTGTCTAAGTGGAGTCCTAGGTATTTAACTTGCCTTGTTTGTGTTATATGCGTACCATTCAATTGGATATTTCGTGGTTTCCATTTTCATAGTGTAAATGTAATATGGTTGCATTTAATGGGGTTTGCTTTTATTTGTTTATCCTGTTACCATTTTTCTATTTTTGTGATATGCTCTTGTGGTAATGTGACTGCTGTTTCTGGATTAGTCTGCCTGACTAGTACAGCCGTGTCGTCCGCAAATGTCAGTATTTTGCTGTTGGTAGTTGTTAGTATGTCAGCCGGGTATAGTGTGTATAATATTGGTCCTACGCTTCCTTGCGGTACCCTTGCCTCCATGTATTTATATAATTACGAAAACTGGCCTGTCTATATCCCGCTGCACCGTCTGTGCTAGGCTTGTTCCTAGAAAAAACTATAAGGCTGAGAGGCTCTTCGAATTGATTTAATGCTAAACAATACTCAATGGCTTGGAGGACTAAGGAAACTAAACACTAGTGCAGATGTAGAGTTTCCCTAGAAGTGAGAATCACTTCAACATTTACAATTATTACAAACGCCACTGTGAATAACGATATTGAAGACGATTGAAAAAGATCGTTTTTAAAATTTTCGACATTTTTAAAAGCAGTTTCAACATTATTAAAAAATTACTAGCTACGTGTATGGTTCCGTAAGAATCTGCACATGCATTCTCACGTGTTTCAGTTTGGTGTGTAAGCCGCTTAACGGTCTAACAAACTCCATGTAAATTCTTATATTAACAAAAATTGAGAAACCCATTAATCAAATAGTACAAGAATTTGCATAAATTTAGATGAACGAAAGAAATAACAATGAAGGTACGATTTTTAATTAAATTTTGAAACCGATCGTTCAACCTGGTAAGGTTAGTGTTAACTTATTAACAAGTATCTCGAATTGCTACAGAATAGAAAATTACAAACTCCGCAACTCTGTGCCTCGGTCGCTCCCTAGCGATCAATCAAGTTCCCTGTAAATGCTTCTCGACACTCACAACCCTCGCTTTAGGAGCTATTTTATCCAGTATCATCCACGCTTCCTGCAAGTGGCTTCTAGTGGTTGCCAGATAAACCTGCCCATTCCCGAAAGCATATCTCGCAGCTCCTAATGATCACGCAGCACTGCTTCGTCTACGTTATCCCATCTCTCGGATCCCCATGTTACATATCCCGACAGCTAACTAATCCTTCAGTGAAAGCAATGCCATTGTCACGTAGGAGACACAAGAAATCACGAAATTGACAGATCATCGGTGATCTCCTCGCGTCGCAGTTCGAACGTTTCTCAAATAAGGTAAAGAATTGAACTTTAGATATATTTAATGGTAAAATTTATTGTACGAATCCAACAGAGTGACGGTTCAGAGTGTTAGAACAGAGAATGTCGAGAGCTGATTTTAGGAAGGTTTACATACTATGGGTTTGGCTCCTATGGAGGAGGTGTCGACGGGGGTGTCGCCGGGGCTCAGGCCAGAAATGGTCATGTTGTTACTGTTTTCTGACACTGGAACACCCTCTACGTTGCCGTTTCGATGGCCCGCGGGATGTTCGTTAGAGCCCCTTGGTTTTTCTATTGCTAATTTATGGCTCGGTGACACTATCTATGCTGCAGCTGTTGCAGCTGTTTTAATTAATCAAAGGAAAATTTTCTCACGAAGATGTTCGACCTGTTATCGTAGAAAATTTGTATTAGGTTGTCCCAAAAGTTTCTTTCGTTTCATAAGTTAAATAATAAATGCACAACATTTTTTATTTTATACTATTTTATAGATTCATGTATTAATAGAATAAAATAGATCAAACATAATTCAATAAAATAACATAAAACAAAAAAGGTTGTGCATTTACTACTTCCTTATAAAACGACAGGAACTTTTGGAACAACCTAATATTTCCATATCAAATGTGCGGTGTAAAAACACTTTGAAATTTCATTAGCACCGTAGTGAGACGCGTCTGTCATGATTATATTGGTGGAATTTGCAAGCAATCTGCAAATGTAGGAATGACAAGATGTTTATTGCTATAATTTTGCTAGACACATTTGATATAAAGCGGGCACAGTGGAGTGTCGGTTATTGCGATCGCGTTTAACCAAAATTTCGTATTATTCGAGATGCTTCGAACTTCATTCTTCTGTTATCTTTTACAAAATTTTAACACGAACAGTACAAAAGTGCAAATGGTCAGGAACAAAGACCTTCTTTTTTAATTTGAATATAAAAATTTGAAGAATGATATCGAGCTTATACAAATATAAATTTGCAAAGTTAATTTAAATTATTCAAATTTGACTAATTAATGAAATTTAAATACATATACAATATTACATTATCAAAATTTCTCCACGATTTTATTGTACGATTTACGAATAATAACAAAACTTCTCGTATTATCCAAATTTTCGATTATCCTTCGATTACTTCGCATAATCCAGGTTCTACCATACATAGCATGAAAAACCACGTCAATCACATGATACGTGTTAGACGTGGCTCCACTGAATTTCAAGATTCGATAAAACAAATAATAAAATTAAGTAACGAGTAACCGAGGAAAGTTCGTAGTATTTACGATCGATCTACAGAGTCAGATTCTATCAATGAAAGAAAAAGCATAAAAAAAATATATTATTAAACACAAGGCATAAGGCTGTTTGTTTTTATTGTACGCTTTATTGTTATAAGAACGAGCATCCTATGATTACGACTCTTTTTTTTACGACCATTTTGCCATAGCTTAGTACGGTAATAATGAAACAACAGTCAGGATTTCCCACGAGTCACTGAGGCAGTTTACATTCCCAAGCAAGCAAAAAATCACGACGACACGTCAGTGATCCTCCGTCATTATCGTATTACTTTGTTGTTGCTGTTTCACTCGTCGTGCGATTAAAATTTGTTACATGAATCGTAATGACACTAGCAACACGTGAACATTTGCTGCATTACCACTTTATTTTTATTTTATAAATATATGTGTTTCTTTGCTTATCTTTTTCCTTTTCATTTGTCCTTTATCGTCACATCCTACGGTAATTATGGCATTAGTGGCTGCAATTACATGTATTTTGTAGATATACAGGATGGTTGGTAACTGGTGGTACAAGTGGAAAGGGGGTGATTCTACGCGAAAAAAGAAGTCGAAAATATAGAATACAAATTTTTCGTTTGAGGCTTTATTTTCGAGAAAATCGACTTTGAATTTTCGCTCGGTACGCGTGCACTTTATCACGTCTCGTTATAACGGATCTCACTGTAGATCGTTGTCTCGATGAAAAAATTTAAAGAAAAAAAAAATTAAAAAAAAATTTTTATTCCATATTTTCGACTTCTTTTTTCGCGTAGAATCATCCCCTTTCCGCTTGTACCACCCTGTATAAATGTAAAATATTGGGTTGGCAACTAAGTGATTGCGGATTTTGTCAATACCACCTAATGACAAAATCCGCAATCATTCAGTTGCCAACCCAATAATATTCACGTGCTTAGTTTGGCACAGCTGTCTCAGTTAGGTTGTTATTTAGCAAGTAATTAGTAACGATCGTTATGTTATATTTTCGTGTAGTAAATGCTACGTAATTTGATAGTAAATAGTCTGCTAGCAAGTTGGTATCGTTCGCACGTATCTATAGACGATGCCAATGATCTATTTCTTCCAGGAAACCTGGAGATTTTTTTACATTGTGTTTTGTCAGATAAAAGCGATAGAATATATCGTTAAGTATCTGTTACGTCTTGCGTCTTCGAATTTGGTGTAGCAACAGAGTAGATGTTCGATGGTGTTGCGGTATTCACAGAGTATCGTGTTCCGCTTTTTGATAAGGCGAGAACATACAACGTCGAAGCGACGTATGCTGAGTCTGGTTATTTGAGTCTGCTCTGTTCTTGCGAACGTCATAGCCGGGCTTATTTCACGCGAGTCTCTTCTCGATTTATGTAAAAACGTGTTGCGCTTTTGCCAGGAATCGTTTCGTCCTTCTCTTGCCTTTGTTGTAGCAAACATAGTATGCTCGAGGTTACTAGACATAATATTTCATAGAAAAGAATGTTTAAAAACATTTTCTAATATCCATTTTGGTATCCATAGTATGTATTTGTATTTGAATTGAATATTTCAAAAATTTAGAATAATTACTTTTTTTTTTAAGTTTCTTTTTACATTGAATAACGATTCTATGAAAATAATAATTTAACGATATCTGCCATAATACAACAAAATATTTATATTTATATAATCTCATGATAATTTCTATTCATGTGTAGAATTTCTTTTTATACTTTTATCTAACATTTTTTAACAAAAATCATAGACTATTTTAGGAAGCACATACTCGTTCACAAATAAAGCTATATGCCAGTGCTTGTGTAAAATTTGTTGGAATTACAACGTTGACTGGAATCTTAATGAATGCACACGTGTAAAAAATAAATAAAAGTAAAGCACATTCAAGTGTCGTTAAACTAATACAGAAAAATGAAACCAGAAAAATATATTTTCAATTAGCAAACTATCTTCTTGCTAATTTCCTGTTCTTTTACTGAAAAAAAATTTTTACCTTATACTTTAATTTCATTTTTTTATAATAAATAATAGAATATTAAAAAAGCATGTAAATATAGTACATACTTTCCAATTGGAAATGATGTCTCAATTTCGAAAAGGAAGTACACACATGCCCGGCGCAGAATTTGGCAGACTACTGCGCCAAGTGGCGATTCTAATTAACAAACAAACTACTTACGATGCCCATCAACTAATTCAACCTACAATTAGATTGCAATTACGTTTGCACGTGGAACGCTAAAGAGAAGTATTTGCCACTTTTGATCGCGTTTCTCTGCTCTTTTCGTTCTCGTAGCAATGTTGATCGAAGAGAAGGAACAATAGGCGAGAACAATACAACGAAAACTGAAATACGAAAATAGCAAGGCTCGATTATATCGGTGAGCCACCGGTTACGTAACGGCTCGCGAGAAGCGAAACTTTCAGCGTTCGTGTGTCGACTAAAGATTTATTTCTCTCTACCTGTTACGCCTGCCAACGATAAATTTCTCTACCAAACTTGAGTTTCACCCATTTTTAAACTCTTCACTGTGTCGTACTTAAATTACGCCCGCTACAAATTTTCAATTGTCAGAGATAAGGTAGGATTGGGTCGAAGTCGAGAGCAGTTGAAAGTTTCGTTGCAAGCAGAGACACGAGAACAAGGATTAAGTGGTTACAGTCTTAACATTTTTACCGACTCTTCAAACATTTTGAAAGCTATTGGATCTTTCAGATCTTTTAAGGTTTCACATTTCTTTGGATTTCAGGCTTCAGATTTCAGATTTTACATTGCAGACTTATCTATAGACTTCTTCTATTAATTCAAAAATACAGAATTTTAGTCTTTGAAAATTCAAGATGAATGTTATTATTAACATTAGACAATTTGTTAGCAAATTAAAATTTCAATTAATTGAACAAGGTTATTCGCATTGTAAGTAATATTCTTAAAGACATACGTTTACTAATTATAAATATAATTATCCATTTATTACGTTAATTATCTGTTTATTATATGATTGCATTATTTCTGTTTCTCACGTTATCACAAATTATTTTATTATATTGTTCATACAACAACTTTTAGAAACTTCCGTTTCGAAGAATCTATTTGTGATCAAGTTCCAGATTCGTATTTTATTGCCTCTAATTTACGTTCAGAATTGTTTTCAGTGGTTCTTCTAGTGCAGAGGGTGTAAAAGACTTAATCGTCTTCTGAGAACGTAGGTTGCAGGTATTATGAAGGAAAGATTACGTAAACGCAGTACGGAAACGTTTTCATTCTGAGTTATAACGCTTGAAACGCTAGGAAAAGCATCGGAAGTGGCCTTTAACAAAAAATTAATACTTTTTTTTATTATTTAATTTGTACTTTACAATTTGCCCAGCTGGACATTTGGTAAATTTTTCTAACTTAATTGCTAAATGACATGTGGATGGCTATCCTCAGTGGGATACCAAAAAATTAATACTTTTTTTTTATTATTTACTTTACAATTTGCCCAGCTGGACATTTGGTAAATTTTTCTAACTTAATTGCTAAATGACATGTGGATGGCTACTTTCAGCGGGATACCAAAAAATTAATACTTTTTTTTTATTATTTAATTTGTACTTTACAATTTGCCCAGCTGAACATTTGGTTAATTTTTCTAACTTAATTGCTAAATGACATGTGGATGGCTATCCTCAGTGAGATACCAAAAAATTAATACTTTTTTTTTATTATTTAATTTGTACTTTACAATTTGCCCAGCTGGACATTTGGTTAATTTTTCTAACTTAATTGCTAAATGACATGTGGATGGCTACTTTCAGCGGGATACCAAAAAATTAATACTCGCGCACGTGGCTACAAAGGTCATTTAGGATATTTGCAATTGATATTTACGTAATTGAAAAAACAAGGTGAAGATATAACTTTCAACGGGACCATTTTTTTAATATTACATAACCCGAGCTTTTACCACGTAACAACACCACGGAACAACCAATGTTCGTTGTGATCAGCACGATCGATGTATTCTTCGCTGCTAACAACCAAATTCTCTGAGTTTTTCAACGAAAAATGTATGCGCATGGAATAAATTGAAGGAGAAACGAGTTTCGTCGCGTGGTTTATTTTTCAGTGTCACTAAGTTTGCACAGTAAAATCGTTTCTTCAAACTGTGAGAACGATAGCATATTTTGTTCGACTATTTTTAAACCAACGATTTCTCGCGAAAACATGCCATCCCTTTCCTTTCACTTCTTTTCTCGTCTTTTCTTTCTTCTTTCTGAAACTACAAATCTTATTAAAAGCACGTTGTTTTGTAAAACGAACGAGGAAACAATGCTGATCGATTGCAGAAGGAAGAAACTTCCAAAACATTGCGACTTCGACGTGCTTTTGAAATGGAGTAGAATTTGGTAAAAAAGCTATTCCAAAATAGACAGCCTCGCTACATAAAATGTGCGACAACTTTTGTGGTTGACTGTCGCCGAAAGAATCTACTTTGAAGACGACCATCGGAATTCACGATGATATTCTCCAAATAGAATGTCAGGAAATAATCGAAACGTTTCTCGTGTACATCGATATACGAACTGTCGAATTCGACCATAAGTCGATCCGCGAAAATATCTTCCAAACTATACATCAAAAGGAAATATACAAAAAAAAAGATGTATCCGAAAAAATGTTTAAAAAAGAACTCGCTGGGTTTTTGGAGGGACGTTTCTACCGACTAGCAGAAGTTTCCTTGGTGGAAGCGTTTTCGAGGTCTCAAGGAGATTTCCGTTTCTTTTAAATGTAACTAGTACATTTTCTGTACACCATTCGATGCAGTTTTGAATTCTCTAGGAAAAAGTACGATGAAGATATGCATCTGAAATTTCTTTAGTTTAAAAGATATTTCGATGTTAATTTCATGAAATTGAGCGTCTGATGAACAAGGAAAAGAAAAGAATAAAAGCACCGCGTTGTCTTTTTTCGTCTTTCATTTGATAACTTTTGCAACATCAAAATTAAGATATCTCTGAAGCTAATCATTTTCCGACCAAACTCCTGAATACATTTTTAAACAGAACTGCACGGAATTCTATGGAGAAATTAAACTACATTTAAATTAAATTCTACAGAATGTAGAATCTCGTCTTCATTTCATCGTCATCTCGTCATATTTTATTTCATTCTCGTCTTTCATTTGATAACTTTTGCAACATCAAAATTAAGATATCTCTGAAGCTAATCATTTTCCGACCAAACTCCTTAATACATTTTTATACAGAACTGCACGGAATTCTATGGAGAAATTAAACTACATTTAAATTAAATTCTACAGAATGGAATATAGAAAAGTAAAAGATACATGGAATTATGTATAAGACTATGTATAGTTCCATTTAAAAAAAGATAAAGACGGCCTTGAAGTCTTCGAAACGCCTCCGCTTTCGTCGAGGACGCACGTAACACGTGACGCATCTGTTGCAAACGATTGAATTTTTCCAAGGAAAATTTTCCGACGAAATTCGCTCAAACAAGCTGCAATTTCTCGTACGAGTATGCGTCGTGCACATTTCATTTCCTTTTACAATGTCTCGCGGATGATGAAAATCAAATTAAAGAAAACGTTATGAAAAAGTATCATAGAAAATGTATCTCGAAAGAAATACACAGTGTGTACTAGTTTACGAGTAGAACAAGTACGTTTCCATTGTCTTTGCGTTTAAAAGGGCAAAGTTCGCCGCGAAATGTCGAAGGTGCGTCCGTCTGGATGAGATTTGCGATCATCGCGAGACGTCCTCCTCGAAACAAACGAAGCAAAGTTTCGTTCGAAACGCTTGCTCCATCAACGTATAGGAGATATTTTACCTTCGCGTTGATCGATTAAACGGAGACACCCTGTACGTGCGTGCACACGACATTGCAACCTTCACAGTTTTACATTTCTACGTGGATACGACGAGAATTTCCGACGGTGTAGCTGGATCTTTTAGAAGCAGCCTGTACAGCCGCAGATCCACCGTGTCCTAATTTAACGCTAGAACTACCACACCAGTCAAATTGACTGGCTTTACAATTTTATTTTAGTCATCAACGATAACTAGAAGAATAATATAATGAATTTCATTTTGTCTTTTATGTATTCAAACTGAAAATAATTGTAATAATTTGTATAAAGGCTACTACCAATAGCAGCCAAAGTGACTGATACTTATCAAAGTGTAAAAGGGTCCTGCAATCTGTTTATCGAACCCCAATTAACCAGTTTACTCGTCTTGTACAACTTCCCATATGTTTTCTAAATTTTTACTGCGTATCATTCGATATGATGATATCAGTTATCAGGAAAATTCTAGATGCTAACACTGGAAATACCACAGCAATCAAAATGACTGGTTCTACAATTTTATAAATGTGTGAAGCCTCGTTTAGGGATCATTGTCCCAGATGGATTAATAATACCAAAAATATATTACGTAACATGGAATTGTTTCTGTAAGAAAGTAATAAATCAATAAATATGAAAATATTCTATTATTACGTATTTTTTAAAGATTTTGACTGGTTTTGGTAGAAATAGTTTCGTGTTAACTATCGGTAATTTTAGTGTTAAGGCTTAACAACACACCCTGTGGCCGTGATAGTGCATACTGATCAAGGAAAATTGGCGTGACGACGTGCCCGGCGTAATCGGGTGGCAACTGCAACCAAGGTCGATCCAATTATCTGCTTATTCGCAGCACAAATTATCCGCACCTATCTCTCCGCAAATATATCTACTTTAAAGTACTGCTGACGAAACACGATACACCGTGTATCCTCATTTTGTACAGTGTACTCGAACGAAGAACGCGAATGTTTGCTCCGCACACATCGGATTGTACTAGATGTAATTCATTACGCTACGTACTTCCTCTTGGTCGTTTCTCATTGAAGTTTGTTCTTCTTACGCGTTGAAGAATATTATCAGCTTGGACGAGACGTAAAAAAGTCTCGTTTAATTAATTAAATTTAATTTCGCGTTTCAATATTACTGAACATCTTCGTTTAAGAAGAATCTTCTTTGGAAATATGACCAGTTCTTTTTGTTTGCTGATACGTACACATTGAAGTACTTTAACACTTTGACTGCCACGACGAAATCAGATGTTTCGCTCAGAACGCCACAGTGTTTTAACACAGTGCACCGTTAGATGCAAGATTTGTTCTCATTTTTCTTTTTTCACGCTACGAAAACAATCATGCCCACAGGTGACCATAAATAATATGTGGCGGCACTCAACAGCAAATACCACCACTCGACACTAACTAGGTCGGACGACGGCAGCGCAGTGGTTAGCGCCTTACGTTACGAGCGTTCGGATCCCGGGTTCGAATCCGGGCGACCAGAGTCCGATTTTTCTTCTACGCATCAAAAAATGGAAGAAAAATAGCAGTACCCCATCAGCGATACATCTACAGCCAGCAGCTACAATTATCACGGATGACACTTACACCTCAAATATTCCAGTTCCAAACAAAGACACAGTCAGATATCTGGACATGATTCTGGACAGAAGAATGACATGGAAACGGCACACCGTAGATAAATCCAAACAACTGAAATCAAAACTAAAAAAATTCTACTGGCTCATTGGCAGACGCTACAACTTAAACGTGCAGAGTAAAATAATGCTATATAAAGACATATTAAAACCTGTTTGGACCTATGGGATCCAACTATGGGAAACAGCGAGTAATTCCAACATAGAAATTCTCCAACGATTCCAATCAAAAACTCTAAGATCCTTAATAGATGCACCTTGGTATGTTACCAACGAAACGATACATCGCGACCTTAAGATACCCACAGTTAAAGAAGAAATATGAAAATTCAGTAACAGATATAAAATAAGAGTTAACAACCACCAAAACCCATTAGTTACCCAATTACTTAACACGACGGATCAGATCCGCAGACTAAAAAGATATTACCCTTTAGATTTAAGCATTAGATTCAACTATAATCAAACATATTATAAACTCTTATAATCCAAGTTACAGTACCACGCCAAAATAATTTACTTATAGTTCTCAATGAGAATTGATTGTAAAAAGACTACCAAATAAAAAAAAAATTTCGTTTTCTTAAATAGACAGTACATTTGTATTGTACGTGTGAGAGTAAGGGAGCGAAGAGCGAGTAGCACATGTGTGCATCCTCTCCCTAGAGTGTATGTGAGCGTCGCAAGATGGTCCAAGTCTCCGTTGAGACAAAAGAGCGACTAGAAGAAAGAAAGCAAGCGAGTAAGTGTCTTCTAACCCCTCAGAAAGTAGTCCACGTGTAGAGCTAAACTTAGTTAATATGTAAATAAAGTTTAACTTTTTATTGTCTCCAAATTCTCTCCATACCTTAACACTTTTTATTGATGTTCTAATAAAAATTTTATATCTAACGGTGCACTGTGTTTGCATATGTTTGAGGAGTAATCTACGAATATTATTATAAACACACCTTAGAAAATAATCGTAAATGCTGTTTTATTATTATATAATTGATGTTAGAAGTGTGAACATACCTTACTATTATAAATAGGATGAGCAAATACTGTTTACTAATATCTTCTACACGTTCCAACAATATATTCTGGACGTTTTGCTTACGACAAAATAACAAATGCGAATGGTTTGTTGAAATAAACGAAGCCTCGTTATAATATGTCGCTATCAACTGTTAGCAAGACGCCACGGGGTCACCCGTGACCACCAATACGATAAACGGTCCATTGGGGAAGAATGTTGTCTTACATCATCAATTTATTATTATTTTGCCACTATATTTGAATAATAAAAATACTCCCGTGGCGTCCTCAGCGAAACATGTGATTTCGGCGTGGCAGTCAAAGTGTTACAGCACGTAAAAATTGGACAATCGCAGCGAAGCTAGAAAATCTCTTACATGATATTGTTTGATTTTTGTGTTTGTATTTGTGTTTAATTTGTATGAAGTATGTCGTGTTATAATGAAATATATTTCGGCGCTGTGTCGTTAAGCTTTGTCTTGCGATTAATTTGAAATTTATTTTACCTATTAAATATCACAACTAGTGCTATTGTATTATACTTTGGACATTTGGTATATTTTTGTATATTTTATATAAATTCCCAGTATTTCTGCTTCTTCGAATTTCCCATAAACGCGTACAAGTCGTAGTTGTTTAATCGCCTAACGTAAGCAAGAAATGCTAGACGTTTGTGAAAATTTCGAACGTAGATCCTGTTCTTCACCTTTGTATCTCTTCAGGTATCTTCTTCTTCTGAACTGTTTTATTCGCAGAAAGCGTGCGATACGGTACAAGCTCACAAAACGCATTCGAATAGTAAAAGCAAATATTTAAAGACTATGTATATTTTAATAATCTCTGTTGAAGTATAATATCCATTTGGGTCGTATAGGAGCAGCAGAGTTGATATATAATCTTCCGAAAAGAGAAGAGTTTCAATTATTTTCGCCATATGAATTGAAATAAATTTAAGATAGACGACACGTGGAAATATTAACGTAGCTTTTACGGAAGATTCTGTTATCTGTTGTCCTTTGCACTCCTACGTCGAGTGTGAAACGTGCGAAAGAAAAGCAAAATTGCATCCTGGAAATTGTTTCAAGATATATCATACGCTTAAAAATTACAAAATAGAACAATAGTGTGAATAAAACTGATATTTAAGTGAATTTGTTTCTTCCTTTATTTATCTAAATTCTCTTATTTTTTAGTTCAAGTAAATTTCAAATAAAACACTTAAAAGCGTTGGCAGCTGCTGGTAACGAAATTGAAATAAAATTCCGAGTGCAAAGTGTTAATGAAGTTTTCAGTTTCAAGAGATTCTGCTAACCGTATGGAACCTGTTAAGAACGTAGCCGGCTATTCTTTTTGAAATTTAAGCGAAAGACCGACAGCAAAATTGCATGGTTGTTATAAAAAAAATTGGAAATTATCCAGCGAAAATTTACTCGCAAACGATCGTTACTGATTGATAGACATAAACGTATAGGTGCTTTTGTATGATAATGCCGGACCGCGCGTAACAAATCATTGTAGTGAAATTAATTGTAGCAAAGTAGAAGATTTTCTCACATAATTAATCGTCAAACTTTTCTCAAACAGGCTATCATTTTCTGACCCGACTTCCGCAAGTTAAAACTGTTTCTAAGGAATAAAAACGCCGTACAAAAAATAGTAAACCCAACTCTCGAAACATTTATCAATCAGAAGATGCTCGTTTCCTGTAAAAATGAAAGATATTCCACGATAGTTTCGTTAGGCTACGATATTAGTTACAAAGTCATTTATTTGCAGCTAATTGAATTTTTGAAACCTTTTTTTTTTGTTTCAAAGATACATGGTTTTTATTTCGATTTCAAATGAAATTGTAAATTTAAATTTCAGTCCGATTTAGTTCAGTTTATTTCGATTTCATTTCAACCGAACTGCTCGTCCGGTTGATTGTTCGTAAAAATATTTTCCGATTCGTGTGCATTTCCCTATTCTATCGGTTAATCCTTTTACCTTCGTAAAATGCTCGTAATATTCGATATTTAAAAAATATTTGACGAAACGAAACTCAGTACCTCGATATGTGTAGTTTGGCAGAACATCATGCAGTTGTTCGCTATTAATTTACGATGATCATATTTTTCGCACTGTATAAACTGACTGGTATCAAATGGAAAATCTTATGAAATTTGTATCTTGTATTTAACGAACCTATAAAAATAACAAAGTATAGACGAACATATTATAATTGGATCGCAGATATGTATGAAATTTCATATTTTCACGAACAGAACGAAAGAGATGAAGCTTAAAAGTTATTAACGCGTCGATTTGTATATTTCGCACATTTTTGCATATTCTGTTCATTTCTCCGCGCTTAAATTTTCCATAAATACATAAACATCCACAAGTCTGATTACAATCGTCCGTGCAATCCTTTTTGCCCTGATATTACAAAAATTCCATGTTCTCGTTTTACGTACGTCGCAGAGTCTGTTTGAGAGTCATTCGCCTCGCTTTCGATAAAAAAAATATCGGCTCCGACGACACAATTCGGCCTGTACGATATACGTTATCGAGCAGAGTTTAATTAGCCAGAGAATGAAAAAATAGTCGCCAACCACCATGGTAGTCGACGCGATTTTAAATAAAATAAGCAACAATGACGCGTAACAATATACGTAACGTATGTGCAAAAACAACAACAACTTGTGCTACAAGTCAACGTAATACGAATTTCACAACGATCGTAAAATCACTATCATCGTACGATTAAAGTCACCATCTATTGTCAGTGAACACTTTGGCTTATTTAAAAAAAAAAAAAGAAAAAAATATCAATAAACGTAAGTCAATCTGTTTCGTTATCAATTGAAACGTATCGCATATTTTCGCACGGAACGTACAGGTGAAAGTATAATAACGAGGAGAACAGATTTTTGCCGTAACAGAACGTCAGATATCCTTTCAGATAAGCATTATGAATGTATATCGTATGCATAATTTATAATCACGCTAATTCGTGACTGTGAATGAATTTCTCCTTACATTTCGTGCGCTTTCATTTCTTCTTCCTGCCAACTTTTCACTAGTCCACTTCTTTCGTTCCTTTCTCGATACGATTGTCGTTCCTGTCACAATTCACCTTTCGGTTTTCCACAATGCCGCGCCGCGATTTAATTACAACAGTTTGCGTATCGAACGATGAGCGAAACAAACGCGACCCCATGTCCTTAATTAGATGTAATTAAATTCTTCGTCTGCTGGACATTCGGAATTGGCTTTGTCCGTCGGTCCGCACTGATAAATTAGGGAAGTTGTATTTCCTTAAACGTTTGCCGCAGTGAAAGGCACTTCCGAGTTTCGACACTTGGCAAATCGGAATATTTGGTGGCGTAATATTTTCCGACTTTGTGCGAGTATCGTATCGACTCATGAACGATTTAATACGCTGGAATTTCGATCGTTGGAACACCGATTAAAATTTAACGATCAATTATCGGAACAGTGGATAATAAAAAGCGTATAAATGGTCTCTCGTGAGCAACGACAGAAACTGACAAACCTTCTACATCTTTATTCAAACATTTTTACTTTCGTTCGGTATCAATGTTCGTGGAATAACTCGGAATAAATGATTTTCTATCGTATGAAAATTAATCGATTAATTTAATTAATTGACAATTGATAAAGAATTATCGCAAAATAAAAGTAACAAAATTGAGAGAACGATTGAAAATTGAACGAACAATTGTAGGTACATTAAATAATAAAAAGTGTAAAAGAGGTCCTTCGTAAGAAAGAATGAAAACTGACAAATTTTTCATACCTTTTCTCAATTGACAATTGATAAAAAATTATTATAAAATAAAAGTAATAAAATTGAGAGAATTAATCCGATCAAATAGCGAATTATTGAATTCATTCAATTAATTCATTAGTTCGATTAAAACGCAACGAACAATTGTAGGTACATCAGATAATAAACAGTGCAAAAGAGATCCTTCGTGAGAAAAATGAAAACTGACAAATTTGTCATATCTTTTCTCAAACATTTTTACTTTAGTTCGGTATCAATGTTCGTAGAATAATTGAGAATAAATGATTTTCTATCGTATGAAAATTAATCGATTAATTTAATTAATTGACAATTGATAAAAAATTATTATAAAATAAAAGTAATAAGATTGAGAGAATTAATTCGATCAAATCAGCGAATTATTGAATTCATTCAATTAATTCATTAGTTCGATTAAAACGCAACGAACAATAGGTACATTAGATGATAAAAAGTGTAAAAGAGGTCCTTCGTAAAAAAAAATTGAATCTGACAAATTTGTCATATCTTTTCTCAAACGTTTTTACTTTCGTTCGATATCAATGTTCGTAGAATAACTCGGAATAAATGATCTCTCGTATGATAAGCAATTAATTGGATTATTTGTACGTAGGATTTATCATAATTACATGGCTCGAATAATCAACGTCCTACTGTATTTTAAAGATAATGTAAGGACTTATTAATACTAATTAATCGAAAGATAATACGTTAAAAGCATACGATATCTATCCTTAGGATTATAAATATTAAAATATTACTTCGAACTGAACTCAACCACATATTTTTAGTAGCATTACATAATGACATTAAACTATCGAGCAATATTAAATAGAATAATTTTTAAACACCTTATTACTCCAAATTTTTAGAAATTAAATACAATCTTCTTCTTATCTGATATAGGTCAATAGCCTGCAATTTTTTGTTAATCGATTAGTTGATTTTTAAAATGTATCGTTTTCTCCTGACTTTGACAAAAATTGGTTGCTCGTTTCTTGCGTATTTTTACCTCGCTTCGATTCCTACTGTCATTCTTCTTCTTCTTCTATGCTTATACAATAAAATATTAGTTTCTGCCAAATGAAATGTTTTAACGACAGAGAGCGAAATTATGAAAATTATAAAAATGGTAGCGAAAAATCTCAAGAGATTTGAAAATGTTCCACGTAATTATATATATTCTCATCATACTGATCTGTATGAAATTCAACAACAGTTAATGCTCTTATTAACACGATGACTGTAAGATAAAGCAGCCGTTAAAGCAAGCAACGAACTGTGAGTTAACTTTTTATTTATAACGTATCTTCAGCTCTCGAAAACCTCCACAACTGTATAATTAAAATCTGTACGTGGTTCGTCTAAATCTGGCACGGTGAAAGCTTGTTGAAGCTGCCACCAGAAAATGCTAACTTTTACAGAAAATCAACCTTTTTTACATTTATTCAAAATTTTCATTCATACACCGTCCAAGAGAAGATTATCGCCGAATGAAAATTAAAAAAGAGCTGCAAACTATTTCTGAAAGGAGGACAAACAAAAATTCTGAGCGAACAGGATTCATATTCCACTTAGAATCCAATGGAAAAGTTCGCCAGGCGACGATGTAAAATTTAAAAAAATCGGTAACATTTTATCAACGATAAATTTGACGATAATTTTGGTTTCGATGAACGCGGACAAGTGCGCGAACTTTCTTCTTTTTCACAGCAATTCTCGCATGCAGCTGCGAATTCGAGCCAAGCTCGCGACCAGATTAAACGCAACGTAATTCACGGAAAATCAGAGCTGGAAAACGCTAAAAAGAATATAGTTGAAGTCTAATTTATTTCTGTCCAAGGTGATGGAAGAACGTTAAGAGTAAAAAATTGAAGCACGTCAGACGCGCTCGAATGCGTTTAGCTAACATCCGAGCGGTTAGCTAATACGATGAGTGTGCGGATTTCGAGAAATTTCAGTTTTCATAACCGCAGCGAGCCACGCTGCGGCTTGAAATAAGGAAATTGTAGGAAATTCGCCTGCCATTGCGAACGACGATTACGATTCTGTTTATCGCTTAACGAGATCATAATGGAATTGTAAATCTTCCTTCGGTCGCGTGACTTCCAGCGTGAAAATGATTAATACGTCCGGGCGAACACGTAGCCGGATAGTGCACGTTCAAAGTCGCGAATACTGTCGACTAGCGTAAATTAAATTCGCGTCTCGACGACGCATCAAGATCTCAGATTTCGCGAAGGGTTTTAGTTCGGTTAGCCTGTTCTCGTTCGCTAGGTCTCAGCGCTTTTTCCTGCAGTTGTCAGGCGATTTCTAGAGCGCGTCCTTCTTCCTTCTTCCAGCCACCGAGCTTGCTATTTACAATTAGCTTTTTAGCCCGGCAGGAAATTGCAGATTGATGTAGGCAGAGAAAGTGAAGGATCTAAACGTTGCTGGCAGATGCGATGAATGAGATTTTTATGAGAGGAAATAAACCATTGTATTATGATACTCTTGGTACAAGGTGTACGATAATATACAAGTTCTTTTTCTCGCGATTCGGATTGTTTTAAACTGTTACAATGTTTCAACGATAAATTAGTATATATTCTGTTGATATTATTTATCGCCAGGTTTGTGTACGACGCGTCCACGTGACTCCGATCACGATAATTTGTGGCTTTAGTAGACGGAACGATACGATGTGACAAGTCGTTAAGTTTGCCCGCTATTAAAATATGAATTAAAAATTTAGTGTAATTGCTTCGCTGCTTCAGTCGCGCAAAAATTATTTATATTTATGTACATAATTTATCTGCGCTTTAATTGCTTCACTACTTCACCCAGGAGAAAATTATTTATATTTATGTGAATTTTATAGAATTCAAATTACCCGCCAAGCGATATTTTCTACTTTTCTTTTGTTTTACCGCCAGTCGTCACGAGAGAAGAATGGTAATTTAAAACTTAGAAAATCGATTCTCCATTTTCCAAGTAAAATTTGTAGCAGATTTGTTATCAACACATTGTTGACCGGCAATTTTACTGAGAATTTATCTCATATCACCGGTTATTATTTCGTAATTCGATGTGGAAGTAAAACAATATAAATAAACTTTAATAAATTTTATTTATTATTCAACTTTCAATATTTCTTTTTCGTATGATAAACACTGTAACAATCACAACATGTTTCGCTGTGTTTTCCTTTTGAACAGCATACTGTACACGCTTTAGTCGGATTTGTTTTTCTGCCAGTGACTATTTTTTCTAAGAAGTAGTCTCTTAGTCTTGTCTTGTAGTCTTGTCCGGAAAGCCTAAAAGATGCATCATTATAATAAGGAGCTGTTTTAAAAATTCGAGAAGTGTCAGGTGCAATGCTGCATTCTTTGAAAGCCACAGTTATCCATTCTCTAGCTAGAAATTTGTTGTATCTTGTTTTATTTTCTGGCAGATAGATATAGTACATTTTATATGCATTAAATAAGGTGTAGTTTATCAGAAAAAATGCTAATTTTTTGGACCACTTTAAAGTTTTTCGTAAAATACTGCTGTTCGCCAATTACTGATCTGCACGATCTACCCCTTTCACGTGCTTATTGTATTGTAATATGCACGTAGGTTTAACACGTTAACGCCGACGTGCACCATCGATGGGTCACACGTGTCTATCCCGTAAGACGGTGTCACGTCGGAGATAGAAGAAATGACGAAACCGATAGATCGCCGATGATCTTGTCACGTAAACTTGAAACTTGGATGATAAAAACAAGAAGGTTGAGCCGTAACACAACTATTAACTTTCTTTTTATCAAACTTTATTATGAATTTAATAATTACAATTGAATATACACTGAAGTGCCACGTATAAATCACAGTTCACTCCAACAACTTTATATAAAACCTAGTTACACTGGTGCGTATGTATAAATTAAGTACGCGACTGGTCTAAGGGTAGAAACTCGGTAAAGAGATGTTGGCTATTCTAATAATAAGGAAATGAATGCACAACATTTTTCGTTTTATATTATTTTATCGAATTACGTATGATCCATTTTATTCTATCAAAATAAAGATCACAACGAGCGGGGCAGCCAGCTACACTCGTTAAGGCCCAGAACTGAAGACGACGCACCGCGAGTTCGAATCCTCGGCCTGCAGATATATTTGCAAAGGATGGAAAAACCAAAATTTCTCTTAAAAGTAATATATATCTGGCAAGCAGCCCATCCCTTGCGTGTGTTGTGGGTGTACTTTCTGGTGGGAGTGCTTGGTAAAAAGATCACAACGTTCGACAGATTAGGTTTCATGTTTGTATAAAGATGATGCATCGTTGTAAAAGACGGATCTGTAAAAGAAAGACACTTTTACCTAATACATATTCGACTTATTTCTGTACGAGGAATTTGCATATTACTCAGCCGTGTATCGTCGTTAGTTCGAACAACCGAATTTCTGCCGAACTAGTAACAATCTCCAAAATACAACAACAATTGTCGAATATACAGAAACGAAAGTAGAGGTAAATTCGCACGATCTTTGCGTTTAATCGCACGCGCAAATGTGTACACAAGAAGATGTGAGAAATTAATCTAATGAAAAAAATTCAAACATACCGAACGATGAGCTTGAAGGGAAAGATTGACGATCGATTACACAGCGATTAAAAGGCCATAAAGCTGGCATTCTGCGATCGGACGACGACGAATAGCAATCTTCACGGAACTGTTAATTAAGTATCATAAGTAAAACGGTAAAAGCAGACGGCGCGTTGCTCTCAATTTTGAAACATTCGCCGGAGCCCGAGATATCTGATCACACCTGGCTCACCCTGAGACCGAACCAGGACAGAGATAAATCGACGGAGCCACGCAATCACGGGCAGCGCGATGTAACGTGGCCAAACGCGGAGAAACGCGACCAACGCTCCAAAGAAACACGCCTTTAACGAAACACGTTCCGAACGACGCGACCGATTTCTGCACGAGCTGCAACCTGTCCACGTTGAAACGGTCCTCCTTCCCTACGATCATCTACATCCGCTTTAGAGTCTCTCGATTTTTGTGATGCGCGAGATTCGTCTTACGCCACAAGCGATTCGAAGTGGACAATTGTTCAGGTGTATATTATCGTCCGATCTATTTGCTTATTTTTCACCAAACGAATCGTTGCGTCTTACAGTTAGAAAATTACGAGTAACCGATAGACGCTAGATTTTTCTTGCGATCGTCATAGCTAGGTATAACGTTGGAATGTTGGGAAAAATCCATAGCGGAAACAATTTTCGTGGAACTAGCATTTTATCAAACGATGTATGCGCGTTTTACTGAACGATATATGCATCATTTTTCTCGATGACTCTTCGTAATCTACAACGTTACGAGTAATTTTTTCGAATCCACCCTTGCGATAATGAATTCCTAAGAATAGTCTTCACAGGTTAGGGTATTTCATTTCCTGTGTATGTTTTATGCATCAGCTTTGTAAAAACCACGCTAAAGAGACTGTTATATTTAATGAATGATCTAACAGAATCGAACATCCTAGCTGAGACTCGAAGCTTTTTGCTTGCTTGTTACAAATACAAGTGTAGTATGTGCAGTATATGATAAATTAGTAAAATATATTACCACTGTGTTTTACTATGTAGGTGATCCAGATTTATAGTGGAACGATCGTACAGAAAGAGACAGTAAATGACATTTGTAATTAGCGATTTGTCGTTATTTTTCACGCTCTGGGTGTAAATCGTTCAATGCGAGTGTATATGATGGAAACGATTTTCACTCGCAAAGAGTTTTCCTTACATGATAAAGTGGCGCCGGGAAAATAAAGATGCCACACGTAAACGACTTAAACGGCCATCCAGATCCGCGTACCAGATTATAGCGAGAAATTTAATTAAATCCTTTGCGGTGTAACAACGTGAGAATGACTGGTCGACAATAGACTAAGCGCCACGCGGCGATTGTAGCTTGGCTTTCGAAGCAGTCGGCAACCGAGGAATAATGGTTTGGCTAGGAAAACTCTTTCTAAATCTGTACCCAGCCATCGACCCTGTTCAAAGTCTACGAAAGCTTCGCAATACGTAAGAAAGACGTCATATCTGCTGTTACGACCAATTCGAAAAGTCTCGCATAAAACCGTATAATATAGCTACTTCTATGATTAATACAACAAAATTGTACATAAAATTGTACAACACAACAATCTCTGTAATTGGTTAAAAAAATCTTACATAAAAGCATACATTGTATCATATTGGTTTCTATAATTGATTAAAAAAAATCTGGTATAAAACCATATAACATACTAATTTTTGTAATTAATAGAAAAATCTTGCATAAAACTATATATCATATCTGCTTTAACAATTGATTTAAAAAAATCTTGTATAAAACCATATAACATACCAATTTCTGTAATTAATAAAAAAATCTTGCATAAAAATCGTATGCCATATCCACTTCTATAATTAATTCAAAAAGTCCCGCGTGAAGCCGTATAACACATTTCTACAATTTGCCATTTCTGCAATTAATATAAAAGATCCATCACAAAACCGTATAACATAGTTATTTCTACAACTAGTTGAAACAACTTCGCATAAAATTCTATAACATGTCAATCTCTTTAGTTAGTAAAAAATCTTGCATATAACCGTATATCGTATCTGTTTCTAGAATTGATTAAAAGAAAATCTTGCATAAAACCGTATATCATATCAATTTAATCAATTTCTACAATTGATTTTTAAAAATTTGGCACAAAACCATATAACAATACGAATTTCTGCAATTAATAGAAAAATCTTGCATTTCCACAATTAATATAAAAGATCCATCGCAAAACCATATAACATAGTTATTTCTACAACTAATTGAGAAAATCTCGCATAAAATAGTATAACATGTCTATTTCTATAATTAACATAAAAAGTATGCGTGAAACCGTATACTATACCTATTTCCATAGTTAATTAAAAAGATGCCACATGCGGTAGAAAAACGCTAAATGTTAAACCAAGATATACGAGGAAAATTCAATAAATTATCGAATTCATTTTGTTCTTAAGTACTTTAATCTTATCCTCGAATGATTTACAATATGTACAAAGTTACGTGGGGAAATGCATAAATGCAAATTCTAATGTGTACACAAACCATCTATCAATTTTCTACTCTTACTGCCAGAGTATACGAGTAGTGTTTAAGTAGATATTCAGAAACTAAACAATCTTGATGAAGTTGATCAGTGATCAGTCTTACTACTGTCTGCTTCGCGTATACAGTTTCACGTAAATGTAGACGCAATGTCTCTCTGTTAAATTAATCCTTTTTACAGAGAGCTTCGAATAAATCGATACGTTGAAGAACTACATACCACGTTTTTGTTTGATAGTCGATCTAATATTTACGATCAAGAATATTTGTCACTCAACGCTATACAACTTTGGTCATAACCGATATATTTATGAACAAATGTATTCATCGGTTTTCGATATGTTTTCCTGAAACCAATAACTTCGACGTGTCTGGATTTTTGAAAAATATTTTTTTGTTACTTTGTGGCGATTATAAAAACATTGAGTAAATACAATTTCGATCGTAAAATTTGTGTAATAACGATACGAATCGATCACATTTTCTATATTTTTTCTATCGAAAAACAAACTCCAGCGAACGCTTTAATTCCCATTGGTTCAAAAATCTTCCTCCACTTTGTGCACGCGCTGCAATTTTAAATATCGCGAAAGAAGCGTATCCATGAAAAAGGAACGTAAAGTTCATGGGATACGAGCGCTCCAAGTGCCAACTATTAAAAATCACTGAGTATGAACAGTCGAGGGTTTGGGTTTGAAAGAAAACGATTTTAAAGACTGTATATTTTCTTTTCTTCTGCCTGGCTTTTACTAACTATTGCACGAATAATTTACAGCGTAAAATAATACTTCGGACAGTTGAAAGAGCTGTTTGAAAAGTTTCTTTAAATAAATACGAGACTCGTAATGACCGTGTTTCAGAGCACACACCAGGGCTTAATTACCGAAACTTACGAACACAAGAAAAGCAATCAGAAAGGATTTAATGCGTTACATAATTTAGGCCATTAAACGTGAAATTTATCGAGCACCGAGCCATGGGAATAATCGTGAATGAGATGATGGTTTCTTCGTCTTGTATATGACGTAGATACTTTCCTCTAAAGCATTGGGAAAAATCCGAACTAATGTAGAAGTTAGGCTTTAAAATGCACGCTCACATCTTGTAATCAAAAATGAGCCAAACGTATCCGATAAAAGAACAACATTGGTTCTTAATAGAAAAGAGCAAGTTATTCTCATCAGACTTAGAATTACAAACGCTAAACTTGCACACTTTCATCTTATAACTAAAAGTGAGCCAAACATGTTTCATAAAACAACAGCACTTCTTTGTTATAGGAAAGAGCAGGTTATTCTGACTAGACTTAAAATTGGACACGCTAAACTTGCACACTCTGACCATGTAACTAAAAATGAGCCAAACGTATTGGATAAAAGAACAACATTTGTTCTTAACAGAAAAGGACAAGTTATTCTCATCAGACTTAGAACTACACACACTAAACTTGCATGTTTCCATCTTATAACTAGGAACTGGCCAATCATTTTTGATAAATGAGCAACATTTTTAGGTAAGAGCAAATTATTCTCATTAGACTTACAATTGCACACTTTCATCTTATAACTAAAAGTGAGCCAAACATGTTTCATAAAACAACAGCACTTCTTTGTTATAGGAAAGAGCAGATTATTCTCACTAGATTTACTATTGGACACGCTAAATTTGCACACTCTCATCCTGTAACTAAAAATGAGCCAAAATATATTGAATAAAAGCCCAGCTCTTCTTCTTAATGGGAAAGAGCAAGATATTCTCATCAGACTTAGAATTACAAACGCTAAACTTGCACACTGTCATCTTATAACTAAAAATGAGTCAAACATGTTTGATAAGAGAACAACACTACTTTGTAATGGAAAGGAGCAGGTTATTCTGACTAGACGTAAAATTGCACACTCTCATCCTGTAATTAAAAACGAGCTAAATATATTGGATAAAAGCCCAGCTCTTCTTCTTAGTGGGAAAAAGCAAGATATTCTCATCAGACCTAAAATTACAAACGCTAAACGTGCACACTGTCATCTTATAACTAAAAGTGAGTCAAACATGTTTGATAAGAGAACAGCGCTACTTTGTAATAGGAAAGAGCAGGTTATTCTGACTAGACTTAAAATTGGACACGCTAAACTTGCACACTCTGACCATGTAACTAAAAATGAGCCAAACGTATTGGATAAAAGAACAACAGTTGTTCTTAACAGAAAAGGACAAGTTATTCTCATGAGACTTAGAACTACACACACTAAACTTGCATGTTTCCATCTTATAACTAGGAACTGGCCAATCATTTTTGATAAATGAGCAACATTTTTAAGTAAGAGCAAATTATTCTCATTGGACTTACAATTACACACTTTCATCTTATAACTAAAAGTGAGCCAAACATGTTTCATAAAACAACAGCACTTCTTTGTTATAGGAAAGAGCAGATTATTCTCACTAGATTTACTATTGGACACGCTAAATTTGCACACTCTCATCCTGTAACTAAAAATGAGCCAAAATATATTGGATAAAAGCCCAGCTCTTCTTCTAAATGGGAAAGAGCAAGATATTCTCATCAGACTTAGAATTACAAACGCTAAACTTGCACACTGTCATCTTATAACTAAAAGTGAGTCAAACATGTTTGATAAGAGAACAACACTACTTTGTAATGGAAAGGAGCAGGTTATTCTGACTAGACGTAAAATTGCACACTCTCATCCTGTAATTAAAAACGAGCTAAATATATTGGATAAAAGCCCAGCTCTTCTTCTTAGTGGGAAAAAGCAAGACATTCTCATCAGACCTAGAATTACACATGTTAAACTTGCACACTGCCATCTTATAACTAAAAGTGAGTCAAACATGTTTGATAAGAGAACAGCACTACTTTGTAATAGGAAAGAGCAGGTTATTCTGACTAGACGTAAAATTGCACACTCTCATCCTGTAACTAAAAATGAGCCAAAATATATTGAATAAAAGCCCAGCTCTTCTTCTTAATGGGAAAGAGCAAGATATTCTCACCAGACTTAGAATTGGACATACTAAATATTACAGCTAAAAATGAAACAACCAAGCGCAATCTTTGTAACTATTTATGTATACTTTGTAACTGTCATCCTGTCTGTAGATCAACTTCCAAATTGTAGTAACGTTTCCCAGTAGGAATTTAAATTTGCTCTTCCGAATAAGGTTCAAACGTACCTAAATCATAAAAAAAATATTGCGGAAATCTTCTTTATTTTCTCAAAGGTATTAATCCGTATGATCAACTATGAGGCTGTAAGCTGCCAACTTAGTTCTAGCATATACTATATCGTCTAAATTGAGATTTAAGTTGATCGTACTGTATTATACTGTAACTGTATCAATATATATATTGTTATATGATACATGTACAAAATGGTTTAAATAATAAATGGTTTATCGTATATTATACCTAGTTTCTTTTTCTATATACTCTCCTTATGCATTTTCCAAATCACGGTCGATAATGATGACAAAAGGTATCAACAAATGCGACCTTGAATAAAGTAAATTAATTGAGAAAAGGTATCGAGGTGAAACGAAACAACAGTGAACATTCGTTTACAGGAACGAGGTACTGCGATCGAGCACGTGGATTACAAATACGTCGACATTAACCTTTTTTTCTTGGCGACGCGACGCGACGCGACGAACCAAGTGTCTGGTAGTTTCGCTGAGAATAGCAGAACTAGGTCGCAACCCAGTTGAAAGAATCATAGTACGAGCACCCAGTTTCTATCGCTAAACACACGTACCGTTTGTTTTCTTCTAAATAACTGTCATTTGTTTTCCCTCTCCGGCAGATCAGCCTTTCCCGCCTATTACACGCTATCATTTTCCATACACTGCAGCATACTGTTAATCATCGAACCACCGAGCTCGCTTCATAAATTAGAGTCAGCTTGTTCGATGAGAAATTACATGCATTTCTTCCAACGACTAGCAGCAGCAAGTCGTGAAAACGCGTATTATCGATCGCACGTTGTTCCATCTCGTTCACAATTTGTTCTACCAGATTTAAATTTAGCAATCGTTCAGTGATCGCTGTGGAAAGTTCCGCTTGAAACTTGAAGTTCAACAGCGACAACGATCGTACTACTGCGAATTATAACTTTGAAAATTTTCTATCGCGCGTGATATTAATTATTGAAATTATTTACTTTACGTGGAAAAATCGTGGGCCACTTATGGCAGTCTGTCACGAATACGCGTATCACAGAAAACGTATTGATAAATGAGACGCGACTGTCGTGATCGTATTCTGATAGTTTCGCTAGCGATAGTTGATATTTTTCTCCAGTTTGAAATATTACGTTGTCCGAAAAGTGTCTTTCTTTTACAGACACGTCTTTTACAACGACGCAGCTTTATACAAACATGAAACCTAATCTGTCGAACGTTGTGATCTTTATTTTCATAGAACAAAATGGATCATACGTAATTCGATAAAATAATATAAAACGAAAAATGTTGTGCATCCATTATTTCCTTATAAAACGAAAGGAACTTTCCGGACGACCTAATACATCCGAAAATATTCATACTTGAATTTCCTAACAAAATTCCTTGGATCAACCAAGATTTCAAAATTCGACAGATTAGGTTTCATGTTTGTATAAAGATGCATCGTTGTAAAAGACGTGTCTGGAAAAGAAAAACACTTTTCGGACAACCAAATAAATGAAACAGTTGAAAAGAAGAAGAACGCAAAGAAGCGCGTCAGGATTGGTCGTTTATCGATTATTTGAACAATTATTTAGATAAAGTGTGGAATGCACGAAAGATACAAAAAGTACATCGAATAGCAAAACCAAATATTCAAAAGCTATGTATATTTTAATAATATCTATTGAAATATTCGGTTTATATAGGTCCAAGAAGAACAGTAGCTTTAATACTTCAAAACCAAATGACTAATACTACTTGGAACTGTTGCACCATGTACCAGACACACCTAACAATTTCTACATTACATCATACACAAGTATAATTTATAAGTGGTTATTATTACGCTGCATTCTATTTTTATATTATTTTATAAGTGCACAGGTACTATATATATCACGTGTAAGAGTAAACATGTAGCACTGTGAACTTTTTTAATCTTTAATCAAAAGTTATTTGTTATTGAAAAAATGAAAAATATGATGGATAATCTCTCGTTAATTTGCATCTAGTTTCTCGAATATGTTGAATAAGTCCAATAATATACATAAACGTGAAGAATAGACTACGCATGAATATTACAAAAGTTTTCACCACCTAATTTGCTCAGACATTGACTTCAGATTAGAAAGGAAATAGCTAACTTTCGATTAAGAAGCGATGTTCTCTCAAAATAATCCATTTCTCAATTTAGTAGCTTCAAGTGTCTCCGATTGATCTAATAAAGAGCATAATGTCAATAATAATAATAATAATAATAATATAATAAATGAATATAACAAAGAATTCAGAACGAACGATTTAGAAAATAATTATCTTTCCATCCCCGAGATCTCCTGCATTTCTGGTATCAGGTGCAAATACATCTGTGTGTTGATGCAAGAAGTGGCAGTGTCGTACTTTCGCAAAAATGACTCAGACCCAGTATTGACACTGTAAACAATCGTATAGACTACGTAAAAAACAATTTCAAATTCTACCTAAAAACGATCATAATAACATCGTACAGTGGAATGTGAAAACCTTTCATAAAATAAACTTGCTGCGAAAGATACCGATGTCAACATAAAACGCGAAAAACAGCGCGCAACTTTTAATTTCCCCTTTTTGCGTTAGAGAAGAGACGCGAAATATGAATGTGAGTTCCGCGTCAGAAGTTATACGAACGTTAATCTTTTTACGTACGATATCGTTTAAACGCGTCATCTCAACTTCATAAATACTGGCAGTGGTACTTCTTGCGCGAAGCCGCAGAATGTACGTAATAAGAACCGATTTTTAAATAAGTATCTGGCCGCTGAATCGTGACGAGCAAGCAAAAGAAGAGGAGAGGAAAATTCCGCAGCGTCTACTCTCCGCGTTTCAACGAATAAATCGCTGTTTTTCTAGACGCGGTCTAAACTGGAAGTGCAGCAGCAGCAGCAGCAGGTGATCTCGACCTGAATTTCCAACCTAATTGAACGAAACGAGGCGAGCGAGGATCACAATGGGGCGACGATGATTCGTTCCATTTCCGTTTCGTAGCGAATCAACGAAACGTCGTCTCTCTGTTCCCTCTCTCCTTCGTGTTCGCATCTTTCTCCCTCCCCTGTCTTCGTTCTGCCGTTCATATTCCTGTCTTTCTTCATCCTACGTTTGTTCTGCTGTTTGCTGCGAATCGGCCGGCCGGTCGGTTGGTTGGGTTTCGTATGCAACGGCTGTTGCACCGGCTGACAACGGCACTGCTGATCCTTCTCTGCCTTCGTGACTCGGGAAAGCTCCCGTTACAAAGCGCGCGCCGCAGGTACAAGGATATCAGACCGGTACCAGAAGATCCTGTTCTTCGGCTAGCTGGGACCAAACTGCATTTCCTGCTCGCGCGACCAGGTTACGAGATTGTTTCACGCTGCGCCGCGTCGCTTTGCTGGGGTCTTCAGCTGTACGAGCTCCGTTTACAATTCCCTGTGTGTTTTCTGTACCATTGGCCAGTGGTCGTTTTTATTTGCTATCCGGCACGCCGTGATTATAGTTATTTTATTTGACTCGTGGCTTGCAACCGCAGCACCTTCCATATCACCGAATTTTTTACTTCTATGGATACATATATTTGCGTTTACTTTTTGTATGATTGTTATTTCTTAATTTAACTGGCAATTTTTATTCCATTTTTATTCCATCCGACATCCCGTGGCTTCATCGTACAAGCTTCGTTTAATCGTTTTAATCGTTTCGCCACTCTACGAATTTCTCTGTCTCCAAATCTTTTTCATTTTGCAAATACATTTCTCACATTCAGACTGTGTGTTGGCAATTGGCAATTTTTATTCCGCATCCAACTTCCTGTGGCTTCATCGTAAAAGCTTCGTTTTAATCGTTTCGCCACTCTACGAATTTCTCTGTCTCCAAATCTTTTTCATTTTGCAAATACATTTCTCACATTCAGACTAGGTGTTGGCAATTGGCAATTTTTATTCCGCATCCAACTTCCTGTGGCTTCATCGTAAAAGCTTCGTTTTAATCGTTTCGCCACTCTACGAATTTCTCTGTCTCCAAATCTTTTTCATTTTGCAAATACATTTCTCACATTCAGACTGTGTGTTGGCAATTGGCAACTTTTATTCCGCATCCAACATCCTATGGCTTCATCGTAAAAGCTTCGTTTTAATCGTTTCGCCACTCTACGAATTTCTCTGTCTCCAAATCTTTTTCATTTTGCAAATACATTTCTCACATTCAGACTGTGTGTTAATTTTTGGTCTATTTTTTTGGAGGAGACAAGTTTCTTTTAAGTTATTTATGTTGCCGAATCTTCTGTTGCAAAATAATTGTTTACAAATAAAATAATAGTTAATAACATAGGATGAACGCGTCTAATATAGTTTGATCCGTAATATTTCGAGAAAGAATGGTGGCAGAAATCGGCCATGGATTAATACTGTTGTATAAACATATATAAAGGAACGTGTTTTATGCAGTATGAAACAACACGAATAATGTCTTTCGTTTGACACTAATTTAATACAAAATTCTCTCTTACTCTTGAGAATGATTTCAAATTTGGTAGGCGATATTAGGTGCATTTACGATATTCGAAAATAACGTGACCTTGTTACACTTCTTTGATTCATCTTAGACTCAATCTTTCTTTCTGGTTGTTAAATTTTTGTAGTTTAGAAAAAGTATAAACGAATCGTTGTTTGTACGAATGGCTTCCACTCTAAATGTACAGGGAAGTGTTTTTGAAACGATAAAATTTTCTGTTTGTTGAAGAAAGGATCGTCGTAGATATGTAGATACGATTTTGCACTTTAAGTGTATATTTACGTTTCTATTGAAACGTTAAAAATTTATAGATTGCTAAAACAGGAGTAAGAATCGTTCTGACTATTAGAACATACAAATTCGAGGATCAGCAAAGTTAAATAAAACGACTGTTACGTTTCAATTTCGACTCGAGCTTTCTTTCTTACTCGAGTTGTATGGAAAAGTTAAGAAGCCTAGTGACGTAGAACGAAGTACGCTGCGACATCGATTACCTGTCATTTAACAGGTTGAAACCGGCGTGGGCCACCGGTGGCCCACGGTCTGCGCTTCTATCTGGCGGCGTGGGCCATTTATATTTCCAATTTCAATTTGTAAAAATGTGATTTAACGAAGGCTGGAATGAAAAGCAAAGACGTCGTTGGTGAAGGCGCGTACGAAGAAGCTTAAACGTGTTAACGAAAGCGCGGATTGTAAGAACACGGAATAATTCAGGCGTTTCTATCATTGTTCAAGTTGCACATTGCGTAAGAATGTTTACAACGTCGATGGACGAAAGAAAGCTTATGCGTAATTGGATATCAGTGTAACTTTGGTATTACGCAGATTTCATTTCTTCGAAAATTCTAAAAATTGGAAAACTTTCTACGAACGAGATACTTGAACGTGTTTAACCCCTTAACCTACGATTTACGTTCGAGAATTTACGTTTGGTCGAGATTCGCAGGCTAAAGAGACACTACCCGCTAGACCTAAACGCTAGATTCAATTAGTTATCTAAATTAAGTAATATTTACTTGTTATAGATAAGTATAATTTATAGGTATTATAAATAAGTATTAACTTATTATAAATAATTAGCCATGTCACTGCGCCACGCCAGAAAAAATTACTGAAAATTCTCAATGCGAGAATTGATTGTAAATTTTAATAAATAAAAAAAAAAAAGAATTTACGTTTGGTCCGATCATCTACTACAGGCTATGCCCGTAGTTGTAGGTTAAGGGGTTAATCGAATACATAGATCATAATAATTTGCTACATTTTGAAAGAAGAATAACTTTAAAAAAATGCACTGGTTAAACGCTATAACGATACAACAAAAAGATATTAAAAAACCCAAAAGAAGATAATATTACGCCGACATATGTCGCTGTGTTTGCATTACAATTACTTTGAACGCGAAAAATAAATAGATTTTAATCGTCTGTTACAGATTTTTCTTACTATGTCTAAACGCAACAGCTATCTCGATGCGACAAATTGTACGTAAGAAGAAGCCGATGTGACTCTCTTTCGTGTGACGTACACATTCAATTGCACAATAGCGCGGTTTATTTTTTCTTAAGGAGACTCGTTAAATAAGCGGAGAAATACGCGGTACGTTGCAGATTTATTGCCGTGGCAAAATGGAAGAAAGAATACGCAAAACAAATCGACCAGAGTGCGTATATATTAGTCGTTGCACCTGTTCCTCGATTCGCAGACGACATGGTGTAGGTATCTACAGCGTTCGATTCTTGGCACGATTACAACGTTCCTTCTATCTTTTTTATACCTATGTCGAAACGTCAAGATCATTTCACAACAGGGACAGAAGGAACCTGCATATATCTTGTGGAGGGACGCAGGGTCAGAATTTTAAATATTTACTACCACATACTTTCTCTGATACTGTGACGCAGCTGGTAACGAAGAACGAAGCGAGAACGTGGAGATGTTGAATTAACGAATTAATTAAAAAAAATTAGTCCGCAGGATTTTTCAGACACCTCGGACAATCACACAAAGAGTCTGACAAAAAAGTTTTTTTTTTTTTATTTAGTTGTTTACATTCACAATTTGTTCAATTTGGACATGTGGTAGAATTTTTGGGCTTTTTGATTATCATGTGGGTGGCTACCCCCAGTCTGCAACCAAAGTTGATCAATTTCAAGCTTTCGATCGACTACGAATTGCGTTGTCAAGAAACTGAAACAGATTCTACTGCGATGAGAAGCTAAGGTCGCAGCTCTGTCTTTTTTAATGGAAGCAACGAGCTACTTGGATCTTAAAGTATGAAAATTATTAATTTAAATTTAATTAGTTTAAAAGATATTTTAGCTGTAACGTCGTAAAACTGATCGTATGGAAGACAGGAAAAGATAGCACAGTACTTTTCTGTGCTTACATTTCCCTTGTGTCTCGAGAAACGACAAGTTTCACAACATTAAATCTAAATCAGCTTATAAATAGATCATTTGCCGACCCATTTCCGAGCATTTCGATTAACCGAATTGATTCGCTGTTTGAACTCGTTCACCTACACCTGACCTCTCGTTATATGAACGAAGAACAGTAAGTAGCGGGGACAATTGCTGAAATCCTACTAGCAATTTTAGTCGAACTCAATTTTCAATCTATTGTACCAACTACAATTACGTAAACTGTTTGACCTCCGACAAGTTCAAGCAAATGGATCTCTGCTATAGCTACATGAATTGTGGAAAAATGTGATTATTCGCGCAGTACGTTTTAGATTCAAAACGATATAATGTTTTTCAAATCAACGATGCACAATGAACGATGAATAATTAATGTATCGTGTGTAACCTTTAACTGTAGGCTACCAGCCTCTAGAAAAATTTGAATTTGTGTTTCGCTGGCTTGCGTATAGCGCACCCAAAATCTATCGAAGAATTTGGAAGGCCTCGACGTTCGAAAACCTTGAAAATTGTATAGATCTTTATCGAAAAAGAAAGAAAATTCCATGAAACACGCACTCGGTCTTCTTCTTTTGCCTTTTTCGCTTTACTTTACTTCTGTTTCTTTCTTAACTTTAGGAGGAGCGACCTATGGAAACGTGCGAGTGCCCAAACGATTAAACAAATTATCGTCTTACATGGAAACAACATACTAAATCAATTATAGACAAAATAGGGATAAAAAGAAGACAGATGTACTGGCTAACTAGTAGAAACTCTGAACTCAGCATAGAAAATAAACTAAAAATCTACAAGACGATAATAAAACCAATTTGGACGTACGGAATACCACTATGGGGGACAGCAGCAATGAGCCACATAAATAAACTATAGTCGCTACATTCGAAGATACTGAGAACAACAGTCAACGCCCCATGGTACGTCAGAAACGAGGATATACACAAAAACCTAAAAGTACCAAATGGTCAAAGAAGAGATCGGCAGGTACGCAGACAAATACAAGGAAAGAACTACAACACGTGGAAACCAGCTGGCTGCTGAAGCGAGCAAAACTCTCATAGAAAGAAGACTAAAAAGAAAACACCTCACTGACCTGACTAAAGAAATAAAATAATCAAACTCGAAGATGGTATCCCGCTGGGGGTAGCTATCCATATGTTATTTAGCAATTAAGCTAGAAAAATTTACCAAATGTTCAACTGGACAAATTGTAAAGTACAAATTAAATAATAAAAAAAAAAAAAATTATCGCGTACGTAACACAATGATTAAAGCAAAGCTACTATACATAATCGAGCGTGCTGTAAGAAAATTACTTCACCGCGTATTGATAACGCTATAAGCAATAAAATTCATAGGAACAATTAACAGATGTCTGGCTGAGACGAGGCAGACAAACGCGGCTGACGAAGCTGTCTGGGTGGAGAACGGTGTACCGTTAGGCCATCGAAAAACCAAGTGTCGCGGACTTTAATGGGTGGCCATACGCTTGTCGGAAATACGAGGCATTTACGTGGAAAGCCAGTCGGTGAGAAGGCAGCTAAAGCATTACGTAACGCGTGTTCTCCATTTGCTAGCGCTTCAGCGGCGCGGCATCGGCTCTCGGCGACCGCCTTTCCGCCTTTTTACTCGACCGGAAAGGACGATGGAATCGGGCGGCGGTTATTAATATCTGTAAGGTTCAACGTCATCGCGTATCACCGCGCTCGCGTGACGTTTGCACGCAACGCATATAGCCCGACCGGTGAATGATGTAAGAAGAAAACGTCGCCGCTTACGTATCATCGGCGTACGTTCGGCTCTAAACGTGGCGAGAAGAAGAAGAAAAGGACGAGGGAAAAGATGAGGAACGAAGAAAAGAAGGAGAGAGTGGAGGTTAGCGCGGCGAAAAAGGGGGAAAAGAAGAAAAGACGCGCGGTGGACGATGCGCGAGAAAGAAGAGGCAGTCTCTGCATTTATCGTCAGCCGTTCCGTATTTATACCGAGTTAACCAACTCGGCTGGACCCGGGCCAGCATCATCGCTTCTCCATTTTACGTTTTCCTCCCTTTGCGCTAGTTTGCACGGCCGACAGACAACCCTTCGAAGATAACAAGCTTCTATTGGGGATGCTGGTCGCCAAGCGAATGGCCATACGTTGTCCGAAATGAGAACAGTGGCGGATGAAAGAAAGTTTACAAAGTTTAGAAGTTTGATAGAAGGTAGAAAGGCAGGAGAATTTGGTGGGATAAGTTTGCATCCAGCAGGAGAAATGAATAAATAGAATATAAAGGGGGATGATATAAACTCAGCAGTTTCAAATTCTCGACGAAAAGTCGAAAGAAGTATAAAATACAAAAAGACAGCACAATTTTCTCAGATACATTTGTATTTAATAAGAGAAGTGAATAAACAGAGTGTGAAGGGTGGACAGTACGATGTGGCCAATTTCAAACTGCCGCCAATGTGGAAGAAGAGACGAGAAAAGATGTTTTGTTGCGCTTTAGCAATCGTTTTATGGCTACATGGAGAAATAATAATCATACAACGTCACAAAGCTCAATAGCGAGCAGAAATCGTTCAAATATTTTGTCAAGGTAATTCGGCGACCACCTTATGCAACCTATTACCTGCTTTAACCGCAGTTAACTTCCTATGGGATTTTCTTAAAAGTAAATTGCAATCTGGTTTATTGGAACAGTTCGGGCAACAAGGGAATTTGCATAATCCAATAGTTCGCATAATAGAGGCTCACCAGCTATCGCCACCCGTTACATTACAAGTCTGTTTAATTCGTTTCCACGATTACACAATTTTTGCTTTCATTACGATTTTTTATTCTTAGTAAGAATGAAATATTTTCTACTTTGTAACTGAATATTATACCATGTATAGATGTATGTATTACACAATAAATATTCTGGAAAAATTACGTAAGAACAAAATATATCCGTGATCCTTACAGAATCCTTACAGAAAAAATATATCACAGATCCTTACACGTTCGTATAAGAGCTTCACCTCAGTTCGAATAATAAGAGGCTCCCTTAGGAGTTCGTATATTCGAAGTTGGGTCTCAATTTGTTTGTAGAAACGAGGTGCGGATAAGCGAAGTTGCACTGTAAAGTGTACGACAATAAACCAAACACAATTAAGCAACTAAAAGATGCTATTCGAGAAACGAACGTACCTTTGTATCTGCAGTATATCTGCAATATCTCTCTGGTATTAGATATACGGGGTGGTTGGTAACTGGTGGTACAAGCGGAAAGGGGGTGATTCTACGCGAAAAAAGAAGTCGAAAATATAGAATAAAAATTTAAAAATTTAAAAATTTGAAAATTTGAAAATTTAAAATTTTGAAAATTTAAAAATTTTAAAATTTAAAAAATTAAAAAAATAACGTCAATCGAGACAACGATCTACAAAGAGATCCGTTATAACGAGGCGTGATGATAAAGTGCACGCGTACCGAGCGAAAATTCAAAGTCGATTTTCTCGAAAACGAAGCCTCAAACGAAAAATTTTTATTCTATATTTTCGACTTCTTTTTTCGCGTAGAATCACCCCCTTTCCGCTTGTACCACCAGTTACCAACCACCCTGTATTTTACAAACAATTTTCAAATAGTATTAAAAGAACTGTTGCTTTTTATTTTGTTTCAAGTTATTGACAATGGAAATCTATCCACACTGTATGCTGTAAAATAGATGACTGCTATTAATATGATAAAAGCTTTTCAGTACAAAAAATACTGAAATTCGTAGGGTATTGTTCTTTTATCCGCCACTGTATTAGAACAGCTACTGACGTTTTCTTTTTTTTTTTTTATTTATTGATATTTACAATCAATTCTCGCATTGAGAATTTTCAGTAATTTTTTCTAGTGTGGCGCAGTGACATGGCTAAATTTTTCCTGGCGAGCTACTGATGTTTAGTACAAATTCAATGAATTTCGCTGTTTTTGGATCCGGATTATCTTATCGATGATTATCATATACGGTGACTTTATTATTCGAGAGACTATTGCTCCGCAAACAATGGACACGAAAAGTATATTAGAGATTTACTTAGCAGTATTTTTAAGTGATTACAAAAATTTGAGTGTTATAACGAAAAATAACACGAAAGATGAAGGAGAAATCTGATGAAAAATCGCCTCATTGGGAAATGAGGATATGCACAAATACGTTTTTGTATCCATTGTATCTGTTTATAGTAGCGTTATCGAATTAATTGTTGTCTAAATGTATTAAAACACTTGTAACTAGTAAATTGGTTTTGTCACAACTATATCAAATCATCGAGTAGCATAATTCACTCGAATAGGAATTCTATTAGGTTGTCCGGAAAGTGTCTTTCTTTCGCAAACGAGCTTTTTGCAACAATGCATCTTCATACAAACGTGAAACCAAGTCAAAATGTCGCGATGTTTGAACAAAATGGATCGTACGTAAGTCGACAAAATAGTATAAAACAAAAAACGTTATGCGACAATTATTTCCTGATAAAACGAAAGAAACTTTTCGGACAACCTAATAGATCGATAGATTTACTTTTGTTAGTCCTATTAAATCAAACGTGCGTTATCGAGAACTTGCTTAGCTTGAGTAAGTAGGAAATCAAATTTAATTTACGCAAAGACTGATGAATTTGGAAATAAACATTCTTCCCTTCTTCATTTCTGATTTCTCTTTCTGCTTCGAACAATAAATCGACCGCGTGATATTGAACAGTAATTTCTGTAATTGACTTAAGAAAATGAGTAGGATAGGTATAATTCTAGAAAGTCAACGTCTATCATTTCAAAAATCATCATAGGTCTATCGCGGAGAAGATGCTATTAATTTCTCAACACAACGATACAATACACTCGTGTAATTAATACTTTCTCGAGATTTTAATATAAGAAACAATTCGACCTGAGACGTTATCGAAAAGAAAATTTCCTCCTAAACGATATTTCTATATTTTTCGTGATATGTTGCAACAGAGAAAAAAACAAGCGGCATAATTTTTCGCCCAACGAACCGTTGCTTGCCGTTAAATTACGACAGTTGCGTCAATTAATTCGAATCTGTGCTTTCCATCGTGTGTCTGGCGACTGGAATTGGACTACGTCCAAACATATTGAAGGAAATTAAGGAACAGCAAGAATAAACCTGAGGGAAAGTTACGATAGCTGATACGATAATTTCTTGCCAACAAGATTCATCGGTAACAGGTGATTGAGAAACTTTGCCCGATTCCATAAAGATCTGCTAATTTTGAATGCACGTCAGAGCTATTAAAAGTAATTAAACTGTGTCAAATTAAATCACCACGTATTTAAATCGATCACGTTAAAGACAAATGTCCAGATATATATTTTTATTGAAATATATATTTAAATAAATATTAGGCACATTTAACTTCTCTGCGACAAAATAGCGATAATAAAATATAATATATAATACGACGAAAATATAATAATACAAAAAAGCGATCAAATATCGAGCGATTATTGGGAATTGCGAGAATCAAAGATGTCGAAGTGGTTTCGCAGTGAAACTGGCACGCAGTGTACAGAGAATGTGTAGAGAAAGTAAAATCAAATCCAAGCGAGAGAAATCCATAAAAATGTTTTATTTTGCTGAAAGAGCGTTCCGACGATCGATATTGTTTATTTAATCATTTGCAAGTTGTAATTCGGTTTGTCTCAAGACTCTTCAGGAGGAATATTTAATTTCAGTGAGACATTATCCTGTTGTTATTTATTTTATATTAATTGTGTATTATATTCCTGTCGCGCTCTTTGTATCGCGATAAGAGTCTTCTTATGGCAATTCTGCACAGAAAGACGCGAAAATGGACCAGGACGTTGCACAGAAAAGTGGGACCGCTTGTTTAAAACATTACAAGTGTGAAGAAACGAGTCTTCAGGAGGAAAGGAAAACTCACGCATCAACGTAGATAACAAATTCATTAAAAAGTGAAGTGTATCTGTAGAAAAGACTAAATGTGCCAGCTCTTAGTTGCAAAGAAAGCTTAATATCCCACTGATTCGTCTGTATGACACAGAAGCAAAAAAAAAATGGGTAACTAACATTTATTTGCATTTATATCTTTCTGTACAGAGACGACGCTGTGCCACCTTATTCTAACATTGTTAACAATTATTTGGAAAGAGAAATTCCACTTAAATTCTGTACTACGGTATTCTAATCGCTATGTAGGGCATTTTCCAATAACAAAAATCAACATTTTTCAATGTTCGCGCTTGCAGTGTTTCCTACGACCACTTTTCGTTTATGAAAACAAAGTGCAGACTGGATGGTGAAATTTAATCGCTACGTTTCGTACGCATCGCGGCTTGGGTTTCAGGAAAATTGGAATATAACGGAACTGCAAAGGGTGAGGCAGTGTCTTCGAAAGCTGCAAGCTCGTAGATATATTTGCCGGCAGTCACGAAGCAAAAGCGTCCGGGACACGGCGACGAGAATAGTAACTGGTAGGCGAAGTTGACACGATAGAAATCGTAGCCTAGGGAGAGACTTTGAGCATGGAGACTTCCGTCTCTCTACACTTTCATGCGATTCCCTCGGTATTTGTTGCTGAAACGCGCAGAATCATCGTACGGATACGTCCGTCCAAGGAAAAACAGTCAACTGCTGAATAAAAGAACTGAGACACCGAGAAAGTTTAATGCAGCCATTATTTACTTTCACGACTCGAAATCACTTTTATCGTCTACCATCCACCGATTCCCCTTAAACTTTACGAACTGGATTGCTTCCAGTGAACAACACCTCGCGGAAGTACTTAGCCGACCAATTTGCGGCTGCGAATGTTTCTTTGAATTTACCAGGGAATTCGATACAATTTTTCCGAACAGCTACAAATTTGATTTGTTTCGATTGTCGGACTATTTGAGTAAATTGTTTAATACAATACCATTGTCATTGTTTAATACAATAGATTTGTCTGTAGATGCTACAAACGCAAGTAATTATTTACATACTGTTGTGTTTAAATTATTTAGTAAGTATTTATTCAAATAGTTGTTTGAATAAATTGTTTGAATTTAAATAACTGATTAAAATAATTCAAATAATATATCCAAATAATTATTCGTATATTATTAGACGTACAAATACAACAAATAACTATTTCAATAAATACTTGTTAAATAATACGAAATAATTGTTTGAATAAATTATTTGAATTTAAATAACTGATTAAAATAATTCAAATAATTATTCGCATATTATTGGACGTACAAATACAACAAATAACTATCTGAATAAATATTTATTAAATAATATGAGTGAATAATTGTTTGAATATATTATTTGAATTTAAATAATTGATTAAAATAATTCAAATAATTATTCGCATATTATTGGACGTACAAATACAACAAATAACTATATGGATAAATATTTATTAAATAATATGGATGAATAATTGTTTGAATATATTATTTGAATTTAAATAATTGATTAAAATAATTCAAATAGTAAATCCAAATCATTATTACATATAAAACAGCAAATAACTATTTGAATAAATTCTTATTGAATAATTGTTCCAATAAATTAGTTGAATTTAAATTTATCTATTAAAAACATATTAGAAAAATGATACTTTTACACGATGGAACTAGTTTCCCAACATGTAATGAAGATCAAATCAAGATCAAAACTCAAATCTGAGAATTTATATTTCCCTACTTACAACACTTGCATCGACTACTTGTGATAATATAATGTCCACGACATTATAAACTACTATACCAAATGCAATTCGCATTTGGTTAAAAATTTTATCTAATATGTACCTGACGCATGGAATTTCTCTTTAAGTAAGGATCTCTTTGCGTGTTTATCTCTAATCTACGTGGATATACTGTTGTGCAAACACTCTCAGCAGCTCATTATTTTCATATTTTCAAGGTACGGTTAGAAAATAAAGTGCATTGCTACGAGCACAGCGAGAGAATAAACGTGAAGAAAGATTTCGATGCGATCTATTGGTACTTCGTCCGACACGAGCCGCTTATTTTGTAAAACCGATCAACAAGCGAAGGAACCGGAACCTTTCATCGCATAATTAAGACATAAATCAACGAAGTAGATCGATGTTCCGCGGATAATAAAATTATGTCCGAGATACTTTTTATTTCGCTAATAGCACACATAGTATTGAATAGGAAGAATGGATTGACGTTCAAACTACAAATATTTAAACGATGATTCATTGACGGAAAAAATTCACCTATAACATAAATATTACAAATATATAACAGAATATGCAATGACCCTCGAAATTATGTGAATACTTATAAATATATCACGCTTGATTGACGCCGTAACAAGCTACGCCTATCGCGATTACGTTGAAAATATTCGAAAGCGATTAGAAGATTACAAAAGTATGAAACTTACTAAAAAATTAGTATACAGTGTAAGTAATGGTTAGTACAGATATATATATATAATTAATTCCAAAGGTGATATCATAGTACTGCAATTTGCTAATGTAATGAATAATTGACTGCTCAAATACCTCGATCTGTTCGTAATAAATATCCTGTAATTTCATCCATTTGCAAATTCACTTCGCCAATATAATCGTGATAATCACGTTTCACTGCAGTGCTAATGAAATTGCAAAATCTTTCGCACAACATAAATAAATAAATCCGACATATCCAGAAAAGTTTCTACAAATGTTTAAATAGCTTCGTATCAATTAAAATACCAATTACAACTAGACTGCGAATATTTATGCATGTTTTTGAAATTTTACGGTGCAAGAATGTACGGAATGCGCATGGTATACGAAAATATATAACACATCCTTAGGAAAGGTACTCGTTACAATTTTTAATAACTAATATCCAACCTCTATCTAAATTCCATTTCCTTGCTCGTGTCTATGAAGATATAAATCTGCATAAAATTCCGCGCTCGAATTATATCAATGCACAGTTACGTATTTCCAATCCTAATCGAAACTTCTTTCATCGTACGATCGAAGATATTGGCTTGGCAACTAAGCGATTACGGATTTTGTCATTACGTGGTATTGACAAAATCCGTAATCACTTAATTGCCAAGCCAATATTATTGCGATTGCAGAACGCGATCGAGCTTACAAATTTCTACCGATTATTTGAAGTTCCTCTGTCGTCCTTCACAGCATCACGGATCACATTCGACTCTCGTTTTTCCATCTTCGTTACAGACGACCATCGTCCTCTCAGTTTCACCGGCACTCGTGCAAATGCTAAGCTAAATTCCGATACAGTGCACGATACGCTGAATTTCTACAGCACGAGAAAAGGCGCAACATCGTTTGCTGTGTTAATGGTCTTTGGTTTCTAGTACATAGGAGCACTGGCTTTCCTCGCCTCGAGTGACTCGCTGAACTTTTTACGTGCGAGTGCCAATGCTCTCGCGATCGAATCTATCGTCCCTTCTTTCTTTGAAACATCGATCCCGGCTTATCTGTACAACTTTGCCGTATGAAAAAGCACCTAAGTCTGTCTGGTCATCGAGACCGCTAATTTCTCAATGTTCGCCCGAACGCATTTTATCGACGCCAGATTTTTCATAAAAATCTTGATGCCACGTACCTTTGACAATTGGTCGTAAAGGTAAACTGACGCGACAAAATCCTGTTTAAAGACTTTAGGTATTTAAACGATGATATTCTTGCTTTCAGTAGGTATAGCTTGGTTACTTTGGTTTATTTTTGTTAGTACAGTATTATATGTGAACGTATTATGATTTCGTGTACAGCTAACACGATGCTCAATTTTTTTGAGAAAGGTTTTGGAGCAAAGTTTATCAATGGCCATAATGAAAATTTTGAAAATAACATAAGCAACTCATATCGAGAGCAAAGTAACCTCGGAACTTTTAAATAGGAATTTGGAAAGTATATTACGTTTTGGTATTTTATTGTGATACGGTAAATTCAAATAGAAATTTCATTGTCAAGAAATGTTCGTATCTTTACTACTCGTTTACTTGGAAAATTAATACGTACATGTTTATCGCTGAATATCACCGAATTCGAATAAAATAATTTTGTAACTTTATTGGATTTGAATAAAATTACTGGGCAACTTTATTCGAATATTTCGCTAACAATTTGACAATACGATAAGCTGTTTTCGTAACAAATATAGTATGCTTTGTATTAAATAATAATATTCGTATGAATAAAATATTATTAATTAATGACATATCTGTGCATGAAGAAGCAGATACAACGAGAAGAAATCCTTTCACGGAGCTTCCTCAAAGTATACGAAAAGTCTTAGAAAGGTTTCACGCAGAATACCTTGAAGAGCTACTTAACTTTAGAACGTTTTGACTGCTCGTTATCTAAAAGAGGAAGATAACCATATTTTCAGAAGAGGCATTCGTCAACCTTCTCAATATGATCTTATCTAAAATCATCAAAACTCTCCAACGAGATCTATAGAAAGTTAAAAGACCGGAAATTAAATAAATTCTCATTGCAAGTATCATAACTTATAATTAATTCTTTTAACAAAAGATATTTCTCGCTCGTCTTTAAATTTGTTTTCTTATCGTGAAACATTTTTCATACTCTAAAATGACGACGTCGTATAGTTTAAAATTAAATAAATTAAACTATAAATTAAAGACCAATTGGCGATTCTCGTTCCCTAAATCTCGTAGACTGACACAGATTTTTAAGTACAAGTTTTCGAATGGAAGGTCGATTTTCTCCTCTTTTTTTTTCAACTGAAAACTACTCACCGATTCGGACGAGAGTGGTAGCCCTAGCATGGCAATACCATAGACCGGTTCTACCAGATAAGTCTGTATAACCACCATCATGAAAGCAAGTTAAGACACCTACGAATTACACGGTCTTACGGTATATCGCAGGTAAATACCAATGGCGTGTTTTCCTTCGTTGAAAATCTAAACGCAAAACGAGCGCGCTTCCAAGGAATCAATGATCCTTGCAAGTTATGTACTTGCGTACTCTATATAATGACCCACTTAATCTCAAGCTTTAAAGAACGCTGTTTCCTTATAAAGATGTTCTTAACATATTATGAAACAAAGTCACGTTAACGAGACGCTTCATTTGTTATTTTCTTTTAATTAATTCACGTTATTAAACTGTCGCAGTTTAATGACGAATGGGAGCTCCAAGAATTTGCTGAATAATTTTTCTATTTCTTTCCATCTAGATGCTACAATTATATGAAATTTGGAGAAATTGGAATTGAATAGAAAGAGAAATTGGTTTAAAAACTTTACTTTGATTGGAAAAACAAAACAACGATTTAATTTATTTAGTTTTGTTTATTAACGAATTAAGTAGGATCAATAGATATTTTTGTACAATAGCGTTTATACGTTTTCCTGGTAAATATAACAAATCTGTTCTATAACTTTTATTATACGTAGGACATTTTTATTTAAATTATTATAACTATAGTGTACTATAATTTTCATTCATATTGTGCATAAAAAACGTTACAAGAAACTATAGTCTTAAATGAAATTCTAAATTAAGTTGATATATCCATTATTTACTTTATACAATGATACAATTCGATCATCAATTGTACACATAAATGTTATAAGGAAACCGTGAAAGGTATATTGATAAAATCTTTAAATGTGTGATAATGCAGGGAAGGTAAATACTGTTCAGACTAACGGTGTATGTGTTACGATCTTTCCCTATCGTCAACTAATTTCCAGGTCATTTTACATTGGGTCAATAACTCCTTATAATTAATCAGGAAATTTCGATGAAACAGGCAAATAAGTTGAAAATAAAAGAAAATAAGTTGTTGAAAAATGTGATAACTGATAAATAAATAAATAAATGTGATAAATTTATCTTACCGAATCATTTCTCTGTAACAGCCAATATAATATTTATGTATATTTTACGTTACCTAAGCATACAAATATATTAATGAAAGTTGAATTCAAAATAATTGATAATAACACATCGCATAGATAAAACTTACACATCATTAATAAATATTTTTCCAAAGTTTAAATACGATGAATTCATTACACGAAAAGGTTACATTATATACAAAGATAATGGCAAGTCTATTAATGAAAAACTTTTTAAAAATGTTGGTTCAAGGCCTAAATTGTAAAATTTTAAGTGTTTCAATCTATTCATAATTCTTACCGATGCAGCAAGAATATACGATAACAATAATACCTGAGTAATAAAAATTTTGGCCAACAGCGTTCAATACACGTTTTTAATACAAGCGTTACGTACTAACGAGTATCATGTAGTACCGTACAGTATTGTTAGGTACAAACTGGACGAAACTAACGATATGTCATCCGTTTTCTCCTAAAAAATAAAACGTACGAATGAAACAACTCTTGTCAGGAATCGGTTATATAATATAAAACGTTGTAAAAACCACAACTCTACTTCTAATATTTAATTTAATTATTTAACGTATAATATTATAAAAAGAATTCGGTAAAATACACTGACGAAGTGTATAGCGTATTATTACATTAACTCGATTTTTTGTAATTTCCAAGAACTGAAATGTATGCTGACACGTGCATTATAATAATACGATGTAAATAATTTTGAAGAAATACATAACGGAAAAAATATTTCAAAGACTAAGATTATATTCACTGGCGGGATTATAGCTCATTCTATTTTAAGAAATTCGCAAGTTTGAAAATGTAAGCATTCGACAGAGAGTAAAATATTCGTGTCACGTGATAATATACGGCTTACAATAACGTATTTCGTTGAATAGTGTGCGGACTAACACTGAAGATGCACCTGTAACATATGCATTATTACGCTGAACTAGGCCCAAGAGTTGCATAATTGTAATTTTAAATGAAACTCTGCTACATAACTTGTACATGTTTACCGCTTATATAAGTCACCTCTGTACGAGCGACAAGAAAATCCAACGAATTGTTACCGGCTTCTTCGCAGATTCGGATACAGCCTCTCTTACAATACATAAGTACATGTTGTCAGTGAGATGTCAAATTTTACAACCTTATACGAACGAAATAGATTATCTAGGGGGTTATGAGGCTACACACTGGAACATTTAAATAGCAATATCCATTCTTTCAAACACGTTGAAACATAGAATATGTAGCACCGAGGGTTGAAACGATTTGTAAATGCACAATTTTGTTCGCAGCGTACAAAGGACTGACATGCTCTCCGAAGAAACCTGTTACGAACGTACAAATGTATGTATGTCTTTTCGCAGCACTTACCTTCTCCTTCGCTCTGCCTGCATGTTTTTGCACTGTTTTCGCAATCAACGCACCCTTACTTTCAGCCATTTTCTTCACGTTACTTAAAAAACGATGACTTTGTTACTTCTTTCCGCAAAACACTAATTTCAACTTCGAAACCGACGTTACTAGCTTCCACAACGAACCACAACCTAAACGCACGAACGGAAGCGCGGAGAAACACTGAAGACTCGACACGAAACTGCGCGCCGAGCATGAATTACCGCACTTTCACAGGGCGTCGTCTATTGGCAGCACCGTACATGCTCTCGCGTATTTTACCTGTTGATACAGTAGAACAAAGGTAAAGATAGATGAATGAAAAAAATCCAATAGGATTAAAATTCACTTGAAACTAATTTTAGGATACTGAGTCGAAAAATTACTTTAAATATACATTAATTATACAATTGAAAAATTTAGTACGAACTTCTCAAATATTAATTTATTAATCTACCATCCAAATAGATTCTTAAGAATTATAAATTTTATATACGTATACTGTAACGATATAAGTATTTAATTATGTGTATAAGGTTACAATAATGTCAAAGCAAATATACTTATATATATATATATGTATATTAAACGTTATATGAGTAGTATAAACATGTTTATAATACATTTTTATAAATTAATGCACATAAAAATACTCTTTTTTAGATTAAAAACAAAATTAAACCTAAAATATAAAATTGAGTGATACTTTAAATATTTCAACTATTAGTTATATAAATGATTTCAGACACAGAAAGAACGAAAACGTTAAAACAAAATTGTTTTTATTTTGAATATAAAAGTCATAACTATATATAATATTTAAGATTTTAATTATTATGATTTTTATATTCAAAATCAAAATATTTCTTACTGCTTACATCTTCGTTATATGTATATATATAGATGCCATATACATATTACATGAATTACAGAGGAAAATAAAAGAAAAAATAAAATTCTTAATATTTTATATATATAAATATGGATTATATAGAGAGTGGAAAACATATTAATAATATTTATCACACATCATCCTTGATTTGTAAATGATTTTATTAATAAATTATTTTTTCTTATTTTGTGATGAGGATTGCTCGAAATAAACAAACGTTATGATAAAGATCCACTTTAACAACGGAACAGACAGACAATACAGAGATGTAATAAATCTGATAATAGAAGGTGATAGATTCCCTTACGTAAATGGTCTATCCAAAATTGCAATTGACAAAAGTGTATGTGTCGCGGGACGCGCGGGATGTTTAATTATTTATAATTTAACTTTTTAATTATTTATAATTTAACTTTTAATACATCCGCGCGAGCCGCAATTACAAATTGCAGATTGGAAATTTACAGATTTGGACCTGTACATGTCATATACTCATTGTACCTAATATAAATTTGCTTTAGTCTTGGAAAAATTGGATAAGGCCATAACCAAACTGGCGACAAAGAGGCGCCAGATCCTCGACTCTACCATAATTTTTTTCTTATAAAACCGATCTTCTCTTGCACTCTCACTCGCTATTTCACTCCCATCCATACTCACGATCACGTAGTTAATTGGTAGTCCGTCCAGTAATCCACTTGCTACAGTCTCGCCATTAACTACATCGTCTGATCCATCTTTCATTTTTACGCCTATTTCTCGATACTTTATCTTTCCACTCTAATCTAAATTTTGCGTTTCTGACTTTTTTTAAATACAATTCAAAAGTGCGAAAGCGCAAGTGTAAATATTTGTTACTTTTTAAAAATCATAATTGTAATTTAATATTAATAATAATATTAATAATCATTACCCATTAACTTCGCACTTTAATCATCACGAGATGTGTCAGCGCTATGGTAACTTCAGAGACAGAAATTAAAGGTTATTATTGATTTACAGTAATTTTGATTCTTTTCTTTATGTTTAATATCATATTCCAATATTTAGTGACTTGTTGTTACATATAAACAATACACATCCATTAAGTAATGCAATCGTAATAATAAAAAATTCTACGGATTTTCTGATGTAAAAAAACATTTAATCATTGCAACTGAATGCTTGCAACTGTAAACGGGAAGATATTACAATGATGTCATTAATCAAATGAATTTCTCATATTAGAGCATAACACGTAGCACATGGAATGCCCAAAAGTAAATAACAATAATCTTAACAGCCATGTTATGTGCAGCATAATGCCATTATATATAAACACCTGGAACTTAAAATTTACTAAAAATTACAAGAATACCACAATATCAATTGTGTTCTTATATTACTTCACAGTCCTTTCAAGATATCTTGAAAAATATCAAAACTATTTAACTTATATCAAAACAATGAAACACAGAAAATACTAAAATACCATTTATGTGCTAAACTGATTTGTTTTTGTTCATACCAATTATACATTTCAAACACTATTATTATTCTAATAAACGAAATGTACATACTTTTTTTCTTTACTTCCTTATTCTTATGATGTAAATTCCTACCTTACGTCTTTCATAGATATAAGCTCAATGTATGAGCAACATATATTTATCTCTTTATTTTCTGTCCCAAAAATCACAGAGGCATAATGCACCTCAATGTATGGTGTAAACCTGTACAAAAGTTGTTCCTCATTTACTCTATACTTATTCATGGTACAATAATAATGTATTTAAAATGTAACTTATGTAACCTTAGTTAACGATGACTGCATTCCAGCGTGACCAGCCTTTGGCCGACTGGAGCTAACAGACAAATACGCTCCTTCAAGTGTAAAACTCCATTGTTGCCTTTTTCAAGTCATTCAATATGTGATCTTTCACCCACTATGCAACACCACTAATACTCTAACTATATACTCTATATAAAATATCGTTAGTATAACTAAAACGCGCTGTGCCCAGCTGGAATGCAGTCCTATTTTATTCCATCATTATCCTCTTTCATTTTCATTCACATTCCTCTTCTCCATAATGGTAATCGTTTGTTGTTCCACAGACAATTCGTCAGTCAATGATTTACTGATAAATTCACACCACTAACTGTAGTCTGTCATTGGTCGGTCAATTAGGTTGATTCCCAGATGTTCACTCGGCGGCTCAATTATTGTTATTATTTATATGAATTTTACACTCATTCAACAGAATCAGAAGCCTGCTCTTTACAATTCTAGTTTCCTGAGTCTCCCACATCTTCATGTTTCCGCTTCTTACCCCGAGCAGGAGACGACTCTATATAACGCGATAAAAAAGTAATAAAATTTATGGCATTATACTCTACGAAAATTATTTCCTTTTTAAATAACAAGGAAGACTACTTGAGATAGAATGATATAGTTCATTTTAAGGTATTTTATATGACAGTTATAGATAAGTTATAGATAGATGGCAGTTATAATAAAATATTTAAGATAGTAGAATATTTAAGATAGTATTAATATTTCAGTAACAACAATAAAACCAATGGATCTATCTTAATCAAAAAGCTTATTTACCTTCTTCTTCGTCCTGTTCGTCATCTTCATTGTCATCATCTTCTTCTTCTTCTTCTTCATCACAGAGGAAGTCGTCTTCATCACTTTCATCCTATATTATAACGATCAAATAAATGCATCCATTAATCAAAAGTTATGAAAAGCCACAACATTAATAATCATCTTTAAAGTATCTTTAAATTAAAATGCAATTTATAACGAAATTATTACATTTTGTATATAGTAAAAAAGCTAAAGTTTGAAACATGAATAACTTACTTCAAGACCGTCCTTGTATACAGCTTCTAATCCTACATCACCCTCCTCAAAGACAAATTCTTCCTCATCTGAAACTAGAAAGTTATATATTTGTAATTAAAACATAAATCTCTTTGTTCACTTTGTTTTGTTTTGTTATTTTAATAAATGTTTAACTTAATTTTCATCTTTTAACTAACCTTCCTCACTATCTTCTTCATTAGCATCTCCATCTCCATCTTCATTTCCATTTACTTCATCATCCTCCCCTTCACTGTCATCTACTTCACAATCGTCTGTATCAAATCTATATAACATAATATTTTTAAATTTACCTTTTAATGCATTAGCAAAAAACAAACCAGACAAATGAAACAATTCTCTAGCATTACATACCCATCAAGACATCGAAGGCTGGGAATAAGGCTAAAAACTTTCTCTCTATAATTGTCCAAATTTGTCACTTCATTATTAAAGAGATCCAAATTTTTTAAATTTTTAAACTCCTTCTGCAAAGAAAAACAATTTTTAATATATCTATTGATACTTACAAAAAGCATATATATATATAATCCTATATATATATAGGATTGAAATAATAAAACTTACTAAAGGTTGAAGTGTATCAAGATCTTTGATCTTATTTCCACTAAGATTGAGATGAGTTAACTTGGGACTTGACTGAAGAAGATTTAAACCTCCAGAAATTCTGTTGTCACTAAGTTCCAGCTATAAAAAATAATAGTAATTTGTATTGATTTCAATTCATCTTTTATATTCAACATTACATTTTATTTAAAATATAAAATGTGCCACTATATGTTATTCTTAAAAGTTTGCAAGAAATAAATACTTTGTACATTACATTTAAGATAACAATAATAGATATGCTTTTTGCTTACCTTTTTAAGGCTTGACAACTTCGGAAAGCCTTTTAGACTGGTAAGACCCACATTGATGAGACTTAGTGATTCTAATGCAACAAATTCATCTGTCAGACCTACTATATGCGTACTCCGACAATTGTCAAGAACAAGTTCTTTGATCTGAAAAAATAATAACTTTTTATAAGTATCGTACTAAAGTACAAGAGCAGGTAAATTACAAATATTACAAAAATAGTATATCATATTCTATTCATAATTGTACCACAGATACCATATGTCTCCGTTTATTGAAAATAAATGTGTATAACGATATTTTACAATAAACGTAACTTTATATACAAATGATAAAAGCCAAAAATAAATAAAAATTTCCTAATTAGAATTAATAAATTTCTATGTATGTAGTTTCTGCATTAACCACTTAATTTAATAAATTGTACAAAGATTAGTGAAATAATGAATATCAAAGATTAAGGAACAGCTTTGGTTACAGAAACTGTCCGTATAAACAACGAGACTATTGCATTCTTAATTACATTTGTAAGCTCAGTATATAGTGAAGGCGTGAATACGAAAAGTTGGTGGTATATGAAAAAAGTAATAGTCGCTAAAATTCAAACGAACGATAAGCTTTCGCGGGAGATGGGCTATTTTATTGATCGGAGAAAGAGAAAGGTGAAGAGAGAGGGGAGATAGAAAGGAGACAGGAGAAACAGGGAGGGGAAGTGTGAGGGGGCGCCCGGGATACAGGGGTGATGGTAGTAGAGTGCACGACGCGTCTTGTTTAGCGGCATCAGAAAAGCCGGCAAGCGATAAGTACTGACTGCGGCACGCGACAAGCGAATCCGAGTAGTTTCAAGTTCTAATGTTATCGAAATTCATTTCTTATCGCAAATTGAAATAAATTTCGATACAATTCGTTTTATCTAAAATTTGAAATTGCATATTAAAAATATAATTACTCTATATTCTATTTACTATAATATAATCGTCTGAAACAATTTTACATAGTAAACGAAAAAAAAAAAAATTGTTAATCGCTACTTCATAAAATTCGAATAAAATTCTGAATAAAGCCGAATATATCGCTGCGTAGCAAATTTTAGTGACGACAAACCGCTTTCACGCGAAGCCTCGTCGCATGTCCTTATCTTAGATTCACTGCCCGACATTCCGACCGGCCGGCTGATTGGCTGCGCCGTGCGTTGCACTGATCGTAGTGGAAGCGTTTACGAGAAGTTGTCGTGGCTTATAGGAGCGGATCAATGACAGCTACAAGTTAACTAAGAGATGGATAGAAGGAAATATTTGATGAAATTTTGAGATTAAATTAATTTAAAAAAACATATGTTCTTATTTCATAGAAAATAGTTAACAGATTGTTTGATATGTACGTTAAAATGATAATCTGAAATGCAAAATTCTTAAAATAGTATAAAGAAAAGAAATTTCTATATAATGAAACTTTTAAAAATTGAAATAAAATCGTATTTTCGTATCGTTGATAATAATTTGCAGTTTATTTTTCCTAATATGTTTAAATCGATTATTAATAAGAAATATATTTACTATTGTTAATATCCATATTTAAATTAAACTGAAAAACTGTTTTTGAAAAAGATTAAGAACGATATTAAGAAATTTCACTTGATATTAATGAAACATGATATATGAAATCGTGTTGCTTTTTATGGAACAGCTCATAAAATAGTAGCTACGGCACTGTTGAATAAACTGCATCGCAACGCCGGTGGTTAACGTGATGCAAACGCCCACGCATATGTATTATACTCTAATGTATCGAAAAATCTAGATAATGGTGTCGAGTGTTGCTCAATTGTTATAATGAAATTCGTAATGCAAAGTAAAGATGTGAAAAATAGTTATTTTGATTTTTTTACTGCTCGAGAACGTACGCGTGTCAGTTGGTGACAGAGTGGACTCGTCCAAGATGGCTGCACAGTGATCAGTAATACGCCATAAGACATTATCGGAGATTAGATACATAAGAAACCTTATGATCGGTTCAGCATCGTTCGTATACATTTTAATGGCTGAAAATAATCTTAGAACATATGCTATCTTACAAAATGTAGACAAATCTAATTGTCAATAAGAATACACTCGCGCGCACCGGAAGACAATGGCGACGTTCACTCGCACGCGCATCTCATGGCAGCACCTCATGGCACGCACAACTCTTCCCGCTGATAATTGATTTACATAATATACTTTTACCACTTGTGAAAAAATATGTAGACCGTGTAAAATATGGTACGGATTAAAAAAAAAATGTCACGATGTTAATTTAACAATTCCAATTACGTTTATATGTATATCTAAACCTATATTAAAGGCGATGTAAAAGAATATTTATTGTTAAGAAAATTGTAGCGTAAAATACGATTCACGATTTATTGCTTTTTCAAGCCAGATTGCATGTAATAGATATACCTTTCGAGTTTTACACGGTAGTTTATAAATAGTGTCACATTTTACATTAATTATATTCGGTTTTCGACTCATATATTAACTACAATTCCAATTTTGTCATGAAAGAAACAAATCAACTGATATACGTAGTATCTGTAACGAAGAAATGAATTACGATGCAAAATACAATCTTCGGTTCTTATTGTCTGGTAAATTCTTTCAAGTTCAAGTTTCCATTTGACCTTGGTGGATTTAACGTTCTTGGAATACCGAAAATCGCGGTCAAAGGACTGTTAAGTTCTGACATAATACTTTATGTGTAAGCACCCGTAACTTGTCAGCAGATGCATATGAGGTTGCATATGTTTCGAAATTCGTTCGAAAGGGGCACCATCTTGTCAAAGCCTTTTTGTACTTCACTATTGCGTTGTACATAAGATCAACGAAGAAGCACATTGCTAATGATATTGTAATATATTTGAAACAAACAATTTTCTAAAATGCCGTATAAACGATCTGCTACGACGTGGTTGCCTCTGTTAATAGGAACACACGTACGATGCACGGTAGTTTAAAAAGAGAGGCTCCTAGAGACAGCCACGCCACGCTATAATTTGATCACTCGACTTGCGTATAACATGGCATTTTAAATAAGAAACGATTATGTTTGAAATTACTTGATTCTCTCAAAGAAATTTATCGATTATGGAAACGTACAAATAATACAGTACTATATTAATAGAGGAACTTTCTAAAAAAAACAACGTTATTTTCACACATTTTTCAAAATATTTTTAAGATAAATCTGTTATAGAAAAATTATTACACGAAAAATCGTCTAGAAAATATTTTGTCGAATTTATTTTAACGTTCTAATTGAGAAACGCGTGTTTATACAACATTAGAACCTAAATACAAAAAATTAATTTCTCTTTAAAATTAATAATAGAAAGGTATGCTAGAAATTTTTTAATTCGAATACTTGTTTTCCAGAAGAAAAATTTCAGAAATATAGAACTGATTAATTACGAAATTATTGAATACGTTTTTAAAAATTAATTAATTATTGGTCCTGTAACCGAGGCAAACTATGTTATGAAAATAACAATGGAGTTACTACCCGTTTAGATGCTTAATATTTGCGTAAATATTTTTTGTTCAACTTCCTCAAATTGATCGAAATAAGCACAAAAAATCAGCCATTGCAAAGAGCAATATCTCCATTGATTAAACATGTTTTACTTTCTATGCCAACGACGCTAATTCTACGATGTATTACATCACAAATCAGCAAGATGTAGTATATATAATAGTATAATACTATAGGTTTTATAGTAAATAAAATAATTCAAGTTCAAATGTATTTAGCTGCGGGTTGTATAGTGCTTTCTCTATGAACGTAATAACATCTGCGGCGCGATAAGGGACACTTCGTAATTCAATAGAAAGCTCCGTACGCTAGAAAAACTTGAGAAAATTTGATAAACGATTGGTTGATCAACTATTCGTTGAATTCAGAGAACCAATCAGCTTTCGAGTTTCTCAATTTTCCAGCTTATACGATACAACTGGCAACTCGGAATCTTTCCTAACTGTATCAGTTTCTTCAAATTTTCCGGGAATCTGGTAAAAAGACACACGCGATAACAGAGTACGAACTCGAAATAAAATATCGGGACGAAGAGAGGGAAGCAATAGGAGAAAACGCGTCATGTCGAGAGACGAAGTAATGAAAAATGAAGGAGACAGGCCGTTTAAGCGAACCACGCCATGCCTGTTACTCTTGTGGTAATCGTAGCATCTCGTGTCGGCATCGAGAACACGTCTTCTTGCCCGATAAATCGTCGGAGCCACGCGGTCACCGTCAAGAAATCCGAGTTCTCGTGCGTCTTCGAGAAGCCAGTGGCGTGCCGCAGAGCGAGTGCGTGGTGTCGGTGTCGCGCGAGGGAACACAATTCTCTCTCTGCACCCGCTCTCAGACCTGTACACGATAGAACACCAAGCACGCAACAACCCGCTGTATCGGTCTCGTGTCGAGCAAAGCAGTACAATAAAATAAAGTGGGGTTCGGCTTACTTCACCGGGGTTCCTTCCCCGTTTTTCGAGCTCTATTCGTTTCTCCATGGCCGGCAAACCCGTTTCTAACTCCGTACACAGATCACTACACTTTCCTGCGTCGCAACAACTCGTCGCAACCTTGCTTTCAAACCGGGAATATGACGGACGGACCACGGTCGGTCACTAGTCGGACAGAGCCACCACCGTACCGAGGAGCCAACCCAACGGCAGTTCGATTCTGGCCTAGGCCCTATGCTCGCTACACTCGACTCACCGGACTGGCGGGGCCCCCACACAATAACAACCCACGAGGCGGGAAACGAAACACATGTCTGGCACTACTTTCGAAGCGACCAATCCCGTTCTTTTGTTCGCTCACGGTACTGATCGACCTGACATCTCGCGGCCTTTTACGCAACTTCACTTTAGCGCGCCTAAATTCATTTCCTTTATATATCTAATTAGACTGAAAGAATTTTCATTCATACAACTCTCCAACGCTTTTCTATTTAAACGTTCGTTCCTTTATTAATCAATCCAGATACTCAATTTCAGGGCTAATACACAAATTGTCTCTTTTTTATTAATGATGGAAGAATTTGGTAGTTTGCACCCGTTACCGCAATCATTTTGAAGCTTCCGGCGCTCGTGTTAGACTATGAGATTCCTTATGCTTACTTTATTTTACGTAACGTCACCTAAGAAAATCCGACGTAATTCTATGTGCAATTGACAATTTGGTGTTGGAATGAACCGATGCTCTTTATTCTAGTATCCATTAATATTAACTGATATTAAACAATTGCATATGCGAGATATCGAACTTGACATCGAAATTCATATATCGATAAGACGAAACAATTTGAAATACTTTCTCTTATTTAATATTCAATTTATTGCTATTTACTATTTTTATTACATATTAATTTTTTTGTAGAATATACACACACGGCAAATTAATAATAACAATTGTGATTACAGTGTATAATATTATTAAAAGGTTTGATTTAATATACATATAATTTATATATGAAATTTGTATTATCAAGAAAATATAAATTTAGAATTTCATATATTGCGTACAATTTTTATATTTTTTATGTTTATTATATTTTTTTTATAATTTTTTGTAATATCGATATCATTAATACTATATCATTTAAATATATAGACATTATATAAATATGACTTTTTAAAATTTATTACTATTAAGAGTCGTTAGATATTTTTAATAATATAATTTTCATTATAATTTAATCGTACAACATAGTTATTTTAAAATGCAATACGGACAATTAAATACTGATTAAAGATAATAAACATATAACCTCATAACAGAACAAGGAGTTTGTTTATGATATAGTATGTTTCGATATAATATTTTTAATCAAGTCGTGATATCTATGTTTGATGCTCAAGTGATCCGCCCCTGCAGGTGTAGAATCCGTGAAGGGTTGAGATCAATATGCGCTCATTGATTGCACTGTAGCTGCGCTGCGTCGGCCTCGTAGAATTTGTCTTCTTTGTAGCACTAAACATTGAGCATGTACCTACCTACTTGCTTGGTTAGATCTCAACGTGCACCTTTCACCGTGTGCACAACTGAATTACAAGATTAGAATAAACGCGTTATACGATGCCACGTAATGTCTTTCCCGTCGATACAGCCTCTTGTTATAAAATTTCGTGATAAGCAGGCGAGTTCGATAATAATTTCGAAACTACCTGTTTCATCGACCACCATACGTTATGTACAAACAAAATTCATGTAAGTTTAATGCATCTTACAACTTTAGTGATGCTAATATTTATCAAAGGAGACAAAAGTTTTGTTGAAAATTTTTTTTAAATAGTTCAAGTAGTTATTTATTTCAATTGATACTATTTTTTTGAATTATCATTTACCTTATATCCACGTACGAAAAAATTATATTAAAGTTTAATATTAAAATAATAGTGTTAAAGTCAGTGTTCTCGTGTGTTTTATCACATGTGTGGATAGGTTTCGTATATTATACGCTTATATTTATGTATGTATATGCATGATTATAGATTTAAATGATATGTGTTCCAACTAATTCATAAATTAATTAATTATCATAAAATAATTACAAAGTATTATATTGTTTTATAAAGTTTTATAAAATATTCCCATTGTTTATCTGCTTTTATTCGAAAACATATGAAAACATATCCTATATATGGTGATTCTATAACACAGAAAATATTTCTAATCCTTCATTGATTGTGTAGAATACAGATTGTATATTAGTTACATATAAATTATTATTTGTATTAGCCTAATTGTATTTATTGGAAATAAAATAATATTGTTAACAAAATTGTTTATATAAAAGATGGTCTTCATGGATGTTAATTAAGCATTTTAATTTTTTTGATTACTCGTATTTTATCGATATATTTTGATAGTGCATTATATTGCTTTTTATCTCTGCTCTTACTTTATTGACTTCTTTTAGTACATCGGAAATTAGAGAACTAAGATAACAACAATTATACTTTACTTATATCGATTGTACATGTATCATAGTGTACATTGCACGGCCAATCAAATTACTAGTTATAAATAAACATGGCTCTCTTTCTTTAGTCCGTTTTCGTCCTCTGCGCAGTGTCAAGAGCATATTGAATACATATGTATATTATATGTTTCCGTACGGATTACACAGTCCCTTATTATGATTATTCTGGCAATATATGATATTGAATGTAATCTATGAAGTAATAAAAATGTTTAATAACAAGGATATGGAACACAAGGACATAACTAAGTACGCAATTCCATATAATATTCCGTTAGGGTTTCGTAAAATTGTCTTATCTGTAGAGATATAAATTTTGTGTAAAACAATGTAATTGAAATATTAGTAAAAATTCCAAAGATAACGCAAATGTACATCAAAAATGTTTATTACGAAAAAAATATATATATATTTCTGTATCATTGTATATGTATACATAAATTTACGTAAAAAATATCTGTATATTATTGCAATAAACAATCCATTTATGTTACATTGTACAGCAACTGTTAACATCTCAAAATACTGTAAATGTTGTATAAATACAAATAATTTTGTTTAGATACAATTGCTATTTAAAAAATATAAACAATTATAAAGTACATACATAATATGATTATTATACATTTTATAATTTTGAAGCTTTATAGTTACTACTTTTACAGCACAAATTATTATCTTGGGTTATTATGATTTCATTTACTTATTACATAGAACTAAAGTATCATAAAGTATATCATTAAACAAAGATAGTAACCCTCTATAACATATGATATGAAAATTATATACTCATGTATCTATATTTTTTTTCATTAAATCTTATTTTGCTTGTTTACTGTTGTGGATTTGTAGTTTGTTAGTATGTCATCATACAGGTGCTAAATGATTTATTCAAAATTTAATGATTAAATTTTAAAATTTACGAAATATAAAACGATAACAAAACACAATTCTGCTTTTTTTGTTTTCAAAAGGAAACAAAATTCTAGTTATAGAGGATTACAAAATATGGTAATAATGAATATGATTAGCAATAAATGATATAAAATATATAAGATTTCTTAAAAATGTCCATAACAGATCCTATTTATAAGATATACACGTTAATATAAATGATATGTATGCATTTTTCACACACTCAAAGAAAAAAAGAAATTGTGTAAATTATAGTTTTACTTAAAAATAACAAACTAAGACCTTTAAATATTCAAATACATCATGAAACAACATGGGCATCGTCTGAAAAACAAAATATATAATTGCATGTATATACATAATATATTTTATGTGTATGTGTAGCCCCATACGTGCACCAAATGTATAACACGCAGTTCCATTTCATACATTTACAAATAAAAAGGTTTATTTCATATCGTTGATTAAATAGAACACACATTAATTAATAATCTTATCTTGAATATTATTTAAAAAATCTACGAGGAAGTTTTATAAAAATGTAATAAACAAAAATATTATTTTATAACTATTTTATATTAATATCTCTCTCCTCAATTAAGGAAAAAAACTTGAATTTACCCTCACAGTATTATTTAACACGTATAGTAGCATTTAATATAAATTAAAAAATATATGGCCAGACAATAAAAAAAATATATCTTGAATTCTTGTTGAAATCAAGGAACTATATAGTTTACATACTTTACATAGTTCGTCGCATATTCTTTTTCGGTATCTATGTTTTATATATATACAAGGAGTTTTATATTAAAAATATGTTCTCAAAATACAAAATTACATGCATAGAATTACGCGTTCTCTTATTTTCAGTGATATTCATATTTAAGGATATAATTTTATTACTATCTTTATGTATTTCTTTATAAACATTAATAGCTATTAATGTTTATTGATAATAGTCGGAGGTTCCAGTGTATTTACATCTGTTGGAAGATACTTTTTACGATTTCGTACGTACTGCGACGGTGCTGTTCTAATCCGAATATGACAAACTGCTTTTGCATTTTCTTTCGGAGGATTAATGCAGGTATTTTGTCTTTTAGAATCTGTAACTTTACCTAAATGAGTACAATTCTTCCTCTTGAGATTATCAATATCTTGCCTTATTGGTGCTACCGATGAACGAGTTTTCCGAGGTTGATAATCTGGTGTTGCTTGCATTTTTTCCAGAGCAGTACGTAAAGGTAATAAACCAACAGCAAACGGAATTTCTGTATTAGGAGTACATTCCATTAAATTCGCCTTATTTTCATAGTCTTCTGGAAAATCTGACATATCTCCCCACAGTGCACGATTTATATGTTCTATTGTATTTAATTTGGGTAGTGTAAAAATGGAATCAATTTCTGTTGCTTCTGATATGTCACATTTTAATTTATTTGTTATTTTAACTGTTTGCTCATCCTTTTCTTTGTTAGACAATGTACTTTTATTATTCTTTCTGACAATTAATTTCTCAGCATTCCTACGAGAATTGTTAAATGTCTTCCTAATGGGCTGCATTACATTGTTAATAGCTTGTTCTGGAACTTTACGATCTGTGACCTTTATTTTACGTTTTCTTTTAATACATAATTCTGCTCTATTCGAGAAATTTGATTTTTTAAAGTGTTTTTCCTTTTCTTGAAGATCTTTAACAGCTTCATTATTATTTATAGTTTCTTCTATTTCTTGTTGGTTTAATCGCAAGCTTCTCCTTAGTATTGGTTTTGTATAATTAGAAGCTTCACTGTTTTCAGTATCTAATTCTATTTTATTTAAACTATCTTGTTGGGTATTATATTCAATAATTTGTTCTATTTTCTTACATGTATTTAATGTATGCTGCTCAGTTAAGGTAGTTCCTACTATAGATTGGATATTTTCAGTACTCAAACTTATAATATACTCAGCACTTTCCATGTCTAATGAGGTTAAAAGTGTAACTGGTATATCGTTAGTGGACGGCTCATCCAATAAATCTATACAATCAGTAGATGGTGGATTTTGAATCATATTGTTCACATCTGTTAGCTTGTTTTTTATGTCATCTATAGATTTTCGTCTCTTATGAGTGTAAACTTTGACACATTTTCCTACTTTACTAGGAACATCAGTACCTTCAAACTTATATTGTGCAAAGTCTTCTTCAATTTGTTGAAGGCAAGATTGTGACAATGACATAGAACTTTCTTCACACTCATCAATATCTGAAAAATCACAGCATTGTTCATATAATAAAGGTTTTAATTTATTATTTGTACACAATGTATCACTATTTATCATTCTATTTTCCAAGTATCTATTTGATACTTCTTTCGTTTTATCATTTGTTAATACAATTGAATTCTCAGTTCCTATTAATTTTGTAGAATTTCCTACCGAAAATAATGTATTAGTTTGTTCTGCATTAGTTTCAAAATCTTGTGAATCCTCATATAACATATGCTCTAATTCTTGTTCAGGAGGATCACTGGTTGTATTACCTTCTAAAGACTGGTTTTCACTTGAATTCACATCACTGTTGCTCTCATTACAAAGTACAAAGCACTCATCGTTAACAAGTTCATCACACTGTACATCTATATGATCTGTATTATTACATGTACTGTTTATAATCTCTGATTCAGTAACTTTTTTGTCCATATTTGTATTAATTTCAAAATTTCCTACATTGGAACTCATCATGGCATCAACCACAGTTGTCAACTCTTTAACCTATACATACATAAAAAATTATTAGTATATTTATGTGTATTTTTTCTAATTTTTTCTTGTTTAAGATAATTTATGATGATTTTCATATCTTACAGGATAATTTTATGATTGATTCGTTACATTTTTCAAAAAATGATGAGAAGTACATACATAATAGTTCAATAATAATACAATATAAAACATTTCATTCCAATGTACATCTTTTTTAAACAATCGATATTTGTATTATAAAACTTCTTATGTTTAATATACTTAGTGAGTTTACACTTACGAGTAATTATGAAATTACATGCAATGCTATACTATATATACTAAAATAAAATTTGAAAATGTTTGTAGCTACAGTCTCATTTTGTATATGAAATATTCAAATTTCAAGCATTTAATAGTGAATTTATGGCGAATTTTTAGAGGGTCAATAAAAAAAATGTACATTATAAAATATAAATAACACAAGATCAAAAAGAGAAAAGAAGATATCAAACATAAACATAAGTTCTATGATAGATCACAAAATATTTTATCATTTTAGATAACAAAAATAATAAAAGATTTTTGAAAACATTATAAACATAATTATTTAGAATTCTTTTGTAATTTTATTTGGAATATCTTTTGGGAGCAACTTATGTTTATAGTAATTATAGTATTATAGTAGTTTGTTAATATTTGTAATACCAACCTTAAAAGTTTTTGTGGCAGTTAATAAAGGTGATAACAATTGATAAGGAATTGTAGTTTCTCCGCAATACATAAATTCAACCATGGCCTTTAAGATTTCAAAGTTTAGATCTTTAAAAAATATAACTGGTTCCTGACCCAAATCTCGTTGTAGGATCTCCTGTTACATCAGACAGTGAAGCAAACAAAATATATTAATAGATAAAAGAGTGCTGTATTCATAAATTCTGATAACAATGAATAAATGATTTTGCTAACCTACCACTACCTTTAACTAAGTGTATTTAAACGAATTTTTAAAATTTATAATATATTTATAGTATATTACAAAATTTGATGCTATGTGCAAAGAACACTTTTAATAGTGTTAAATATTTTTTAAAGAATTGAGGAACATTTGTATTAAATCATAATATCATCTTCAAGTAGAAAATTTTGGTATCTAAAATTAAAAATTCTAATGTTATGTAAATGTGAACTTTTATAATTGTATACATGCACATTTTGAAATATATCTACATTTATTTATGTATATCTATTTGATACATAAGAAAGGTATAAAATGTATCCCTGAAAAGCTATTTACATTAGCATATATTTATTTCATTATTTTGAATTCATACAAATTATCTCTTTGATACCTTTATATTCAATAGATGTTCTTCACAAGTTGTAAAAAGTATGTCCATCAAACATGGTTTCTTCAAATGCTTGCAAATAAATAAGGAAATTCCAATATATAAGGCTTTCTTTAGTTTATATGAACATTACATAATCCCTGTAAAATTGTCCTTTCATAAGTATTCCATATATTTTTTGTATATAATTTTATAGATGTATATAGACAAAGCAATAACTAAATAAAATTCGAAATTTTTATTTATTCAAAATATGTTGTTATATATTACGATATGATATATTATATATTACAATATTATAAAATTGCATACATATATATGAACATAATTTGATATGAGAAATGTTTTCACTATTGTATGTGTTCTTCATAGACTTATTGTTATTATTAATGTAATATTAATTCATAATAATAATAATATAATAAATTCAAAACCCACAAAATTAATTTTAGAGAAAAAGCTACCTATACATAAAATATGATTATTTTAAATTATGGGATTTTAACAAACTTACGCAAACCTAAATAATATTTATATATTTGAATTAATTTCATTGTTTTATAGAATTGCTTTTAATTTATCTTTTGTATAACCTGTTAATATAAATTTAAATTTATGATTAGATATTTTTGTAATTTATGATTACATAAGACAATGACCACTTATATGCTACTCAGTTATTTTTAAAGTATATTAATCTTTACAATTTAAAAAAAATAACAGGATATAGATATTTATAGTCACAAGTAGTTTTAATACATAAAAAGCTAAATCTAATATTGTTAATATTATTAAATATAATTTATACTGTATAACTTTTCTTTTTTTTATATATTAGCACTGAATTTTAACTAACATTTTAAGTTAGCTTTGTTATATTTTTTAACAAAGTAATAAAACAATTTTTTGTAAACATCAATTTATGCACATTTATTAATCTTGAAATAGATAATTACAAAACTCTAATGAAAAACATACTTTACGTTATTAATATTTTTTAAAAAACTATAGACATAACCAAGATATGTAAATATTTTTAACATGCAAATGAAAGATAATTTATAATTAATTTCACTTATAGGAAACTAAATATATTTTTTAAATATACCTCAAAGTATGTACTATTTGATGCTAGGACCAGTTTGTGAACACGTAGCTTTTGTTCTTCACATACGAGTGTTACATCAACAAGTGCCTGACGTGCCAAGAGCCCACTAAATTTTTCTGTAATGTACCTTGCATGATCAGCCCATTGCAGGACACAGCATTTGGTACTCTCAACCATTGTGTCTCTGCAGGAACAGAAGAGAAACAGAAAAAATAATAAGGTTATAATGTATCAAATAATGAATAAAATCATCAAAATGGTACAACATATTTTAATGAACAAATTGATAACATTTTCTCTCGTAAAAGTACGTACTGAAATATAATTAAAACGTTAGTTTTCCTCTATCAAGAGTAGTTTGAAAAAAAGCACTGAAACCCTTGATTAAATGTATGCAATCAATCTCGATTAATGATGGATAATGACATAGCGCGTTCATATATTTTCTGGCGACTCTCATGAAGCACCACCGGGAGTGTCGGTTTATAAAAACAATCAGTTTACACAACATTTGCTCACTAACGTGTCGAAATGCACAAAATTAGGACGTAAACTAAACTCAAAAATTAGCCATCTTACATCGAGATATAGACTCTACTTTAACCTACGAATATATTTCTCTACGTAGAATAATGATGGGATAATCTCGAACAGTCTTGAACAAACTTGATATGCTGCCATCTTACAGCTTTAGATACTTATTGTTTTATAAAAAATGTGAGTTGCAAAACCCATGTTATGAAATATGAATTATTAATGATTTCATCGATTTAAAGTATTCATTAATGACAATATTCATAAATATTTAGTATTTTCAACAAATATAATTTCTATATTTAACATAGAAGAAAAGTAGAGGCTGAGTTTGTTCCAGGTCGGTATTTTAGAACATGAGACATGAAATTCCATATGAAGTCAGATCTGTCCTGTATTTGTACTTAATCAATGTTATAAAATATTATAGTAGGTATGAATCTTTCTATTACAGATAAATGTAACGTAAAGACCTCTTGTGTTCTCACTTAAAATAATGCATGCACATTCGGTAGAAGACGTTTCTATGCAGCGTTCTTTCTATATTGTTATATCGTGTTCATTTACACGGTACCATATGACTCGCTTACTCTATCTTTACATTTCTATGTATGTAACAAGTAAACATTTAACAAATATTATTTTATTTTATTTTTAAATTAATTATGCTATTACTTTGTTTCAAACATGAACACAGAATTATATTTATCCAAGAATCTTATAATGGTAAAATTATCTTTAATTTATATGAATACAAAATTAACTGAAAACTTCTTTAATATTAAACGTGATATGTATAATTTCATTATGTAAATCTTTCAAACCAAAAGCAAATAATTGATTAACTATACTTTTCATTTTATATCGGATCATTATGTGAATGTGGGATTTTTTAAGAAGCAACTTACTTTCATAAGTTTATTTATCGTAAGTAATATGACATTAATTTTATAAGCAGGATAGAAGTAGAATATAAACAGGAATTTTGATATATTTGTCACTAAAAATTAAAATTAAGATGCTAATCATTTTGTTGTTAAAGTTTTATTTAATTAAGCAATAATCAAGGTGATGCAAATGATGTTATTCTTTCAGACAAAAATTATTTGTAAAATTTATCAAGCTCCAATTGTTCACAATTTATGTAATTGCACTATTTACTCAAACTTAAATACATACGTAGTAGCAATTATACATTAATAAAAGCTTTGTACCTATAATAAATAAAGAAAATATAAATTACAATGATACATTATTAAATCCAAATTATTAACAATCATTAACAAATCATTAAATCCGATTATTTTAACAATTTTACATTATAGTTGTATTTATAATTATTAGAATAATTTTTAATCTTATTGCTAGAAGCCATCCTGTTAGAAGGCATGTTATTGCTGAAGTCAACAAGTTATTTATATTTTTAAACCAAGCAGTGTGTTACTGGTTCATGATATAGCTTGTAAATACTCCAGAAATTAAAAAACTTTTTTACGTTTCTAAATTGTTAATACTTTTGTTCAATTTCCAATTATGAGTTTACTTTTTCTAATTATTCCATGGTAGGAGCCATAGTAGTGGTAATCGGATAAGCTTTAATGGCTTCCAATTCTTCTCTTGGCAAATTTTCCATAAGCCAAGTATCAATTACTGGAAGATTCTTTTTGCTCCATTCTCTTATTTCCATCTTGTAAGGTTTTTGGTTTATAAGATCTGGTAAGAATTCTTCTGAATGGCTTTCATACAATTTACGAACTATATCCAAACCCTTTTGATTGCTAAATGAGGAAGTTGCAGATTCTACTATGCGGTACAAAAGATGTTTTTTATCTTCAAATCTCTGTTTCACCGTATCCCAGTTTTCAGTTAAAAAGTTGAAGAGAGTTGTGTAACCAGCTGCTCCACCACTTAATGTGACAAAAATTAGTTGGATGTCTGAGTCAGTAAAATTTCCATTCTGATCAAGAAATGTTACATTTAATAATCTGCAACATAAATGAAAATATAAGGCATGATGCTGCTATTGAATTTTCACTAGAAACAAGAAATTATATTAATTATATTAATGTATAGTTACATATAGTTATGTTACTATAGTTACAATACAATTTTGTTTTCGATACAGATCAATCTGGATTCATTTAAAAACAATTAATAGCATTTATAGAAAGCCTAAAGCAAATATTGAATTTTACATTTTAATGAAGATTATATAATAATTTCTTTTTAAACTGAAAGCTATTTAGTTCTTGATACATTCTGATAAATTAATTGAATAAAATTATGGATGATACCTTTCAATTTTATATGTATCTTTTGGACAACCAGCTAAAGATTTCAAAAGATATGTACGTTCATTTTGTTTTCTTTCTGGACTATTCTGAGGGAAATTTATAACACGTTGAAGTCCAAATTCCCATTCTTCTTCAGAACCCCACTTAAATACTGGGCAAATAAATTCATTGGCAACTCTGAAGTAAGAAACAGTAACAATAATTAATACAATTTAATCTCTACAAAATGTAATATAACCAGTTAGCAAAATGTAAGTACCAAATGATATGTAAGAGAGAATAACATTTATATACTGTAATTGATGTAATATTAGTATTAGTATTATTTTATATATTGAAATTTTGATTCTCATACATGCATTAAATTTCCTCATTAAATTAAAATTTTTATGTAAGTAACTTGCAGAGATTTATAAGTTTTTGCTTTAATGCTATTAGTAACAATACATTTCCACGTGTATTACTGTATAATTATAATGAAAATAATTATAAGTTTTATAAATATAAAGGTAAGGGTGGAAAAGTTACGGACGGATTTCCTTTATCCGGTTCCTTATCAGTCAGCCACTTTTTGTACTGATCCCTTGCTTCATTAACGCATGGTTCGTATCCAGCACGACAAAGGAAATTTTTCGCCATTCCTCGCATATGAGTTTTCCAAGATGGTTCATTTGGTTCTACAGTTCTACTGAGTTCTTCATATAGAGGCTTTAACAAGGTACGTATGTATGCCTGAAATAATAATAATTTTACTAGCTCATAAGCTTTATGAATATTTTATGTTTAAATTTTGTTTTGTGTAGGAAACATAAAGATGCAATAAGGAAGAATAAATTTTAGCAAATAATATTTGCGCATTCTTTGATCAAAAAGTAAAAAATAAAGTAATATTGAAGATTACTTAATATTGAAAATTAAATTTCGACTGCAAACTTATGATTTCTGAGAAATAAATACATTTATAAAATCAAAGTCTTTTGAATTGTAAATTCAATTTTACATGATATGTGATTATAATAGAAGTCATTATGAAAATAAGTATCTGTATATAATATATAATCGTGTTCTTATTTTAATATACGTCAGTATTAATTTTCCAAAGGTACTCCTGCATATTTTAAGTAATGATAAAATCAAAAAGTTTGAAACCAATCATTTTAGTATACTGGGTATAGTAGTTGTGCCTTAGTAGCTGGAACGTTATGTAGAATAAATTAATGAATATTTTTCATTTTTCACTTTTAACAAATTATATAAAATTAATATAGAAATATATACAATTAAATATACTTAGAAGAACACACAAACAAATTATCTATATTTCAGTAAAATAACAAAAGCACCTCTGAAATATATATTTCAAAGAATGAATGTAAACGAAAAATATTTACCTCGAATTTGGAGTGTACATGAGATCCCTCGATACGTCTACCAACGTGATCGATCATCATAAAGACTGGTTCCCATACGACGTGACTCCTTTCTTCTTTCAAAAAGAGAGTCATATTTAAAGCAATTTCGAAGCATAGTTCTCCAGAATATGCTAAATTCCAAGAATCGTGAAGGAGTTTTGCTCTGGTTAAAACAGGAATCTTTTCTCGGTCTGGACTTTGCAAATACTGTGATAACATTTTCCAGTTACAGGAGTCATAGTTTACCGGAAACATACCTATAATCAATCACTCTATTTAATATTATATACTATAGAATTATAAATCAATTGCTGAGAAAGCTAAGTAACTCCATTCCGTTTTGTTTTTTAACAAGAAAGCTTTAAAAATAAAGGTTCTGTACATCTTTCCCTTTTACTGGCTTTTCACCTTTAACTACAGTTAATTTTAATTATAAAAATTAACTATCACTCGTTCTTGAAAGCAAATCTGAATTTTTATTTCATTTAATTTATATACAATTGTAAAAAAAGCTTGGGAAATTTACATTAATTACATTAAACAAAAAAGAGATATAAGATTAATTTTTATAATATAGTGATTTAATAAAATACCAAGAAATCTGTGAAACTACATGTTTGTAGATAATGAGAAGAATATGGACATCTTGAGTTAAAGATTAAGCAATTTTGTGAGCATTATGTTTTGTTTTGGCTTATGTTATTATTCTCATACCTATTTCCTCTGGATTGACAATGATAAACTGATTTTCATTAGCAATATCTGTCACATTCTTCATTTTATTTCCTTTCGTCAGCCATAGGAGACAAGACTCTTGAATATTCAATTTTTCTTGGGAAATCATCACTACTGGTATATCCCATTCATAAGAAACTTTAGGAGTGGAGGCTCGTGGAGCTTCCCTGAGGTAGACTTTCTATAAACATAGTAACACAAACATTAATTATGTATATTTAATAACTTTAATGTATTATATTGTTCCATTTTCTTTCTGAACCTCTACAAAGAAACCTCTAAGGAATAGCAATTATAAGAAAAAATTTGTGTATTGAACAATATTAACAATAATAATTATTACAATATTATTTGAAACAAAGAAAAGTTAGTTTTCTCTTAAGAATGTAATTGTATCTAAAGAAATAAGAAGAGTAATAGGAATAAATTTAAAAAATTAGATTTAATATCTTAATTTATGGTATTGTGTTATATTTATTAACAAGTATAAGATTACTAGTAAAGTATGAAATAATGTTCATATACATATTGTATTTGTTATAGGGAAAATATGGAAAGTGAGTAGTTTAGTTTTGGCATTATTCTCATATTATGATTATTACGCCAAGTATGCTATATGTACCTATATACATGGACTGTAATTATTCGCTTTGCTGTTTCTTTAGCGATAATTGAACGATGTAACCTCAGGGACTAAGTATGTAGATGTATACTAACGTAATCAACAACGACCTACAAAAGTATATAAGTGCACTTCAAAGGAAAGGTTATCAGCTCTAAAGTTTTTATTTCAATTATATCATACATCACTGAGATCGTTTAGATAGTTTCTCTAAAGACAAGGCAATATTTTTTCCGTCTTCAAGGCCAAAGTTTCGTCATTGTATTGCTACGTTTATACTATAAATTGCACATCCGTCCGACTTAGATTATATCCACATTTATATGAAAAATAATCTTTTTAATAAAAAAAAAATTTGAGTGAAGAAGCTATGATTTCAAAATATAAATATTTCATAAAAATTTAAAACCTGATTACTATATTATATAATAAATATTTTTCATCAAATTTTGAAATATTAATAGTGCCAATATTTTCATCTAACATAAATAGAAAAACTATATTAAATACTTATATTTATATATTAAATTTTTTGTACAATATTAATTTACATTTATGTAATATAAATAGGTTAAAAGTTATAACAGATTAAATTTTGGCAAAGATGAAAACTAATATCGACTGTTCGTGATAACTCCTATTATTTTTTAGAAGCTAAATAAAATAGAATATAGGATGAAAAAGTTTCTTTCGTGCTCGACTTGGTTCTCAGTTTCTTTTTCTTTGTTAATATTTACATTTTGACATTATATTTGCAACAATCATCATGTATACATTCTGTCTCTCGTTTCGATCAACCTTTTCACAGATTGTCGCTACTTATGCAAGAAGAGAATCGACTTTACTCAAAATGCTCACAAATAAAATCAGCACCGCGTTTCTTCTTCATTGATGCTTTATCCGTGCGAAAATCATGTCATCGTTACGTTTTCCGTGTCCCTGAGGTGAACAGCGTTTTTGCTGGATAAGATTAAGAACGTAACGTGCATACATACTTGGCTAAGTGTAATTGTTTCAGTTTCATAATTGCGAATGACAGTGACCAATGGTACTCTATCTCGATTGGTCCATGGCCCCGCGATTGAGTTGACTGTCAAGCCTTTTGGCAAAATCTCCGTTTCAGCCGCGACATCGTTTAATCGGCTGTAAATGTCATCTGCAAAGAAGGTCCGTAGATTCCTGAAAAAATGATATTTAGCAGTTGAACAAAATTGAACAAAGGATGAAGTTGAGAGGAATAGCCGGGAAGCAAAGTTTCTGAAAACGATTCATACTTTGATAAAATGTTTTCTTTAAATGTTCGGAATATCTAATACAAAATTTACGAGAAAACTATTATGCTATCGTTATTCTGGTATGTTCAGAAACGGAGAGATATTTGGAAATAAAAGAGAGAATAAAATACAAATTTTATAGTTTACGTGTTTCCTCTCTCTCATTTTGAAAATTAAAAAAATTTTTATATGGTTATATTTTGTACACGAAAGTCTTAAAATAAAAATTTTTAGAAAACTTTTTGGAGTTTTGCGAAATTTAAAATTTTACCTAAATTAAATAAAAGATTAGATAATATTAGATATAGATTAATACGAAGTAAGAAAGGAAACGACTTCCACGCTAATTTTAAATATTTATAAAATCATAACCTGAATATATTTTAGAAATAATAAAAAGTACAAAATTATATGAAATTATTTAATGTAATAAGAATATTTTCCATTTTAGCCTTTTTCATAAGATATATAAATGCATAAAAAAATATTATAATTTTTTCGATAGTCATTATTCCAATATAATAATATAAATTAGTAAAATCCAGTTATAAAATTTGCATTTAAGAATTGCTTCCCGGCTAATTGATAAAAACAATTACTACTCTTCCGAATTTTGTTGTATAAAATTTCTAACGCCTTTCTGGAATAGATCTTTGCCGAGAGTGTAATTGAACATCCGGAATACCAGCTCCACTAGAAGGAGAAAAAATGACATAATTAGTCTTATGTAATTAGAAGGAACTCGCTGAGTTAATTACACGATAATTTGCTTTCAATACCGTATAAAATTAGTGGACGTTTCAAACTGTTTGATAAATGTTACGCACTTAATATTTCTTATAGTTACGTTGATATCAATATTAAAAATCAAAACTTATTGAGTCATTTAAATTTTTCCTACTCTATTGATATATTATTATCTTACATATTTTTGTATGTATAATTTACCAGAAATGATATAATTAATCAATACAATACATGAATATCGATCGTTTTTTAACCTGTAAGTATAATTTCTTCTGTATTTATGATCATATGCTTTGTAAGAATTATATTTACAAAGATTTAATTGTGCAAGGTGTCCTAAGTTTTAGTAGACAAACTTTGATATCCTACAGAAGGAAGTTTTCAGAAATTCATTTAAGAAAGTTCTACAGTACACGTAAATATGTAGTTATTATGTCCTTATTTACAGGAAATGGTAGAGTCACAAATTAACTAACTTTAGAGCGTATTAGGAGAATGTATTTGAAAAGATTAAGTAATTTATCCGGATGGTATTCGAAAATATTTTCGACTAATAGAAATTGATATAATTATCAGAGAAGCTATTATGACAAAAATTACCATAACTTCTGTTATATTAACTTCGAGCATGAAGTACAATTACATTATACTTAATAATTATTATGTAACGCTGTTTGTATAACTCCAAGAGGACAAGATAATTTAGTTAAAACATACTTTTTGATGATGTAGCTTCGTTTCTGATACCACCGACCCTTCCGAAAGGCTCAATCTTTGCAAATTCATAATAAAGGGAATATAGCATAGTCAGTGGCCATTTCCCTTCCATTTCGTCCGGATTCAGCTGCAACAAACACATTACATTTTGAACTAGTTTCGTGCTTAATCTTCGTGTGCACGCAATATGATACGTACGTTCACCGTCGTCATTGAAGCTAGGAATGAATTAAGTGCTTTGTTAACAGGTGCATCACTCCAACGGAATGGTGTGATATATTGACCGATCCATTGATAAATTAATTCATAAGCTGTGTCCCAAATGGACGGGTTACTCAGTTCACTTTCCCTGTAATCAAAGTTAAGCTATTAATATCATATCGAGATTTGTTATTTCTATCGTTCACATGACAATGTATGGTGTTAAATCGCAAGATGCAAAGTAGACAAATTTGTTATATCTAGTTCCGTACATCTTTTTTTCATAATAACATTGTATACATAATTACTGAGATTCGTTTATTTAATTAAAGACTAGCCGGGTCCTGTTTAAGGTGCACAAGGTATTGATATTTTATATCACGAATCGAACGTAGATAATTTTGCATATTACAGCTCCAATTGCTGGTTCGTGTAAGCAGGTGTTGGTAATTAATCTAGGATACAGTTATCGATACATGTTATATTAAGAGCAAATTATGAATAAAACTGACAAACGAACGAAAAGAGTCTAAAGTTTACAGATAATTTTTGACATGTTATTCTGCGAGTCTAATTCTTATCAAAATTCACATCTTATTTAAGTTCTAGACGGTCCATGTTGCATCCTACGATTCGGTAGTCGGTGATATCAAGTTCTGCGAATTGGAACCGCGCGAGCAGTCTGCCTTTCCATATAACGTTTATTGATTATCGTTTTACAGACTTCTTTAATAATTCCCCAAAAAACTTTTCGTGAAATTTTCTTTCACACTTTTTTTTTACACTGTGTACACGATATTTTCTTCATTAATATTCTGCAAAATATGTATACCAATAACGTAGTAAATGTTATGTTATGTTTCGTGGGCATCGTAGCGAGAGGTTTAAGGAAAGTATAATGAAAAATCGCTTTGAAACATGTAGACAAGCCTACCGACATATTCAAGGTTCAGCCACGTGTTTTTAAAATAGCATGTATAGACAGTGTGGGTAGAGGATACTTACAAGTGTCGGAAAAATGAAAGCTGGCTATCTATGTAAATCCAAGTAAAGATAACGATTCACGAGTCGATAATACATATTTCTATCTTACTATCTATATACGACAAAAAGGTTTATAACTTATGAAAGTATTTTGGTAAAGAATACAAATTCCTCACTTACTGTCACGAATACTATGTCAAAGTTCGTGACACTTTGCCTTGTTACATTTTGTAACACTCTGGCCAATCACTGCTTCGTGTACATGTTCTTAAACCAATATGCAAGATGTGTAAAACAAATGGACGTGATTAACATTTTCTAGTCATGAAAGTACTATCCAAATCTTTATCCACTTGCATAAACATTCACAATCTAATGATTAGGTAGTAATGAGATAGTAATATAATTAGTAATAAAATAGTAATTTATCAAATAGTAATTTTGATTCTTTTTGAATAGTAATTTTTCCCTTGTTATTGGTATAAAATCTTGCATGCTTAACAAAAGTATAATAAATAATATATACTTGAAGAACATCAAGCCCCAACTGTCAGATGCTTTGGTAGCACAGTACGAAGGAACGGCAACCAAGTCGAGTTTTGGTAAAACAATCGAGCTGTTGAAGTAATCCTGTAAATAGTTCATGATCCAGACAACCTTGTCAGGTATGTTTTTTAGGGAGTCCAAGTATTCTTTTCGACCCCACACTTTAATCTCGAGCTTTCTCCCATCCATTTCATTGATTTCCTGAGTAGGTGAGATGCTCTCGAAGTCTGATATTATCAAAGCTAATTGGTACGTTGACATTTGCGGTGTCTTGGTAAAGTGATCCCAGACCAAATCCGGCTCATCGGTCCTAGGCAAAGAGAATATTTTTTAGTAATAGAATTACGCTTTTGCATACTTATGGCGTATAGATAAGAATACTTAGACTGCAAGAAATAATCAAATAACCGGTTAATCTCTTGTCCTACCCGTTAACTCCGGATTGCTCGGATTACAAGAAACAAAGAAGGTGGGTCACGCGTCGAGCCATTTAGCTGTTTAGCCGTGTGTTCGAACTTGCGCAAGATGTATGCGTCTTATGACATGTATATTTCGGCGCAACGAAAGGAATTGTGAAATAATAAACATGTTTGGGCACAACTAATATTTTTTTAAGATGTCTGGCAAGTAATTATGAAGAAAAATGATTTATTATTTCAAAGTGGATAATGTATCAGTAATAATTTGTAAATTAATACTTAGTTTAAATTAATAATGTTTTGAGATAACTCGTAGAAAATTAGTAATTTTCAACTGCGTGATATTTTTCGAAACAATGAAACATAATAGAAAACACAATATCGCTACCATCACTATGGTTATCAAAAGGATCTGCCAAATCACTATCCGTAATAATAACACACTTCTCACTATTGTCATCAATATTAGATTTTTTTTTTACTGACATGATAGGTAGAAGGGTTGTTTAATTCTTTTAGGGAATTATAACCTAAACGTGTGAACGTAACGAAGAATTACATGTAACTAAAGTAAGAAAATATGGACAATAACTGAACCACGAGTCTGACTCGCGTTGTTTACGTTTATCCCGAATGAAGTAGCACGAGCCAGGCTTGTATTGTTTACGTTTGGTCCGAATGAAGTATCACGAGTCAGGCTCGCGCTTATTATTTTTGTCGCAACTTTTTTACCACAAGTCTCACTCGTTTTTGTAGAACAAGGGGTTAATCGTGCTGTGATTCAATATATTTTATTAATATCCTGTCAATAAAAATTCTGAATGTATTTTTAATGTCAAAATATCTAACAAAATTCTTACTATTTGTAATACGACAAATATATTTCGCTCTATATGTATGGTTTTATTTTAGATAGTCCGAGTTGTGCATTCTTCGAATTGTTTCGAGTAGATATTTATTTAAGATCGGGATAAATTCATATCAAACGAATATTTTATCTGTGAATAATTATTTGTTACCCATAACGAATTACTTCCTATATTTATTTGAGTAACGATTGCAGAATTATTCGAATAATAATACGAATAAAGGTTTGTTTCCACTTAATTTTGTACAAGTATATATACTATTAATTTAACAAATAAATAATTTACTAAGCAACGATAAACTTTCGAAGCCAGTATTTTATCCAAGAAAAAGTTAGCTATAAAAGCCAATGTTACAACAAATGGACAATGTAGCTTGAAAAGATATCTCACGTTCGGTACCATGCCCATCCTCCATGTAACACATAAATATTTACAAATATATATAATTTTATCCAAATAAGTTTTATCCAAATTCGATTAAATCTTTATCCAGATATATTCTCACACGAATAATTTCTCCCTCGAATAATTTCTTATTTAAATAAATAACTGTTCCATTTTTTTATTCATTTATGGCGAATAAAATTTTATTCTTTATTTTTATTCGTTATCTGTTGTTGGAATAAAATTTTACCATAATTAAGAGAATGCATTTTAACAGATGCGATTAGACAGTAGGTATCTATGGAACGAATACAATTAAAAGGTGGAACTTAGGAGAAAAATATTAGAGAAAGTACACTTCAGATATTTTGCATATTTTCGCCTATTATTCGCATTCTGTGTGTTTTTGAATCTTAAAATTTTCCACGGAAGCATAAAAATTCGCAGTCTATGTATATTTTTGCTTGGTGCTGATAACGACATAATTTAAAAAGTGTAAAATTTGCATTTATCGAATGCAAGGTCTACATTACATTTCTATTTTTATCATGTAAAGCGCATATTTTATCAGTTTTGCGTCACAGGGCTATTATATTATAATAAGGCCTTTATTTTGACTTTTTCAAAAATTTCAATTTTAAGAAGTCTCTCCCTTAAAACTTACATTCTTGAAATCGTGCCACTGTCAACGCCAAGCAGCGACATGACACACGCAAATAAAATCAACGAATATTTCATACTACTTACGTTTCTATGCTACTTTCCAGGGGAGTGTTTGAACGAGCAGTCATGTTCTTCGGACGCTGAACGCTGAGCTTGAAGGTCGCTTTGTAAGGAGGTTCATCCATACAAGGAAAAACAGTTTGCGCGTTGTCCAATCTGAAGTTGGTAGCCAGGAAGGGACTAGAGAAAAAGACGGACAGTAAATTCTTTTTCTTTAATCTTACGTCTATCGCGTTGTAATTATAATTACTGTTTTCGTCCATTGGCGTCGGTATATTCGTGTTTGAAGAAACCGCTGGTATCGTTGGTGGTGATATTTCCAGTGAAGGTGAGATCCACTTCGCAGCTGGTGCCTTTCTTTAGCATTTGTTCCAGGTGAATAGCGTAGCTAGATGGCCACGAAGAACGACGAATGACTCTCGCAACATTTACAGCCATCAGTGGAAGGCCTTTTTCCCTTTAATTTTGTAATAATCAGATATTAGTCTTAAGGAGGAATTTCAATTGATCAAATTGCTTTTAGAGAGCAACAAAATACAAGAGGGTCAACAAATTTTCATTCAATTATGTACAAGTTTATTTAATTGTGTGCAAATATTTCCTATATATACATATATACATGTATTTTCTCCCAATATGTAATTAGTAATTAAATTTAGTAATTAGTAATATTTGTGAGGATATTTCATTAATATCCAGATTTCAATATAGAATGGAACCTCGATTGTCAGAACAAAAGGGGGATTAATAATAATCTTGGGTTTACCAGGGAAGGTTTACGAGGGTTTATTATGGGAACATCGATGGAAAGAGGGATGCCTTGTTACGAGGAAGATTAAGAAACGAGAATAGAGAGAAACTAAATAAGTCGATACATCGTTGTTGAGAAGTTTTTGTTCCTTTGTTACGTGTTAACATCTACAAAATAGTTCAAAATAAATGATCTGCGTATGGGAAATAGGATTATTCGATTATCCGAATTAAGCACGCTATTCGGATAGTAATCGAATTTCTACTGTACTTTTATATGTCGGAGATGAAGGGACATCGGGCCTTTCTTTTGGAATTTTGGGAAGATCCCCAATACTTTGGTCTAAACTATTTATTATAGCTGTACTTAAATAAAAGAACTTAGAAGTAGTTGTTGTGATACGATCTGATTATGTTTGCCCGAGATTTGTGACAGTGGGCTTGGGCTCGAGGTGACACAACTGGTCACCGAACGTAGCCACGGTTTCGGGATGAACGTTTTTATCTAACAGAATACCTAACCAATATCGAGGGACACACGTTGTGTTAACAAACAAGCCCCGGGCAGGAGCAATGTCGGCTCTACGCGGGTCTGCCTAGTAACAGCGCCTGGAATTTTGTTAATATCCCCGGTCAATATGCAATTGACAAATGTGATCGTATCAGTCTTTTATTCTTGTGATCACCTTGAAGAGTTTACACACATTGTTTGGTCAGTCAGTCAGAGCGATACCAAGGGTCACAGATAACGTCACTTTGTGTTTCAAAATATATTCTATTGAACAAAGAGTTTTCCCCGTTGACCGTGGATTCGTTATTGAACCTAAGAACATTGTCTTTAACATCTAGAGTGTCTAATCACCACGGTTAATTGTCAAACTCTGTAAAATCAACATTTGTACATATAATTGTAAATATAATCTCCACTGAACAACAACGATGGCTTGTCCTAATGAAGATACGTTACACGCCCCTAAGTCTAACGACAACGCGACATATATATTGCCACATTATGTATATTTTCATTTTCTGTTACGTCGCGTGAAATGGAATCTCAGTAGCTTGCAGGAACCTTTAATCCTGCAAGTATTTTCGGTTTATAGTTGGTACTTAAAACAGTCCTTAGGTTTATCGCACGTTCTTACAAATTACGGAGAAAGCAGGTAGATACCTAACGGAAAAGGATATTTTAAGGAACAAGGTCACCCCCCACATCGGTAGGAGGCTTCCTCCTCCAATCTTCATTTATTAATATTGGCTATAATCAATGCGCATCGCGGATCGTTACCCTCACTGTTCTAACGAAAAGTGCGAACAACGAATCCACGTCTTTAGTTCAAAAGATACACCCACTCCGAGCTTTTCTCCGTAATCACATAAGAACAAACTTCACTTGTTCTCATCACGACATAGATATGAGGCTAAAAGTTGGTTCACATAAATGGTATATATCTTTAACTCATACGTATAGCAGAACTTGTAACATGGTAGTAATATGGTATACCCATTTTTCTCCTTTCCCTAGAATGTCCCAGGAACAGCGAAAAGAAAAAAAAAAAGAAAGGGAGTGACTTCAACGAACTTCGTATGAAATATACTACATAATTTAAAACGTAGTGGATCTTATTGTAGAATTTTGTATTCTTCCCACGAAGAGTTAGGGATTGACAGTCTTGGGATCAGGTAGAAAATTTAGCTTCTTAAGTTTAGATCTTCCAGCCAGATGAATTTTTCAGCGAAATAGAGTCCATTTTTAAATAACGTCATTTACAATTATAGCGAAGAGTATGATGCGATTTTATTCGCTTACCTTTCTTCCAACGATGCCTCCGTGATCCTAACATCGTATTTCGTGATTGCAAGATGTGGATGAGCATTTAAAACAATTATGTCACTGGTATCCATCCAAGTGACATTGATCTTAACTCGGCCTTTGAATTTGTCATTCCCGATAAAAGGTTTAAGTTCCAGGTGATAGCTGGTCGGCATTACTTCTGTCGGTAATCTGCGTTGGCTTACTTTGGGCACGTAAACGTCGTTCAGGTCTATACTCCGTTTGATCTCCAACTGTAAATGATTTTCAAGTGTAATATTTACTGTGGTATTTTTACTGCCTGAAATACATTATGAAAAATATATATCTTTATCTTTATACCGTCCGGAACAGAAGGAAGGTATCTCAATTTGACATGTGCATTTTTGTTTTGTTTATCGTAACAGTTGATCTTTGAGATAAAGAACGACGCTGAAGATAGACGACAGTAATATTATTTTTTAAAGGCATTCTCATTTTATATCCTATCTATCGTTTCTTTTTAAATTTTCATTAACTACTACTTCCTTCTGCATAGATAACAACTATCTTCTGTATTGAAGTTAACTTAGCTTACTAAATCTTTTGTATCTTTGTGATATTTGTGTCTATTAAAAATACGGCATAAGGCATTGCATATTACGTTTAAATATCTTGAGAAATTTTTTACATATTTAAAATATTTCTGAAATATAGAACATTCTACATAAAACAATTGTTTCATAGAACTCGTAAATATTGTAAATTTAATGCATGTGTTTTAGTCTCATCTAGTCTTTTTTATTAATATTATTATCCTCTTGATAAAAGTTGAATTTACGAATCTTTGGGAAGATTTCATTTTGATAACAATCATCAGAAGCTCATATAACGCGCTAAGAAAATATTAGTAAATAATTTGAGACATTTGAAGACATTATCTGTAAATATCTCAACTGGCTCGCAATTACTCCTAGAAATTAACGTGTTTTACTCTGAAACGTCTATTAGAGAAACACGGAAAGCAACTACAGCTTTAAAACAAAATCAACTAACATAAGCGTGTACTCACTAATTATTCACTTATTTTTAACTCTTCGGCTTATTAAAAAGCGAAACTATCTCACCGAAACGCTTTACGATATTTAAAACCGTTTTTCATACGTGCGTATATAAAATCATCTAGAAGAATCGTACTTACATATTTTATAAGGATAAAATAAAATAAGCAGCGATTGCTTACGTGTGCTTCGATATCTGGGAGAACGAAGATCAGGAAATATCCGGCGATGGCTGCTATGAACCTCATGGTTCTCCTGCGGAGTAAGTCGAAACTGATTATTCGGCCGAATATCAGGCTAAACGACGTAACTGAATAAAGCTGCTAGTTCACATAAAAATTATTCAACGAAATATTAACCGTTCCAACAATACGACTATACTATCGTTTGATCGCTAATTACGTGCAACTACGAATGTTAAAAACGCCGGAGAGAAATTTTCTTTCAGAGTCTAAGATTTTTTCAAAGACGATTCGCTCCACTGTGTTATCTTTTCATGTTTGGTAGCACGGGATTCGCCGAGACACTTGTATCGATCGTCAACGTATAATCAAACTACACAGTATTATCTTGAGCGGTTTGCGATCACCGATGCTCCACAGCGACTTACTTCGCGATCCTTATCCAACACGTCCGTACTTGCATGCTGTAGGCGACGATCTAACCGATGTAATTCGTGTATTTCGAAGTGTCGTCGCTTACGACCACTTCAATAGCTTCGATCGAAGCTATCGTCGTCGCTTGACCTTGATACCGGCAGCCAATATTCGTATTGAAATGCGAAAGTACCGCGTGCCAACGCAGTCGTTTGCCAACTGCCCTCTAGCTTTCTGCTCTTTCCGACTGTACCAGCTTCTGTCGGATCGCCTGAAAGAAACGAAGAAAAGCGTACAAAAAGAAAAGAAAAAAAAATGTTAAACGCGAGCAGAGAAAACGTGAACGACCACGTGATAGGGGTACGCCGCGGCGGATTGGTGTCCGAAGCACGGATTCAAAGCGCTTAGATCCACTTAGCCGCGTAATCGGTGATCGTCCATTATCCAATTCCATCGAACAGACGTCACAAAAGGGCCTAATCGCGACGGTACCCGTCGGTGACGGATGAGATGCACAGCGTCAATGGCCAATCCCGAAAGCATCAATGGAAATTGAGATGCCACGAAGCTGCTCTGTGAATCTCTGCGAATGTCCTGCCGCTGATTCTGCAACCAGAAACCATTGTGTATTCGTTTAATGCATGAAAAGCCGGCAGGCAATTCAGGTCTCGGCTTGGCGTTCGTTTCCGATTTGGTGTCAATTGGGATTGATAGCAGGTTTTGTGTATGTTTTCTTCGCGCGTTTATAGGCCAGCTAAGGCCACTCGTGCCACTTGTCGACGTGTTTCCTTTAACTTTCAAGCTGCCTCGGAGGAGGCACTTGCCAGAGAGACCTCGGCGACGGCCTCTTTTCATTCGGCACATCCCATGATCTGGAACAACCGTCTTCATTAGTATTGCGATCGACTTTAACTAGCTCGTGTACACATTGTGCAAATGTTGCTCGTGTTTGTGGTATGCGACGTCACAAATAAATTATATCGATAATATGGTAGGTATTTACCATTTTGCAAAGTATTCCTAATTCTTACGATTGCGAGAGAAAATGCTTCTGTTAGAAAAACATTCAATTCTCCTTTAAACAGCATGGATCTGCCTTTCAAAGATAACAGGATTGTTTTATGAAGTAACTTATTAGCGTTATTATCATTAGTCCTTTAATAAAAGATACAAAATTATGTTAAACGAGACTGGAGGAGGACTAATAGAATTGAAAACAATAATGAAGAAGAGTTGGGCAATATAAGACGGGGAGAAACGGCAATAAGGAAAGCATAGCAAGGAGGCAAAAGCCCAAAAATTGCCATAATTTTATAGACAGAATATATAATGGAGTGCAATATAATAGAGTGGATAAGAGGGGAGGTGGACATATAAGAAAAAGGAGAAAAACAAAGAAAAGAGTTTAGATAGATATAAAGACGGAGGCAATAAGGTGATAACACCGTAAGATTGATAGAATGTAAAAAGCGTAATAGGTAAAGCGTAAAGGCACGGACTAAGTAATAATAATAATATTAGTCCTTTGATATTTCCATTTTACCTTTTTGTTGGATAAATGTAACACTGTACTCGTAATATTACTGTGTTTATGTTTACTTCTTGTAGTTCTTTCTTCTCCAGAGACTCAGTTATATTTCTCTTTGGTTTAGACTTTATTGGGTTTATATTTTTATTATATGAATTGTTATTTTTTAAATATATTTTATTAGGTAGTCGGACATTGTAATTGCACGAAGACGTATTCGACAAGCTCAGCTTATCTTGCAACATATATATTGTATATAGTAAAAATATATCATGAATAACCATCTTAAGCGTATGATGATTGTTAAAGATGATCTTACCGAATATATGTAGCAGCTTATCGACGTAATGTTCATGCAACGAAAGTAAATATTTTTAGGGCACCAGCAAATTATTTACTCGGCCTGAATATCTCACGTCTCCATTTACATTTTCAGATTCGTTTCAAATTTTACACAATCGCATTGCACAATCGTAACAATCGGGTTTCATTGTAGCGCTAATGAAATTTCAAAACGTTTCGAGTACCATAAATAATATATCCATTAAATACTTTCGCGGTCCACTGTATATGAAATCCTCAACTTCATCCGCAAATATTGAAAACATGGAAATATTCGAAAAGCTCGATAACCTGAAGATGACTGTTCGTTTATTCGGTAGACGGATAATGGCACAGCTAAGAGTCATCGGAAAACTAAGACGAACAACACGAGAAGCGGGAATGAGGTGTAGAATAGAAGAAAACCTGCCACGCGGAATATGTAACGCAGGAGCAATAGAAAACAGGAACTAGATATTAAACGAGTGTCCATATACGAGAAAATTAGTATATTGAGTTTGTTTTGTCGTTCATATTAAATGGCAGAGAATGGTGAGAAACAGGAAAACAAACACCGAAAGACATAAAGGGGAGTATGAACCGGAGGACACTGTGGCAGATCCAGGAACAAATATCAAAAATTCCAAGGAACCCACAAACCAATCAAAATACGATAGTAAATTGTAACGCTATTATATATACTATAGGATATAGTATATCGTAACTGAGATATATTATGTAACTAGGTATAATTTTCCATGAAGTATGGTGTGACATAGAAATATATTGTACATTAGTCTGGTAATATAGTAACGCTAATTATAATAATAATTTGTGACGCCAATCAAAGTAGAAATATATTATAATATACTTCTAATCAGGGCCGGCGTGACCTTTTGCAGGACCTCAGTACACATTCAAATCTTACTTAAATTTTTTCGCATCCATAATTCGCTTTCAATAATTTCTCTAAAAAGTACATTTCTCTGAATTTTTTCATCTAAAGTAGTTCCCAGGATATGAAAACCTTATGAAGACACACTGAATTTTGATCATTTTAAACTGAATCATCGCTACCAAAAAAATGTCTCCCATATTTAGTAGGAATTACTGAAAATTGGTATTTTTTAATTGGGTAATTTTCGTAGACCGCGGGGTCTCTCAAAACGCGGGGCCAGGTTCTGGTGAACGCGCTGGACCTGCCTTGCGCCGGCCCTGCTTCTAATATAGGCAAATCTTACATAAGCAAGAAAGAAAAAAAGAAAAAAAGAAATTATATTGGAAACATTACAACAGAGACACAAGTAAGGGGTAGAAAAACAAATGAAATACTACTAAACGTGCACCTATGTAAATGAGGGTTGTATCAGACTGTAAATCTCGTTACAATAAATAATAAACACGCGTGCGTCTTAAGATAGGGGAACTAATGCTAGTAGTCAAGTAGATGATAGAGAAGAGGAAGAAACTTGTATAGGGTTGTATAGGGCAAAGGAAATTCTATTAAACGCGCACTTACATAAACGAAGATTGTACCAGGCTATAAGTCTCGTTACAGTAAGTAAAATACACACATACATCTTAAGACAGGAAGGCAAGGCTGGTAACTAAGGCAGACCTAAATGTGGGAAAGAAAAGGGAGCATGTAAAGGATTGGATTAATTTGCATTAATCGAAAAGTGCTCGTAGGCAATTCGTAAAAAAAGTATCAGAAATATGAAAGAGAAAATGAAGAACTTTGTTTTTCACTGGAAAGTGCTTTATATGCAAGTGAGAATATATAAGGTATACAATGGAACTATAATATTCCTTTCTAAATAGTTATTCAGAATGCTAAAAAATGGTATTACAACATTGTCTTCATGAAAAGAAGCGCAAATGCCAATAAACACTAGTTACTTGTTTCTTGGCTTTCAACTGCGTTATCTACACTGGTTTCTGAATCTACACGACATTTTTTTAACGCGGTAAATTATAACAATTTCCACGTTAGGTCGCGAATACTATGTTAAGAACATGTTTCTAGGTACTTGCAGCATTTTTTACGATCGCCCTTTGATCGTACTGGCTGTAATGGTTGGCAAGTTAGAAATAATATTTATATATATCGACAAACACACGCAGTGCATGGATAGAGAACATGAAATGCATCTCGATTTCTAAGCTCAGGATCGATTTATCTTCGTTAATCTGATCTCTTATTGAAAATTCTTATCGGCAAGATCAAAAAGCTAGACAAAACGCAGCGTAAGGAAATGAAAACTAAGAAAAATCGAAGAACCGTGGGACGTAGCGCAAGGGAATGAGAGATAAGGAGAGCAAAGGATTACACACGGCTGAAAGAATGGAGCGATTCCGAGGCAACGATTGAAAAAAGTGGGGGCACCAACGTGCATTCGGAGTGTTGGCCAGCATTCACGTATTGCATCGTACGTAGAACGACTAATTGCGTTGCACCTGTGTACGAACGAGGCGCGCAAGCAAATTTAACTTTGTCATTTTACAAACAATTGAAATTTCGCCACACATCTTTCTTCCACTCTGTCTCGTCCACGTGGCTAATTTTCTTTTCGTTATCTGTTGCCTATCGCACGCGATCGGTAGTTTTTAAATCAGAGAAACCAGAAGCTGTTCACATGAGCCGAGGATCTATTTCCAGTTGGCAGGACTATGGACGCAGAAGTTGTAAGTGATCGAAGATTGCCTTTCTTTGTTTGATTCAATTTCCACATCGTTACTGTTTTTTGTTCAATTCTTTAACGATTTAGCACAACCGAGAGATATTCGTCATTCAGCATTGTGTCTGCGATATCGGATGAATTATTTCCCGTTTTAAAGTATAAAATCACGCATGGAATAAATATATGACACGTAGGAGATTTCTAGATGGAAATTTACAACGTGTGGATTGCGGATGTTCACCTATTTTTATGAAATTTTATAGAAGTTTACAGAATGCATGTAATATGCAAAGATACATACGATATTTAAATTATGCCGCTTACTATGATATTTAGTAGACGAAATAAATTTCTCTTTAGATTCCATTTCTTTGATTACGTTCGTGGAAATATGAAATTACATAAACATCTGTAGTCTAGTTACAAGGAAAGATAAAACGCGTGTAAAATATATTGCCAACAATTTCTTCCAACAATTATTGATAATTTTGAACATGAAACAGTATATATCTCAAACCGTAGTTTGTTCTTACGAATTCGTGTTCATGTGCTCGTTTGTGCTCATTACCCAGGTATCGTTGGAACTTCTTCATTGGTATTTATTCGTTTCTCGATAGTAGTCATTACATTCTATTAGCAGATAGTTAAGAATCCATGTGTGAACGCTGAATAATATTTGTGCGATGTCGCGTAATACGTAGGGGAAAACTTTGAAATTAATTAAAGAATGAAAAAGTCGAAAGAAGGTGGGAGAAGATAAACGTGTATGTTAACGAGCCGATAAGAACGCGTGACAATCTTCTAGTCGAATAAAAATCAATATACTTGGAAAGTAACTTCGAAAGAAAGATAACATTTCACTCGTTTGCAACAAAACTAATTGAAAATACTGTAGTTGTATCAAGTATATTCCTTCGAGTACATATGAAAATAGAGTCAATTTAGTTTCCTATTTATTGGTTTCTGATAGTTTTTTACAAATTCATTAATAATACCAAACAGCCTATAAAATTGTGTGATAACTATCCTGGACTTTTAAATTGAAAAATATATTTCGTACTTTTTGTTGTAAGAAATGCGTCACATTGTATACAATTTTATTGTGCAGTTCTATTTAGTTGGAATGCTAAACTCGTTATTTACAGAGTTGCTTTAAAAATAGTATATCAAGTTCAAATAAATTTAACGCTTGTTTGCATTGTTTTACGCCTGTGCAGCTTCTCCATTGAAACAATACGACATTCAAAAGAATAAAGTTGTATTTTCTTGAAACATACAATGCGAAAGCCCAAATGCTATCAACGCTAAATGGTTTCATTAAAACATTCTCTTTCGCGTAAATCAATTTCCTCATAAATTTCTATTCTTGTAATGCCACGTTAAACGTACATTGAAGTTATCGTACTAACACGTACATCACATTTTTCTTCAAACTACTGCTACATATAAAATAAACAGTATATAAAGACACCACATTTACTTTATCAGAATATTTTGTATATCGCATTGATACTGTATATACCACAAAATATATGACTGTTTCTAGTGTAGTAAAAAGTAATTAGCACGAAGTTAGTAAAACTCATAGCGTATTTCTAAACTATTAATTACCAGCAAGTCTAAACTTTTCTTTGTCTATTACAATAATCCCATGCTTTCTCTACTTCAGATAGCCAAAGATAATTCGTATAACGAGTATTTAAATGGCAGCTTATATCAGAATTATTTTGTTTCTTTGCTGTGAGCTTTCTAACGGGTGTCCACGAATATCAGGTAAAATTGCACGGGTTCCTCAGATATGATCGCTTAAACGCGTTCCCGTTGTCGTGAACATTAGTAAGAATCCGCATTGCTATTTTCCACGATTGTAATTGCTTGATTGTCAGAGACGTTCGTGTCTCTGAAGCGTAACCGATGTGAGTGCGCGGTAGTTGGCATTAAAAATTCGCTTCTTCCACGGAGCTGATCGCGTACATTTCCATTTCTTCTTCTATGAAAATCCCAATGGTTTATCCGTGTGTGGAGAAGTCGTGAATCGATGGAAGCAATCGGATTACGCGTAACACGAGTCGCGTATAATTCTAAGAGGAAACGTGCGATTGCAGTAATTATGTGACAGATGCGATGATTTACGTTGCACGTGCACGCAAGTGTGATTGCGATTTTAAGTTCGCATCGAGTATCAAAGTATTTTAATGCACGATACGATCACCTCTACGATTTCAATCTCTTCATCAAAGTATTTCTTATCAAAGCATAAAGTCTAGGATAGTAATTTGAAGCAAACTGTAATATAGACATTGGTACAATAATTGTAGTAATTAGCAAAGACAAGCAAATCGCAATATTCTTATGGACGTTTTGCTCGAAGATTATGTATCATACATGTTTGATTAACTGTAAGCATTTGCACGAATTGCTTTGAAATTGACGATAGAATCTAAGCGATACATATGAACAAACGTATGAACATACAAATGTAATTGTTACATTTCAATTACGTTTTTCTAATATTTCACCTTCGCACTTAAAAATCGTTCAAAAATATTATCTAAATTTTGGCTTTAAACAATAATTCCAACTAGCGCTTAAGGATACAAATATCAGAAATTCCTGCCAACAAACTAAGAGATTTAAATAAAGAGATGCAATTCTGTCCCATACTATGTTTCATTATAAAGACTATTACCAACTTCGGTGAATTTTTCCTTTCGATTAATTTTCCCATTTACAACCTTTTTACTGTTTATTGAACTGCTTAATATACGACTGATATACGATAGTTTAATAAACGACTAGATGAACGTGGATTAGGTAGATTTTCAGTTTCGTTTTGTTTATACGTTGATCACGCACCATGTGACATAACGTGTCACACAATCTTGCAGCGTATTATATCGCCGTGAAAAACTACACGTCCAATTCGCATACGTAATCCTACTGTTAGTAACCTTCGGCCACTTCGCGTGCGCTATCGTCGTTGATAGGTATATTTTTATTTTCCTTTAGTTGAAACGATTCAACGTGTTGAGCGAGCACACGAATTAGGTCAATCATAGCGGAGACGAAAATTAGTGGCGAACAAAGCAACGCAAAGTTCAAGCAAGCGTAGAACACTTCAAGTTAAACGATTCGAAGAATTTCATAGAACCGCGAAGTTTACGAGTATGTGATACGTACAATTAGTAACGCTAACGAGATTAACTATGGAAACTAACGAAGGGAGAGGGAGGAGCACTGCTAATCGCAACTGTAGAATTTACAACGTCCGATTTATGCTCGCGTTTATGCCTGGTCGTAACGATTAGGACTAGGTCATATGTAACATTCAGCAGTTTAGAAAACTAAAATTGCTCAATACTTTAGTGAACAAGTGAACTTGATGCAAACGATAAACGTAGGGTATCAAACACTTTAGACGTATTGTAGCGTAGGTTATATTAATCTACAGTGCTACATGTCAAATTAATCTCGTGTCACTAATATCTCGTACTAAAGTGCTCGACGTAGCACATTTGCTATAGGGCTTTGTTATGGACTATGTACTTGCAGGTTTCTCGTCGATAATCTTGTTTGTGTATGTATTTATATATTATACATTATGTATTACGTGCTATATGTTACATTATAATGCAATATATAATATGTAGGCTGGACCGTTTAAATGGGAACACCTAAATATCTGCGTTATTTGAGGTTTTATGGGAAAAGTCCTTAAGACAAAGTTGAAGCATTTCAAGAGGCGCATGTTGCGGTTAAGATTGTTTTCTCCCGGTCATTTTTTCCACATATTTTTTTTGTATTTTGAGTATTTGTTTGGCTCTGCCAACGAGGTACGAGGCTCAGTCTGGGACTTAAAAATTTCTTGGGAAGCGATTAGTGATTGGATAGTTTTATCAACTAATGGAGTTGGGTCTAGTGGACAATAAAAGGTGAAAAGTGGGAGTAAAAGACGCTTAAAATTATCTATATCGTGGGGTGACTGGATGCTATCTTGGACGTGCAATGGAATCGAGCCCTGCTCAAGGAAATGCGTTCCTCGATGCAATCGGACGTCGGGAGTGACACCGGAGGACCCAGCCGACGGGGTAGATCGTCGAAGGAAGGAAAAAGAAGACAAGGGATAACTCGAAGATTGTTCTTTACTTAAAAGGAAGCTTGAAAGATGTCTCAATATTTCCAATTCCTAAGAAAAGCTTAAGAATAGAGAGAGGCCCATTTAAACCGGCGCGAAGTCCGACTAAAACTCAAAATCATCAAGAAGATAGCGAAATGAATGTGGACTCTCAAAACTCTTTGGTCCACCGACCAAAGTCTACTTACTATCTCCTAGCACCGAGAGAATAAGGACACATAAACCTGTTAGGTTGGTCGTAAGGAGCAAAATGTTTGAAAAATCAGAGGATGAAGATCGCTGGATATTGGAGAGAACGATGAAGGAATCTTCCTCGTCCTCGGATAACGGGGAAAATCATTCACACTCCGGCTCAGCGATATAAGAGGATCAGTAAAGATACTGGAAGTGTTAATGATAAACACAAACATGATTAGGGATAAACTGGAAGACTCCTCCGTAAGAACTCTCGTAAAATTCAACATGAAAAGTATCAAACACCTCTAAAGCACGAAGGAATGGTTAGAGAAATTTGTGAAAAGGGAGAGCTTGTACAAAGGAGCTGAGAATCCCAAACACACTACAAATGCTGCTACTCAAATTTCCCCGTCGTTTAGAGGGGTTAGGTTGGGGTTAGATTTACAATGAATGAAGAAGGACAAGACAGGCACAGGACTGTAATGCTAATGAATAGCAGAGCCAAAGAAGGGGGCGTAGGAAAAGAAGCAAAGAAGAAACAACGGAAACTACTTGAAATTATTGCGGTTCCTAAAGCGGAAGCTAAAGCGGCAGTGAACGCTCTGTGTAACCAGACTCTGCCGAATGATACGTATCGTGCGTTCTGACCTTCTTTTCGTGTCAAGTGCAAAGTACGAATTACTGATCAACGACGCTGTTGAAAATTTTGGATCCTAATAGCCGAAATAATGGTATAGGAACATTAAATTTACACCTAGAATTTATATTAGAGTAGTTATATGTTTATTCGATAAATGATTTCAAAGATATTCATCGATACATACTTGCACGTGTCTCAGCACTTTCTTCCATATCAGACAGTTAACTGAACAGTTTTCATTTCTTTGTTTTCGAGACGCTGCGCAGCAGATGCTTCCACACATACAAGTATATTCACACGTATATTCACATACAAGTATCACTAATACGCAGCTAATCTAGTCTAGTACATAAAATTATACATATCTCAATAGACGCATGAAATGATGTATGAAAAACGTGCAAGTATCCAGGTAATTTTGAAAGTTTTATGGCTTTCTCGCGAACAAGCAGGTAACATTTTTAATAGGTAACGTTAAGGATCTCCATTTAGAATTTGGAAAGTTTGAAGATACTCTAAGTGAAGTTCTTTACATCTTTTTTAAAGACTCATTGAAAATTCACTGAAAATTGTGTCGGATATAGACGATTTCCGATTACGATTTGCAGTAACTGTGTACATATTTGAAGAGCAAGGGTTAAATATAAACGGTAACTTTTATATCGAGGTCATGTTTTCATCGACGCGGTTTCACCGATACCGAGTTCGAGTATAAAGTTAAACAACATAGACGTTGCACATTCTGATTGTGTTAAATATCAAGGACTACGAGTAGGTCGAAAACTTACATGGAAACAACGCATAAAATCAACGATAGAAAATATAAGATTCGAAAGACGCGCAAAATGTATTGGCTAACTGGTCGCAAGCCCAAATTCGTATTACAAAGTGTCATTCCTTCATTTGAAAAATGTTCCAACTCAATTTTCTAGAAAACAAAGCATTATATGAAATAATTGTATTCTATAATTTCAATATATTTTTCCGTAAGGGCTCGCTTAATTGATATTTTTTTGGGGTAAGTGTTACAGGCTGCCACAATACGGTCGGAATAAAAAACCTAACTCGATACATTGACGAATTTTAATTGAATTATAGTACACAGAGTTTTACCAAGTTCTCGTTTGTATTTTATATATGTCGGAGAAGGAAGGACAGTGGGATTTCCCGTCTGGAATATTGGGAAAAACTTCAATACCCTAGTCCAGACTTTTATTATAGCCACGTTTAAGCAATAAAGAAAAAATAAAAAGAAATAGTTTTAATGGTCCAACCTGGCTTTATGACGATGGGTTCGGGTTCAAGGTGACATAGCGGGTCACTAGCGTAGCCACGGTCACGGGAGGGATGTGTACTTGACAGAGGTATGGAATGATTATATGACTTTCCTTAAAAACAAAGATTGACCCGAGAGGTGGGGACAGGAATATATAAGGGCAGTTTCATTTGGAGTTGGGGGGTTAGTCATATAGCGGGTTGCTTATCGAGTTGCTGATTGAGAGAATTATTGCGAGAGTTATCGTACATTAAGTTGGTCTTCGTCACCCCGTGTACCGTGGATTCGTTATCGAACCTGTAGCCATTGTCATTAGTATCGTGAGTGTCTGATTGTTAATATTAATTGTCCGAACTGTAACCAACTTCATTATTGTAATAAAATACGCCTGTGTTATATCACATCAATGGCTGCATCCCATGAAGAATCACCTGATGCCCGCAACTGTACTCCCGGCCTCTCTCCGACATCAGAAGTGGGATCAGGCCCATGTATAACCATGGAACAACTCATGAGAATCGTGAACCGGTTAACTCAGCCAAGGGAGCAAAGACCGAGTACGGGATCTAAGGATGTAACGTTACCACATTTTGATCATGAAGGCGCGGGCGCCGATCCACCCGCGTGTTGCTCACATACTGATCTGATTTTGAAGGACCACCCGATACAAGATAGTGCGTTACTTTCTGCTCTGAATCGCGCCCTAAAAGGTTCTGCTGCGTATTGGCTTTCAATACAGACGAGGTTGGGAAATCTAACTACGCCCGAATTACTTAATGCCTTTACCCTTTATATGTTGAGCTCCCGAGACCAATGTTTTCGACGACTAACACTCGCGAATAATATCAAGACGGAGGACCAATTTCATGATGAAATGCAACTTCTTCCTGACGACGGTCAGCCGATGTTGTCGCCAGGAAATTCATCAGCGAACCCTGAAACCAAACATGCAGGCCATCAGACCTCCGTCTCAGGTGCTACCACTGCGGGAATTTCGGGCATAGAGCGACGGAGTGTCGCAAGAGGATAAAATTGGAGCAGAAAAATAACATACGGAAACCAGGGGACAACCAACTGGCCACATCGTCGAGGGTGGTGTGCTTCAGGTGTAACAAGGAAGGACACATCGTGACTCACTGCCCGTAGATGAGTAAGGGAAGCAACCCCAATAAAGAAAACACAGTTGACTCCTGTGTGGCGGGGGCCTCAACGGGGTTTACAGGTGGTGGACTTACCTGCAAACTTTTACCTTCGATATTATGAATCGGGAAGGCAAACGGATGGCCCACGTCGATTTCTTTTTGCGTAAGCCCGTAGACTTGGATCACCGTACGATCAGCAAAATTGTAGAAAAAGAAATCAATCTGGCCGAAATTTCCGGAGATTGGCTGTTAGCAGAACAACGTCACGACCCCCGAATTACAGAAATCATCGATAAATTGCGGAACTATGAGCTTGCGGACGATATCGCGAATACTTACGAACTACGATCCGGCACCCTGTACCGTAAAATACAAAGGAAAGGCAGAACTCTCTGCTTGCCCATTATCCCAAGAAGTTTTAGGTGGTCCGTGATCAACCATGTACACCAGTCAATTATGCACTTGGGATGGGATAAAACGCTCGAGAAACTGTGCGAGTGTTACTGGTTCGAAGGAATGGCAAAATATGTTCGCAAATTTGTAGAAAATTGCCACGCTTGTCGAGTTTCGAAGGCCAGTTCAGGCAAAATACAAGCTGAACTGCATCCCATACCCAAGACCAGCATACCTTGGCATACAGTGCACATGGACATCACGGGCAAGCTAAGCGGCAAGAGCGACTCGAAAGAGTACGTCATTGTTTTGGTTGACGCTTTTACCAAATTTATATACATGCATCATACCCGTAAAATAGATTCCCTGAGTACCGTTAAAGCAATTAAGTCGGCTATGTTTTTATTCGGCAGTCGCTGCCGGGTAATAGCGCACCAAGGAAGATGCTTTGCGGGCAAAGAATTTCAAAGCTTTTGTCAAGATAGAAACATTAAACTTCACTTAATAGCAACCGGTGCTAGTAGGGCCAATGGAGAGGTAGAGTGTATGATGGGTACGCTAAAGAGTATGTTTACAACGGTAGAAACGACCGGGCGGTCGTGGCAAGACGCGGTTGGAGAAATACAAGTGGCTTTAAATTGCACCACCAACCGTGTGACTAAGTCGAGCCCGTTAGAACTACTGATCGGTAAAGCAGTAAGACCATATGACTTGATACCACCCGATAATATAGAAGAAAAAATAATAGATATCGCAAAAATAAGACAACAGGCCATAAGAAGTATAGAGTCTAGTGTCAAATACGACAAAGACAAATTTGACAAAAAGAAAGTGAGAATAGTTAGGTTTAATCTCGGTGATCTTGTATTACGAAAGAACGAAGAGAGAAATCAAATGTTAGATCCAAAATTCAGGGGTCCATTCGAAATAGCAGAGATTATAGAAGGAGATAGATATACTTTAAAAACCTTAGATGGCAAAGGATCATATAAAGACGGAAACAACAAACTGAGAAAAATGGTAGTCGTATTCCTGCTGAATTGGATGTCGGTAGTGATGGCAACAACAGTAACCATGATGATATGAGTACCCTGATCTCGGAAGATCAATAGCACGATCGCGGAGTGAGTTCGCACGCGTTTCCAAGAGCAATAGATGTGTCAAGGCCCATTGGGACATGTGATGCTTCCAGGGCGACAGATGTAATAAAGCTCAAGGAGACCGTGGAACGAAGCTCTATGCTCTAGTGCAATCTAGAAAAACGAGATTCATTTGGGTACGAAATCGAGAATGGTCCATCATGAGGTTACGATCCGACTGATAATTCACAGAATGCAACTGGCACTCTGAATACAAATTATAACGCTACAAATTCCTGTTCTCTTTTATTTTTGTTGACAAACCTCCGGACGAAATTTTGTTGTTGCTCTGGACCCTTGGCTTATTTGGATGGAAAGACATCCCCTCTAACCTCTGAAAGCAGGATGCGTGATAATGTGGAAATCTTCCTCACTGAAATGCTTTCGGTGGCCTTTCTCAGCTGCGATGGGGAAGTTCTAGGAACATTGACGTATATCATCGGTGTTATCCTTAACACCTGCAGAAGTCGAGCTGTTATAAATTTCAATTACAGAATTACCATAATGCATCTAGACATGTGGCAATAATTCGAGTTAAACCAGACGTTTTGGCAGCCGAGTTGGTGAAGACGATGAAATATCGTAGTAGACATCTTTGACGAGGTTTTCCAGCTAATGAATCTGAGCCGTATTGTAAATGAACATCATTAACATCTTACAGAAGTTTTCGAGTTACTGAATCTGGGTCGTATTGTAAATGAAACAGAAGAATTAGGTTCTGTTTGGGTCGTCAAATCCGCCCACTGTAAGGCAACCGGCAACCATTTTTCATTCTTCTCTACTTCAAAATCATCGAAAGACATCCCCTTTAGCCTCTAAAAGCAGGATGCGTGATAATGTGGAATTCTTCCTCGCTGAAACCCTTACAGTGGCCGTTTTCAACTGCGATGGGGAAGCTCGGGGAACACTGACGTGTAATATTAAGTCTCTACTTTGGGCAGTATCAGAGACCACTCCTGGCGGAGTCAGTCTTTGTGGGTGCGTGTTATGGCAATCTGGGGCGTCTGCAGCTCCCGTAGCTCCGTAAGTCGTCTTTCTTCTGCACTGTAGTTCTTCAAGACACTTGCGTTTGACCAGAGTGACCCGCGTTGTCTCCGACTGATATTCATCCGTACGCGGACCACTTGCCAAATGGCACTTGCTACTGTATCGTCAGACTACTCGGTACTCTGCTCCGGCGTTTTTCATTAGTGACCGCTCGACACTTTTTGCTCCGAGTTTTCCTTTTCACATCTTCGGTTCTATCTTCGTTGTTGCGCGGTCTTTCACATTTACATACGCGTCATAACAAGGTAATTTAAAAACGTTTTGTCAAGATTCACGAGTGCGTCATCGACAGGTTCATTAAAATTTCAAAGTTCACTAAATTTCAAGTTCACTAAAATTAACAAATGCAAAGAAAGAAAATAATATTTCCAAGACATAAACGTTTCGTTGCAAATGGATGGAGATGCAATTAGTTTCAAAGTTGTTGTCAGAATTTGCCCATTAACAAAAAAGACTCCAAAAATGCTTAGAAGTCTCTGCAGTGATATATTCACGCGAAAGAAAACTGAAATGCATCTTGAATGTAAAGTATGATCGTAAAATGCTTCCTTGTTATCTTATACGGAGAAGTTTCCTGCATTTTACAACGAAACAAACAATTCTATAACGTTATCCTATTAGTGCGCGTGCTTTAAGTATTTTCAACTCCTTTTTGCTCACAGGTGCTGACACCAATCACTCTTTCTTTCCTTAATCATCTCTTCTAACCATAGGAGAAATATTATTAAACACGTGAAAGAAATTAAACAAGAAATAGCAGGATGATTTAGAAATTTCTTATATAAATATGTACAATTGGCCTCAGTTTTCGAGATATTCCTCAAGAAGTTGTTGATACCATGCATTAATCAATACGATGTCCTTGACAACATATTAAAAATTATATTAGAGATCGGAAGTGGGACCTTTTTTGTAGATAAGAATTTTTATCTTATGTTAATTAACACAGTAACAGTACGTCGTAATAACTTTTATCATTTCTTTTTTATTTCTCTCTTAATTTTCCTTTTCACGGAAATGAATGTATAATATAAATAAAGATGCATAATCAACAATAGCACATGCCGGTGTAATAATTGTCGGCAAATATCGGTGGGACGATTGTCGATGGTTTCAACGGGTCGGCAAATAAACATACTCGGTGTCGGTGAAATCACGTCGATGAAAACATTGTCGATAATATCAAAGCAATTCAGGTATACGTTTTTTAAAAATACTGAAATTTCTTAAATTTCTTTTAAAACAAATATTAGAACAGCGTGTATTAATTATTTTGATCGTCATTAAAATATGAACACAAGTATAGCACAAACATTACTTGCAAACATTGCATATAAATATTAATGTTAACACTCAGCGCATCGAGTATTAATTACTTCGTTTTATTACGTATGTCTTATATGTACTATGCATACATAGAGTTGTCAGATAATTACTGCAGGATATTAAACTCGACTATGTGAATCATAATTGATAGAGAGGTGAACAGATTCTAAGATATAAACAATTGTCGCTAACTCTGTAGAGTCACAATTATAAGATCTGTTTTCTATACTATACTATACTATACTATCGGATTTTTCGATAATGACATTTATCTTTTGGATACTTTACTGATATAACATTCGTATAATTACAGAAATCAAAATGTATAATACTGATAATTGAAAGTATTAAAACGAAAGGATTTCCAAACATAAAGCAAAGTTTGTTCAAAATATAACTTAGATTCGTTGAATGTTATCTCGCTATCCTTTAATATCCGTATTTGAAATGCAAATGAGATCTCAATTACGTTATTCGTAACATGTGCTGCAGTTCTCACGAATAAAGAAAATTTCTAATAGTCGTTAAAAAGTTCCAACTGAGAAGTACTGATTCGTAACTTCAAGCGAAGTTTCTTGTATCGTTGGTGTCGTATGAAAAACTAGGAGGAAGCGAGTATTGCCGGTCTTGAAAAAGATTATGCGAATGGTAAAGTTAATAGCTCACCAGTAACGTGTAGTACGTATATGGTGGACCTTGAGGAATCGTTTCTCGAGCCTATTTACGAGAGTATACAGCGGTCTACCTGGAACGTGTGTGCACTGCGAGAAATCAATTCCAGCGACGTCACGTCACGTTCGCTCCGAATGTTATGATAACGTGAATTCGTCACGATTATGACAACGTCTACGTCGTCTCGAACTGTCGCTGCTATTTCTGAATATTGATCGATCACGTAACATCAGGTCAACAGATGCAAATTTCAAGTATAATATTTCTATATATATGACAAACATCTCATGCAATATATATATATATATATATATATCACATATATATATTGCATGAGATGTTTATCACGTTTTATAATATTTAAATCATTTCGCAGAGAGTTCTAGGATTCTCTATAATCTTGTATCTATGTTTTGCTTTTGGAGGATGTTGGTATAGTTACAAAGTATTTCTAAAATATTACTATATTTAATTCAGAGAAGCTATTTATAGAGTATAGCTAGCGGAAAAGAAATAAGATAATTTGTTTTTATCGTAATTTGCGTATGTGTAATCTGTCACACGATAATCAGCATACACTGTGATGATTAATTGTGATTAAATTGACACGAATGCGAGTACAGTGACGTATCACTGTGATTTTATTTATTTTATATCATGGTAGATGTAAAAAAGTAACGTATCTTTAATTTTCCGCGTCCTCCTGTGGTACGCGATAATTTTGCGGCCAAACAAATTGGAATTTAAAATAGTGAAATAATTAGATTCAAAATTTCGATATTTTTTACATAAATTGGCATCGAGAAATGTAATATCTGTTTGTTTATCACGTTGCTATATTAGTGTATACAATTTACTAAATTATTACTATCGTTGTTATACAATTTTGGGGCTTCTGAGTATAAGTCGTATCTAAAAGGAATTATTCTTTATGGATGTCTTTTTACTATTCCAACTATAGTCTTTGCAATGAATCGAATAATACGGATATTGTTTATATATTAATAACAATAATTTGAAATATTAAAAAAAAATTGGCAAAAATCGCCAAAGGATTAGTCAAACATTGCGTTGTAGCCAAGAACATGTGGAACAAAGGAACGAATTTTATGCACATGAAAGACAAATAGCGTCTCTTTTGTTTGAGACTAATTTGATACAAGATTGTCTTTTAGCTGTTACTTGAAAACCATTTCAAATTTGGTAGACTATATTAGCTGCACTTACGATAGTAGCGAACAGTTGAACAGGTAGTGGATGATTTGACTCTTGTCACGAATCATTGATCACCAACTATTTAGTCCGAACGATCAAAAAATTGAGGGGATGTGTACATACCACGTGTGTTTCAATTTATGACAATGTGCCTAGCTACGATGCTGGCTAAACGTAGAGATATAATTCCTACTTGACATAACTTACGCCCGGAAATCTCAGATTGTAACAACGATATAATAGAAACACATAATTGAATTGTTCAGCATTCATGGGCCGTGCACACGGTCCAATCTGATGCTACAAATTGTACCTGATTTTTCCAATTTCAAACATTTCAATGATGCTAATATATTCTGTCTATTCAGTTATTTTACTATTTTAATTGAGTGATTTATCGCATATGAAATTATATTTGCATCATAATATTATTTTATTTAGAGGCTTCGGCACTTTCGAAGAGTTCACATTTTTCAAATGATTCTTGTAGCTCAATGCATGCCACAGTTCAGCGGCGGTCCGGTGCAATTTATGACTTACGATGACATGGAATATAAAAGAGGCGATGGTTGGTTCTTATCGTATACAAAGATAGCAGGAATCATCGTGGTCTTTATTATCGGTGTCGTAGCCGCAGGATTTCTCGGATGGTACATTAATTCCTTACCAAAGAAAAAGGTAAGTAACAGTTAGGTACATAAAATATGGAAATCATAGAGTTAATCCATTATTTTGGGTAAAGTAGATTTTTGAACCAGGATCTGCCGATGATAAGTTACCAACTAACAATATGTAGGGTACAACCTCTCTTATCCAAACAAATAGGAAAATAAAACTTTTCCGATACTGAAATTTTCAGATAATAAAACAGTCACTTTCCCGATATGAAATTCCATTCACTTAAATACAGATTAACCCCTTCCCGTGCTTTAACGAGTCTGACTCGTGATGAAGATTTTGGCCCAAACATAAATATCACGAGCCAGGCTCGCGAACAGACCAGTCAGGGGCCAAACATAAACGTCGTAATATATATTTTTTTTCTTTTCTTTTTATTTGGATGTATTTTACAGTCAATTCTCATTGAGAATGTAAGTCAATTTTTCTAGCGTGGTACTATGTCGTAAATAATAAGTGTTTATAGTGTTTTTGATTTTAATTGAATCTAGTGATCGTAATATAACGATCGTAATTGAATGTTAGTTCCTATCAGTACGCCACGAGACTGTGTTCGAGTTTCGTCGAGCTAAATGGCACGGGAAGGGGTTAAGATCAATTGGTACTTTCTTTAAATATTTATGTTCATATCTTTTTGATTGGTAAGTCACAATTCTTCTAACGTAACATTCTTTTTCTACTTGGAACCGTCGAAGCTTTTCCGAATGTTACGAATCTTACGAATATTTTGGCACGAGAAAGCATCTTTTTTTATTAGTATTTTCGTTGTTTCCGATAAAATTGTATAAAATCGTTATTATTCTCGTTTTTATTGCAACGAAACCATTTCATTAAATCGGTACAGTTCATATTTTTCTGCCTACTAAGGAATTTACGTGTCTTTAATGATCCTCAGATCACGTTTTTGTTTATATATATATATATATGTATACAATACATCATATTTAAGATGTAACGTAATCGAAGAAATAGTTTATAACGGTAAATATAAGGAAAAATAACAAGATCGTAAAACAATTTACCTATTTAGTATTTTGAAAATACTGTATCCGGAATACTATAATAAATATTCTATGATTAGTATCATTTTGTAACATAGATTCTTTAGAAACATCGATTTTCTTATAATTAATCAAGTTGCGAACGACAGCTGGAAAAATCGAGTTGTAAAATTAAACACAAGATTAATAATATTTTATAACCACTAATCTCAAATCTATATATATATTTAATATAACTTTTCAATAACTATTACGATTTAGTGTGACATACTAAATTTAGTATGACCTAATCATAATCTGCAACGATAATTAAATATCTATTAACCAAAATCTCCATATCAGCAGTTGATCGAAACTTTCAATTTAATTTTTAATGTTACAAAATTTCTTTCTCTTAGCCTTACGAGATTCTAGACTTGCAAAACGATGGCATCGAGGATACAGACGATACCGACGAAAGTATTTCGCCTTTCATTCGTCCCTTGAAGTATCGCCTCGAATTAACGCCAATTATCGACATGAACGGTCCATCGAGATTGATAGGCCACGTGTACATCGATTTTCAAGTAAACGATACGATAAGTTTAAATAAACTTTCGCTAAATGTGAAGAACATTACGGTGACTAGCTATAAGCTGTCTTTGCTGGATCTGGAGGAGAACAAGAAGCCGTTAAGGAAAAGACGAAGAAGGGGAACCACTGACGTAATTAATAACGTTAATCAAGAGAACGATACAACTTCTGGTAATGTTACTAACTTTAACAATTTTTACGTTTATAAAAATACTGTGAATGAATTTTCCACGTTTATAAACTGGTCGTTGTATCCCAATTGAATAATGGAACGATTTGTTTCGCAATTTTTACATTACCATTATAGTTAATTACAGGTATTTTGCTTTTAAGTTTCACGAGCATTTGCAGCACTTGAATTATTTATATTTTTCTTTTTACCAGAAGAACGTGGAAAAAGAATTTTCAAATTCGACAGCAATGTTTTTAAATTACCATTTTAGTAACACGTTGTTTCTTTCTAAATTTAGAAATAGTTCGAAGCTTTTGAAATATGGAATTTATTGTGCAATATTTGCTCGCATTGTAGTGCTAATTATTTTGTTTAAACTATCCTAAGGTCCTACGATAAGTGTTTTAATATATTAAAAACAATTAATTCCATAACATTATTTTATAAATGAATAAATAATGTCCAACCGTGTCATCTACTTGCAGTTTCACGTACTATGTATTCTATGGAAAATGACGTTGTGATAAGCCTAAGGGAAAACGAGACAGTGGTATACGACGAAAATGTTACAAACTCATCGGAGAACAGGTCCTCCGTCGAAGAAGCCAACGTTACATTGTCAAATTACGCTTTGGTTTCTGATACTGACAAAATTGACGACTCAAACGTAGATGCTATTATACAGTTCGAATCTGTGCCACCTGCTGTATCTCCCGGAAACGCATCTTCGCAAATACAGATCACACAGTACGATATCGACATGGATAAAGAAGTTCACACAATTTATTTAGGAAGTCGAATACAGCAAGGAATTTATCTGTTGGAAGTCGAATATGACCTGTTAATCGATGAACATATATTTTTCATTGGAAGTTACAATTCATCTGGCGAAGGAAAGTAAGTGTTACGTGCGTCATTTATTTTCAATTGGTACTTGAAAAATAATTAAAAAAATAGTTAACGAAATGTAATTCTTTAGATATCTGTTAATCATGTTCGCTTGCTTCTTCCACGATTTAATATTTGCAGGATTTTAATAGATTTACGAGTCAAATTTTTGTAAAAGTTTTGCAATATTTTCTATTTTCATATTAGATGGCTAATGGGAACGAAATTGAAGGAATCCGGTGCTCGATGTCTGTTCCCGGTTTTCGACGATACGGTGAATAAGTCAGTTATTTCCGTATCCGTGGCACGTCCCAAAGAAATGACAGTGCTCTCAAACATGCCCCTCAGGACTTTAAGGGATACGTAAGTAATTCACGTCATGTCTTTTCGCATGAAAACTCGTAAATGAAATCGATCTTACCTAATGACGCAGTTAAATTAAAAACAGAAATCTGATTTCATATGTGATTTCATATGTGTTCGATAAAGAAGCTTTCTTTATGTAATACATTTTCATTTATAATTATAGTTACACGATAGAAATGTTATCGATCGATTTTATTGAATACTCTGATAAAACACTATTAATATTCAAGTATGAAATAATAGGAAAAGATTTGTAGCAACTTGTTTTAATTAGAACTTCCATGCTGTCAGATATATATTGTGCAACTTTTGTCTGTCTTTCTCGTTCTTTTCATTTTTAATTTATACACTTTCAGTTTATAGTAAAACATGTGATAATTGACACGAAAACGTGTCAGAAAATACACTTTACATGAGATACGTAACTTAAAATGGAATTTTCGATATTTCATCAATATTGGAATTTTTCCTGTACAATTGAACGTCATTCAGTTTCAATCTTTTTTGTTAATTTAAAGAACTATCTTTACGTATGAAATTTTTTACCATTTATCAGCAGAGTGCGGATATTTATGCAAAGTCATAACTTCATGGATATAATTTAAAAAGTGGAGCCTTTTTTTCGTTTTACATGGACAAATGCTCGTGAACACCCCGCTATTTTTCTAAAAGCTATTTTTTTAAGCTTTTCTAAAAAGTGGAACCTGGACAGAAATTTATCTATTAATTAAATATAACAAACACTATACTTCGGATAGTTGATATATTTTTGCGTATTACGTGTGTTCTATGCATTTACCGACTTTCAAATAATAAAATAATAAATCATAAAAATCCTACAGTTTCTGGTTTATCAGAAATTAAGATATTTGTCACAAAGTTAATCGATCTCGTTTCTCAAAGTCTCGTTTAAAAAGAGAAATAAGATAAATTATTATTCCCGTTTTAAGCTCGGACAATTCGATGGTGGTCGACACTTTCGACGATTCTCTGCCTATTTCTCCGCACAATTTGGCTTTCGTAATGGGCCATATCGAAGCCATGAACACGACGTTCATAGGCGACACCGAAGTAGTTGCAACGTTCTGGTGTGAATCGAACAGAAGCTCAGAGGAGATTTACCTGTTCGACAAACTCAACTCAGTTGTCGTTAACTTGATCGACGTGTTTTTGACGTCCTACCCCTATCCTAAATTGGATGTAGTAAGCTTGCCTCCAGGGATCGACGAGAACATGGGAAATCCTGGATTAATTGCGCTGAAGTAAGAGCTATTATTGTTCTTCTACAAGATAAACGTTCCTTACATCTCCTACGATTTATAATTATAATCAGCTCGCACATATACGTAATATCACCGTATTAACTCTATTACTCATATAATTAGAACCGTTGTTTTTCATTTAGAAGACTATCAATGTGATTTTTATAATAATACAATAGCGTGCTTTTGCAAAGTTACAAACTATGGAAATATTGTGTACATCTATATTAAACATAATTGGTAATCGCAAAATTTCAGGAATAGTATGGCAAAAGTCACTCGAAAGATCGTATTTTATTCTTTTATTTTATTGTGAGGAAGATTTTTAAGATTTTCCCAAGGTAATAACTTGCAAATGGAGAGAAAGTACTCGTAAATATAGTTCAATCAATTCCATTTACTCAGTTCAATCAACGAAGTGATATTATCAAAGATATAGTCCTTTGCATACTTTCAATTACGTCAATTTTGAAGCAGGGGCAAGATACAATAATTTTTTGTTTAAACAATCACCTGCTAATTTACAATTCGTTTGATAGTTCAAACAGTAGGTAAATTTTTCGGGCTACTTTTGGCCAGATCTTTCGAGATTGTACCTACGTGATGCAATAAATAAAAGCTATTTATCTATTTATTTAGTAGAAAGTTGTTTTAAATGCTTTAATCCTCTGTTTTCTTCTAACTTCGTTTCTCAGCTATAAAACAGTTTTAGCGTTTGTTAACTTTTTTATCAAAGTGACGCGATATACTTGTTCCTCTTTCGATCACATCATCCTCCTTCTTATTTTTCCATCAGAAATTAAGAAGTCTTATTAGATTTCCTAATTATATCTATTTATTAGACAGCTGATAGATGTCAATTATTTGTCTTTTTATCTGCGATAATACACAGAATCCCTTATTTCGCCATTATTTACTAATTAGCCTATATTTTTATGGAGCATTTTTCACCAGCAATGTAATCGAAGGGCGCTTAAATGTTCAAGGCAGTCGTTGTTCTACACTAGCAAGAAATCGCCGCATGTCACGAAAGCCGACGCTCTGAAGGTCCTGATCAGCCTAGTGGGACAACAGTGGCTCGATGAATTTATGAATGTGAATCGAACGGACGCGTGGATCTTCGAGAGTCTGCTAGTTTACATCCAACACGTGATCGTTCAACAAGCAAGCGACTAATTTCACATCCTCGACAAACACCTTGGTAAACCGTTGTAATAGAATTCCATTTTCAGATAGACTCGTCATTGGACTTGAGCGACTCTTTCATCGCCGATGTCCAGCTGCACGTGATGGAGATCGATGGTTATAGCATTTCAAGGCCTTTCCATGAAAATGCCAATTATCATCTGTGGCAATCTCTTAACTACGAGCACGCGAAAGGTAAACCGGCTCGATGTTAGTCTTAAGCTGCGTCTTCACTGAGGCAACAACGAGGAACTTTCCGTTGCCTGTTGTTGTTACATGTTCCAAGTAACGACAAGTAGCAGCAAGTAGCGAAAACTATACACTTTCAAGAGACATTTACTTCATCTGCACGCGTTGCGCACGTGTTTCTTATCTTTCGTTCATCTTTGTCACTCCAAACGGAGACGAACAACGAACAGCAACTTTTGTTACCGGGAACAGAAACGCGGAGGAACGTGGAGGAACATTGGACAACCAACAAGTTCAAGAAACGCGGAACATCGACAGAAAGGGCCGACTGGCACTCAGAGGTCCTGAGTCTGTCGCTTCTCTCAGCAATTACTGTTACACATGGTGATAATTGACTTTACTTGCTGACAGCCTTAGCTATACAGAAACTACCTGCCATTTTGTGGTATTAACGCGTGCTGTTGGCACAAACGCGAGAAAGACAGCGATGGAGAAATTAGACGAGAATTGAAAGAGAAAATGAAGAGAAAGGGAAACTGCGAAAGGAAGTGTTCCGAGTTGAGCAAAACAGGAGTAGATAGCTCGTTGGGGAAATTGTAAGAGGAAAACATAAACGTAGAAACATCAACGGAAGATTGGTGATTGTTGCTTTAGTGAGGACGCAGCTTTAGGTTGCAGGATATCGCGAGCGGGTAGATCTAATGCCTCTGCATTTTTCGTTGCTTCTTGTAGGTGCATGTCTGATACGCATGTTGCATGGCGCGATAGGCGATACCGACTTTAGGAACGGCTACAAGAAACTGATAACCAGGTGGTGGGTATATTATTGGCGAGGAAATGTTTTATGCCTGCAATGGATCGATGGATGGATCGTTTTGATTAATAGCGATTTATTAAGGATTGACGGCTGTATCAAATTGAAGCTAATTGCGATTAATCATGTTTCTCGTGATTATCCGGTTTTTCATTTACATATATATTTCCTCCTTTTCATTCGCGTTTTTCTTCGCTCAAATTCCTGCATAATTTAATAATTACGTCTTTATTGCTAGTAAATATGTATAATCAAGATACTATCGAGTAGTTCTACGAGATTTCAGCGGAAGCAATGCAAGCGACGATAATTTTATTGCTCGTTCTCTGATCTTCTAAACTGGGTCGGTTTTTCCAAAATTGTAAATTTCTAAAAAGTTACAAATTGTTTAATTGCAGTGATTTTTACTCCAGCAATTGTAAACAAAGCACAGCTGGTTTTCGTGGTGCGCAGACATCGATACATTGAAAAACAAAGGACTTGCTAGAAAAGATGTTAATTTTAATCGAATCGATTTTCACTCTAGCGAATGTAAATAAAATATAACGCGATTTTGATTTAAATGGAACGATACGTTGAAAAGTGAAGGTTTGCTAAGACAGTAGATTATTAGAAAATAATTTATTATGCCAGATACGGATATGATACGCAGGACACTGATAATCTTTCGCGACGAGTTAACTCGTCCTTACTCTCTAACAGGTCGACTAATAGAATCTTCAACGTAATAAACGAGGTTTTGTTATTTGATCAGGAAGCATAACAACACGGATGTAACCGATTTCATGAATATTCTGGCGGAAGAAGCAATGGAACTTCCGCCCGGAGTTTCGTTGCAAGACACGATGAATTCTTGGATTTCTCAAGGTGGATATCCATTTATAACCGTCGTAAGAAATTACGAAGAGGAATCCGCCACTATTTATCAGGTATACCGTAGCAAATAACATTGCAATTTTTGTATTAAATTCTATGATTATACAACTTTGAGCAGTTTATGCTGTAAATAAGGAGATAATTTAAAGAAAATTTACTCAAGTTTAGATGTAAGAGTAGAATGAAGGACAAGCTACCGAATATCATAAAGTATCCGTGAACGAGATTGCCGTGTAGTTTTCATGTCAGAAAACACGAAACCTTGTATCAGGTTATTAATATAAAATCAACTGCTATTCGATTAAATGAATTAACTATCACATCAAATGAAATTAAATGAAATAGAATTATTCTAGTGCTAATGTTAGAAATTTTCTTTCACGAACGATAAATAATAGATAATGCAATACGCCACAAAATTGTAACGTTAAATACGATATTATACATCGTATGAAGACAGAGATTTTGTTGCTAATATCCTAAATCTATTAGATTTACTATTTTAACGAAGTAGTTCTGATTAGGTGTGAGAAAGTATTAGGAATTAAATAATTCTTTTAGGAACAATTTGCGCTCGATCGTCCATTCGAAAGTATCTCCAAATTCTGGCATATTCCACTGAGTTACACCAACAATAATAGTAATTGGTCGTCTCCTGTTACGATCTGGTTTCCACTTGAACCTAAAATTACGCTGGATGGCATTGGTTCCAATGAATCTTGGGTTCTTTTCAACGTAAATAAGACTGGTATGTGGCAAATTTAACTACAATATATATTTATTATAAGTTTTGGACAGTGAGGGGGGTGAGACAAGGATGCCCGCTGAGCCCGACACTATTTAACATCTATGTGGCAGGGCTGGAAGAGGAAATAAAGAAAGGTCAGGTAGGAGGCATAGTGGTAGGAGACAGTAAAGTATGGTCAATATCATACGCGGATGATATTGTATTGATAGCGGACTCAAGCTTAGCTTAGATCTTAGCTTATCGCGAGCTTTCGATAATTGCCGAACCTTCGGCACGTCTAAGTTCTTAGCTTCCAGAAATAGAATCGTTTCTACCTTCTGTGCAATTATCGAATTCTTTCTTGTATTTTTACACGTAAAATAATCTTCTGTTCCTCGTCACGCTGTGAATTTGTCAGACACTTTGCTTCGTAAATTAATGGAAATAATTGTACCATTACATTTTTCAAGGTTTCTATCGCGTGCACTACGACGAAACAAATTGGATGCTGTTAAAATTGGCACTTACGGAGAATCATGAGCTGTTTCCGCCAGAAACGAGAGCATCGCTCGTAGACGACGTTTTTAGTTTGGCTGAAATAGGCTTGATGAAATATGACACCGCCTTTGAATTCATTAAATATATGCAAATGAAGGAAAGACATTACCTTCCTTGGGGTGCATTTATGCGACACATGTTCAAATTAAACAGGCTTCTGTACGAGACTCCGGTCTTTACTGATTTCCAGGCGAGTAACAACATTGACACGTTACAAAAATTACAATTTTAAGCAAAATATCTATTATGTGTAATTCAAGCTTTTGAATTATATTCTGAGCTGAACGATTCGTCACCGCTCTGGTAGCATAATATTTATAATCAGACACTTTTTAGAAAACGATAAAGTTGAAGAACAATAAGATAAGCCAATTCCTATGATATTATTGTGTTAAATTTTAGGAATTCATAGCAAGATTCGTATCCCCGTTGTACAACGAAGTAGGGTCGAAGTTGGAAGAAGGATCAGCATTGACAATGACTGCCGTAAAACTTGCATGCGCCTTCGAGCATTCGCAGTGTCTAGACTGGTCGAAAAATGTTTCCGAGGAAGTCGATAGTAATATACAAGAAACGTAAGTTTTAACGAACCATCTTCTGTTATGAATATAATTTGAACGTTCTTGTTTTCATATTTTGAATGTTTTAATTGTACTGTACATATGAAATGAAAAAATGAGTAACTTTTGCAATATAATTCATGAAATTTTGCAATTACTAATTATACTTCATGCAAATATACAAATTCGCCAGAATATATTTTTCGGCTAATCTCACGAACCTGTAGGAGCATTTTGATGAGAGTTTTACCATTCTAAAAATTATAATAAGGCTTAGGTGCGTGAAACGTTAACGTATGATAAAAAGAAAAAAAAAACGATAGTCGAAAATACGAACAACAGACGGTTTACGAATATTCGCAATGTAACAGCGATCTTGTGTTTCGCTGCGATCGTATTTAGCTTAGAATCGCTGCCACAATATATACGCACAGTACGATAATTCAGCGAGCAACGTGTCAGAAATGTCGATAACCACGATTTCGCTGTGTGACAATCGCTGTTGATTCACGGATTTCAGAACGTTTATCGAGCCGATAGAAATTTGCGAAATTGTCAGTCGTATTATTAAAGAAGATTATATAAGATCCCGGACAAAGACACAGTTTTGTTTATATGAAATTCAAAAACTCTTAATCATCTTCTCTAATTTCATTCAAATGAAATTTAATACAGATCAGTTTTTACTATGTAACATATGCGTCGTACCATTATGCCATATCCTTGCGAAACAGTACCGATCATAAAACATAAACAAAGTCAAACGTTACAATAAATAAACCATCGACCCATATAGTATCACTAAAAACTCATCAAATTATTCTAAAACACAAATCGCAGTTAATATAAATGTGTGCAGAAAAGTGTGTATACATAAATAATCCCTAGGTTCGTATTCGTATGTCCTTCTGTCGCACATAATTATATGCGCATGTAATTATACTATTACATATTTGCTATACTAATATTTCTTTGTCTCATATTTCTTGCTAATTTCTTTGTATATCAATTTTTCAAGGATTTAGCAGAATGAAATTGTTACAGAGTTCCTTCCTACATTCGTGACACGTTTTATTGCACTATCGCACGTTATGGTACACGAAGGGAATGGAACTACTTTATGGAACGGATAAAATCGACCGAAGATGAGGAGGAAAAGAAACGTTTGTTATCGTCATTCGCTTGCTTCCAAACTCCTTGGATTTTACAATTGTAAGTGACTATTCACATAATCGTAATTTTATCTTTGATTATAATCCTTAATAATGAATAACTATAAGAATAGTATTTTGAAACTTTCACGTCAAAAACATACACCTACATATGTGCATACATTAGAATTTATCGGAACAGGAAATAACATAACATCTGTCACCTTTGTAACATCAATTGGAACGTAATTGAGACTTATGACTTTAACAAATTTAACAAACAAAAAATATATATGATATCATGGCACTCGAATATTTTTAGGAAATTGTGTATAAGTGAAAATGAGTCAAAATATTTATGTGTACTGTATTAGAAGTGTTCGAAGAAGTATTAGAAGTACTTAAAGCTGTATATATTTGAACATTTTGTAGTTTTTTAATTTGTATCCTTATGTTTCTTATGTATCCTTTAATTTGTACCCTATTATTTATAAATTTGAAAAACAGAAAGTATATATGATATCATGGCACTCGAATATTTTTGGGAAATTGTATATAAGTGAAAATGAGTCAAAATATTTATGTTCATTGTATTAAAAGTATTTAAAGTATTTGAAGAAGTATCAGAAGTACTTAAGGCTGTATATATTTAAACATTTTTTAATTTTTTAGTTTGTATCCTTATGTACGTAATACTAGTCACGTTTTCCTTTGATAACAGTATTCTCAATGATATACTTCACGAGGAACGATTCGAGGAGGACGAAATGTCGGTAATTTTGAATGCATTTTCACAAAACCCAGCCGCGGCTCAAGTCGCATTTCGGTTCGTTCGAGCAAATTGGCAAGAAATTGCGCAAAGGTACTTTCGATTTTTGTTGCAAAAAGTTCAGTGTACGAAAAAGGAAGCGTAATGGCAAAATGACTTTCCCGATTTAGGTTTCTAGGATCTTATAAGATATTGAAATCTTTCGTGCTGTCCATGATGAATGGCTTAACGACTGAACAGGATTTACAAGACGTAAGAAACTATTAGTATCATGTTTGCATATCTTAAATATTTTTTATCTTCTATATGAATTAAATTGTTGCAGCTTCAAATGTTCAGGGAAAACAATTATGATAGCATGAAAGGAACAAGATATGCGGCAGCGCTTGTCGAAGCAAATGGAAATTTCGAAACAACATGGTTGAAGCATTCTTTACCTCAAATTGAATCTATGTTAAAAGAAGAAACACAGAGATTTGCAAGTCCGTGAAAATAGCTAATAAAAGTGAGGGGATAAACATTCTCAAGAGTTGTATTCCGTGAAGCTGGACAAATAGCTTTTCGAAGGGTCACACATACTTTTTACGAATTCCGGCGATTTACTTAAAATATTCGAGTTCTAAGCCTTTTTATTTCGCTTCATTTTTTATTCTCCTGAAAATGCAAACTTGAATTTTAAAATTGAAACTGTGACAAATTTTAAATTAATTTTTTCATTTGACATATAGGGATGTATTAACATATTCTCTCATTTATAATTTATTAATGTAACATATAAATCATTTCGAATAAATAGTATTCTAACTTTTTAAAATATTGTACCGGATAGAAATAACTGTTTCTTTTCAATTATTAAATTCAAAACTCGAAATTTCTTAAGATAAATATCTTTATCAAAGTTATCTTTCTAATTAATTATTACGCTCATACATAGACATAAATATATAATAAATATGTAATAATAAACCAAAACTAGTAAGAAAATATTATGAACTTGTGACGCTTATAGAGAAACTATAGTAAATCATATAGGAACTATATTAAATAGTCAGGAATATTTCTAAAATATCATAGAAAGAAGTATTACATTTAGAACACTTATTTCCATATAGAAATGCCTTTGAACCAGCAACACATTCTGTTAAACATTCTATAAAAATCATGTATATATTTAAAAACAATATCTTTACCCATTTTTCTTACAGAATATTAATTTACCTTCATGCGAAATATAAACATATAAAAAGGAAGTACAGATAAGTTATGAAATTTAATTTCCGATATTGTAATCAAGGTTCTGAAATTCATAATGTTTCTCAATTTTGTTGCGCCGTAGAATTATTGCATACCTATGTATTATAAAACAGCAATGATTTACGATATTTTACTCATATTGCATTGTACTGCATTTCATTCGTTAACACAATTTTTACTTCGGCCACGATGGCCATACGAGCTACGTGTGCGTAATTCATAGCCCAAAGGACCACAACAGTTGACTGCAGCTATACTGACGAGTCGATTCAGCTCGGGTAAGGATTTCGCGAAGAAGCCTCACTTTTTTTAATCCTATCTCTTTTTCCTCCTGACAAAAACATTTCTATGACATTGCCGGCTGGGAAACGGAAAAGAACGACAAGTAAACACATTAAATTGCTACACGCTCGCTAGCGCATTAATTTGCAACCGACCAATTCGGCACATGACACCTGCAAATAGAATCTTCCGCCAGTTTTCTACATTAGCAAAAGCTGTAAGATTCAATAGTTGACAGGAATACATACACGCTTGATAGCGCTTAAGTGTTTTACTTCGAAGCAGAAACCACAGAGAGTACAAATCCAGCACACTTATATAAAGAGTTATAGAAATAATTCTAGATCGTTGCAGGAAAAGGGACACAGAAGGCGAGAAATGATCCAGAACTTTAAAACTGGATGATTACGCCAAGTGCGAAACGATATTGTGTCAAACGAAAAATGGTGAAGAAAAAAAACAGTATCTATGCAGAACTGAGGACAGATAGGGCTCTCAATAGTTTAAAACAGCAAAGGATACTTATATATTTTTATTATGGCGTAATGGGGTGTTTAAATAATATGTATATTGGGAAGCTCGGATGAATCGTTTGGATGCTTAAAAAATCCAGCTAACCGCAGCACTCCAGCAATGTAAATGCGAAGGAACTTTTCGGGGGGACACAGAAGGCGAGAAATGACCCAGAACTTTAAAACTGGACGATTACGCCAAGTGCGAAACGATATTGTGTCAAACGAAAAATGGTAGAGAAAAATTACAGTACCTTTGGAGAACTGAGGACAGATAGGGTTCTCAATAGTTTAAAACAGCAAAGGATACTTATATATTTTTATTATGGCGTAATGGGGTGTTTAAATAATATGTATATTGGGAAGCTCGGATGAATCGTTTGGATGCTTAAAAAATCCGGCTAACCGCAGGACTCCTAACAATGTAAATGCGAATGAACTTTTCGGGGGGACACAGAAGGCGAGAAATGACCCAGAACATTAAAACTGGACGATTACGCCAAGTGCGAAACGATATTGTGTCAAACGAAAAATGGTAGAGAAAAATTACAGTACCTTTGGAGAACTGAGGACAGATAGGGTTCTCAATAGTTTAAAACAGCAAAGGATACTTATATATTTTTATTATGGCGTAATGGGGTGTTTAAATAATATGTATATTGGGAAGCTCGGATGAATCGTTTGGATGCTTAAAAAATCCGGCTAACCGCAGCCATCCAGCAATGTAAATGCGAATGAACTTTTCGGGGGGACACAGAAGGCGAGAAATGATCCAGAACTTTAAAACTGGACGATTACGCCAAGTGCGAAACGATATTGTGTCAAACGAAAAATGGTAGAGAAAAATTACAGTACCTTTGGAGAACTGAGGACAGATAGGGTTCTCAATAGTTTAAAACAGCAAAGGATACTTATATATTTTTATTATGGCGTAATGGGGTGTTTAAATAATATGTATATTGGGAAGCTCGGATGAATCGTTTGGATGCTTAAAAAATCCGGCTAACCGCAGGACTCCTAACAATGTAAATGCGAATGAACTTTTCGGGGGGACACAGAAGGCGAGAAATGACCCAGAACATTAAAACTGGACGATTACGCCAAGTGCGAAACGATATTGTGTCAAACGAAAAATGGTAGAGAAAAATTACAGTACCTTTGGAGAACTGAGGACAGATAGGGTTCTCAATAGTTTAAAACAGCAAAGGATACTTATATATTTTTATTATGGCGTAATGGGGTGTTTAAATAATATGTATATTGGGAAGCTCGGATGAATCGTTTGGATGCTTAAAAAATCCGGCTAACCGCAGGACTCCTAACAATGTAAATGCGAATGAACTTTTCGGGGGGACACAGAAGGCGAGAAATGATCCAGAACTTTAAAACTGGACGATTACGCCAAGTGCGAAACGATATTGTGTCAAACGAAAAATGGTAGAGAAAAATTACAGTACCTTTGGAGAACTGAGGACAGATAGGGTTCTCAATAGTTTAAAACAGCAAAGGATACTTATATATTTTTATTATGGCGTAATGGGGTGTTTAAATAATATGTATATTGGGAAGCTCGGATGAATCGTTTGGATGCTTAAAAAATCCGGCTAACCGCAGCCATCCAGCAATGTAAATGCGAATGAACTTTTCGGGGGGACACAGAAGGCGAGAAATGATCCAGAACTTTAAAACTGGACGATTACGCCAAGTGCGAAACGATATTGTGTCAAACGAAAAATGGTAGAGAAAAATTACAGTACCTTTGGAGAACTGAGGACAGATAGGGTTCTCAATAGTTTAAAACAGCAAAGGATACTTATATATTTTTATTATGGCGTAATGGGGTGTTTAAATAATATGTATATTGGGAAGCTCGGATGAATCGTTTGGATGCTTAAAAAATCCGGCTAACCGCAGGACTCCTAACAATGTAAATGCGAATGAACTTTTCGGGGGGACACAGAAGGCGAGAAATGATCCAGAACTTTAAAACTGGACGATTACGCCAAGTGCGAAACGATATTGTGTCAAACGAAAAATGGTAGAGAAAAATTACAGTACCTTTGGAGAACTGAGGACAGATAGGGTTCTCAATAGTTTAAAACAGCAAAGGATACTTATATATTTTTATTATGGCGTAATGGGGTGTTTAAATAATATGTATATTGGGAAGCTCGGATGAATCGTTTGGATGCTTAAAAAATCCGGCTAACCGCAGCCATCCAGCAATGTAAATGCGAATGAACTTTTCGGGGGGACACAGAAGGCGAGAAATGATCCAGAACTTTAAAACTGGACGATTACGCCAAGTGCGAAACGATATTGTGTCAAACGAAAAATGGTAGAGAAAAATTACAGTACCTTTGGAGAACTGAGGACAGATAGGGCTCTCAATAGTTTAAAACAGCAAAGGATACTTATATATTTTTATTATGGCGTAATGGGGTGTTTAAATAATATGTATATTGGGAAGCTCGGATGAATCGTTTGGATGCTTAAAAAATCCAGCTAACCGCAGCACTCCAGCAATGTAAATGCGAATGAACTTTTCGGGGGGACACAGAAGGCGAGAAATGACCCAGAACTTTAAAACTGGACGATTACGCCAAGTGCGAAACGATATTGTGTCAAACGAAAAATGGTAGAGAAAAATTACAGTACCTTTGGAGAACTGAGGACAGATAGGGTTCTCAATAGTTTAAAACAGCAAAGGATACTTATATATTTTTATTATGGCGTAATGGGGTGTTTAAATAATATGTATATTGGGAAGCTCGGATGAATCGTTTGGATGCTTAAAAAATCCGGCTAACCGCAGCCATCCAGCAATGTAAATGCGAATGAACTTTTCGGGGGGACACAGAAGGCGAGAAATGATCCAGAACTTTAAAACTGGACGATTACGCCAAGTGCGAAACGATATTGTGTCAAACGAAAAATGGTAGAGAAAAATTACAGTACCTTTGGAGAACTGAGGACAGATAGGGTTCTCAATAGTTTAAAACAGCAAAGGATACTTATATATTTTTATTATGGCGTAATGGGGTGTTTAAATAATATGTATATTGGGAAGCTCGGATGAATCGTTTGGATGCTTAAAAAATCCGGCTAACCGCAGGACTCCTAACAATGTAAATGCGAATGAACTTTTCGGGGGGACACAGAAGGCGAGAAATGACCCAGAACATTAAAACTGGACGATTACGCCAAGTGCGAAACGATATTGTGTCAAACGAAAAATGGTAGAGAAAAATTACAGTACCTTTGGAGAACTGAGGACAGATAGGGTTCTCAATAGTTTAAAACAGCAAAGGATACTTATATATTTTTATTATGGCGTAATGGGGTGTTTAAATAATATGTATATTGGGAAGCTCGGATGAATCGTTTGGATGTTTAAAAAATCCGGCTAACCGCAGGACTCCAGCAATGTAAATGCGAATGAACTTTTCGGGGGGACACAGAAGGCGAGAAATGACCCAGAACGTTAAAACTGGACGATTAAGCCGGGTGCGAAACGATATTGTGTCAAACGAAAAATGGTAGAGAAAAATTACAGTACCTTTGGAGAACTGAGGACAGATAGGGTTCTCAATAGTTTAAAACAGCAAAGGATACTTATATATTTTTATTATGGCGTAATGGGGTGTTTAAATAATATGTATATTGGGAAGCTCGGATGAATCGTTTGGATGCTTAAAAAATCCGGCTAACCGCAGAACACATGAAATCTAAATGCGAATGAACTTTTCGGGGGGACACAGAAGGCGAGAAATGATCCAGAACTTTAAAACTGGACGATTACGCCAAGTGCGAAACGATATTGTGTCAAACGAAAAATGGTAGAGAAAAATTACAGTACCTTTGGAGAACTGAGGACAGATAGGGTTCTCAATAGTTTAAAACAGCAAAGGATACTTATATATTTTTATTATGGCGTAATGGGGTGTTTAAATAATATGTATATTGGGAAGCTCGGATGAATCGTTTGGATGCTTAAAAAATCCGGCTAACCGCAGGACTCCTAACAATGTAAATGCGAATGAACTTTTCGGGGGGACACAGAAGGCGAGAAATGACCCAGAACATTAAAACTGGACGATTACGCCAAGTGCGAAACGATATTGTGTCAAACGAAAAATGGTAGAGAAAAATTACAGTACCTTTGGAGAACTGAGGACAGATAGGGTTCTCAATAGTTTAAAACAGCAAAGGATACTTATATATTTTTATTATGGCGTAATGGGGTGTTTAAATAATATGTATATTGGGAAGCTCGGATGAATCGTTTGGATGCTTAAAAAATCCGGCTAACCGCAGGACTCCTAACAATGTAAATGCGAATGAACTTTTCGGGGGGACACAGAAGGCGAGAAATGACCCAGAACATTAAAACTGGACGATTACGCCAAGTGCGAAACGATATTGTGTCAAACGAAAAATGGTAGAGAAAAATTACAGTACCTTTGGAGAACTGAGGACAGATAGGGTTCTCAATAGTTTAAAACAGCAAAGGATACTTATATATTTTTATTATGGCGTAATGGGGTGTTTAAATAATATGTATATTGGGAAGCTCGGATGAATCGTTTGGATGCTTAAAAAATCCGGCTAACCGCAGGACTCCTAACAATGTAAATGCGAATGAACTTTTCGGGGGGACACAGAAGGCGAGAAATGATCCAGAACTTTAAAACTGGACGATTACGCCAAGTGCGAAACGATATTGTGTCAAACGAAAAATGGTAGAGAAAAATTACAGTACCTTTGGAGAACTGAGGACAGATAGGGTTCTCAATAGTTTAAAACAGCAAAGGATACTTATATATTTTTATTATGGCGTAATGGGGTGTTTAAATAATATGTATATTGGGAAGCTCGGATGAATCGTTTGGATGCTTAAAAAATCCGGCTAACCGCAGCCATCCAGCAATGTAAATGCGAATGAACTTTTCGGGGGGACACAGAAGGCGAGAAATGATCCAGAACTTTAAAACTGGACGATTACGCCAAGTGCGAAACGATATTGTGTCAAACGAAAAATGGTAGAGAAAAATTACAGTACCTTTGGAGAACTGAGGACAGATAGGGTTCTCAATAGTTTAAAACAGCAAAGGATACTTATATATTTTTATTATGGCGTAATGGGGTGTTTAAATAATATGTATATTGGGAAGCTCGGATGAATCGTTTGGATGCTTAAAAAATCCGGCTAACCGCAGCCATCCAGCAATGTAAATGCGAATGAACTTTTCGGGGGGACACAGAAGGCGAGAAATGATCCAGAACTTTAAAACTGGACGATTACGCCAAGTGCGAAACGATATTGTGTCAAACGAAAAATGGTAGAGAAAAATTACAGTACCTTTGGAGAACTGAGGACAGATAGGGTTCTCAATAGTTTAAAACAGCAAAGGATACTTATATATTTTTATTATGGCGTAATGGGGTGTTTAAATAATATGTATATTGGGAAGCTCGGATGAATCGTTTGGATGCTTAAAAAATCCGGCTAACCGCAGCCATCCAGCAATGTAAATGCGAATGAACTTTTCGGGGGGACACAGAAGGCGAGAAATGATCCAGAACTTTAAAACTGGACGATTACGCCAAGTGCGAAACGATATTGTGTCAAACGAAAAATGGTAGAGAAAAATTACAGTACCTTTGGAGAACTGAGGACAGATAGGGTTCTCAATAGTTTAAAACAGCAAAGGATACTTATATATTTTTATTATGGCGTAATGGGGTGTTTAAATAATATGTATATTGGGAAGCTCGGATGAATCGTTTGGATGCTTAAAAAATCCGGCTAACCGCAGGACTCCTAACAATGTAAATGCGAATGAACTTTTCGGGGGGACACAGAAGGCGAGAAATGATCCAGAACTTTAAAACTGGACGATTACGCCAAGTGCGAAACGATATTGTGTCAAACGAAAAATGGTAGAGAAAAATTACAGTACCTTTGGAGAACTGAGGACAGATAGGGTTCTCAATAGTTTAAAACAGCAAAGGATACTTATATATTTTTATTATGGCGTAATGGGGTGTTTAAATAATATGTATATTGGGAAGCTCGGATGAATCGTTTGGATGCTTAAAAAATCCGGCTAACCGCAGGACTCCTAACAATGTAAATGCGAATGAACTTTTCGGGGGGACACAGAAGGCGAGAAATGATCCAGAACTTTAAAACTGGACGATTACGCCAAGTGCGAAACGATATTGTGTCAAACGAAAAATGGTAGAGAAAAATTACAGTATCTTTGGAGAACTGAGGACAGATAGGGTTCTCAATAGTTTAAAACAGCAAAGGATACTTATATATTTTTATTATGGCGTAATGGGGTGTTTAAATAATATGTATATTGGGAAGCTCGGATGAATCGTTTGGATGCTTAAAAAATCCGGCTAACCGCAGCCATCCAGCAATGTAAATGCGAATGAACTTTTCGGGGGGACACAGAAGGCGAGAAATGATCCAGAACTTTAAAACTGGACGATTACGGCAAGTGCGAAACGATATTGTGTCAAACGAAAAATGGTAGAGAAAAATTACAGTACCTTTGGAGAACTGAGGACAGATAGGGTTCTCAATAGTTTAAAACAGCAAAGGATACTTATATATTTTTATTATGGCGTAATGGGGTGTTTAAATAATATGTATATTGGGAAGCTCGGATGAATCGTTTGGATGTTTAAAAAATCCGGCTAACCGCAGGACTCCAGCAATGTAAATGCGAATGAACTTTTCGGGGGGACACAGAAGGCGAGAAATGACCCAGAACGTTAAAACTGGACGATTAAGCCGGGTGCGAAACGATATTGTGTCAAACGAAAAATGGTAGAGAAAAATTACAGTACCTTTGGAGAACTGAGGACAGATAGGGTTCTCAATAGTTTAAAACAGCAAAGGATACTTATATATTTTTATTATGGCGTAATGGGGTGTTTAAATAATATGTATATTGGGAAGCTCGGATGAATCGTTTGGATGCTTAAAAAATCCGGCTAACCGCAGAACACATGAAATCTAAATGCGAATGAACTTTTCGGGGGGACACAGAAGGCGAGAAATGATCCAGAACTTTAAAACTGGACGATTACGCCAAGTGCGAAACGATATTGTGTCAAACGAAAAATGGTAGAGAAAAATTACAGTACCTTTGGAGAACTGAGGACAGATAGGGTTCTCAATAGTTTAAAACAGCAAAGGATACTTATATATTTTTATTATGGCGTAATGGGGTGTTTAAATAATATGTATATTGGGAAGCTCGGATGAATCGTTTGGATGTTTAAAAAATCCGGCTAACCGCAGGACTCCAGCAATGTAAATGCGAATGAACTTTTCGGGGGGACACAGAAGGCGAGAAATGACCCAGAACGTTAAAACTGGACGATTAAGCCGGGTGCGAAACGATATTGTGTCAAACGAAAAATGGTAGAGAAAAATTACAGTACCTTTGGAGAACTGAGGACAGATAGGGTTCTCAATAGTTTAAAACAGCAAAGGATACTTATATATTTTTATTATGGCGTAATGGGGTGTTTAAATAATATGTATATTGGGAAGCTCGGATGAATCGTTTGGATGCTTAAAAAATCCGGCTAACCGCAGAACACATGAAATCTAAATGCGAATGAACTTTTCGGGGGGACACAGAAGGCGAGAAATGATCCAGAACTTTAAAACTGGACGATTACGCCAAGTGCGAAACGATATTGTGTCAAACGAAAAATGGTAGAGAAAAATTACAGTACCTTTGGAGAACTGAGGACAGATAGGGTTCTCAATAGTTTAAAACAGCAAAGGATACTTATATATTTTTATTATGGCGTAATGGGGTGTTTAAATAATATGTATATTGGGAAGCTCGGATGAATCGTTTGGATGTTTAAAAAATCCGGCTAACCGCAGGACTCCAGCAATGTAAATGCGAATGAACTTTTCGGGGGGACACAGAAGGCGAGAAATGACCCAGAACGTTAAAACTGGACGATTAAGCCGGGTGCGAAACGATATTGTGTCAAACGAAAAATGGTAGAGAAAAATTACAGTACCTTTGGAGAACTGAGGACAGATAGGGTTCTCAATAGTTTAAAACAGCAAAGGATACTTATATATTTTTATTATGGCGTAATGGGGTGTTTAAATAATATGTATATTGGGAAGCTCGGATGAATCGTTTGGATGCTTAAAAAATCCGGCTAACCGCAGCCATCCAGCAATGTAAATGCGAATGAACTTTTCGGGGGGACACAGAAGGCGAGAAATGACCCAGAACTTTAAAACTGGACGATTACGCCAAGTGCGAAACGATATTGTGTCAAACGAAAAATGGTAGAGAAAAATTACAGTACCTTTGGAGAACTGAGGACAGATAGGGTTCTCAATAGTTTAAAACAGCAAAGGATACTTATATATTTTTATTATGGCGTAATGGGGTGTTTAAATAATATGTATATTGGGAAGCTCGGATGAATCGTTTGGATGCTTAAAAAATCCGGCTAACCGCAGGACTCCAGCAATGTAAATGCGAATGAACTTTTCGGGGGGACACAGAAGGCGAGAAATGACCCAGAACGTTAAAACTGGACGATTAAGCCGGGTGCGAAACGATATTGTGTCAAACGAAAAATGGTAGAGAAAAATTACAGTACCTTTGGAGAACTGAGGACAGATAGGGTTCTCAATAGTTTAAAACAGCAAAGGATACTTATATATTTTTATTATGGCGTAATGGGGTGTTTAAATAATATGTATATTGGGAAGCTCGGATGAATCGTTTGGATGCTTAAAAAATCCGGCTAACCGCAGAACACATGAAATCTAAATGCGAATGAACTTTTCGGGGGGACACAGAAGGCGAGAAATGATCCAGAACTTTAAAACTGGACGATTACGCCAAGTGCGAAACGATATTGTGTCAAACGAAAAATGGTAGAGAAAAATTACAGTACCTTTGGAGAACTGAGGACAGATAGGGTTCTCAATAGTTTAAAACAGCAAAGGATACTTATATATTTATATTATGGCGTAATGGGGTGTTTAAATAATATGTATATTGGGAAGCTCGGATGAATCGTTTGGATGCTTAAAAAATCCGGCTAACCGCATAGAAATCAAAATGTAAATGCGAATGAACTTTTCGGGGGGACACAGAAGGCGAGAAATGACCCAGAACTTTAAAACTGGACGATTACGCCAAGTGCGAAACGATATTGTGTCAAACGAAAAATGGTAGAGAAAAATTACAGTACCTTTGGAGAACTGAGGACAGATAGGGTTCTCAATAGTTTAAAACAGCAAAGGATACTTATATATTTATATTATGGCGTAATGGGGTGTTTAAATAATATGTATATTGGGAAGCTCGGATGAATCGTTTGGATGTTTAAAAAATCCGGCTAACCGCAGGACTCCAGCAATGTAAATGCGAATGAACTTTTCGGGGGGACACAGAAGGCGAGAAATGACCCAGAACGTTAAAACTGGACGATTAAGCCGGGTGCGAAACGATATTGTGTCAAACGAAAAATGGTAGAGAAAAATTACAGTACCTTTGGAGAACTGAGGACAGATAGGGTTCTCAATAGTTTAAAACAGCAAAGGATACTTATATATTTATATTATGGCGTAATGGGGTGTTTAAATAATATGTATATTGGGAAGCTCGGATGAATCGTTTGGATGTTTAAAAAATCCGGCTAACCGCAGGACTCCAGCAATGTAAATGCGAATGAACTTTTCGGGGGGACACAGAAGGCGAGAAATGACCCAGAACGTTAAAACTGGACGATTAAGCCGGGTGCGAAACGATATTGTGTCAAACGAAAAATGGTAGAGAAAAATTACAGTACCTTTGGAGAACTGAGGACAGATAGGGTTCTCAATAGTTTAAAACAGCAAAGGATACTTATATATTTTTATTATGGCGTAATGGGGTGTTTAAATAATATGTATATTGGGAAGCTCGGATGAATCGTTTGGATGTTTAAAAAATCCGGCTAACCGCAGGACTCCAGCAATGTAAATGCGAATGAACTTTTCGGGGGGACACAGAAGGCGAGAAATGACCCAGAACGTTAAAACTGGACGATTAAGCCGGGTGCGAAACGATATTGTGTCAAACGAAAAATGGTAGAGAAAAATTACAGTACCTTTGGAGAACTGAGGACAGATAGGGTTCTCAATAGTTTAAAACAGCAAAGGATACTTATATATTTTTATTATGGCGTAATGGGGTGTTTAAATAATATGTATATTGGGAAGCTCGGATGAATCGTTTGGATGCTTAAAAAATCCGGCTAACCGCAGAACACATGAAATCTAAATGCGAATGAACTTTTCGGGGGGACACAGAAGGCGAGAAATGATCCAGAACTTTAAAACTGGACGATTACGCCAAGTGCGAAACGATATTGTGTCAAACGAAAAATGGTAGAGAAAAATTACAGTACCTTTGGAGAACTGAGGACAGATAGGGTTCTCAATAGTTTAAAACAGCAAAGGATACTTATATATTTTTATTATGGCGTAATGGGGTGTTTAAATAATATGTATATTGGGAAGCTCGGATGAATCGTTTGGATGCTTAAAAAATCCGGCTAACCGCAGCACTCCAGCAATGTAAATGCGAATGAACTTTTCGGGGGGACACAGAAGGCGAGAAATGATCCAGAACTTTAAAACTGGACGGTTACGCCAAGTGCGAAACGATATTGTGTCAAACGAAAAATGGTGAAGAAAAATTACAGTATCTATGCAGAACTGAGGACAGATAGGGTTCTCAATAGTTTAAAACAGCAAAGGATACTTATATATTTTTATTATGGCGTAATGGGGTGTTTAAATAATATGTATATTGGGAAGCTCGGATGAATCGTTTGGATGCTTAAAAAATCCGGCTAACCGCAGGACTCCTAACAATGTAAATGCGAATGAACTTTTCGGGGGGACACAGAAGGCGAGAAATGACCCAGAACTTTAAAACTGGACGATTACGCCAAGTGCGAAACGATATTGTGTCAAACGAAAAATGGTAGAGAAAAATTACAGTACCTTTGGAGAACTGAGGACAGATAGGGTTCTCAATAGTTTAAAACAGCAAAGGATACTTATATATTTTTATTATGGCGTAATGGGGTGTTTAAATAATATGTATATTGGGAAGCTCGGATGAATCGTTTGGATGTTTAAAAAATCCGGCTAACCGCAGGACTCCAGCAATGTAAATGCGAATGAACTTTTCGGGGGGACACAGAAGGCGAGAAATGACCCAGAACGTTAAAACTGGACGATTAAGCCGGGTGCGAAACGATATTGTGTCAAACGAAAAATGGTAGAGAAAAATTACAGTACCTTTGGAGAACTGAGGACAGATAGGGTTCTCAATAGTTTAAAACAGCAAAGGATACTTATATATTTTTATTATGGCGTAATGGGGTGTTTAAATAATATGTATATTGGGAAGCTCGGATGAATCGTTTGGATGCTTAAAAAATCCGGCTAACCGCAGAACACATGAAATCTAAATGCGAATGAACTTTTCGGGGGGACACAGAAGGCGAGAAATGATCCAGAACTTTAAAACTGGACGATTACGCCAAGTGCGAAACGATATTGTGTCAAACGAAAAATGGTAGAGAAAAATTACAGTACCTTTGGAGAACTGAGGACAGATAGGGTTCTCAATAGTTTAAAACAGCAAAGGATACTTATATATTTATATTATGGCGTAATGGGGTGTTTAAATAATATGTATATTGGGAAGCTCGGATGAATCGTTTGGATGCTTAAAAAATCCGGCTAACCGCATAGAAATCAAAATGTAAATGCGAATGAACTTTTCGGGGGGACACAGAAGGCGAGAAATGACCCAGAACTTTAAAACTGGACGATTACGCCAAGTGCGAAACGATATTGTGTCAAACGAAAAATGGTAGAGAAAAATTACAGTACCTTTGGAGAACTGAGGACAGATAGGGTTCTCAATAGTTTAAAACAGCAAAGGATACTTATATATTTATATTATGGCGTAATGGGGTGTTTAAATAATATGTATATTGGGAAGCTCGGATGAATCGTTTGGATGTTTAAAAAATCCGGCTAACCGCAGGACTCCAGCAATGTAAATGCGAATGAACTTTTCGGGGGGACACAGAAGGCGAGAAATGACCCAGAACGTTAAAACTGGACGATTAAGCCGGGTGCGAAACGATATTGTGTCAAACGAAAAATGGTAGAGAAAAATTACAGTACCTTTGGAGAACTGAGGACAGATAGGGTTCTCAATAGTTTAAAACAGCAAAGGATACTTATATATTTTTATTATGGCGTAATGGGGTGTTTAAATAATATGTATATTGGGAAGCTCGGATGAATCGTTTGGATGTTTAAAAAATCCGGCTAACCGCAGGACTCCAGCAATGTAAATGCGAATGAACTTTTCGGGGGGACACAGAAGGCGAGAAATGACCCAGAACTTTAAAACTGGACGATTACGCCAAGTGCGAAACGATATTGTGTCAAACGAAAAATGGTAGAGAAAAATTACAGTACCTTTGGAGAACTGAGGACAGATAGGGTTCTCAATAGTTTAAAACAGCAAAGGATACTTATATATTTTTATTATGGCGTAATGGGGTGTTTAAATAATATGTATATTGGGAAGCTCGGATGAATCGTTTGGATGCTTAAAAAATCCGGCTAACCGCAGAACACATGAAATCTAAATGCGAATGAACTTTTCGGGGGGACACAGAAGGCGAGAAATGATCCAGAACTTTAAAACTGGACGATTACGCCAAGTGCGAAACGATATTGTGTCAAACGAAAAATGGTAGAGAAAAATTACAGTACCTTTGGAGAACTGAGGACAGATAGGGTTCTCAATAGTTTAAAACAGCAAAGGATACTTATATATTTATATTATGGCGTAATGGGGTGTTTAAATAATATGTATATTGGGAAGCTCGGATGAATCGTTTGGATGCTTAAAAAATCCGGCTAACCGCATAGAAATCAAAATGTAAATGCGAATGAACTTTTCGGGGGGACACAGAAGGCGAGAAATGACCCAGAACTTTAAAACTGGACGATTACGCCAAGTGCGAAACGATATTGTGTCAAACGAAAAATGGTAGAGAAAAATTACAGTACCTTTGGAGAACTGAGGACAGATAGGGTTCTCAATAGTTTAAAACAGCAAAGGATACTTATATATTTATATTATGGCGTAATGGGGTGTTTAAATAATATGTATATTGGGAAGCTCGGATGAATCGTTTGGATGTTTAAAAAATCCGGCTAACCGCAGGACTCCAGCAATGTAAATGCGAATGAACTTTTCGGGGGGACACAGAAGGCGAGAAATGACCCAGAACGTTAAAACTGGACGATTAAGCCGGGTGCGAAACGATATTGTGTCAAACGAAAAATGGTAGAGAAAAATTACAGTACCTTTGGAGAACTGAGGACAGATAGGGTTCTCAATAGTTTAAAACAGCAAAGGATACTTATATATTTATATTATGGCGTAATGGGGTGTTTAAATAATATGTATATTGGGAAGCTCGGATGAATCGTTTGGATGTTTAAAAAATCCGGCTAACCGCAGGACTCCAGCAATGTAAATGCGAATGAACTTTTCGGGGGGACACAGAAGGCGAGAAATGACCCAGAACGTTAAAACTGGACGATTAAGCCGGGTGCGAAACGATATTGTGTCAAACGAAAAATGGTAGAGAAAAATTACAGTACCTTTGGAGAACTGAGGACAGATAGGGTTCTCAATAGTTTAAAACAGCAAAGGATACTTATATATTTTTATTATGGCGTAATGGGGTGTTTAAATAATATGTATATTGGGAAGCTCGGATGAATCGTTTGGATGTTTAAAAAATCCGGCTAACCGCAGGACTCCAGCAATGTAAATGCGAATGAACTTTTCGGGGGGACACAGAAGGCGAGAAATGACCCAGAACTTTAAAACTGGACGATTACGCCAAGTGCGAAACGATATTGTGTCAAACGAAAAATGGTAGAGAAAAATTACAGTACCTTTGGAGAACTGAGGACAGATAGGGTTCTCAATAGTTTAAAACAGCAAAGGATACTTATATATTTTTATTATGGCGTAATGGGGTGTTTAAATAATATGTATATTGGGAAGCTCGGATGAATCGTTTGGATGCTTAAAAAATCCGGCTAACCGCAGAACACATGAAATCTAAATGCGAATGAACTTTTCGGGGGGACACAGAAGGCGAGAAATGATCCAGAACTTTAAAACTGGACGATTACGCCAAGTGCGAAACGATATTGTGTCAAACGAAAAATGGTAGAGAAAAATTACAGTACCTTTGGAGAACTGAGGACAGATAGGGTTCTCAATAGTTTAAAACAGCAAAGGATACTTATATATTTATATTATGGCGTAATGGGGTGTTTAAATAATATGTATATTGGGAAGCTCGGATGAATCGTTTGGATGCTTAAAAAATCCGGCTAACCGCATAGAAATCAAAATGTAAATGCGAATGAACTTTTCGGGGGGACACAGAAGGCGAGAAATGACCCAGAACTTTAAAACTGGACGATTACGCCAAGTGCGAAACGATATTGTGTCAAACGAAAAATGGTAGAGAAAAATTACAGTACCTTTGGAGAACTGAGGACAGATAGGGTTCTCAATAGTTTAAAACAGCAAAGGATACTTATATATTTATATTATGGCGTAATGGGGTGTTTAAATAATATGTATATTGGGAAGCTCGGATGAATCGTTTGGATGTTTAAAAAATCCGGCTAACCGCAGGACTCCAGCAATGTAAATGCGAATGAACTTTTCGGGGGGACACAGAAGGCGAGAAATGACCCAGAACGTTAAAACTGGACGATTAAGCCGGGTGCGAAACGATATTGTGTCAAACGAAAAATGGTAGAGAAAAATTACAGTACCTTTGGAGAACTGAGGACAGATAGGGTTCTCAATAGTTTAAAACAGCAAAGGATACTTATATATTTATATTATGGCGTAATGGGGTGTTTAAATAATATGTATATTGGGAAGCTCGGATGAATCGTTTGGATGTTTAAAAAATCCGGCTAACCGCAGGACTCCAGCAATGTAAATGCGAATGAACTTTTCGGGGGGACACAGAAGGCGAGAAATGACCCAGAACGTTAAAACTGGACGATTAAGCCGGGTGCGAAACGATATTGTGTCAAACGAAAAATGGTAGAGAAAAATTACAGTACCTTTGGAGAACTGAGGACAGATAGGGTTCTCAATAGTTTAAAACAGCAAAGGATACTTATATATTTTTATTATGGCGTAATGGGGTGTTTAAATAATATGTATATTGGGAAGCTCGGATGAATCGTTTGGATGTTTAAAAAATCCGGCTAACCGCAGGACTCCAGCAATGTAAATGCGAATGAACTTTTCGGGGGGACACAGAAGGCGAGAAATGACCCAGAACTTTAAAACTGGACGATTACGCCAAGTGCGAAACGATATTGTGTCAAACGAAAAATGGTAGAGAAAAATTACAGTACCTTTGGAGAACTGAGGACAGATAGGGTTCTCAATAGTTTAAAACAGCAAAGGATACTTATATATTTTTATTATGGCGTAATGGGGTGTTTAAATAATATGTATATTGGGAAGCTCGGATGAATCGTTTGGATGCTTAAAAAATCCGGCTAACCGCAGCCATCCAGCAATGTAAATGCGAATGAACTTTTCGGGGGGACACAGAAGGCGAGAAATGATCCAGAACTTTAAAACTGGACGATTACGCCAAGTGCGAAACGATATTGTGTCAAACGAAAAATGGTAGAGAAAAATTACAGTACCTTTGGAGAACTGAGGACAGATAGGGTTCTCAATAGTTTAAAACAGCAAAGGATACTTATATATTTTTATTATGGCGTAATGGGGTGTTTAAATAATATGTATATTGGGAAGCTCGGATGAATCGTTTGGATGCTTAAAAAATCCGGCTAACCGCAGGACTCCTAACAATGTAAATGCGAATGAACTTTTCGGGGGGACACAGAAGGCGAGAAATGACCCAGAACATTAAAACTGGACGATTACGCCAAGTGCGAAACGATATTGTGTCAAACGAAAAATGGTAGAGAAAAATTACAGTACCTTTGGAGAACTGAGGACAGATAGGGTTCTCAATAGTTTAAAACAGCAAAGGATACTTATATATTTTTATTATGGCGTAATGGGGTGTTTAAATAATATGTATATTGGGAAGCTCGGATGAATCGTTTGGATGCTTAAAAAATCCGGCTAACCGCAGCCATCCAGCAATGTAAATGCGAATGAACTTTTCGGGGGGACACAGAAGGCGAGAAATGATCCAGAACTTTAAAACTGGACGATTACGCCAAGTGCGAAACGATATTGTGTCAAACGAAAAATGGTAGAGAAAAATTACAGTACCTTTGGAGAACTGAGGACAGATAGGGTTCTCAATAGTTTAAAACAGCAAAGGATACTTATATATTTTTATTATGGCGTAATGGGGTGTTTAAATAATATGTATATTGGGAAGCTCGGATGAATCGTTTGGATGCTTAAAAAATCCGGCTAACCGCAGGACTCCTAACAATGTAAATGCGAATGAACTTTTCGGGGGGACACAGAAGGCGAGAAATGACCCAGAACATTAAAACTGGACGATTACGCCAAGTGCGAAACGATATTGTGTCAAACGAAAAATGGTAGAGAAAAATTACAGTACCTTTGGAGAACTGAGGACAGATAGGGTTCTCAATAGTTTAAAACAGCAAAGGATACTTATATATTTATATTATGGCGTAATGGGGTGTTTAAATAATATGTATATTGGGAAGCTCGGATGAATCGTTTGGATGTTTAAAAAATCCGGCTAACCGCAGGACTCCAGCAATGTAAATGCGAATGAACTTTTCGGGGGGACACAGAAGGCGAGAAATGACCCAGAACGTTAAAACTGGACGATTAAGCCGGGTGCGAAACGATATTGTGTCAAACGAAAAATGGTAGAGAAAAATTACAGTACCTTTGGAGAACTGAGGACAGATAGGGTTCTCAATAGTTTAAAACAGCAAAGGATACTTATATATTTATATTATGGCGTAATGGGGTGTTTAAATAATATGTATATTGGGAAGCTCGGATGAATCGTTTGGATGTTTAAAAAATCCGGCTAACCGCAGGACTCCAGCAATGTAAATGCGAATGAACTTTTCGGGGGGACACAGAAGGCGAGAAATGACCCAGAACGTTAAAACTGGACGATTAAGCCGGGTGCGAAACGATATTGTGTCAAACGAAAAATGGTAGAGAAAAATTACAGTACCTTTGGAGAACTGAGGACAGATAGGGTTCTCAATAGTTTAAAACAGCAAAGGATACTTATATATTTTTATTATGGCGTAATGGGGTGTTTAAATAATATGTATATTGGGAAGCTCGGATGAATCGTTTGGATGTTTAAAAAATCCGGCTAACCGCAGGACTCCAGCAATGTAAATGCGAATGAACTTTTCGGGGGGACACAGAAGGCGAGAAATGACCCAGAACTTTAAAACTGGACGATTACGCCAAGTGCGAAACGATATTGTGTCAAACGAAAAATGGTAGAGAAAAATTACAGTACCTTTGGAGAACTGAGGACAGATAGGGTTCTCAATAGTTTAAAACAGCAAAGGATACTTATATATTTTTATTATGGCGTAATGGGGTGTTTAAATAATATGTATATTGGGAAGCTCGGATGAATCGTTTGGATGCTTAAAAAATCCGGCTAACCGCAGAACACATGAAATCTAAATGCGAATGAACTTTTCGGGGGGACACAGAAGGCGAGAAATGATCCAGAACTTTAAAACTGGACGATTACGCCAAGTGCGAAACGATATTGTGTCAAACGAAAAATGGTAGAGAAAAATTACAGTACCTTTGGAGAACTGAGGACAGATAGGGTTCTCAATAGTTTAAAACAGCAAAGGATACTTATATATTTATATTATGGCGTAATGGGGTGTTTAAATAATATGTATATTGGGAAGCTCGGATGAATCGTTTGGATGCTTAAAAAATCCGGCTAACCGCATAGAAATCAAAATGTAAATGCGAATGAACTTTTCGGGGGGACACAGAAGGCGAGAAATGACCCAGAACTTTAAAACTGGACGATTACGCCAAGTGCGAAACGATATTGTGTCAAACGAAAAATGGTGAAGAAAAAAAACAGTATCTATGCAGAACTGAGGACAGATAGGGTTCTCAATAGTTTAAAACAGCAAAGGATACTTATATATTTTTATTATGGCGTAATGGGCTGTTTAAATAATATGCATATTGGCAAGCTCGGATGAATCGTTTGGATGTTTAAAAAACCCGGTAACCGCAGATGCTATGAAATGTAAATGCGAATGAACATTTCGGAGGGACCTAATATATGTAATATATGTTTGCATTATATATATTTATAGCGTGTTCTTATAGTACATATTTATAATATAAATATATTTTGCATGTATATATTGAGACTTAAATATTGCATATATGCAATATATTGGAAATGTAGGGTGATAGAGAATTTATGGCCTGCTTTTATCGACAACGTCATACGTTATGGCCTCCTTCCTTTCATATTTATTAAAATACCCAACTGTATTGGCACTGTATAGAGACGCAGTCCTTCATTGTCGACCTTATTTTATTGCAGGCTGGTGTTGAATTGGAACAAGTCACGCCTCTTGCCTGAATGCTTGTTAGCCCTTCCCCCAAGAGGTTCACTCACTTTTGATAACCAACAGACTATGGAGTATGGCATTTATTCGATAAACAATTAATATGTTCAATATTGCATTATTTCTCCAATAGAAGGGGTTTTTTCATTTTACTTTCAAAAGCAATACTTCATAAGTATTACTTTTTCTTTCCTTTTGTTTACACAGATTGTATCTTTGTCTGTGCAAAATGATGTTGATATAAAGTATCTAAAAGGAAAATTGGAATATCTGGAGATGTTTTAAATAAATTAGTTTGTCCAAATGGTTCGATTGTGTTAAACGCTTGAGATTATAATATACATCAATTGGATTGTTTGGATTTTTCTTTAAAAATTAGGTCTTTTATATTGCACGAGTCATCTAGTTACACAGAAAATAATAAATACGCAATTTTATGAGTAATTTCTTATTTATATCAAAATACATATATACGTGAACGATTCCGAAAGAAGTTAAGTAGTTAATTTGTATCTATTATATTCACAATTTGGAATCATTTACTAATTTTGTTATTAGTTCTAAAGTAATATTATAAATAACATTAACGTTCTTACTTTTCACTAAATTTTTTACCAGTTTTCTACTTTCTCCTTCCATTCTATGCCTGCTATAAGACACATATTGATTGCAAACATTTGACGACAGTAGCAATGTATGTTTTGAGTGTATATATGTTATGAAAATTTCTTACTCTGTATCTAATGCGTCTAATGAATGTAAGTATGTGTCACCGTTTTTTTTTTTTATTTTGACAGTTTTACTTTTACATGTCTTCACTATGATTTTTATAAGTCTCTAATCTTGGCCTTCTCACAATATTTCTTGCATGTGTCAGAGTAGATTATACTTTTTCGTGCCTTACAGGATTTTTTTAACGATATTTATATTTCCTTTCTTTGCAAATATTCATGTAGTGCAGTTCACGTGTAAATTATCACAGATTATGTGGTAAAACATGACATTTGCGAGAATGTGTCGTAAATTGTGTGAATTTTGTTCTCCCCTGCACCGATTATATTATAATTCAATTGTCACACGACTGTGAACAATAAAATTAATAAAGATCCTCAATGGATGTAAATTCTATAGCCGTGGTACATATTGTAGTAAATAGATATTGTATTGTCGAGAAACAATATCATGCATCCAATTGGGCGATGGTTTCAGAGAAGGAAAAGAAAGTATTGCAGCGGATGACAATATTATCTGTTTCCTCGTTCTACGTTTTATTGCAGTGGATGAAGATATTCTTCATGAGAGATCACTACTTCTTACAAATTAGAATTCTGATAAAGTGTTTTTATACATTCTTCAGTATACATTTTGTACATTATTCTTAACTCTCCTTATTCGGTTCTTGAAACAATAACATTTTTCGATATTTGTTTGTATTGAGTTTAATGGAAGAAAATTCTGCATTTGAATTCATATAGCATGCCATTTAATGCTCTTAAAAGATTGTTTCATAACGTTGTTCGAGACGAAGATATTTTACGTTACTTGTTATAGATGGATGTAAAAGCCATGTGTGTAACGTTACTTATGTGTTGGCTTTGCCATTTCCCAAGAATAAGAAGAGCTTCAATAAGTTGCTTAAATCGTACTAATGACATCTTTTTCATTGAAGGATGTATCTGCAACTAATATCTTGTAATTTTTGTTTACTGTATTACGTTATTCTATTTTGGAATTGGAGTAATATTACATACATTATATATTGCAATATTACATACATTATTTACAATAATATTACGAATTATTCCACTGATTAATAACTTCTAGTGACTGTGACGTAGCTGCCATAAGCGTAAATTACTATGCCGCTCGTTTACAAATGACTGTGGTACAAATCTCGTAAGTGAGAAAATCAAGCTACAAAAATTATTCCATAATTAAGAATTTCATCGTAATAGGAATGCTTCAATGATCATTATCTTGCTAACGATGTAATCGTTTGAAAATATACATTACACTTATTATTACTCGAGACTTTCGGGTGTATATTCAAAGGAAATATTATCCCGATTTAAGGTTCCGATTTAAAGTTTTTAACTTGAAACTTTAATTCATCGGTCTTATACTTCGGTGAAAATTGGTATGCAGAAGTAAAACAGATTAAAATTCCATCTGCAACACTGTTAATATCGTACCAAGTTGCCTACGATGCTTATCTTATGCTTATGCTTAAATGTAATATAAATTGAAGCCATCTAAAATTGACTGCCTTTTTATTCCTGAATGGTTCAGAAAATCTTGAAGCATCTTGAAGATCCAAGAACGAAACTTCTTATGGCCAAAGAAATTAAGACTTTCGTATCTTAGTCGAATGTGCTGATCAAAATGCGGTGAGTGGCCAATAATACAATTTATCTTCGTCATTAGCTGGTGGTAGTTACAAACTGGAGATTGAACTTCTATTATAGACGTAGTACGTATTTTTGAAAAACTTGACTCGAATGCAACAAATAATTGGTTCGTTTAATGGAACTGATTATGCGTGTACATGTCTGTGTGTAAAGAACACTTAAATATTGCAACGCTAATTGTTCACTATATTGTACAATATGAAAGCCTGTGCTATTAACCGCGAGGTTACCAGAGCCTGAATCGTTTCTGAAACCAATTAAAATATCCTATAATACAGTCATTTATTTAAATCATCTCGTAAAGTGATACTTTTCGATCACTTTATTCCAAAATATACAAAAAATTCACGAAACCTTCAAGACTTTACAAAATCTCCGCTTCCATTAAGAAAAAATAATGTAATATTGTTAAATGCACACATGTACAAGTAAATAGCCGAATAGAATCGTTAACTTGGGAAGCACGGTTATAAAAGTGATTGAACTACAAAAAAAGTGGAATGTAATTCTGTTGAGGCGAATTTTAATCGACAACTCCACATGACCAAATCTGCGCACTTTTCATTGTGTGCAATATATGAGCAGCTAGAGATACAAACATAAGAAGGATAAGAACATTGCTTTCCACATTTAAATAAAAATGAAACAACAAGCTCTGTTGCCTAAGTTTAAAGCAGTAGGTACAAAGTCAACACGTCTATATAAACGGTTACACGTAAAAATAATTTTTAGTCATTCTGAGAAAAGAAACACAAGCGCAAGAGCCTAGAGTAGAGAAATCAAACATCCAAACGTCTAAAATTTTACACTCTAATTTACATACCATTTTCCTCAGATCAATTGATGCTGGCTAGCGTCTATTGCGTAACAATATTATGTACATTTCGCTTTTAGTTAAGTATATGCGAATTTCAATGTTAATTCAATAAATCAATATTATAGTGAAAAGCAAGAACAACGTCATTTCACACCTTAATCACTCACACACAATGTGAAAAATAGAGAAATTATTAAGCTTAAAAACTACGGTCATTATGCCCATTGTCTCTCCCCCTCCCAGGTAGCATCTGAACACGTGAGTGAGGATCTGATGATGAGCACGGATGATGAGGAATTAAAACTAAAAATCTTAGACTAAAAATATGATTAGCAATCATATTTATATCTATTATATTTTGGATATAATGGAGTAGTAGTCTCATTTCATTCAAATTTTAATATCTCTATTTTTATAGGTCTTTATATTACCGTATTAATTTGCAAGTGATTCTTTCGTCAAAACACATCTCTCAAACACAAAGAGTTATTTAAAACTTGTTTCGATCTAGAATCTGCCTGCCGCTTAGTGTTTTCTTCCACGTGAAATTTAATACATCTTAACGGACAGACAAAATTAGAGTTTGATATCTTCATATTTCATATTATTGTGACACTATGCTCAATGTGGAACTCAAATAACTGTTCCATCGTAAAATAAGAAATGGAATTAAATATAATCTTCATTAGCATCATGATAGTTGGAATAGTAATTGAAATTTTCATAGTAATAAAGACTAAGGGTATCAGATACAAAATACTTAAACAGTCATTTTGTTATATATTTCAAAATCGATAAATATGCTTATACGGATACTTAATCTTTGCAGTCATATTGGATATAATTTGATTTTATAATTATGACGAATATGTATATCGCGTGATTTTCAATCATATATACATATACTAATTATCAATCTTATTTCACATAATTATCATTATGTTACTGATACAAATCCTTTATATTATAATATGTAAATATTATATTCATATATTAATGTCTTTTAGAAAGGCGACATGCAAGAAAACTTACCATAAACTGATAATAAATAAAGCACAGACAAGAAAATGTTAGTACTTACGGGAGAAATAAATACCCGCGAACACCATGCTCGTCGAAAGTTCTGTGTCAAGTTTAATGACCAGAGGAGAAATGCATTCGACTCACTATTAGATGCGACGTTGTCATTGATATTGCTATGATGCAAGGGAAGTCATTATGAAGCCACTGCCAAATGGGAATCCTCGAGTTCCGTGAAAAAAGCGAAAACTGGAAGAAATCTGTAAGAAATCATAGAATTTTATATGTGATTGATTTTTGAACACAGTGTTAGTTATTTGTACAGTTTGAAATATTGAAAGAGTGATCTGTTTTAAACATAAGATTTTAATGCAATATCCAATTCAGGAATTTAAAAGTTTAAAGCTTGTTGAATTTTCAAAAATCTCTTATTTAATAATAATTTACATAAAATATAAGTAATAAAATTAAATGAAGCACAGAATACAAAATTACTTACATTCTTGTCTTTGGAAGCTTTACTAGGTCCTTTCCAGGCATCAGCAAGTGGAGGAGTAAAGGAGTGAGAAACCTTTAATAAAATATGAATTATTAAAATTTGTTCTAAAAAAAAGACAACGATGATTACTTAACAAATTAAAGATAGTGAAATATTTCTTCTTTTTTTTAAACGTTTTGTCGTGATGGACGGCCCCGTGGGTGACCGACACCTCCTTTCAAGGAGATGATGGTTCCCTACTGGGAGTCCCTTATGACTAGCGCACGGGATTGCTGTTCGCCAGAGACCAGCGTGAGCCTGTCATCAGCTCGCTTTGGTCTCTTGTGTCTCCGTCCGAAGTTCGAGATGCCTTGCCGGAACGTAATACCGCACCAAGTTCTGCCGGTCCGACGGCAAGGATCCTTCACAAAACCCTGCTCGAGATTTTAGGAAGGATTTAACCTTCTGCCGTGGTGCCGTTGTTTGCCTCTACACCTAAGATCCGTCAGGACGGTCTTGCTTACGAAGGGGAAAGATTCTGCGTCCCCAACTGGCTTCCGGCCCATTACCGCGGCTTCGACGTTGGTTTCCACAAGATCGTAGCTAAACGAATGAGTCGATTGATCGGTCTGGACGATAGGCAGAAGGCATTTCGAACGACTGACAGATACATCGCATCCATTGATGTTGCGAGGGCCTTCGACACCGTAACAAACAGGACGATTTTGCAAAGCTTAGGGCTGAGAGGCTGTCCACCATCCATGTTGCAGTATATGGAGTCTGTGTATTACGATGCTCTCACGACCATTGCGTCTGATGACTGCCAGTTTCATATCATCAACCCGACGTATGAGATGAGGTAGGGAGATCCAATGTCTCCATATATCTTCAATATGGTGGTGGATAGAATTTAGCGTAATGAAACATATGAAATATTCCAATTTGTTCTCAAAAACACATTGTTAATTGTTTAAAAAGTTGAATATAATGAGAAGTTAATTTTCAAACTTGTAATTTTAACAAAAAGAAGAATTGAAATTGTCAAAGCAAATCTGATTATATTTAGTATAAAGATTAGAACTCTAACATACAAATTTAGAATTTAGAAATTGAGAATCTAATGATTTTTAAACAATGTTCAACATTTTTATTGTATATTTCAATATTAAAACTTAAAGATTCTATTTTAATAGAAATTAAAAGTATTGTTGACCATTGAACAACATGGAGGTTAGAGGCGCAGACATTTCGCGTAGTCGAAAATCCGTTTATAATTTTTGGCTCTCAGAAAACTTAACAGCGTATGTGCATATTTGTATATGTACATACATGTTATTACTGTATTTCTACAATAAAATAAGTCAGAGGAAAGTAAATGTTATTAAGAAAATTACTTACATATAAGAGAAAATATGTACTAAAATACTGAAAAGAACACTAGCGTAAGGAATTCAGATCTAGTTAGTTATTTCGTATAGACTCAATATAATCATACAAATAAGCACGTGCATTGGCCAGTAGTCTCACATACACAAACAAAACAGTACACCAGTGCCACCTGTCTTCTTTCCAACACAACAACGCACAATACACATAAGCATGTATGTACTAATATTATTTATACGTATATTATATTTGTATGTCATATTCTGATGATCGACATTAGATTGACCTCATATCCTCAATAATATGGATATTGTTTTCTTGATCGCCTTTAAGCAACGATATCTTATGTTTTTTTATTCACACGCCCTTCGTTTGCCTGCTAATTCAAGTTACAAAGTCACGTTTAATATTATATAAGTAAATACACAGTACGTACTTGTGTACTGTGAAAGTATTATACATAGAACGAAAAAAAAGTCTGTGTACAAAAAATCCTTGTTATTCAAATATAGTTCAAAGAGAATACGAATAATAAAATAAATAAAAATATAATATATAAAAATACTCACATTCTTGAGATACAGGAGAGACTACGATTCAACTACCGAAAGCAAATGTTAAAAAAGAAAGATAAAAATAAAAATCCACATACTGATTCTAATTTCATGTATTATTAATTTAATTAAATTGTTTTTATGTTCCAAGCACTCTAAATAATATTGAAATTAATGCTAAATATTATTAAATATTATTAAAATGAAATTTTTAATATTTTTCTTCCCCTTTCTTCGAGTAACTGTTCATGAAAATAATGTTTTTGCAAAACTGCAAACTAATTATTATTCTACATATTTACGTATAGGATAAAAAAACATCACATTGTAGACAAGAATAAAAAAATGTATAGTTGTTATATTTAACGCTAGACCTACCACACCACTCAAATTGGCTGATTTTACAATTTTATTTTAAAATTTCTACTTCATGTTATATCTTTTTTCCGCAATGATATAATGGTTTTCGCAACGATAACCAAAAGAATAATATAATGAATTTTTTTTTATGTATTCAAACTCAAAATAATTTTGTATCAAGACTACTTATACCAACACCAGTCAAAATAACTGGTACTTGTCAAAGTGTAAAAGGGTGCTGCAATCTGTTTATCGAACCCCAATTAACCAGTTTCCTCGTTTTGTACAACTTCCCGCACGTTTTTAAAATTTTTACTGCGTATCATTTAATATTATGATATCAGTTATCAGGAAAATTCCGTATCGATCGCTGGATCGCTAGATGCTAACACTAGAAATACCACAGCAGTCAAAATGACCGGTTCTACAATTTTATAAATGTGTCAACCCTTGTTTAGGGATGATGGTCCTAGATGGATTAATAATACCAAAAATGTACTACATAACATGGAATTGCTTCTGTAAGAAAATAATAAATCAATAAATATAAAAATATTCTATTATTACGTATCTTTTAAAGACCAGCCATTTTGACTGGTTTTCGTAGAAATAACTTCGTATTAACTATTGATAGTTCCAGTGTTAAGATATAACTGTATCGAAAAATTGAGGGCCATATTGAATATTCGTCGTTATAGTTTCAAATATATCGTACGTGACTACGGTGTAATTAAATGTAACATGTACATATATTTTTTTATTTATAATATATAGTATACACCGTGTACGTGACTTTGTAACAATAAAGCATGGCGTATTTTCTCTATACGTTAAACGGAGCTACGCAATAAGAGAAATAGCGATGCACAGAATGTGTTCAAACCTATCCTAACGTCTTTTCGCAAATAGGAAAAAGCTATCGAAATCTATTGTCGAGTTCAAAACAAATCAAATCTTACCATATCTGCATGAATAGTTTCCAGATCCGTGATCGATCATCGTAATATGTATTTGAATACATATGATCAACCAATAATCTGTGAAAAAGAAGATACAAAATGTTAAAATAAATAGCGTTAAAATAAATAAATAAATAAATAAATAACGAACAAATTATATAAGAATGAAACAATAATCAATGTTACAATCTCATTGTACGTAATTAATCAATGTATCATTTGAATTTGATGAAGTTTCCTCGTAATCAAGCAATAATTTATAGAGAAGAAGACACAAAATGTTGAAATAGGCGTATAGAAAGAACAAATTGTATAAAAATGAAATAATAATTAGTATTAGATACTCACGAAACGAGTTTACTGGCAAATGTGTCTACGACGTAACCTAACGTCTAACCGCTTCGATCTCCAAGACTAAACTGATACACCGATTTATATATCGTCGCGGTTTATGGTGAAGAGGAGTGGAGGTATAGGGATACCCGCCGGTCAAGTGTGTACGATTAGGACTCGACAAATTCTTGAAAAACACATGAAACAAAAAAACGATATTAGACTGAACAAAGATATGTTCGTAGAAAGTAACACGCATCAGCTAATATCTCGAGATATTTCGATAAATTGCAACGAACAAAATATATGTATTTAAAGCGTAAGAACGATTCTGCGCACGAGAATTTAATCGACTTTTCAATTGATTACAAATTGCATTATTAAAAATTTCAAGGAAAGTTTTGCTTCGTTGGAAATTCATGGAAATTATTATCTTTTAAGCTGGTATGTTATATTTTTTTACATTATTTAATGCATTTTTCTGTAGTTCTCTACAAAAAGGTATTAGGATATTTAGGTTAGACACGACAAATGACCAGTTTAAAAAATATTTTAACTGTAATGTCGTAAAACATATCGTATGAGAGAGACAAAGAAAGGCAACGGCGTGCTTTTGTTTTGTTTATGTTTTCGATCGGACGAAACAGTTTAAATTTTTTTGATTTATCAAATTTATTCATTTCGTTTTAAATTTTTAAAATTTATTTCGTATTTTCTAAATATATTTTATATTTTAACGAATTTGATAGGAAATGAGTTTCTAGTAGAAGAACGAGAAAAAAGATTTCTACGACAACAAGTTTTATTCTTCGAATGCTTTTATCAAGCATGATTACAAAACCAAGCAACAAGAATCTCGTCCTTACATCGTGTAGTCTTAGAACAACGGTCGTCAATAATTTATAGGTACATATTTAACAAACGATATACATAGTAGTTGTATCTAACGATAGTAGTCAATACTCGGATAATTTTCTCCCTTATTATTTTTTCTGCTCGTTATTTTTCTCATTTTAAATAGCACTATCGCTATACAGTACATTCGTTTACTATAATTATCGTTATAATGTAACCATATCCTTACTCATCCTTAGCCTACGTCACTAATATTTCTCAAGTATGGAATTGTTAAGCTACCTTTTATTAAGTTACGCATTAAAACGTGTCAAGTGGTCAAAGATCGGGACGCGGGTGTCGATATAAATGAGTCTCGGACAGTCAACTCATAATGAAGTGATAAGAAGAGAAATTCTGGCAGTTCTGGAAGTGACAAGTTACTTTTCTTCCTTTCAATCGTTCCACGTTAGCCTATCGCTTGGCTCGAAATGAATTTTTCTTCTTTGTCGCTCCCAGAATATCATAAATGACTGGACATTTTGGTACGTCGTGTCGAGTTTTCGCGAGTCGATGAGATAATCGAAAAGAGCAGATTTCACGATGACTGATTGTTTGGTTGTTTTTCAACGTTTATTGTCATTATACGATTTAGGCTTGTCGCGCGTTTACTTGGCACTGTAACATACGAAGTAGGAGATACAAATGAAGAATGTAGGTTGAATTTATCGAGAATCGATGTATCTGTTTTATGGTATTACGAAAAATTGTATCGTTTTTAAGTCAAACGATGTACTACATTTAGACTGTGGATCTTTATGCAATTTTCTATTTTTATTAACATGAAAAAATGTAACCTACTTACATAAACTTAGTATTTCACCTGTAAAATATCGCAACAAGTAATTTTTCGTTTCAAATATGTTTTTCCTTTTCGCGTGATACATGCATTTTGTACATTTTCCTAATTTCACATTTTTGCTAAATGCACAAAAATCCGCGATCCAACTGTAATATATCGTTACGTTGAAAATACGTGTACAATATGCTTTAAGTTCGATTTCTCCGTATCTTCTTAAATTTATTACATATTCCGTTTACTTAACGATGGTTACGGTACATGTAACGAGCTTCGATTGATTTTAATTAATTCCTCGGCATTTTGCGCAATGCATTTTTTTTTTACTTAGAAGTTTCCAAGCCTTCAAGAAAAACGTTCTTCGAAACTTTTTGCAAATCAACCCTTTCCTATCATCGCCGAATCTTTGCTTGTTGTCAGTTCCAATTTTATAACACATAGAAAAAGACGTTAAAAAATACCAGCGTCTTGGCGAAAAAACAAGGTATTAAAAGGTGAAGGTAATTTATTGACATCGAATTTTGTTTTGTATCTTTTCTCAGAGATTCTTGACGAATAAAGGTCGCACGAGTATCTTCCGAATTTCAGTAAACAAATATACACGAAATTCACGAAGATTCGACACTAAAATCCATTCGTGTTTCAGGTAACACCCGCATAGCGATCGCTCTCAGAATATATGCAGTTTTATTTAAATATCGATCAAGATACGGGCAAACAAGCACGCTCCTGTTTCTTCCCTTCTTCCATTTAATTCTGTATAAATTGTGCATCGAGGAACGATTTGAATCCGCGTTGTTTTTGCTTGTTTCGTCGGCAAAACGCCACTCTTTACCGCTGGAAAAAACGTTGAGTACAGTTCCAGGCGAAGGCCACGATGACCAATGACTCCACTTAGCAAGTTATCGTCTGCAGCATTGCGATTTTATCCTAAGGTTAATATAGTTAGACGAGACCCGTTAACGTTTATATATATGTATTTGTTGCGTGAATGAAAATATTATAAACGTGAATTATCGTTATCGAATGAACTAAAGTAGAGAAGTTATCGCGAGGAATACAATTACACGCTTGAACAAACTGCTGTGGTCTAGAATCACCATCGACGAGAAGAATGGATTCTCTTTTATCTTTCGCTTAAGATCGAGGAATTGTGTATAAAAACTTGAAAATATTACATCCGTAACGATTAGTTGAACATCGATTGAAATTTCACACGCGAACACAGAAATCGTTTACATTCTTATGAAATATTAATATTATGACACAATCTTACGACAAAACACGATCGTATAGCATACGCCATTGAAAGAACAGACAGAAACAGCACGGAACTTACACTCACACTTAGCTTTACGAAGCAACGGAGAAAAACGAAATTACGTCGAATCGTTCGTTGTCATTGATCAAACAAAATGACGTTTAATGAATCTCAACTACCGACCATCGTCGCGTTACAACGATTTTTAAACAGCGTCGTGGGACCCTTTCGTGCAACGCGTGATCCCAGTTTTTTGCAATAGTAAAAAAACCTCAATCGCTTTATAATATCTGGCTTACGTTATCTTTAGCTATGTACATATTATTTACACACCTTAGACTTAATATATATATATATATATTTATATATATTTATATATAATATCTGTTCTATGCCGCTAATTACTATCTAAATACCGCGCACTGGTTTTCGCTTTCAAGAACTTTTAGCTTTCCCCTTAGCTTAGCTTCGTGGCTCTTGGACAATTACCTCGACCGCTCTGCTTCATCGTCAACAACAATTAAACAACTACAGCGACAGGTTAACAACTGTTAAAATATCAATGTAACAATAGCCGATCATCGTTGGAATAATCTACTATTGTCAAAGTGAGACTTTAAGACTCGTAGCTTTGCGGGGCCGAGCTTGCGATCCGGTACAACTGCTTCGACGCACTAATGCGTAATTACAATGTTAACATGTAAATAAGTAACTGACTCTATCATAGAAAATGTGTGCGTTCTTTCCTATCGTTTTAGTGCAAAGTAAACCTCTTACAAGTCTCGTTCGTTCCTCTAAGGGAGAATCGTGGCCTCTGGAACATCGCGGCCGAAACGTCGACGTTGCGACTTCCCGTTCGTTCTAACATTCGTTCGGCGTTCACTGGACGATTTTTCAATCAGGTAGCAAATACTTTTACTTGTCTTCCGACACTACGTGTTCCGAGATCGGTTCTCCATCAATCAGAAACCATTCGTTTATCGTTTACATTCGTTTGTTCTCCGACATTGAAATTTTTACGCGTTGGTCAATGTTGAGCTTGATGCCCCATTTTTTGTTAATTTTTATTTAATTTTGCACGAGGCTAGGTCGATAAATAACGCATGCTTGCGTGTAACTGGAGAACGAAAGCAGCGGAAACGGCACCGGCTACGTTCAGTTTGTAGCTACATAGCTTCCTCTATGTTTACGACGAGCTTGAACGCTCGTTGAACGTTGAATGCAATGTCAACGAAATTCGAGCAGCGTGCAGTAATTGAATTTTTAACGGTGGAAAACGTTACGACTAGGGAAATACATCGGATTTCCATTTCTTCATTGAGCAAGACCTTGAATGGTGTGTTCGTTTGAAGCACGACGATGAAGCCAAGGCAGCTGCGAGTCCTTTTATTGAAAGCAGATCGGCAGAATCCTTCGCTAACGGAATGAAAAAACTTGCGATTATATGGAAAATAGGTACGTTAGTTCGTAGCCAATCAAATTGCTTTTTAATTTCTTTCTTGTTTCGTTCGGGCAGCTGTCTTCATTTTCACGGTACAGTGACGAGTATTAATTCATTATCAGCCTAGTCTCGTACATACGTGTTTTACAAGTAGCTACCGATTGAGGAGGAACCGCGGAGCTTATCAATACGACGACTCAAAAACGTCTTTCACACTAACAACGCTTTCTAATGGCAGTATTTACGGAACCAATACTTCTCATCCTACAAATGTATTTACAATGCAACGTGACGTAAGGCATCGTACCTTGGATGCGTTAAAATTATTACTCTCAGCTACGAATATGATCTAAGAAACGTCGAAGAATTAGGGATTCGCCGAGTCGAGTCGCAAAATGTCCGGATAAGGCTTTTTCCTTCTATCGCGAAAAAGTAGTCGTGAGTTTAACGAAGCTAGAAATGAACGATTATCGTTGAGCATTGGTAATTCGTGAATTTTGCCAAGGAATCGCAGATTCTCCGACGTTATGTTACAATTCTCGCGAATATCAGTCCGCTCGCACGAGGCGCAACTAACGATCATTTAACTGCGACAGTACATATCTGTATATAGCGCATAATTATCTAATGAAAATGTAAGTGAAAGAAACGGGATGAACACGAAACGGAATAAAAAGGAACGAAGACAACTCACAGTGACATCAACCACGTACTACAGCATTGAACAACGACATCAACGGTTGTTCAATGAGCTACATCTATCAGCTTTAGAATTCGTATGCTTTACTTGTTCTTACAGAACTATTGGTTATTATTATCGTAATGTCTCGCGGGTTTCGACTCTTGTTACAAAATACAATATTTTTACAGAGGCGAAGTATAACATGTGTGCAACGAAATGTCCCTCGAGATAGTATGCATCGAACGACGAATGGTAATTGTTAAGTTATATTTCGTGCTAATTACCGATATATCGACAATGAATACATTGTATGATACGCTAAATATTCTAAAGAAAACAAACGGAAATATTTCATGTCCACTATGTTCTCCTATTTTCCAGTTTGCGTGAAATTATGCAAGGTTTCAAGAATTGTTTAGTTTCGTAAATACTTATCTTGTTTAGATGTGTATTATTTAGTTCCAGTAATATCTCAAAGAAAGATACTTTCGCATTTTTATAACTCCATACGCGTTAGACAAATTTTGTAAGAACTTATTTGTAATACGTGTTTTGAAATACCAACTACTGTAATTTCACAAAGAGCTGTTTTTATTACCACGTTTACATAAAAGATGGAGTCGTTCGAATTTTGTATAACTTTCAGAAAATTTGTAACTATTTCAAATTGATCGAAGGAAACGTAGTGGACTTTATTAAAATCTCAATTGGATTCCTATTAGATGCGAAATGTATATTACATAATTAACATGATTAATATACGATACGTGATTAACATTACAAATAAAGTTTAACTCGGCTTCAATTTAACGTGTAGATAATAGATGAGATATACTCTTTTAATTTTTCACTTTGAATTGCTTGCTATGCGTTTGCAAAAATGCAATAAAAATGCAAAACGAATTATCGTTATAGGTAGATCTATACATAACGAATGAAATATAGTCTTTTAATTTCTCGCCTCAAATCGCTCCCTGCCATTAAAAATGCGAAATTAAGGAATAAATGGAAAATACGTTTGCGTGATTTTCGATAAACGTTCAAAGAACAAAATATCGAGTAACAATCTCAAGTGACATTTGGATGCACATACATTCAAATCAATGCTTTCCTCTCCTCCGTTTCTCTTATAGATACATTCGTACAAACGGGTACGTCCCTAAATGTTTACAACTAATCGGTTATACGTAAAGTTACACGCTAAATTCGTGTCGTACAACGAGCTACCTACGATCGTGATACCTAGAATAATTTCTCTTAACATGTCGGGTAAACGGGATATATAAAACACGCGACAGTTTACTCGTGAATGTTCGTAACCCCTAGTCCGGGACCAATCGTATTCACCGTGAACAACGTTCCAACATTCTGTTTGTTCGTTCGATCTACTCGAGCATCCCGGTAGTTCGATCAGAGCCGCCATGGGCTTAGCTAGATTATTATTACAATGTATCGTTAATTAGCTTGTTGCTTTAAGATAACCCGATTTTAAATAGTGGCAGCTTCATATTACGATTTACTTGAGCAGACTATGTAGATATAAGTTCCTTTCCAAAATTGTTCGCAACGTATCGACGAGTCGATCGTTTCTTCTATTCACAACGGCAATACTCGAACGAAGCTAGGAAATAAATCAAGGTTCTTAGACGGTCGATAATCGCGTCGCAGTCGTTCGTTTGTTTAGGTTCGTAACGATCGAAACAAGGAAAGTCACAGGGAATAGATTTTCTCCACGATGCTTCTGGCAAACATATTTTCTCAACCTAAAGCGTTAACATTCCAAAGTATTCTCTCCTTGACGACGCATCGTTTCCAACGTATCGGTTCGTGTAGCAATTTGCATTATTATTATTATTATTATTTTAGGAACAACGTCAGATTTCACGACGATACCGGGAGGTGGCAGGGGGTATATAGAAAGATAATCTCATATAGTATTTCCTTGAACTTTCGTCCTTTCATTTCTTTGTTCTCCCTTTGTGAAACTTGGTGCTTGTCGTATACTTTGCAATTGCTTTGGGGAATGGAGCCCTTTTACCGTAATTTCGTTATTGAACAGCGGTGGAATCTGGAAGTTCCTAAGACTAGGGTGGGATTCCGGGTTGGTAGTAAATTACATCCGGGTGTTGGTCCTTAGTCTTTCTCTACGGTGCAGGGCTCGGGCATGGACTATTGCGGCGGACAGTTTACTACCGTCGTGGTTGCGAATTCGCTGAATTTTTTATCAATTGGTACCCGGTCGTCGTAGAGGGTGGGAGCCTGCAGGATGATGCCAGCTGTGCCAACCAGCACCGCCAAAGTGAAGATCCAAAGAAACAGTCTGTCCAAGACCATCGCCACGTATTTCCAGTCTTCTTTCACCTTTTTACAAATCATTCGTATTAGATTCTACAGTAAATTGCACTAATGCTTATTGCGCGAAGATTAGTTCTGCTTCTCTTTAAAATCAAGAGAACCGTGACAATTGTAGCATCTTCGATTTATATAGTAACTTTCTTGCCTTTTCCATTTTTATCCGAGCAAAGACTTTCACCTTATCAATGTCATCGTAGTGACGTCAACTACACGAACGAATAATATACACATACATATCAAATTGAAGAGATTATAGCCTTTTATGTCGAAGCTTAATACACGGATATTAGAACGAAGTGAAAACATGTTTCAATGAATTACAAACTTCGTTCATTTTTCCAAAAATATACGCGTACGTTACTATATACTCGTCATATAGAATCAAAGCATGAGACACAAAATATTTAGATATAACAGCGTACGAAATTTATTAAAAGAAGCTTTTAGAAAAGTCACATTAAGAGCTAAAATTACCTTAGTCGAGTCTTCGAGCATCTTGGTGTGCTCTGCGATAAAACGCACACAGATGCAGGATTTGTGAATTTCGGGAGGACAACGCGAATGCGAGAAGGCTGGTGGACTTCGTAGTACCGGACTTTTCACCTCTTCGATTCCTGCTTCGCCAGAAACAGAGAGATCCTCGCATTCTGTATGAAGAGGAAGCGGCGGTAACGGTGGCCCGTGGATTAAGCAACTTCCACCGAACCTTGCACCGTCAGCAAGGCTAAATTGCGAACAAGACAATGTAACTTGATTACAACATTTCCTTCTACCATAATAACCGGTGTATATAAATTACTTGCCCTACCCTATCGTAATTTAAAATCGTTCTGTAATTTCAGGATGTGTATCTCGTTAACAAATCATTTATATTCACTACTTAATTGTTCTCAAAATAGATATTTATGTTTCTCATATATCGCCCTGTGTCTCGCTATGACGAGCATGTACATAAAATCGTAGTTAAAATTAATTTAATTTGGGTTGTGATCATTAGTTGAAGTAAATGTCTTTTTGAATTATATCTTGCTGACAAAGATGTAAAAATAAAGTTGTTCGCAGCGCGATCGATCGAACTTGTCGTAGTATTTAATTTTCAAAATTTCTAATTTAATTAAAAATGTGGAATACGATCATCGTATTTGAATATTATTGTTTTCTCAGATCGCGTCATTTTCGCTACGCTTTATAAACGTTACGATCGAGACTTGAGTATCTTGATACATTAAAAAAGATGGAAAGTGTTTAAATGTCAAATATGTTTGCACCGAATTAGGTTTTATAGCTAACAGTCTGTCTGCGTGTATTATCTTCGTACATAGTAATTCGGCCCACTAGAAATTATAGAGACTTTGAATTCTTATAAAGCTATAAAAACGTTCTTGTATATTCTTATTAAAGTCTGATTTATAATTATATTTCGTTACCATTAAGAGGCTGTGAACTGTAATTTACATTTGAATCGAAAGAACAATTTTATTAATTTTGTTTAGAGATTATAAATAAATTCAGTATGATTGAAATTAACGTAGATCGCGTAGTTCTGAATTCTGTGACCATGCTTTTGTTGATGCTTCAAGTTCCTTGTTACGCCCCTAGGCTTAGTATAGGTCGTGTCCCTAACCGTCTCCCTTGGTACTACAATATCGCAGGCAGATCGTCTTACATGGCCAGAGAGATATACACAATGTAGCGATAAGCGCATAGTTGTCGTCAAGCAGGGAGTTCTAAAAAACATCGATTCGCCTTCGGTCCGTTATTTTACCTACACAAAAACGGTGGCATACGTGACCATAGCCGCGAACGGTTGCGAGACCCGAGCGTGGTGGGGGTCATCTCCCAGAGAAGACAAGGGACAAAATCGAAGGGCAGTCAGTGGCAAATGAGGATTCAAACCGAATGCGTCGAGTGGTTCAGAGGAATAAAATCGAGATCGGTTAGTCAAACGAATACATTGAGAAATATCATAAAGTCGAGTCGAATTATAATAATAAACCAGTTGTATCGTCGTTGAATCATTTGTAACGTGTTAATTATAATTTTAAAAATTTTAAAAATTATTGTTAAAAATGGAAGCTTATATTAACCCTGTTAATTCACTGTTACAATCATTTGAACTATCTCTGTTATCCTAATCGAAACAGGGGAACGACTGGTTCGCAGCGTCGACTATCAGAATCGTAGCGAACATTTATGCCTCTCGCTGACGCGTTTCCTCGCGATCGCGTCTCTTCGCGAACGGTCGTAACATTCCTAATGTAGTCTAATTCTGTTGCCATTTTCGTTCTGTGCTACGTCTCATTAGATTATCAATATATGGGCGGAATTATCTTCGCTAGAAACTCAATTTAATGCCTTACTCGGGTTACAGAAGTTTCTTTATGGCACTCCAACTCTGTTTAAACTGGACTTTGCAGTAAAGTCGTGCAATCTTGTTACTTAATCTCGTAATAGAATAAGAGCGTAACGCATAATCGCGTCAATTATTTCATTAATTACTTGTTAAACAACTCTTGATACATGGTCGTGTGAATTATTCACGGTTAATTACGCTTGAGAAGAAATTTACGTTAAACGAATGCCAGCTACAACACCTTTCCAGAGTAAGTTAAGCCGTGCTTTATGAGAATGCGAGCACTTCTGGCTGAATATATGGTTTAGTTACTTTTCGAAACTTTAACCGCGAAGCTAAACGTAGAAAGCTTCTGTGAATACGAAGAAAATAGTTCAGTGACATTTGCTTAAATGCTTTGTGCAATAAGTTTGAAAAATAAAAAAATAAAGACAATTAAATTAATTAATTAATTAATAAAATTAACAGATGGTCCCCGGAATTCCGAATTTGCATAGAAATGTAAATACCGAAACAAAGGAGAGCAGTTCGAAATTAGAAAAAGACGCACAAAAGGCGGAAAATCCACATTGTAGTTTTATCAACTATGGAATGGGAAGCTTTTGAAAATTTCCGAGTATTTGATCAAAAGTTCAGTGAGTGGAAAGAAACAAAACAGATGAACAATCACGGGCAGAATAGAATTTTAAATGTGCGGCGAAAAAACAAGAATCGTTTAATGAGATAAAAATAATCCGCAAATCACTGTACTAAAAATCAGATTACCTTTAGGTGTACTATAAATATTAGAGACTATGTTACACACACAACCATACAATTAGGTTTAAAAGAAGATTCTCTGACAAATTAATAATTATGGTAAAAATGCTTATTACGTCGCCCATTTTATCGTAGTGTTTATTCTTCTTACAAAATATATACATTTATTTCCATTATTTTCCCTGTAACTATATATATTCGTATAATATGCTTTTTCACTCCTTGGAATCACTAAATTTCTGATAAAAAATCACTAAATGTTTGACTTTTGAATTTGTAATTATACAAGTTTGCAAATATGGTAATAAAAAAATAATAAAGTAATATAATATAAATAATAAGATAATTTCTAAGAATGATTTACATTGACAGAAAATACCTGGAAGGTGAGAGGTCTTCCTTCGATGCAGCACGCATGCGGCTGTGAAATCGTTTGGGTGTTAGATGTTCTTCGCTGTCCTCCTGAGTAGATGGATGATAAGGATAATAGAAGGGCTTTTCCTTCCCTCCGACTGTTTTCATTAGCACTCTGCCAGAACTATATCTGCAAATACATATAAATTTGTGCATACAGTAAAATTTATTTGTCAACAAACTGTCGTTTCTCTCATCTATGAAATCTGTTGTTTATTTAAAAAAACAGCAATAGTATATAATATACGTATATAATATACATATATTTTTCCCTGTAGAAACCACGTTACATATGTTGTTATTGGTTGTGGAAAGATGAGAGCCATTTTTATCGGACTACGTATTGGGAAAGTTTATTCGTTAAACTCTCTACGAACATAACAATTTTTCAGACAATAAATGGTAAAAAAATGAAGGATCAAGGAAACAGATTTTAAAATAAATACTAAAATAGAGGAGGCCGAGGACTTTTGTTACCATTTTAATTAACATCTCTTTTTAATTTTTAGGTTTAAAAAATTTCAGGAAATTAAAAAAATGTATTGTAACAGAGGAAACAACGTATTTCTATGAAGAAAAATTTATATAAAGAAAGAGCATTATCGTTTCAATATAAATATCTGTTTTCTTGTGTTAACTAGAATAGACTAGCAAATTATTAGATCTCTTTGAAAATAAATGAACGCTTTTGAAAACGGTTTATTTATGACTTTATCGAAAATTCTATTGATTTTATCGAATATTTCTAAACTAAAATTATTTTTACTAACTTTCTTTTGCCTCTTCCCTTCTCCTTTGATAAGCTAAGGGTGTCTTTAATATATCAAAACGTCTTCGAGTGGGAGAGCAGTTGGTTCAATTCGATTTCTAAGAATGTAACTCTTTTGATTTAAATAGAAATGCACAATAATAAACGTTTACCTATTTGTTTCGAATTTATATTGGGGCCTCCGCATAACCAGCAGGCGAGGAAGGATGTGGATAAAAACTCTCTTCACCCATGGTGCCATTTTGTGAGTTTGCGGCGATCGAAAGTGAACATTAAGCACAACCACTGTCACGCATATGCTGTAAAATAAACAAAGAAACGATAAATTTGGTACAACAATTTTGTCAACTATAAATTAATAAAATTAGGTTTGTATCACGTCGTTACATTTAAACACAAGTTACGAATTAATTAAAATCTTTAAAGCAAGTATTGTCTGTTTTATCGTTCCTATTTTCATTTCAAGTGCTCTGATGAAGCTTTTATTCTCACGAAAATTTTAATGGATGTCGAGAAACGAGTAATTGCAGCTTTTGAACGATGACACGGTGGGCACTGCTTCGCGTGTGTTTACGCATCTTCAAGTTGTTAATGACGTACATGTACGTCATATAACGATGATAGACTCTTTGGAAAGTTTTGCGACACGTTCGTTAAGCATAAAGTCAATAATTTCCTTCGGTTCAGTATTGTTCATCGCGTCGATGACGTCCTCATTTATTTCCATCGCGGGTATTTTCATTAAGCAAACTTCCTTTTAATTAAACGATTTATCCATTTTCTCGTATATTTTCCCCTATAATCTCGGCTGCGTTTAACTCACAAGAAATGCATCACGTGAAAGTTTCGTTTTCATAGATTAAAAAGGTAATTAAAAATTGTTTCATGAATATGTATATTATACGAAAAGAATGCGTTTTAAAGAGAGCGCGTTATTTTATCAAATAAATTTTTATTCGCGACTCAATTTTATTCTAAACAGTTTTCATTCCTCTGAAATTTTTTTCCAAATTATAGAATAAACTATCGCGTTTATTCAACAGTGGTGTAGGTCAAAGAAAAATAAAATGGCACATATAAAGGATTATAAACAAATATGCTTCTACGATTTTCTACGAAAATCTCCGAATACTCTATAAAAACTCCGTTTTCATTGGAATAAATTGTATTTTTATGTAACAATATATTTATTTATTAACGTATGGGCTAATGGTAACTATTTCATGGCGAAATTACTGTTATTGCATGTGATTGTGTTTTATCGTTTAAAACTATAGATTATGTTAATATTTCGATTCGATGGATCCTGCAGATCTTATCTTTTTACTCTCTTCCACGCAATATTTTTCGGTTGTATTACTGGCAAGTCATTGTCAGATTTCCTAAATTATTCTTATCGATACTCGTAATTTTGTATCTGATAATCTTTAATTAAATTAATAATTATCTAATAATTGAAAATCTCAATCAGTGGTTTGTACAATTTTTATATTTAATTATATATAATAATAACATATATGTTTTCATTTCTTCTTTCATTTTCATTGATTGTCCTTGACATTAATTTGATGATTGCATGCATGAAAGTAGAAAATCCAAGACTCACTTGTTTATTGGATACATATTGTACGTAATACAAACTCCAACAGTGAAAAAGAAATTAAATATTATACTTTCACTCGTTCTTTTTAAAAATAATACAATTTTATATTCAGCTTGACCCGGTTGGGTAGTTGAACGTGAATTGATTGTGAAAGCCAGGTTAATCGAAATCTATTTTTGCAGCCAGAAATTTGTTAAGATATTGTATCTTCCAACATGTCTGAGGTAAGCATAGCAGACAGGTAAATATGTAAGCAATTTTTAACTGGATTTGATGCAGCGAAGAGACGGATTTACACTGACTATAGATCTTATCTTGTTATGGACAAATTTACAAAAGAGAACTTTAGCGTTATCATAATTGTGTGATCATGAAAATAATTTAAATCAATTAAATTAAATTAAAAAATAAATTTAAAAAGACACCTTAACTACGTTGGAATGTACACACATATGAAACCAGAAACGCTTATTTGTCAAATTCGTTAATTCCACGAAACGAGAAGCAGAGAAAACTAACGAAATTGTATATGTATAATATAACCTTCGACCAACAAGTACTTTGGCATTAAAATTTCAAAAGTTCAAAAAGCCGAGTCAATTGCATTGGCCCGTGAGCGGTTCAAACAGCTCGTAACATGCCTGTGTAACAGCCATACTTCACATTTCTATGCCTTTTTTTATCTTCACGAACGTAACCGAAGAAGCGGAAACAAAATAGAAATTTGTTTCATCTACCAGATCTACCATCTATCACAATAATATTATTGTAGTATCGTGGACGAAAGGCCTAAGAGATACCGGGCGAACCATAAACAATGTCGCGAGAAAGCCTAAGTGCCATCAATGTATCATCGGTTCTTCAATCGAATAGTTGCGCGAAAAAATAGTCTACGTGACTCTGGCCACGAACGGTTGCGGTGGGTGGTGGGGCTAAGAGAAAAGACAAGGGGTTGTTAAGGGACAAAGACGAATTAACAGTCAGTGTTAGTTGAGAAGTCAGAGAGTGTAAATCGAGAAGTCAGAGAGTGCGAATTGCATTGTCGAGAGACTGTGATCCGCGTGAGAGAGAGAGAAAGAGAGAGAGCGTTGGAATCGTGGTGAGACGAGAGTTGCAAATTAACTATTTAGTTGTCTTAATTATAACGTTATTGTATTTAGTTCACGTTAAACAACCATCATTTTCTGTTTAATCAACACTTGTTTAACCCATTTTAAATAAACTAATTGTAGTAAGATCCTACATTATAATTAATAATTTTAGATATTTTGTTTTGTAATTTGATTATACCGTACATTGTATGCATTGTGTGCACTTTTGCACCCTCAAATTTCCCACAAGTGCACAAAAATCCGTAGTCCGATTCCAACGCCCTTCGTTTATTCCAACATGTTAAATTGTGAAGTAACCGATAGACGTGTACAATAAAACTTGTCATGTGATATTTTCGTCGATATCCACGACCAATCGTTACCAATATCTATCATCGATTATTACCAAGGAAGGAAAGGAAAAAGAAAGGAAACCTTTATAGAGGGATGAGGCAAATTGCCATAACATATAAGCAGGAGTGGGTGCGGTAGAACGACAGAATGTAAATCTCACGAGGCCATTCATAATGGAGATCCATTCAGCGATGGCTGGCCTTAGCAGCCGGTACTAAGGAACAAACTGCGATTTAAATTGGACCAGCCTCCTTTGACTCGACTTGCAGCCATTTATCGGCTCGGAACTCGCCTTTCCACGTTTACCTTTGAGTGCCTACGCCTTTTTCCTCCCCTTTTGTGTTCGCCGTTTGTCTTCCTTTTGGAAATCGTATTAATCGGCCGGAAGTGAATTAAGCCATCCGTGTTTCGCGTACAGATCGCTGTGAAATCATGAAGCGCCATGGCGCATCGCGTTGTGTCGTACGACAACGAGGCTTTCGTTATTAATTTAAGCCAAGGCTTTTTTTCTTAGTATTCTGTCAATCTGTGTGACGTAGAATTTACGAATCATCTTAGTATCAGTGATCTCTGGAATTTGTGTGTAAAACAAGTTATGTAATTAGTTTATTATAACAAGTTGTGATAAATTGGTATAGTAATTTTTGAGGTTAGTAGCGAAAACGAGAAAAAGACAAATAAATCAGCGGACAGAAAAAAGTGTGAAAAGAAGAATATATCCCGGTAATGTCTCTCTTGTCTTGTGTGATTTGACTTTACCGCTTAACAAAATGCTACAAAATAATTGTGTAAAATACTCAATATCTGGTATTTTTATGTATTTTATACGAGTGTTTCCGAAATCATGGTACAAAAAGTGAGGTGGTGATTCTACATGTAAAAATAAGCGGAAAATAGGTCTGAAGTTGAAGTTGAAGAAAATAGGTTGGTAAGTAATTATTCTATAAAGTGTAAGAAATGTGTTTGAAATCCCATCAGATGCCCGTCTATTAACTGCAAGTTTCGAATTATGAAACTTCTGTTTTTGATTATTTTCGTCAATCATACGTCTGTTTGAGAATAACACGATTGTATCGTACTGAGACATTTAATTTACACACGATAAATTTACGATCACGTATATAATTGAATTTTTAGAATACATTTTTGTGTCGACTGACGTTTATGTCATAAATGACATTTTGTATTAAAATACGTCATATACTATATAATTGCGAAAAATGGAGACTCAGAATTTTTTATCTGAAACGAGTGAAAAAAGCAAATGGCCGAGTATTGCGAAATAATTTCAAAGATGCGGATTTCTTATACAGTTTCTGCGTCTTCCCTATGAAATTCTTTACTTCCGTACCTTTCCAATTATACAGAAACAAGAAAATTATTTCGAATAAAATTTGTAACGTCGCTCTTAAAAATTCAATGGAAGAATCTATTTATACTGAGAAACGTGCTTTCATCTTCAAATGAAATAGCTTTGTAAATCAAGTTACCCCTCGCACACTCCTTCATCTACATCTTAAGCGCGTTATTTTAAATAACCTTTCAATATTAATAATTCGATAATCTTCCACTGAAAAAATTGTTTTCCGTGATCTCTTAGTTTCTCAATCTTTTATCGCTTAATTTCGGCTTCACAGTCCGCAGATGGACTTGATCTTACAATGTCTTCTGAAATTCACACACATATCCAATAATCTTCTAGTCATGCAATGTATGTATATGTATAATTGTACATGTATAATACAATAATTTATAATTATAATATTTATAATATGTGTAATAAAAATATGCATAACTGCTGTATATCATTCACATCTATATAATTAATTATATTATATATAATTACATATACTTAAATATAATAATTGCATGTACTTAAAAATTCATTCGTCGTTTCCTTTTGTCTAGAAATATCTAATCTCCGCGTCATGATGTCACAATCATAATCTCCACGAGATAATAATAATTGAGAAGAATAGATCAGTTATTTCAACGCTTAAGAGAAGTACTCGATAGGAGCACAGTGCGGTCCATCTTAGCTTTAATGGCGCACAATGCCTCTGCGTTTCTTGGAAAAAGCAATAATGGTGTGGTTTAAGGCACGAAGCCGGCCATCCCCTTGAAATTCAACGGAGAAAAGGGGTCGGTTTCTTGGTTGGCCTCCGCCTTGGCTAGAAGCAAGTGCCGGTCGATGCTGCTGCTGATTAATGTGTCACACCTACCGCATCTTTCCATTCTTCCAATGTATTGAAAGGGTTAATATACTATCGCCAGAATATATTTATCGTTGACGTATACGACGTATACGTAAGTCCACTTTATCAGTCCTTTCTTTCTAGTTGTTCCTAATTTTTGTCATTACTTGGATGATTCAAAATAATGGCGATTTCACCCTACGCCTTTCACTGTTTAGGTAATTCAAACTAATTGTAATTTCTAAATCTTGTATGTATCATTATTTGTTTCAAAATAATTGTTTCAAATAATTGGAACACACAGGTTGAGTCAGTAAAAGCTACCGCCTGGAATAATTCCTTATCCACTGACTTTATCGAAAAATGTTTCAAGTGAAATTTATTGTATTTAAGGAGCGTGGTCATACGAGTAAATCTTCATTTTTTGATACCTTTTTTTTTTGAGATATTAAGGTGACTGAGTTTTTTTAATAACCACCGTATACTTTTTATGACATTAATCCATTCAGCTAAGTATTCCCTATAAAAAAGCATTAACCTATTTGTGCTGAAAGATCACTGGTTTGGTAGGTACGTTAACTTTAATTTGTCAGGTTTAACGTATGAAAGATAAAATAAATACAAGAATATCGCTTCGAGTCTTTCTTTGGCTTATGTACTTCTCACTCTCACTCATTCTCATATTTTATTTAGAGCAGTTATCATGTACATCCATACTTCTATTTCAAACACACATACAAATTATTCTAATTTTACTCCAATTGTACAATTGTCGAACTTACATTCTACTGAACTTATATTCTTAAGCAAACATTTGCATTATTATTTATTATTTTATTTCCAAGATTTGAATTAATACTTCTTTATAATCGATAGATAACGTTAGATAAATTGTATCTACTTATTCACAGTTTGTGGAAAAACACAATTTTGTAGAATAACTAAATACAGCAATATAATGTTACAATGTTGAAATGAAACTTCTTGAAATCTTCTTGAAATCTTAAAATGAATACTTCTTGGTAGAATCCTCAACATTATATTTGTATTGACGTGAAAACACGAAATATATTTTGTTCTCATTTCTACATTAATTGTTATGTTTCATAAATTGTATACATCATATAAATTATCAACAAAATATTTATTAGGACCTTGGAGTCTTATTAGTTTGATGCACTGTATTCTTCATTATTAATTAAATGAATAATTGGCTTTAGAATATCCCATTAATTTTATAAGCTTAAACTTCATTTTTAAATAGGGTCATTACACGTACATACGTAATTTAAGTTTAATGTTCGTTGAACGTAAACCAGCTTACTCGTAGTTCATTTACTTTCACCCTCGTGTTAAGAGTATCTTGTTGGCAATAAAATTTGTCTCCATATTTGACGACTACTTAAATTCTCCTTTCCTGTTCAATGAGTATAAAAGAATTTTTAAATATCAAGCTTATATACATTCAATTATGAAATATGATTTAAAATTTGAACAATATGAATAAAAATTAATTATGATTTAAAATATTCGTGATTGTCCTACATTCTAAATTTTCAGTATCTTATTTATTTTTAAAATTAGATTTTTCTAAGATTAAATGTTTAATTTTTGAAACACTAATTGTTTGTATAATAAGTTTCATTTTCCAATTTCCTCTATGATCTCATAATCATCAATTCTATCAATTTAGATGATATTTAATATCTCATCTATGTTGTTCTTTTTTCCAATAAATTGTCGACTTTCAATATAATTTAAATATTAACTACTCACTGAATTATTACTAATTTGAGTCTTTTCTAATTCATTTATACCCTTCACTGTACTTATTGTATGTAGGTATATATATGTTAGTCTCTGATCAATATATTAATGTACAATGCTACAATATTATTTTTATTCTGAATATTGTTACTATTATTGCTTGCTCATAACTGCACTAAAGACTTTAGTGCATGAAAAAATATTTGATGAAATTATGATCAAACATGAGTCGAATACAACTCTAAAACTATTTAAAATAAATTTTAATATATTGACAGTTATAAACAAATATTCATATAAAATGACGATATTCTTTGATATTATATTGCTTAACTTTATTTCAGATATTAGATTTGACTTAGGTCGAATTATATACACATATGTGAAACCTTACACAAAAACAATAGTAAATTGAAAAGTGTTTGTAGAAAATATTGTAGGTGTCAAAATTAAAAAGTTTTACTTTTTTATTGGAAAATATGCTACATACAATGAGAATACCGTAGGATAGAACTTAGGTACAATTTCCCATTCTAAATAGTCATTAACAATGCTGGAAAATGGTATCACAACGTCATCTCTATACAAAGGAAATATAAGTACAATAAATACAATAAACAGTTAATTTTTTCTTGGCTTTTGTATAGAGCACCTAAATGAATGGAATATTGAGTTTCCCTTACAATTAAAAGTTGACGTACTATTACTACTAATTTTCAATACATACACTTTTCTTTTTCGTGAATTCGAACTACATCAACATTCTTTTCCTCCTGAAAAATTTATTTCTTGGCACTCGCAGTGTTTCTTACGAAAACTCTTCGATTACATCTAAAACACAATGCGCGTTAGAAGCTCAATTTCTTCTAGAAATTCCTATCTACTTAAATAGTTTAGTGTACGATTTCTTTTCTAACATGATTAATTACAATTCTGTTAAATCGTTCCTCGATATAATTGTAATTAACCAGCATTCGAATCATCAACCGTTAATTGAATGGAGTCACACGATGGTTAATCGCTCATCAATCATATTAGAAATCATGCTATTCATCGCGCTGCAGTAACGTTTAATTGTTCATTGCTATAATTATCTGCTTCTTACAAGGTTCGCCCTCCTCTTCTTCTTTCATCGTAATCTCTACCACCTACTTATCTCCTATCTCTCTTTCTCTCCCTCTCTTCGTACTCATTACTCCTCTTATGGTTTTTGCAAAGCTTTGCAGCGGCTGCGCTTCCGCCATGAAGCGTTCTTTCTTGGTGACTGATGGGCAACGATGATGAAGCGACTTGGAAATTTGTAGGACAGCGGTTCTTCCCCGTGACGTAGAAAATTCCCCGAGGGAAGGGGAGCAAAAAGCACGGAGGATCGAAAACGCTGAGCCGGGAGTCTTTTGAAGTTCCAGTTTCGCCGGGGTTCGTCCGGCGATCGCTTTATCACGGGTTACGCCCACTTCAACGATTTATGCATAACCGAGCTTCGATTCTCTGCCATTTATGCGTCGCGTTCGATTCCTTTACTATAAATTCAGAAAACATTTCCATGCCTCAATTGCACCGCTGTACATCGACTTTCCATGTTCCTTGAATCTGAAATTTATCTTTTCCGATTTGAAATTCTTTTATGTACGCGTATGTTGCATAACTTCTGTCACTTTGATACTTCGTTTTTTACATTTTCATTGGTTTCAACAGGTTTCGTTGTTTTTCGTTTTCGTACGCGGATTAGTTGTTATGTCGAATGAATGTGTCATTTAAATGGAATCTACATATTCGCGGTCCGGCATTATTCGTATAACGTTCCGAATAAATTGCAATTGGAATGAAAACGTTGTTGGCCAATAACGAACGATTTTTTATTCGAACATGTCTCCGAATAAAACAGACTTGGGCATTATTCAAATACAGTTTGATTCGGATAAAAACTGCGAATAGAACGAAGTTATTAGAGAATAACAAATAACCTTTTACTCGAGTACATACATTGTACTACGAACGCAAAAAGCACAGGTTTATTTTGACATATTATATTTACAAAAATTGCCCTTCTTATTAATTTACGTGATATATTATTTTTCCTTGTTAAGATCGCAAAAAAGAAAATATAAAGTTTTTAAATGTATATAAAAAAGCTGTTCACAAACAATGCATTATTGAATCATACATAAAACTTTGTGAAAAAAATAAATATTTTTGTAGAATCGGTACTACATCTTAATCCATAATTTGTATAATGATTTTATAGAAGTATGCGAATTTCTTATTACGTGAGATGCTATTTTTAAGAATCCGATATTATGCGTGTCATATGATACGATTAATTTGAAAATGTTACTTCAACATTTAGTTGTCCTACTTTTTATACTAAAACTATATTGTTGTCATATTATCGAGCACTTTGAACGACTTATTTGTGGAAAGGACATTGGATTTCCGTATTACCTTTCGTAAGCTGTAAGAGCAATTCGGTCTGTATAGGAGTGTTTCAAATTTAAGAGTACTCAACATGTAAAAAGCTTTTCTCTGTTTCAAGAAATCGTAGAACGTGGGCTGAGTTGTGCAATCGCGAAACGTTTCAACGTATTATTCAAACAACGGACCATTAAGTTTCGAATGTACGCGTCGGTGGTATGATATATGATTCCGTTTCTCGCACGGTTTCTTTTTAGAAAAGTAATAACCTCTAGGTGTTTAGAAGCATTTGTTTGATACTAATAGCGGTTCATATATTATTATCGCTTGTAATAATTAGTTCCAACAAATGCTACATCTATTGCAAATATATAAATATATATATGTATATAATATATATATATATATATTTATATAATAGATGTAGCATTTGTTGGAATATATATGTCGGGTTAGCGTTAGGTTTAGGGACGTGTAACGGATCTTCATTCGGACTAGTCATCGTTGTTGTACAACAGAGATTATATTTACTGGTACAAATATGATTTTTTACAGAATTTGACAAATAACCGTGGTGATTAGACACTCGAGATGTTAATGACAATGTTCTTAGATTCAATAACGAATCCACGGTCAACGGGGTAACTCTTTTAAAGCACAAAGTAACATTTGCTGTGATGCTCGGTATAAACTGCACGTAAAGACGATGTGAAAGCTTTCCAAGGTGATCGCAAGAATAAAAGACTAGTGGAAACTTTCCTCTTCTAACGATCGTGTTTGTTCGTTGTATATTGGCCGAGGATACCAACAAAATTCCAGCCGCCATTGCTAGGCAGACACGCGTAGCGGCAACATTGCTCCTGCCTGGGGTTCAGCGACCAGTTGTGTCACCTCGAGCCCAAGCCCACTGTCACAAATGTCGGGCAAACATAATCGGATTGAATCATAACAACTACCTCTAAGTTTTAATATTTAAGTGCTGCTATAATAAATAGTCTAGACTAGAGTATTGGGGATCTTCCAAAAATTCCAAAAAAAGGCCCCGATGTCCCTTCGTCTCCGACATATATATATATAGATTTGCAATAGATGTAGCATTTGTTGCAACTAATTATTAATTATATGTATATATTATAAGCATATACAGGGTGTTCAGAGATTCAACGTTCGAACTTTTCCAGTGTGTTCTACAGATGCAAATAAGACTGGAATATCGCATGACTAAAAATTTGTCAAAAAATTATAACAAAGATATGAAATGCAAAGTTATGTAAATATACGTATATAGCGTTGAAATACTTCTGTGAGTTACTTACAATGCGTGTTTCTAATAAATGTATCATAACTCCTACCTACGTTATTGAATCCTTTTCAAATTTTACTGACATAATCTTAAGACTTTTCCATCTTGCTATTGACATCTACTTGTCTAAGGAAATTACTTTAATGTACATTATTTGTATATGTAAGCGTTCGTTTCGTCAGTCTTTGTATGTTTGTACGCAGTTCAAACTACCGTGCGATTTTATCAATGCAAACTTGATACCGATGTGCCATTGAATTTATCGTAGATTGATGAATTTCATGGCGATTTTGTCTCACGCCTTTACATGCAATTTTGATTCTCGTAAATTTCCAAACCAGAACAAAACTGAAATGATACAACTGTATAGTGGAATCATGCACAAAAACGGTATACAATCGCGACGTACTTTATACCGATACGTGTCACGAACATTACGTATTTTGCCTTGTTCCGTACGTATTTTGCGCTATCTCGTATTGAAATAATTGTGAGAGATAGAGTATTGGCGTACATATTTGTCACGTTTCATATTTTTGTTAGAATCTTTTAACAAAGTATTTATACATTTTCTACTATATGAAATTTTAGTTCGTTTTTTGCTTGTAGAACACAGTAGCAAAATTTGGACATTTAATCACTGGACACGCTGTATTATGTATGTAATATGAGTTATTTTTCTCTTATCCGATTACGCATAACCAAACAGATTGTATATATACGTTTAATATACAAAAGGTCTTTTCCTTTCATGCAATTACTTGAAATAAATTAATATGTAGTGGATAATTAAGCTACAACCTAATACTGAAATAATTAAACAACAAGAAAGATGTTCATACCTCAGACACATACATCTGAAGTGAAGGGAAAAAAGTGGACGTCAAGTTATTTTCGTATTTTCTTGTACAGAGTGTTTCCTACTTTTCTAACAAGATTATAGGAGTATGATCTACGAATAAAGATAGGAAAAAAATCTTATATGAAGTTTGTTTATAAACGCCTTGTTTCAAAATTACAGGCAAATATTAAATATGCCTGTACTTACAAGATATTTCTTCACACATGAGTATTAATAACGTTAATAACGCAAGCAGCATAATGCAAAATCTATGTGAGACGATTGTAACCACAGTAATATTAAAATGACCAATGGACAATGTAAACAAGTAAAAGCGTTACGATCGTCCTTTACGCCACGCCGAGTTGATTATTGCATTACGAAACCGAGTGTTCATACGTACAATAGAAATATAACAAACGTAAACGTCCTCCTTTATTCGCCAAGCGTTTAACGTTCGTTCCATTTTTTTTCGCGGCTTTATCTCGGGTCTCTCGCCGAAAGCCGTTCCACTTGAATTCTAAGGCCGTTCATTTTCAAAGCGGCACGCTATTGCAGTCGCATGAATTCTAATCGCGTTCGAAAAACCAGCTCACGTTCCTAGAACGCATTCCGCGGAGCAACCGAAAGAAAAACTTATGGCGTTGTCCGAGCGATAACGCGGCCCTACAAATCTGCCGCCTTAAGTGAAAACTGTCAGGTAGTATAAAAATATTTCATTTATATGTACGTTAAATGAGAAAATTCGTCTCTACACTAAAACTGAAGACATAACAGTTTACATTTTAGTGTATCACAATTACATAACAGTATGTATATATATAACGTTACTATATATTTTATATATGTATTATAGTATATATGTATTACATTACTCAATTACATTAAAACTGAAGACATAACAGTTTACATTTTAGTGTATCACAATTACATAACAGTATGTATATACAGGGTGGTTGGTAACTGGTGGTACAAGCGGAAAGGAGGTGATTCTACGCGAAAAAAGAAGTCGAAAATATAGAATAAAAATTTTTCGTTTGAGGCTTTGTTTTCGAGAAAATCGACTTTGAATTTTCGCTCGGTACGCGTGCGGTATGTTATAACGGATCTCACTGTAGATCGTTGTCTCGATGGAAAAATAAAAAAAGAAATTTTTATTCTATATTTTCGTCTTCTTTTCGCGCGTAGAATCACCCCCTTTCCGCTTGTACCACCAGTTACCAACCACCCTGTATATGACGTTACTATATATTTTATATATGTATAGTAGTATATATACTGCTGCATGACGTTACTATGTAACATGTAACAACGTTACTATAAGTATATATATATATACTACTATACATATATAAAATATATAGCAACGTTATGTATGCTACTATAATATAATATAACATATATAGTAACGTTGTTATATGTTACATATCATAGTAACGTCATACATCAGTTTATGCTTCGAAGGTATATGAGATCAATGCGTGGTTGTTAAATAATTTTCCTTTTTCTTCCTTTTGCATCAGCAATTAAACTCAAAAACGTGAGGATCCTGTAGGCTGATTTACTGGTTTAAGGCTTTAGGTTTCTTATTGTATGTCACGATGAGACCTCCTCTATCAAGGAGGCTATGCTATGTCTCATTTGAAGTCAGCTGACTGCTGTCTTCTCAGAGTCGAAGTGAGGATTCTACGGGATGATTTGGTTGCTTAGAGCTTTAGCTCCCTCATATGTCATGACGAGGGCTCCTCCATCGAGAAGACTCGCTATACTTCATTTGTCTTCTCAGTTTTATAAGGCGCTGTTCCTTCAGGAGTAGTTGAACGAGAAAATTCGTGTGAAGATTTATTTTGATGTGGTGACTGTGGCTTCTTTCTGGTATTGTCTCTCTAACGAATGGCACGTAAAGGTCATCGTGAAGCGTTTTGTTTGATACATACCATGGTGTATCTGCTATTGCGCGAAACAATTTAGATTGTGATCTTTGTACGATGTATTGGATTTACAGGCACAATCCCATAACTCGATACCATAAGTCCATATCGGCCTTAGTATTGTTTTATAGATAGGTTCTCCTATTTTATTCTCCTATGATCATTCTGTCTTTCTGCCAAGTAACCAGTACATACTTTTGTACCTTAAATCTATTTGCTTTGTTTTTACTGTTACACGTTCCTTCCAATTGAGTTTGTTGTTCAAGCGAAGATTTAAATACCGCGCTGATACATTACTTTTATTTATTTATTATCGTACTGATTAATAAAGAGCAGGTCATTGCTTGTTACTTAAACAGAAGCTTAAACGAGTTGGCTTAGCGTCGTTGCTTTCAATTTTCCACTTGGTAGTCCAACTTTGGAATAAATTTCGCCGACGTTGAAGCTAGGAGATGCGATGTTAGGATTTTCACGGGTTACAAACATCGCCGTATCGTCGCAGAATGTCCCTCCTGTGGTGCTTGGTGCGGTGTTTGGGGCTAAAAGGAAAAGCGTTTTCCTTGAAAACAACTTTTGACCAGATATGCCTATGTGAATTAACACGGAAGAAATCCGCGAGATACTCCAGCCGACAAAGTTTTAACGCTGCATGGATAAGTACTCTAAACCTTTGTGTTCCCCTTTTTCACTTTCCTCGTTCCATCTTTGATAAGGAAATGGAGAGCGAAGACCGATTACAGTTCCCTCGTCGCTTTTATCCGGATTGTTCCCCGATACTTGCTACAAAGCCTGTCTCTCATTTAAAATACAGTTTAATTAACGCGATCGATACGAGATGCAGGGTTGCAAATGACGTGTTAAGTGCGAATTAATTATCCTCGAAAGTAGGATAATTGCAATGATTACAGCGGTGTTCTTGCCATTAAGTAAGTACCGTTCTTTCCGTATTTTGTCAACGCAAGTGCGCTGAAATGCTCGTACCTCGGAGTATCTTTGAAATTGGTTTGCTTCATCTAGATAAACTCTTCTTTTATTTTTCATTATTTTACGTCACAGTACCTGGCAACGTATTAATGACTGCAATTGCGTGTATCCTATGAATTTATAAATATTTAAATCGCACTTACATAGAAGTTACTTCAGTTGGTACAGGTAATTAGTAAATAACGAATTAATAGCTGGTTGTACAGTTTTGTATATTTCTATAGTCAACGTAAAAGATATAATTCCAACCTCTAATAAACACTTACCGCGTCTGCTGATATACTGACATATTCTGGACAACTATTTTAGTGGTTGTTTATTAATTTTTGTATAAAGAACAACCTCAAAAAAATGAGGAAAATAAGTATAAAGTTATTTAGTGATTATTTTTAACGTTCCAACATTTTTGAAACTACAAGAGCCTGTGAAATCGTGATTTTAGCAAATAGTGTAGTAAATTACATTTAAAGGAAAGCATCTCGTATGCTATGAAGATCCCTTTTTTAAACAATGCTTTACACATATAAAAATTAATACAAGGATTTTACAGGATGTAACAAATATAATATGTAATAAATATCGCGTATAAATTATGCTTCTCAATTCTTTGACTAATTATTGAAATACTATAGACTTTATAGAAGCTATACAAATTACAGGTATTAGAAGATAAAAAAAATTGCCCACAATTTGAAAAAGAAAATAATTTATCACGGTGTTATAAATATCTTAAATTCTTTAAATTGAAAGAAGAAATAATGACAAATAGTCGGAATTTCTTTCCATGATCATAATATTAAGAAACACAATTTACTAATTATGTAAACTGATTGAAAATACGTTGACCATTAATGAATTAATTGATGGGTAGATAAAATGTTGGAGATAGAAGACTATTATGTATATAGTATAATATAGTATAGTATATAATAGAAAACTATTTTGCGTGGAATGTTTATTACTTTTCTTTCATATAAATCAATGTAGTTTAATTACAGAGTTACGAATAAAATGATCTACATTGTTTATGATTTTTAAAATAGAATGTTATCTGCTGGTAAAGTTGATTTTTAAACGCTAATGTGCAGATATGTAAAATTAATGCTCAGGATTATTAGACTTTATAAAAATGCCTATTGTTTCAGAATCTTTTAATCTTCAAATTTTTTAGTTGCCAAATTATAAAGCAATGACCAATTCGTTGATCCTTTGGTTTATAGCATGGCAAGAACTATTCTTTCGATTCAACAAACGCAAGCTGCATATGTAATTAATCGCTTAATTTAAGATCTATTTTCAGTTACAGTCCCAGCTCTCATTTCCAATTAAATATTCCAACAATACACGCAATTGTTCGATACGCCATTACAGTAATGAACAACAAATCCTATTGCAGAACGTGTGCGTGTAAATAAACTTATAGTACATGATAGAGATGCGTATACATGTACATACATGTATTGTTGGACGTATAATTAACGTTGTAATTTAATACTCACTTAGGAAAAATGGGAAGAAACTGAGGAAAATTAGGAAATAAATAAATTTCAAAAATTACATCTAGCTATAAGATAAAAATTAAATCTTCAAAGATTAAATTTAAGTTTCAGTCATTGTGCAGTGTGCGATCTGTATGGTGTACAAATTTACATAAAAAATCGAGAAATGTTTTACAAGAAGAATCAACAAAAATGTTACAATTCCTAATGTATATTTAAATAACGCACCATTAAAAATTTCTTTCTTTTAATTCTTCTGTCTGTAATATTTTCCATCTTCCAGAGAAAAATCAATAGTAGAATAATAGAACCAAAATTTTTCAAACTTTTTGAATCAAAATTTTTGAAACTTTCTCGTCCAAAATTAATATATTTCGATGTACGTTTTTCTTATTCTGTAATATTATTTTTCGAAGAGTGTAGCGAAACTCAAAGTGGATTCGTTTCGAATAGGCAGCTGCAGGGTTAGTAGCCTGCAGAAGGTAAAACAATTGAGAAGCAATTGGAAAAGTCGTATCCCCTAAGAATCCAATTTGCAAATGGAGCTTTTCGAAGACCTACGTACCGATAGATTTCGGTAAAACAATTGTAATAAGGCGAATGGATAGCTTTAATATAATAAAAGTATGGAATAATAACGAAATGGCACATATTGTACTTTACACAAAAAAATTGAAAGCCTCCAGGCAAAATCGGGTTTTGCTATCATCCGAGGCAAATAGAATTTTCAAATTGCGTTTTTTCATTAAAAGAATTCTGGCGAATTCGGATGAAAAAATTCAGCACCAGAAAATATTAAAATCAAAGCTATTCGATATTACAAAATTTGCTTAAACAGTAGACCGTGTTATGAATTATCATACTTTAAAATTCCTTCATCGTACCTTTCTATTGGTAGAAAATTTCGTAAAGAGAACAGATACGAGGAAATAAATATTGGCACGGGTGATTTCTCGTTTACAAATACGAATTTTAAAATTGCTTTCCTGTAAAAAATATTTGACCTCCTGTACATGACCTCCTGTGTACTAATGATTTTTTTGATAAATCAACACCGAAATATTACCGACTTTCAATATGTAGCTTTAGATTTATTATACAGGGTGGTTGGTAACTGGTGGTATAAGCAGAAAGGAGGTGATTCTACGCGAAAAAAGAAGTCGAAAATATAGAATAAAAATTTTTCGTTTGAGGCTTCGTTTTCGAGAAAATCGACTTTGAATTTTCGCTCGGTACGCGTGCACTTTATCGCGTCTCGTTATAACGGATCTCACTGTAGATCGTTGTCTCGATGAAAAAATGTATAAAAAGGAAAATTAAAAAAAAATTTTTATTCTATATTTTCGACTTCTTTTTTCGCGTAGAAATCACCCCCTTTCCACTTGTACCACCAGTTACCAACCACCCTGTATATAATTAATTAAAATTAGAGCAACACGATGAGAATAAATAACTATTTGTTAAGACGTTGATGTCGGCAAAAACATTTGCATCTTAATAAATGCAGAGAAAAAAAGTCTGCCGCCAAAAATCATCTCGACCGATTTAGTAGTTTTGGTGCTAAAGATTCCTTTTGCTCGAATGAAATTAAATCGAGATTGACACAAAAATTGGAGGACCGCAACAGGGTTAAGATAACGGCGTTCAGGTATAAAATTTCAATTTTGCTATGCCGATCAAACCTCTTTGGCCTATCTCATCCGTGAAATGTTTGATTATATCAGAAGGAACGAAGCAAGAGCGAATTGGCCGTTGTTATCTCATGCGAAGTAAGTAGTTTTATCGGAGGAAAAGGAACAGAGGACCAGGGTGGAAACAAGAGAGGAAAGGTTTAACCGAAGCGTGGAGGTCCGTGTTAAAAAATTGTAAAACTTTCCAACACCTTCGTCTTACCATTTAATACAACGAATGACGTCTGAACAGCTGCCGTGGCTAACGTTCAAGTTTCGAACTTGTTTAAAGTTCGGATGCGGTCCTATCAATTGCATGAAAACTTTCTTTCCATCTCTCTCCCTCCTTTTTTGATCTTTGTTCTCTATACTTCGCTGCCATAATTTCCTCTTCTTTCTTTCTCTTCAATCTTTTACACCGATAATCTATTTCGCGCTATTTTTTTATTTTTTATTTTTTTTTTTTTTTTTTTTTTGTAAAATTATATCTATCGACGCTTGATATTTAACGGTAATTGTTTTCCGATAATTGTAATTTCATTTCCGGAAAGGATTTTTATGACGTGGTTTGTTATGATATTAAAATAAAATTATTATACTTAGTCTTCGTAAACTCTTCTAAATTTTGTTACCACGTATCATTAAATTATTTTTTTACTACATAATTAGTAAAAGATTCGTAATATAATTCTTAGGAAATTTCTTAGAAAAAGATCTCCCTGTAATTATTGTTAGACTACGTCACGCGTTCTGTTCGCGTTTCTTTAAAAAAGCGTCAAAGACTGTTGCATTTATACGTCCATTTAATCAACGATGGATGTACTATTTTCTTATGTTATCCATTTTGCAAGTGGGTTAACTACATTTTTAGATAATCTAACATTGCAAAGTTCTTTAAATTATTCAATAATTACTTGTGGACAAAATTTCCTGAATGTTAAAATAATTATTACTTCGATATTGATAATGCAGTACCTATTCAAGTAATCTCAAATATTCTGAACTCGAACGAGATTGTAGTAATTTCTGCCGTGTCATGAAACGAGGAATTCGTTTACGAAATACTTTTCATGTTTTCCTCCATTGCTACCATTAAATCATGCAGTTACAAATATTTATTTATACTAGTTTTCACATGTTTATACACTGTAGCCAGCATAATTAATGTTTCCGTAATATTCCTTAAAATGTGACACATAATAATAATTAAAATTAAAATTAAGTAAGCACATAATACAACCAACTAGGATATTCTAGTTACACATACTTATTTCTTGAATAGGATAATTAGATCGTGAATTTTTCTGCGATTGCATATTTTTATTAACGTAACATACAGATTTATTTCATCCATTAAACTTTATAACAACTACATACTTCGTTTTGAATATTTTTGGTATCCTTGTCGTTGTATCGTATTTTGTAAATTACGTACATTTCCTACGTTTTCGCTAATTTGTCTAAATTTTCCATAAATATGTTCCATAATAAAAAAAATCCGCGGTTTAACGATAATAAATAAACTTTGATCTCATATGAGTTCAGATTGATAATAATTAAGCCATACGATAGAAGTTTGTCATCAACAGTTGCACGGTTATGAAACGTGGCTATTTTTCAACTTAACTCAGTTACGATCCTCGAGTTTTTATACTTCGATCTTGCTCTCATTTTCGCAAACAAACAGAAAGCACATAGCAAGGTTAAACATTTTCTGTTTACAGTCAGCGGGGCTAGATAGCGTTAAACAAGGCGAAACGTCCCGACGAAATAAACTACGATTTCTTTCATGTGCAGGCTCCGTATGTTTGACATTTGCACGCAAATATTCCACATACCGCAACTGCCGGCTATCATTTGGTAAATGTTGTGACTCGAGTCGGTGTGTAGATGCGCATCAAAGTATATGTAAGTACTCGTTTCACATCACGCGAGCTACGCTGTACAGACGGCGTTAGTGCGAATGACAATCGACAGGATGGAGTGGATAATGACGCTGTTTTCCAACTTTTGGAAGCATTTCATGTTGAACATATAGAGCTCTATGGATGACAGTTGTGAAAATACTTTAGGCGCAGAAAATAATTCCCTTCCTTTTATTTAATCGTCTATTTCGTTAGTTGAATGTTTCACACCTTATTATTTTGGATATATTTTACGTGGCATGTCTATATCGTTTGGCATGTCAACTACGATGTAGCTGAAAAAAATGATAAATACCGAAGTAGACGATAAAAGTTTGCTTAGTGAAATATCGAATAAATCAGAATTACACGTGTAAAATGTAAAAGAAAACCTGGAACCAAGTTTAGATATACATTTAGTATATACAGGGTGGCTGGTAACTGGTGGTACAAGCGGAAAGGGGGGTGATTCTACGTGAAAAAAGAAGTCGAAAATATGGAATAAAAATTTCTGTTTTAATTCTTTTTTTTTTTTTTAACTTTTTCATCGAGACAACGATCTACAGTGAGATCCGTTATAACGAGACGTGATAAAGTGCACGCGTACCGAGCGAAAATTCAAAGTCGATTTTCTCGAAAACAAAGCGTCAAACGAAAAATTTTTATTCTATATTTTCGACTTCTTTTTTCGCGTAGAATCACCCCCTTTCCGCTTGTACCGCCAGTTACCAACCACACTGTATATGTAATATCGTGGACGAGAGGCCTAAGAAATATCGGGCGAATTATAATCAATGTCGCGAGAAAGCCGAAGTGCCGAGAGGCCCCCATCAGTGTGTCGTCAGTCTTCCAATCGAATAATTTCGTGGAAGAGGCCTACGTGGCCCTGGCCACGAGCGGTTACGGAACACGTGCATGGTGGGGCTAAAACAAAGGACAAAGGGGTGCTAAGGGAGAAAGACGAATTAACAGTCAGTGTTAGTTGAGAAGTCAGAGAGTGCGAATCGAGAAGTCAGAGAGAGTGCTAACTGCGTTGTCGAGAAAGTCTTGCTAGTGTTGTTGAGAGAGAGAGAGAGAGAGCGTTGGATCCATGGTGACGGGAATTGCAAATTAACTATTTAGTTGTCTAAATTATAATACATTATTGTGATTAGTTCACGTTAAATAACCATCGTTTCCTGTTTAATCAACATCTGTTTAATCCATTCATTATAAATAAATTAATTGTAGTATAAGATCCTACATACAAATAATTTTATTTTCTAACGTATTACTGAATTCATTTTTTCAGTGCAGTTTGCACAAAGATTGATTCAAATGTGTGAATAGCAAATCATGATTGACTTACAGCAATGATCGAGGAAAGACAATGGACATAAGCGAGAAGAAATTCAGTCTTATTATTACGAAGATTAGATTTTACTTCTCTAAGATTTTCTACCTTAATCTAAGATTGCGAACGAGATAATAATTCTTCAAATTTTTAATAACTTCCTAATAATAAACCCGAGGCTGCATTTTTGCAACATGTTTTATAAATTATAAATTATAGCACAGGCAATGGGTCACAGTACCACTCCCCTCCAATTATCAACTTTGCATTATTCAGATCTTTTTACAAGATTCCAAATTTTATTACCAAATAAAGGATACCAATTAATTAAGCTCAGCTACTCGGACATACATAATCGACAAAACATTTGGCATCGTATTTTCTATAAAAACATATCAATCGTTTCGAATCTGCAATCAGAAACTAAGATATTTCTACGACTCGCTGTATATTTGTTTGAAGCACCGTAGCTTTCACTCGCTTGATCCGAAGGAAACTTCTCCTCGCGAACCCATTCGAGTCAATTGTTTCAAGTCCGCAATTAAAAACGTAGAATACTTTCATGCCTCGCTGTATATCTATATGTATTTGTATATCCGTTTGAAACGCCGTAACTTTCACTTGTTTGCAATTATTGGTGCAAAGGAAAGATTCTTACGCGAAGTGATTCGAGTCGGAAGCCATTTGCCATCGAGCAGCATCGATCGGCATGAACAGTAGAGCTACATTTTTCTTAACGAGTCACTGCGTCAGACATTTAGGAAGATTGATGGCGATCAGTAGTACATCCTCTTGTTCGTCCTTTATTTTTCTGAATCGTGATCTAACAAAAAATCGTATAGTATACTTTCACTGGCTCTCTGTATCGGCTAGTTGTCCGACAATCATTCATTCGCTGAATCTTTCTGAATAATGGTGAATCCAGTATCTATATCCTATAGCGAGCTACTAGAGCCAAAGGAAGATTAGTTGCCTTGGGACGCGAGAGAAAGAGGGAAAGAGTAAACGGGGCTCGTTACCATTTGAAAGTTAAATCGTGTTCAACTTGCAAATTGTCCGTTTCGGCTGTGTTAGCGGCAGGGTACGGAGTTCGTTGATTACTCTGCGCCAGCCTTCGATTGAATCTTAACCGGGACGGTGACCGGATCAGAGCTCGATTAGCCAGACCTAGGATTTTTAGCTCTGCCGTGTATTTTCGATCGTTATTAATTCATCGAGGCAGTATTGATCTAGCAGACTGCGGATTTACGGGAAATTTGAAGACGCGAGGTAACACGGATTACGCGCAGTATGCAAAACGTGTGAAATACCCAACAAATTTTTGTCCATTTTATATGTCCATTTTTATTTTGTCCATTATATAAAGGGTGGTTGGTAACTGGTGGAATAAGCGGAAAGGGGGTGATTCTACGTGAAAAAAGAAGTCGAAAATATAGAATAAAAATTTTTTTTTAATTTTTTTTTACGATCTACAGTGAGATCCGTTATAACGTATCGCACGCGTACCGAGCGAAAATTCAAGATCGATTTTTTCGAAAACAAAGCTTCGAACGAAAAATTTTTATTCTATATTTTCGATTTCTTTTTTCGCGTAGAATCACCCCTCTTCCGCTTGTACCACCAGTTACCAACCACCCTGTATATCCAAAAAATATATTATGTCCATTGTAATTAGGCTGGGCATTTTCATGTATTTTTATGTTCTTATGGAAATAATAGAGAAGCGGAAAGTAAAGGAAAAGACACGCATTTCAGACATATTTTATTGTATTATTTCCGAAAAGGCAAGAACGCATTGCAAGCACACAAGAAGTTACGTGTCGTATATGGGAATGATGCCTTAAAAGAAAGGCAGTGCCAAATTGGTTTGCTAAATTTCAACTAAAAAAAAATTTGCTTCATTTATTAAATATTGTAATAAATGCTCCGTTTTAGATATTATACGGTCAGCCAATAAGGTCAACACACTTTAAGACAGAATGAGATTGTTAAAATTGCATGAAGCAACTTGTGCATGAAAGATATTTGACTTACGTCAGTTTCATAGTTACTGGCGCATACGGAGAATTGAGATTTTTAAAACAGTGTACTCGTAATATTATATAAATATAACGCAGCAGAATCGCAATTATTCGAACTGATCGTGGCACACGTTGTCTGGATAATCGAATAATTTTCGTCTGAGAAAACATCGTTGGCTTGGAACTACTTTATAACGATCGATATTAAAAAAAGAATAAAAACTTTTGAATAGGAATACGAAGACTTTTTCCAGTTTCTATTCTGTTTCTATTCGTGTTTTCCAATTTTCCTTTCAAGGGACTATCTCCAAATTTTCCATTATTCGGCGTTCCAATAATCGAACGTTCCGTTAATCGAGGTTCTATTATATCGAGTCTGGCTTATGCACGTAAATTAGCAAATTATTACTGTGCTTGTATACATATCACAAGCCTGGAATATTGGTGATTTGCATTGAAAATGGACAATTGTCGCATTTACATGATTAAATTATTTATCATTGTAAGGTATCAAATATTAAACTGTTAAATTCTTGTACTGAACATTAAATTGAGAAAGATAGGGAGGAGATTGCGTGGTAAATTACTTCAATGTCACAGTAATTAATGCGTAAAAATTGAAGTAAAAATAAGCTTCGCATTTATAGTTTTTAAATATTGTCACGTGCTGTTGAATAGAATTTATACAATTATACTATTCGTAGCTTTAAAATCTAGTAAATCTCTTTAAAAATGTTAAAATCTAGTAAAACAAATAGCTATAGAGTTTCGTAATTCATTATTAATCTTCTTCTTGTTATTCATCACTTTCATTAATCTGCATTCATAGTGAGCCCTTGAATTTTCCTTACAGTAATTAAACGAACAAATAAATTAAATTGTACTTAAGGCGTATAAATTTCTCGCTATATTAAACGTACAAATTATTCCAATAATTTAATCTCTCTATCATTCAGATAAACAATCATCATTTTTACCGAAACCGTGTATTAAAACCAATGTCAACAATTATATCGATCAGATCCTGCTGAAATTCTGTTGGATGATCAACTCCTTATTCGTACTGCAACAAACATCATAGACTCACCCTGCAACCCTAATCTCTGTTTCTCCTTGCTAAACCATCCCTAACTTCGACCCATTTTTTTTCTCGTCATTCCTCCCTAACCGTTGTTCTGACTACATTACTCATCCTCACCACTAGACTATAAGAACCACTTCTCCATGATAGACCAGGAGAGAATTTTGTAAATAGTCGGTACTAGCGTGCTGCTACCCGCTATGAATAAAACCTGCAATTTTTCAAATTCAGTGTTGTCAAATATCCAGCATCCGGAATCCAACAATTCATCAAAAAGTCATTGAAGAAACCAAAATAATTAACGCGATACTTTAAGGATATCCGTCTTTGTTGCCAATAACTTGGCGGTTGGTGTGACGTTAAATACGATACATTCACATACACTTAAATACGACGTCCACATACGATAAAAGAAACTCATTCTTCTTTATAAAATACAATTATCATTTAGCCTGAATTCGAAGACTCGAACAGTAAACTTCGTTACAGGCGCGTATTTAGCTACGATTTGACGAGTCGTAACGCGTACCTGCGAGCAAAGTTTAGCAGGTTTTCAAACGAAAGTCACACATTTACACAGCGAAGTTTCTATACAGCTGGCATTGGCCAACTTTTTAATTGCACCGTAATCGTACTCGGCCTACGCTATCGTCCTTTTATCGTTCCTTTATTCACGGCTGCATCACGAATCGCGATCTCTCTAAATGTAAATGCCACTCATTGTCCTCTTCCCCTTCGGGGATTCGCGAACAGCGCGTTTCCAACGGAAGCGAATGCGCCTTTGTGTCGACTTTTGTGCCTCGTCGGCCGTCGCCGCGTTTTGACATCAGGATGCTATCGCGCTACCGTCGTCTCCGTCTCTAAACCATGACAAGTGGAGAACCGACGAAGAGTGGTGCTCGGCGCGATGAAATTTACTTAGCGAGAGTAACGACGTCACTGTCCACTCGAACAGCCTGTTTGGAGAAAGAGTAGAAGCCAGGCAGACACCGGCTTCGAAGGAAGAGGAAAGCAAAGCCGAGGAGTAAAGAGACTCCGGCTCCCTAAGCATTTCGTAGTTTCGGCTTATTGTGTTTCCACGAACTTTCCTTTAAATTGAAACTTATCGTTCGGTTCAATCTCCACTGTTGCGAAATGTTCTTGCATTTAGAGGATATTACGTGGTATTTTCTCATTCGAAATTATATAGGGTGTCCCGGCAATCATGGTGCAATCGACGATAGGGTAGATTCTACGCGAAAGAACAAAGTGGAAATGTACTAGGTTGTCCGAAAAGTGTCTTCCTTTTACAGACACGTCTTTTACACCAACGTATCTTTATACAAACATGAAACCTAATCTATCAAACGTTGTGATCTTTATCTTGATAGAATAAAATGGATCATACGTAATTCGATAAAATAATATAAAACGAAAAATGTTGTACATTCATTATTTTCTTATAAAACGAAAGGAACATTTCGGACGACCTAATAGAAAATGTTTTTGTATGATGCTTTCTTTCTGAGAAGGTCGAGTTTGAAGAATTGGAAAGTATTCTTAAAACTGGCTAATTGTCGACTGAGTACGAGTAAAGAATCAGCAGGAGATTATTCTACATGTGACACCCTGTATATGAAATTTTAGATACCAGGCATAGTATAATACAGCAGCATTATTGTTGCAAATATTTCTATATTTAGAGAATATTATGCAGTAGCTCCTTGTCTCCGGAGCTTTATACAAAGTCCAAAACATTCAATGTCCATTATTAAATACAGTTTTGTTCGAGTTTATGATATTTGAAAGTGTTACGTCGCCTAAAACATCAGCGCTGCAGCTCTCGCGACCGGGCAGCCGATGGCCTGCGTAACGTCATTTCGACCCTCAATAAATCTAAGGACCAACCATAACTTTTCTCTTTCATTGTGTACACATGTGTCTTCATTCAATCCGTTGTCCTGAAAGATTTCTTGAGGCTAAAAATATTTTCGACGCTAAATATATCGCTGTTTGGAAGCCTTTGTCGCAAATAATAAAATCAAATAATCCAAAAAACGCAAAAATATGAATACATATTTTCGTTAGAGATTAATTTTATTTCGACACAATTATATTTCGATATAATGCAATGGTTCTCAAACGTTCGTTTAAAGATAGGAGCACGAACTTAATACGCGATTTAATATTATTATAACGTTAATAATGTTATTAATTACGTTTCATACTATTATAACAAATAATTGAGAAATATAGAAAAGAAGAGACTTACAGACACAGTGATATACTTGGTACCCCGAGTGATATCGAATTTCATATTCGAAACTGATTTTATCTGTCAATCGTATAAGTTGATATTCTCGAAAGGTAGCAGCGTGCGATAGAAAGTTATGGAAAATACGTGGAAGTACGCCTACACGCTAAAACTATTTTTTATTTATCTAGCAATAATCTAATCTAATCTATAAAGGGTGACGAAACTCTCGCCTGAAAGGAAGAAAAGAATTTTACTTTCAAGGGGTTTTAATTACTTAGGAGAAGAAGGCGTAAGAAATTCTTCTTTCAAAAGCGTATTCAACAAGTTAAAAAGCGATGTGCTAGTCTTAAGTATTGACTCTTATTCAGAGAAAAAGAAATTATTTTTCCACCTATCGCTCGGTTTGCTCGCCATCAGAGTATTTAATCAGGGAGGTATCCATCGAAGGAATATTTTACGAAAAAGATTATGCGTGGATTCCTTCTCAAAGCGTTTTTCTTGATTGAAGGTGTTTTCACGATTGGATGTCTCTATTGAAAGATCGGATTGATCGAAACGATGGCTATTCAAACTTTATTAAAATACTGTCGAGTATTATTGTCTCGATATTATGAAATTTCCATGGTGTATTAATACACGCCGTAAATCCGTAAGTGTATTTATTACATGTTCAAGCATAGCAGATACATTTATGATGAATTATTGATATAATTATTGATATAACGCTGAAGAAAATATTCCAAATATGCTTCAAAGATTTTGAAAATAATTCATATGACCGTAACTTTAGTAAAAGTTCAGTGACTTGCAATACATTCGTAGTTTAAGAATATCTAGTTGTAGGAAGCATGAAATAATAACAAGATTTTCCAATGGTTCCTCGACTTTTATTACATTGCTTTAAATTATCAATTTTCGCTGAAGCAAAGGGAGTGGAAAGTACAATACATCTATTGAGATATGTGTAACTTTGTGTGCTAGACTAGATTAGCTGCGTAGTAGTGACACGCATATATGAGTTGAGTGTGTGGAAGTATGTGCGTGCACAGCGTTTCGAATGCAACTGTTCAGGTAGTAGTGTGGTATAGAAGATGGCGAGACAAAGAGAGTGCTGAGACGCGTGCAAATGTATATCGTCGAAGATCTTGTAAATCACATACTAAATAAATCTGAAACTATTTTGATATCAATTCTAAGTGTAGTCTAAGTGTTCCTATACATTTATTTCGGCGATTAAGATCCACAATTCTCAACAACATTTTCGGCTATTGATCATTAATTCATTGATTCTATTAGTCTTCAACTATTAGTTTATTAGTCTAATTCAGACTTGATGCCGTGTAATATATCTTTAATGTCTTTATACAATACATTATACAATCCGTAAATATAAAATACACACTGTATGCATGTTGATATGGATCTATTCAAAATGATTTAGATCTCGAATCGTCCGATTACATTTTTCAATCGTCCAATTATAATTCTCAATTTTATCTTTTTGAAAGTTACATCTATCTCTTTGCTCTTCCAATTTACAAACTGGGTTGTCAAAAATAATTTAAAAAAGAAGCGTTATTCACAGAAGTACATGGCGGAGTTACTTCGAAGTTTGAATTTCATCTTGTTCACGTTTTCAGGACAAAGCTCGAAATTGATCTTACGTCCAATATGAACAAAAGGATAACATTCCGTACTTTATTCATAGCCGCTGACAATCTGTTCGATTAGACGTGTTAAGAGCTTACAATTTCGCTAGGATTTCTTTCAATAGAACGAAGAGCGCTGTTCTAAAGTTTCTTTTCGACTGCAGAGGCTCTAGACGTAAGGTACAGGATTTTTGTGAAAAATTGATTTTCGGCTAATATCGGAAAAGAGAATATTCCGAATCCTTGGAAACTGGACATTTTAATTGGTAAATTACGGTTTTAATTAATAATCGCTAAGAAAATTTCATGTTATCTTTGTCACTTTATCAACGCCAATACGATTTTGCGCTGTATTTCTTCCTACTTACACTGAAAGCATAATGGATGTGTAGTCTATGCAGCCGTTAGTTGAACCGTGTCTAGCGAAGAGGAACGAGTCTTCGAGGTGACAAAATTTACTTAGCTCGGCTAACGACATTATTGCCCACTTGAACCGGAATGTCAGTGAAAATGACAGAGATGGTGTGGCCTGAATAGAGACAATGGGCAAGGCAGAGCGACGAAGGAAGAGAATCCACGGCGTGAAGTCACGTGCCAAGGCATTAATATTTGCGTGGTTCATTTAACATGATAAGCCAGTTGGTTTGAAATACCTCTGCCTAGTTTGCTAATTGTGGCAGATTTTCCGGTTATGGTCAATTACCAGGATCTTTTTGCCATTCGTTGAAAACTTGCTTATGCTATGTTTTAAGAAATAAAGACACGTTCTGCAATTTTGTATTAACATACGAGATTTATTTTATCAATTTTTTCTATCAGTTCTAGCTTTGTATCATCTAAGGATCTTCTAGTCTTCTAAGGAATTAATCCTCGTTATAAATTCACAGCTGTCGAACGTAGAATAATTGTGATTTAGTTCCGAGTTGTACTTTGTTTTCGCTATAATTTTCAATATTTTATTACAACGATATTGTCAATTACGCTATAGCATTTATTTATAAATATTATTGTTATTATATATCATATATTTGGGATAGTGTGATATCAGGGAAGGACGTGGCGTGAAGGGTAATTGTTTATTAGCGTTGTCGAGATATGTTGTCAAAGAGTGTTGTGAGCGTTACCAAGGTATGTTTAGGAAAAAAGTGTGCATGGAAAACATTATAACGAGAGTTGAGAGAGTCAGAGCTGAATTTATCGTAGTCGTGTGAAGATCGTTGTGTTGTTGTGTCGTAGAAATAGCGAGACGGGGTATTGTATTCGATTTCGTGTGAGTGCAAACAATATTGTATAAATCATACTGTTACCCACAAACTAATAATATAACATTCCTACATATATATATTTTATACATTATTATATATAAGGTTTACTGTTATTATATATATAGAGCATAATTACATTTTGTTAATGTAACATAACATTAACTAATGAATAACGTAAAATTAAAATAGTTAAAACAAAAAATGTGATCCAACATGAATAAAATTTATAAATTTAGGTATACTTAGTCTTTAACAAAGTATTAATATTACACATTGTTAGGTTTCTCTATATTTATGAACTAAATAAGAACATTCAAAAAGGCAGTCAAATAAAATAATATAAAGTAACATTGATTTAGATTGAAGACATGCCTTTGTCATAAATCGATCGAACAAAATTAAAGATTCCAGTTTGCAATGTGGTAACATTTGCTGTATATCGTTGTCAAAGTTTATCCTTTTACAGTATCTGCGATATTTTCACAATCGATGCTCCATATTCTTTACACGCTTGAAATATCGTTGATTTAATTAATAACAATCGCATCAATATACAAGCATAAAGACGAGCTTTTGCAGCTTCTTCTCCATCAAATTTACCAATTTTAAACGCTTTAGCTCTTCTCTGCCTATCGAATGATCTTGTTCACTGCCAGAGAAACAAGTAGAATAAATAGGCAATAAATAAATAAACAAAAGCAGTTAAAGAATTGTCCCATGTTGGCGAAGGGACACTGTAGCGAAAAAGTCACGGGATAAGAACGTTATGAGAAACGTAACTTTCTGTCAAGTTAGAGAAAGATCTGCTCGTAACGGTTTTATCATAATAAAGACGCGAAGCTTGATAATATTTACACGTTAGAGATGAGTATCGTTGCGAAGCTTTGCCAAGGCCTTGAAAAGATTTCTCGGTTGGTGGCTAGCTTTCTGCAAAATCCGCTTAAATCTAATCCCAGAGTTATGGGGTAAGTTACATCACGTTGTGAATCGTCGAATGAAACGCTCTTTTCACGGAAAAAACATGCTGCTAGCAACGCTATCGAGCTTGCAGGTATCCGAAGAAAATTAGAAATCTTACTTCTATCTCTTTCTCCAAGGGAATCACGGATTATACGATGTTGCGTAACCAACAAAAAAATGTTAACTCTGCAAAAGTAGATTTGCTTTAAATTTAGACACGAATTATTTTCATATTTTTATTTACTCTTTATCTGTCTTGTTTTATGTATTTTATGTTGGATTATATTTTATGTTTTAACTATTTTAATTTTACATTACAAGTTGAAATTTAAGACGAAAGATTTAATATACGAAACAAATAATTCAATATATAGCACTATCTAAAATATAAATTTAATTTATTAAATATCTCGTTGTACTGAGTATTGAATACTTAATTGTGCATTAACCCATAAAGTCCAACGTCGCGTTAACGCAACATTTCATTGCAGCTTCGTTCTGATCGATTCATTTTATTGAATTCTATTAAATCTACGTTACAAAAAGATTTCACATACACGCAAGAATTTTTTGAATATTTTGTTCTATTTTTGTTTTGCTACTTTTTTCCACCCAGGTCCTACAATTTTACGAATTTTGAAGAAATTGAAGCATTTGTAGCATTACGGTGAACTATATCTTCTTCAAATTGCAAAGAATGGTTTTGTATTTCCAATCTGTCTAATGGTATTTTATAATTATAATTATTCCGATATGTTCTTTGTATTTACACTTGTTTCATTTACGTTTCTTAATAGCGTTGCGTTTATCTACGTTTCACAAGTTATTCCATCGCTTGGTCGTCAATGATTTAAAGATATTGCGACCTCGATTTCCTCCGCGAATTCCACCAGCAAAATAAGAAAGTACAGCGACACGACGTTTCATATTCAAAGACGCGACTGCCACATTTTTCATATAAATTTCCACAGCGTTTCACAAAACCGGTGTCGTGTTATGAATCCACCATCACACTCGTCAAACACGATTCATCAAGCAAATGCAGGCAAAGGCTTAAAATCGATACTTCCCTCGTCTAAGAATTACATATATCGCTAAATCATATCGAAAGAAAAACAATTGGCTACAAAAGTTTATTGCCGCGTGCCAGATAACAATTTCGTGCAGTGTTCGGTTTAGGTCGGCTATACGATAAATCTCGGGAAATAAGTACAGCTGCAATTACATAGTAGCGGATTCCCATGTGGAACGTTTGTCATTTCGATCGTCTCATCTATTTTGAGTTACGGTGATATCATATTTTCACTGTAAAAGAAAACCATCATCCTTTATATATTTTTCTTGTCACGGAGAGGATTCTTCTTCCGTTGGACGAGTAGCGGAAAGCAGCGGGACGAGAAACATCAGTCGTCCGCAATCCGCAGCAAAGCCAAATCGCAAGTGCACTCAAGGATTTGTATCGCGTACGGATAGATTTGTTGCTGCCAGTAAGGATTTTAGCGCCTCTCCTTTTATCGCAATTAGGCGAATCCCTCCTTGTATGATATGATATATAGGAGTAGGTGCTGCAAGCACAGCATTAGTCTGTATGGTGTAAGAGAATGTGAAGTTCGAACGCCTGAGACAGTCGCATGGCCTTCGTCACACCCGGCTGTGGCAAGAGAAAGCGTAAACTCTTGCCATAAATTAGGGCAACTCCTATGCGGCGTTGTGGGCTAGCAGACTCCAACGTCTGGTGACCGCGACGTCTAGTAGATTCGAGCATTCTTTGTACAATCGTCGAAGCGAAACTATGCGAGTTCGACGTTTCCGAATACACAGAACCTCTGTGAATTAGAAGAATTTAGCGAATGTCCAGCTGAACAAGTTGTAAAGTACAAATTAAATAAATAAAAAGAAAAAGACACAGAACCTGCTGTAAACGCGACTACCCTGGACTCGCCCGTGGTATTTTCTCGCAATGGTCTGATTAACGAGTCAAGATACCAGGTATGAGCTTGCGCACCTGGTGACATGTAAACGAGACGTGGGCGTAGTGGCAGTTCTTAGATATTGCACTCATCGCAGTTCGCGCGAACTGAGTACGATTTTTGGGACTGAGAAACCGTCTGCGATGTAACCAAACAACAAGCGTTTGGCGATAGCTGTCAGGCTTTCTCGTGTGTTTCGACACGTGAATATTCTGTTTACATCACTCATTGAATGGACTTCAGTAAATCTCCGAAATATTTTGGAATATAACTGTTCGATGGTTACGAATAAGACGACGTTTTATGTAAATACAAGAGTTTGAAGACTTTATTGGAAAGCCATAACGCAAGCATGAAATACAAAGGGAAGAATATTTCGGCCTAGAAAATAATCAAGTGAGTTTCGCGTTACCTAATTGATTTTTAAATTTTGCAGAAAAATTGAATTTGGAGGAAGAAGTATAGGCAACAAAAGATTATACGCACTGTTACGCCCCGAGGCTCACTATAGACCGTGTTCCTAACTGTCTCCCTTGGTACTACAGTGTCGCAGACAGATCGTCTTACATGACCGTCGATATATACACAAAATAGCGATAAACGTATAGTTGTCGTCAAGCAGCGAGTTCTAGAAACATCGATTCGCCTTCGGTTCGTTATTTTATCTACACAAAAAAGGTGGCATACGTGACCATAGCCGCGAACGGTTGCGAGACCCGAGCGTGGTGGGGGTCGTCTCCCGGAGAAGACAAAGGACAAAATCGAAGGGCAGTCAGTGGCAAATGAGGATTCAAACCGAATGCGTCGAGAGGTTCAGAGGAATAAAATCAAGGTCGCTTAGTCAAACGAATACATCGAGAAATATTATAAAGTCGGGTCGAATTACAGTAACAAACTAATTGTATCATCGTTAAATCATTTGTGACGTTTTCATTATAATTTTAAATATTGTTAAGTATACAAGTTTATATTAACCTTGTTAATACAGTGCTATAATCATTTGAACTACCTCTGTTATCCTACTCGAAACAGGGGAACGACTGATTCGCGGCATCGATTATCAGAATCGTAGCGAGAATTTATGCCTCGCGATGACGCGTTTTCCTCGCGATCGCGTCTCTCCGCGAACGGTCATAACACGCACGATGGGTCGTTCCAAAGAATCAATGGTCGATTCGTTGAAACAGAACAAATTGAAATGAAAATAAACTGCATGGAGATAAGTGAAATATTCTAATTAAATTCAATCTTTTACTTCTGTCAATCTTATGGCTGTTGACACGAATTGTGCAAATTTTGGGACAACGTGTTTGTAGTTAGTCGCATGGATCATCTTGTTGTCATTTTATATAAATATTAGCAAACTGATATTTTTTAATTACACGACATTTTACTTTCTGTAAACTAAAAGCGGATCTCAATTAAAATAATACAAAAACCAAAGGAGAGAAAATAATTCCTCTCGTTTTATAATAATTTTAATTTTGTTTAACATCAGAAATTTTTGCCTTTTGAATCCTTTTCCGTATATTGCGATTGTTTAAAAAGTTGGCAAGAGATGTAAAACTTTATATCACATTATTTTTCGAAATATCTAGAAAGTAAAAGACACATAAAATAAATCATTCCATGCCTGATAAAATTTCAGTGAGTCTAATATTTTAAGATTCAGATACGTTTTCCTGTGTAGAGGGAAGAAGCTCTTTCTCCTCTTGGAACGCCCTCATCATTACCGAGAAATTGTCAAAGTCGACTGAAATCGCACAGACAAATTCCTTCTATTATCTGAACGATCGATCGAATGCAAGTATTATAGTGTCGTCCAAGGGCGGCTTTACTCTTTTAATTTTATCTTATTCCGTGCAGAGCGTCTTCAAGAAACGACATACCCAACTGTTTCTCGAATCAGCAACTTTTTCCTTCATATTTACATCGATCGATATATTTTCTTCATAATTTCGCCGTTAATCCGTGTTTATTAACACTAGAACTACCGATAGTTAACACGAAGCTATTTTTACCAAAATCAGTGAAAATGACTGGTCTTTAAAAAATACTTAATAATGGAATATTTTTACATTTGTTGATTTATTACTTTCTTACAGAAGGAATTCCACGTTATGTAATACATTTTTGGTATTATTAATCCATCTGGGATCATCATCTCTAAACGAGGGTTGACATATCTATAAAATTGTAGAATCAGTAAATTTTGCTGGTGTGGTTATTCTAATATTAAGAAAATATTACATTAATACTGGAAATACCACAACAGTGAAAATGACTGGTTTTTACAATTTTATCTTAAAATTCCTATTTCGTGTTACATTTTTTACATTTTATGATGTAATGACTTTCGTAGTGATAACTAAAGGAATAATATAACGAATTTTATTTTGTTTTTATGCATTCAAATTCAAAATAATTCTGTATCATGTCTACTTATACCAATACCGATCAAAATGATTGGTATAAACTAAATATAATTCAATTGGTATAACCAAAAATGTACTACATAATATTTATAAGAATATATGATATCCTTTTGTAATAAAGTGATAAATCAATGGATGTGGAAATATTCTATTGTTACGTATTTTTTAAAAACATTTTGACTGGTTTTGATAGAGGTGGCTTCGTTTTGGCTGTCGGTAGTTCTAGTGTTAATATTATAATTATGTTGTAATAGTGTTTAATTTTTTATTTCTTTTTATTTCATTAATATTATAATGATATTATATTATATTGTATATATTATATGATATACGATTTTATAATAAAGAAACGAAATAATAAAATTATAGTATAAGTAACTTTGGGAATGATCTAAAATTAGAAGGAGAAGATTGCTCGTTAAATATTATTAAAATGAGAGAGAGAGAGAAGAATATACAATAACACGCACGACCAAAATTAATTTGGCGGGCAACCAATTGCGATACAATTGTGTATCGTAAGTTACCTTGGGCCGTGCAATTTCGAGCTGAAGCAAAAATCCGCGAATTCACCGCGTCGTTGACTCGTGGTCTAATTGTATTAGGTCAATAGAATTATCGTGCCTGATATTATTATGAACTTTCCCAGCACACATTTAACGTAATATTATTATCGATTATTCATATACAGCTAATGAACACAATTATCGACACGAATCTAATTTTCTTGTAAAATCGCGTGTAAATATATTCGATCGCGATTCTTTATCGAACATTTTTTCTACATTAGAATTTCTGAATTTAAAGTTCCAGTACATGGTAATTATAATGATCAAAAAATAAAATAAATAGAAACCATAATTGTTTGTAATCCTGCTTCTGATGTATTTAATCCTCCTAATAAACTGCATTTTTTTCTTCCAATCATCATTTTCCATCCAACTGTATTTTTCTAACGTTAATAATCCTCAAACCTCAAGTTTGAGCAATATACGAAAAAGTTGTTGTTAGTCTGCGTGATTTCTCATTTCAGTTCCATGTTAAACGTTCTTCTGAAACATTGATCTTCCTCGTTACCCAAAATGAAAGTAACATCGGAATATAAAAATTCTAGAATCGCAGGAAGGTTAAATTTTGCCTTCAAAAGTTGTATTTTATGCGAGATTAAATATAAAGAATCGTGTTTCTTTTCTCTCAAAATATATAACTGTTTAAGAGAAGCAAAATATATAGTATTTATTCTTATACATTTATGTGCATTACTCAACTTAATACATATTTATAATGGCAGATATCAGCTCTAAAGTTATAATCTCGAACAGAATACATTTTAACGAACGACGACAACTGAAGGATTCCAAGCAACTTGAAGAGGATCCTATGTAAGAAGAAACGAATAAAACGTTTCTCTCTGTTCCTAACAGACGCGTCCCTAAAGTTCTAGCTTTAAACTAATCTAATCGCAGAGAAGTAACGTCATTCACTACGACTGACACGCGTTGCAAGTAGACTGCGGATATTTATTCATTTATGGTAAATTTGTAGGTGCAGAAATGCACGCAATTCATATAATACACGAAAATATATAAAACGTACGAAGTAAAGTATTTGTTATAATATTTGGAAAATAAACGAAATCTCAATTTAACAGTTTGACTGCCATGCCGAAATCACATGTTTCGCTCAGGACGCCATGCGAGTATTTTTATTATTCAAAGCATATAATAGCAAAATAATAGTAAATTGATGATGTAAGACAACATTCTTCCTCCATGGACCGTTTATCTTATTGGTGGTCACGGGTGACGCCTTGGTAATAAATAGTTGATAGCGACATATTATAACAAGGCTTCGTTTATGTTGAAAATGACAACGTGAGTTCGCGCTCGCCATCTATATGCAGATGCGCTAGTTACAATAAATAGTAACTAGAAAATAGTTCTAGATACAATCGATAGATTTAATCGATAGGTTTTAGATGTTCTTTTGTTTTTATCCCTAGTCCATGTAAGAAAGTGCAATAAAGTTTTTTCGGCTCAGAACGGTGTGATAGATTTATCCAAAGAATAAAATAACAGCTAATATGATCCTACCTTTGAATACAGAAATAACAACAGTTTACTTCAACAAGCCATTCGCATTCGTTATTTCGTCGCAAGCAAAACGTCCAGAATATATTGTTGAAACGTGTAGAAGATATTAGTAAACAGTATTTGCTCATTCTATATATAATAGTAAGGTATGTGCACACTGCTAACTTCAATTATATGACTATAAAATAGCATTTACGATTATTTTCTAAGGTGTGTTTATAATAATATTCGTAGATTACCCCTCAAAGATATGCATGTAAACACAGTGCACCGTTAGATGCAAGATTTGTTCTCACTTTTCTTTTATCGATGTTTTAATAAAAATGTTTAATTGTTCAATAAGGCACTTTCTATCTCAAAGTGTCTTCTATTTATCGGTTATATTCAAAATGCTCTAACTGTCAATTTTCATACAATTTTTACAATTGTAAGAAGTTCAAGCAGTCATCAATGTTCACCGTGGTGTCACAGGAGAAACCGTGGCCGGTTATATATGACCAACGTGGCAGTCAAAGTGTTAAGTTCCATTTTTTTTATTCGTATTTATATCAAAACTCTGAATTTTCATAAACACCCGCAATCTAGTTATAGGTATACGTCTACTAATACAACGTAAACTTCGTACATATGTATGAGCAAACAGCAAAAGTAAACAGAACACTAGTTCAATATATTGTCTATATCGTAGGCCAGCGAGATGAAATACAATTGCATACAACTGTAGTCGTTTAATAACTCACACATTGCTAAAAGTTGTATACATTTATGATAGTAAAGGTAAATATGTAGCGTGCTAGTCTAACATAATATTGTCTATATCGTAGGCCAACGAGATGAAATACAATTGCATACAACTGTAGTCGTTTAATAACTTACACATTGTTAAACGTTGTACATATTTATGATAGCAAAGGTAAATATGTAGCGTGCTAGTCCAACATAATATTGTCTATGTCGTAGGCCACCGAGATGAAATACAATTGTATACAACTGTAGTTGCTAATAATTAGCAACTGTCAGTAAGTAAATTGAAAAAAGAGAAACGCATTTTATTTTATTGTACGAAGAGTAATATCCAAATGAAGGGAAACTAGATGCAATTAAACGATGCTGTGACGCGACTGAATTGACGAAAGAAAGAAAGCGCGATATTCTCTCATTCAATTTTACGATAGAGCGAAAGCGCATCAGAGTAATCACGGATTTTATGCGGAACGATGTTATTTTCCACTGGCTAGCTTCCACTTCCTTCCAATCATTTTCCTCGCGTTTCTGCGTTACGTGGAAATTAAATTCGATTATTATTCCATGATGTCGCTTCCGCCGAGCTTTATGCAAATTCCTACGTATCATCTTCTTATTAGTTTTTCGTTCGACTGTTCGATTTAAAACGCCAGGCAGGCTATTTTCTTAATTAAATCGGCAAACTTCTTGTGATTCTGAAACGCGGACTCGACTTGTAACAAAACTGTTGCGCTCAAAGATTTACGTACATTATGTTCATTATTATTCATCAATTTACGTTCATTAAGTGGCATATTAATTGCGATATTAGCGATGGTCATTAGTAGATTTTCGTGTAGTAATAGCAAACTTGGAAATGTAAAAATATCCAGAATATTTAACTTAACTTCTGCTTAGGTTTCATTTCCATCTTCCTCATAAAAATATGAACTTGCATAAATAGTTTTTCGTAAATAAATTGAATAAATTAAATAAATTATAAATAGATTAAATAGTAATTTATCATAGTATATTAAAATCTATTTAAAAATAACGATAGAAGAATATTTCACGCAGAAATATTATTTGTCAAATATTTATGAAAATTATATTACAAGCAAAAGTTATGTTTGATGCATCGTATATTTGCACGATTTCATTTACGTCTCGATTTGCGCTTCGTGTGTCCTCTAACGTAATTCTTCTTACTATATTTTTCAACACGAACGTAAGAACCAGAGTTAATTAAGAATTCTGTTTCATTCTAATTTGACGCATCGTCTCTCTTCAAGTTATATATAACGAGAAGGAGAGTAATCATCTTGAACGCGAAGAATTTCGAATAAATCCTCTCGTCCTAAAGATCGTAGCAGTGAGCGAGCATCGTGAAACGGTCAAACTAAAACCAAAGCAACATCTGAAGCTAAATATTTATAGAAAGCTGGAATTCGTTAAGCCTTCGCTACTAGACTGCTCTCCAATTTCTCGATGAATAGAACTTCCCTCCGTGTCGTTTTTAGAGGTACGTTGGCCCGTGCACCTCTTCAACCTCAACGAGCGTACGTCTTTGTGTCTTTTCAACGATCAGAAAGTCATCGTCATTAACTGCGCTAGAATTCGCGGCAACGTTCGGCGTGCAATTTAGAATTCGCCGAGTTTCCTGTCCTTAAGGAAAATTCGTGTAATTGTCGATGATCGCGAAATAAAGTTTTATCGTTATATTACGTGTCTATGGCCATTAAATGGCAAAAAGTTTCCCGTTCTTTCGAGCAAACCATTCGTTGAAATTCTTCTTTGTTACATTTGTCTTCCATTGTGTCGTGAAATATTCATAAAAAATATTTTATCGAGCCAATTGAATTTTACGCTAACGATTTCGCTCAATTAGAAATTGACTTTTATTTGAATTGCTTTTTATTGAATATTGAACGCTTTAAATTGAATCTATTTTTATAGAATCTTGAGATGTTATATTCTCGCCTCTTTAAATCAAAGAGATTGTCTGTTGTCAGCTTGTGACAGCAATCGGAGATCAGAGGAGAAAATTCCGGCAAGTACATTTTCATTGTTTTTTTCATTTTCATGATACTTTACGATTAAATAAGCGAATTTTAATATGAAATGATCGAAAATGAAGATTACCTGTTATCTGTATACATGGTATGATTTGTTTGTTATACACGTGTCAATATAAAATGAAAAATAAGGTTTCTCATATGATTCTCTTGTGTTCTTTAATGATTATACATATTACCATATTTTGTGCTATGCAACTTTTTCAGTTCACCAAAACGGAACAAAGAAGTTAAGTTTAATTATACCTGCACTACCACTTAATTCCATTTATTTGTTTCATCGTTTTGATCTGTTTTATCGCAATTTTTTTTTGGTATTATATTTTGTTTTATTAATAAGTGTTCATTGCTCCTACTTAAAATTACAATATATGTGAATTAAATAAATAAATATTACTTCTGATACGTATTGAATATATTTTTAAATCTCTTTGTTACAGGATGGTATGCTTATTACACATATTAATGTCAGGGTGAAAAACGTAGCTATTATCCAGCAGCTTATAAGTGGAAATAAATGTTAGGGTAGAAAATATGGAACCACTTAAAACCATACTTGTAACAACGATACCATAAAACATTATAAAACGTATTTCTATTTACCAAATTAGATTCAGTTATACTGCAAATGGCCAATTTAGCATTTTAATATGCCATGGAGAAATAAAGTCTAAAAATGCAGGCGATCAATAAATCTCAAAAGCAATTTTATCCTCCAACAATTAATTACATATGTCATTCTTATCTTTCAGGAATTAATTACATATGTAGTTTCTATCTTCCAAGGATTAATTACATGTTTCATTTTTATCTTCGTGAAATACATATTTCTACTTTGAGGTTTTACAATATTTAAATGTATATTTTAAAGTGAACAAATGGCTTCTATGTTACGTAATGATTAATAATTTATTATCCTTCATTTTTTAAGAACATTCTATGTACTCGCTGACTTTTTAATTTCTTTCTCGAAAAATTGTTGACATCTTTCCAGACGCAAACTATTCTCTTTCACGTCACTTTTTTCAAGTTCTTGGATGGTCCGGGTCTTCTACCCTTTATATCATTTTGTCGTGACAAATTAGTCAAAGTCAGCCAGAAAACGAGGCAGATGAATAGAATATCGATTCTCAACTATATTTTTATATTTTCCTATGTATCATCGTAATGGAAAACTTCATACGGTACAGAAACTCCGCAAATTTATTTAAGAAAACACGACTGGTCCTGTAACGGCACACGAGTCAACGGAAGATTCGAATCGGGAGTGACTCATATTGTTGCGCTTTGGAATGTCAACATTATTTTGGCTTGCTAGGTTGAAAGGTAAACGAACTCCAAACAAAATATTATCGCTGTTATTTGTAATCGTCAACTGGAGTTGATACAAATAGACGAACGTGCTCTCTAGGACAATCAAAGTATAGCGGAGCAATATAGCAAATCATTATAGCGAATCATTACAGCGAGTCGTACAGTCGAATAGCGAGCATAGAGTTGAACAGTAACATTGAGCGAGCAACTATAACGACCTGCATATGGTATCTTTGTACTTGTATTTAAAGTGATTTTAACATACACTGACTATTGCAATTTTATCACTCGTCTGTTTAATAAACTAACACGTATAATAAAACCAGCTGAGTTCTAAAACAATTCAAAGCAACAGGATTATGATGAATTTGTATAAAAAGAATTATGCCAATCGTTGCTTCCTTTTCATCATTTTAGAACCTCAACGAATATTAACAATGCAATCTCCTGCATCAGAATGCTTGTAAACGCACGTCGCGGAACTTCCAAGTTCACGGCGTGAACATTTTTACAATTTTTGCATTAGATAAGAATATCGTATCATTACGTTGCATACAAAAATATTCGCGTCACGAGCTTAGGATTTCCGTGACGTACCTTTCAAACGTCTCTGATAGGAAGCGCATCATTGGCGATATTTGTTCAACACGAAAGATCGTCAATTTTGTTATCCTCGTGAAACTCGTGTAGAGGACGAGTAATAGTTGTAACGCGTATTTGTAAAGTAAAAGAGAAGGACGTTTGCGTGAAACGAGGTCACTGGCGGTAATATTTGCTTTTCGTTCACGTGCCAGCCCTTGACACTTACAAGCCCGAATTTCGTGGCGTATATCTTGCTGTTACATTTCGGGCGCAGAAGTAGAGCTGGCGAGTATGCGCCAGTTAGGCCGAGTCGGTGTCATGACTTGGGAATCGTGCCATGTTTAAATTGGATTCTATTCTCGAAGGAGTAGCCGAGCTAACGGGTTCGCGGTTGGCAAACGGAAGTCTCCTGGCACTTGCTTCGTCTTCCTCCGGCCGCTTGGAATTTCCAATCCTGTCTGCTTCGAAGAGAGGAAGCTACCATACTTAGAACGACCCTCGTATTAAATTCAGAACGCACAGGACGAGCGCATGCTGCGTTAAAACGTGGTTTCGCCAACGTCAATTCGATGCTTGCAATATTCACCGGAAACGACACAACTGATGCGTTCATGGGGAATCTCGGCGAATTGTTTCTCGGCTATGGTTCCGTTTCACGCTGGTTGTACAACCGGTGAAATTAATTTTTTAGATACCGAGATATTTTTGAAGATTAGTGCGTCAAGTTATATTTTTGTTTGTTTGCCAGTCTCTGGCTCGATCATGGTACTGAATAGAATCGCGGACGAGGTACAAGCCACGCGTAATAAAATTTATATGGAGAGTCTGGAGGGAAACGCATGATCATGCTAATGAGATATTATACATATATATGTAATAAGGTAAATCCTTGGGGTAAATCAGACGATCGATTCTGGAAAATCGAGTTTATTTTAGGAATAATTAAATTAAATACAATAACAGTTAGTAACAAATCTACTACAAGTTTTACTTGGAAAATGGAGAACCGATTTTCTAAGTCCTAAATTACCGTTCTTCTCTCGTGATTTATTTTATTCAACAAACGACGACCGGTAAAACCAAATAAAAGTAAAAATGTCGATTGGCGTGTAGTTTGAATTCCATAGAATTTACATATATACAGGGTGGTTGGTAACTGGTGGTACAAGCGGAAAGGGGGTGATTCTACGCGAAAAGAGAAGTCGAAAATATAGAACTTGCTCTCGACGTTTTACTTACAGCACGTAAAATATTTTGGAAGTAGAAGCAAGGCACAGGGACGTTAAATTCACAATAAAGTCTATTTCACAATTCTTTCATTAAGACTTCTCTTTTTACGCTTATGAAACCAGCCCCGGTGGCTACACAGATATTTCTGTTCTTTTCTTCTTTTCAGTAAACAACAATCTCGGTGAATAGCGAACGGGAATGTGTTACTTTATTACATTTCCGCGATTATTCTACCTTCCATTTTCTCGTGTAAATACATTGCAACGTAACAGTTCATAATTGGTTTTATATCACATATTTCACGTAAAGTCTGCGGAATGTCTTAAACAACGTACATTTAGTTAACACGTTGAGGTTAATTAAGTTTGAAAATTAAAGCTACAATGAAAATAGGAAAATCAGCTACGTTGATCTATATTGTATCAGGAGTACTTTCAGCCTTGTTATTTCACGTCAGTCTTTCTTTAGAGCCCTTGGTAAAGGAGAAAATTTCTCCTTCTTGCAGCTGTTAAAATTCTCATTGATAGTTGCATAAAAATGACACAATCTCTCGTGATTATTAAATCGAGTTAATGCTTAAGAATTGTTCGACTCAACTGTGAATTTGCGGGAAATTGTAGTAAATAAAATTTCAGTAACTTACAACTTAATCGTATAATCTGATTCAATCGAACCCAAAACTCTGATATTCGTTAGACCGCGGTTTTTTATGCAAATTAATATTTCTGTAGGTACGAATGGACCGATACAGAATTTATAATATTTTTATTTATTAAAGATGCGTAAAATTATAATAAGTAAAATCAGTAAGTTACAAGTCAACCCTCTGACACTGAATAGATCGCAGATTTTTATACAAATTAATATTTTTATACATACGAATGGAGCGATATAGAACTTACACAGAGATTCGTTTTACCTATAAAAATTATAATAAGTAAAATCCGTAATTTAATACAAGTAAACTCTCTGGCATTAAACAGACTGTGAATTTTTATGCGAATTAATATTTGCAGAGACAGGACTAAAATGGCACAGAATCTGAGCAGAGGTTGGTTTCATTATTAAAAATTATAACGATTGCATTCCCTCTGTATTTTATTTTATCGATATTATTTCGCAACCTTTAACGCGAATTATACGCTATTATGGTTACCACGAACGCGCGATCAAACACATCGCTGCACCTTGTTTACGCAGCTCGTGTGTGTAATGCAACGCGTTGAGAAATTAAATTACGAAAACTCGTTAGGAGAAACGAATTATCATTCACATCCTGGGAATTTTAGGATAGGCATTTGCCGCTTCGTATGTTCAACGTTAAAACGTTGTGTTCGCTGCTGCACCCCTTACTCACAAAGATCGTTGGACAATACAGTAATCAGAGTAATCTGGCAGAAACGTGAGCTGAGTATTTAACGCTAATATGGACGTACATGCGTTAAATGAATAACTCGTGAGCGTTGTTGCTAAAGATTCTTATATTAAGCGTTTGTTCACGTAGTATCGAGTATTTATAGAATTCGCTTCATTTCTTTGCATCTTTCGTTTCGTTCCGCCCTCCCTTTAATATATTTTGTCAAATTCGAGATACGAGATTTATCAATACCATTTATATTCTGATAGATTTAATATCTCTTTTAATTTTAATATTGCAATCTCGTCTCGCAGAGAAATATTAAATACTCGTACGCTCCCTGACATTTCATTTTATCCTTATCCTACGAATTTTCTCTACTCTGATTTATGTAAATTTTATGGACATAGGATCTTGCTTGAAGATATTTGTAATTTATAAAGATTTTGGAATTAAAAATGTTTAAATGTAACCTATAGGAAGGTCGTATTATAGGTACGTCATAGTATAGTCGTCAATATTCTATGGATAATACTTCCCAATAGTAAAATATTTATGTGTGTAAAACATTTATGGCAGATGTTTCGTCTGAATACATGAAAACTCACTATGATTCTCCAGGTCTGAAGCATAAAATATACTGCCGTACCTACCATATCATCGTTCTTGCAACGCTAGTATCTTCGTATCGATAGCTCCTGGCCATTTCTACCATCTGCGAAATTCAGTCTCGCATACTCACATAATACCAATCTTTTATAACTATCTCTTGGAACCAAATTTATGATATTATCTAACACATTATGGCAAATGACGTAGTACCGATATACAGAGTATCGATCAAAGTTCCTTGTTTGTACTGTTAAATAATATTGTAATAGAAGAAATAAATAAGTATATACATATATGTACAATTACTCATTGTGAAATGGCAACAAATAATTTTTTGATAACACATTTTATTGTTACAAGGTCAGTACTATTTCACTAATACTACTTTTCAATTTTCTGCTGCATTTGTATCACTTCGTACCGCATTGTGGTTATGTACATGTGTACATAAATGTGTGTGTGTATATTATAAATATCTAAATTTGCACGTTCTCATATGACATTATATGTTATATGCATGTGGTTCTGAATATATGTATATAACGTGTACCACAGTCATCAAAAGGAACTGGGGTGCAATTATCGTATGTTCTCGTATTTTTGAAAGTACTGTAATTTTAAAGAACTTTAAAAAATTTGCATACTCTATATTAGTTCGTCATCGCGCTCAATGCAATGATAATGTGTTCCTAGGAAGACGAAACGACCAGATGGGAGATTTGTTGAGGAAAATGTTAGGTTGGTATGATCACTAGTTCTACATGCTAGTCCTACATGCAAAGTTGGTACGACTACTAACGACGCTCTTTTGTTTTTCCCCGTGTGCCACGTGTTAATTATCAGAGAGTATGTTGAAATGGTTGTACATGGTGATGAAATACAGAGTATACAAAACTAATTTGTGTGAATCAATTAAATATTGAACTCCAAAACCTATTTAATAACAAGATTTGCATGTTAAACGAAAATGAAATGTGTTTACATCTGCATAAAAAGTGAAAGTTTCATGGGAAATACTTTGTAGTAGGTAAAGAAGTGCAATTCCTGCGCAATACATCCAATTACTTTGTACGTAGCATAAACGTCACCAGATATTATTTGGAGAGTACAAATTTTACATAAATAATTGGATTTCAGAATTGATTATTTGTAGAAATAAATAAAGAATACAACAAATAATTCTGTGTACATATATTACGGAATTATTGTTGTCGACATTCTCAGATGTTAATTGTATAAGCTGTATTTAATGCTTAGATATATATATATATATATATTATTAAAATTAGTAAATTGTTTCCGCAGTAATCAAATAATTTACTCTTCACGTATAATATCTATAGTTTTTAAAAATAGGCTTCGATTAAATTGTTTTGTCGTTCTTCCTATGTTATAGGTACCTCGTAATTACTATGTTACTTATACACTTGCTATTAGCGATTTACGAAATAGCCATCTTCCCTTAGTTACATCGCAACATATCCTGTAGCTATCAAATACTTATCTGTGAATAAAAGTATTATATTTTATTATAACGTATGTAAACGTCTTGTTAATGATATTACGAATCATCTAACTCCAAATTTACTAAATACGTAAGCAGTGGATAATTTCTCGTCTATTACAAATTATAATATTATTATTTTTGCAAATTATTAAATTTCAGGCAAACTACTAGGTTGTCCGAAAAGTTTCTTTCGTTTTATGAGGAAATAATAGACGCATAACGTTTTTTGTTTTATATTATTTTGTCGAATTACGTACGATCCATTTTGTTACGTTGAGATAAACACCGCGACATTTCACAGACTTGATTTCACGTTCATATGAAGGTGCACTAAAAACACGTTTGCGAAGGAAAGACACTTTTCGGACAACCTAATATTATACTTCTCTCTAGCCTATGTTATAGCTCTAGCTCTTGTCCAAGTTATAACAAAAATACTTCAGCCATTTGTAAGCATCGACTTTAAATTTCATCTCATTAAAACATTTTTGGGATTTAACGATGATTTTTCCCAGGGAAAAAAACCATAATCATCTTAACGAGGCTCTGACATTGTACAGGCTGTTGAAAACAAGCCTTTACGGGGCTTATGGTGTGGTTATCGAGAGAAGCAAAAAAATGTACAATCAACACAGGTGCTGCGATCAATCCGTTCGATTCCGTTCGATGGTAAAATCCATTTTTATCATTTCAGAACATCGAATGTCGCTGTCGAGTTCCTCCGTCGAGCGTAAACAAAGAGATTGATTCAGAAGTACGTTGACTCAAGGCTGTCAACACAAGCGATCTATGATACGTGGACGTGAGCTTTGCATTGCAATGGAAGGAAAACATATCGAACATTTGCTGTAACAAAGAAGGTTTTTACTTTGTTTGCCTCTATGAAGTAATCTCTGTTGATATTAGTAATGATTTTGTGTTGACAATGTTCAGCTAACGCACTTCTCAATCACTCTCTCTCTCTCTGTTTACGTTCGAAGAAGAAACTTGCTCGTGACATCGAATGTTTGTAAATGATAAAAATCGATTTCACGTCGAAAGGATTGATCGCAGGACCCACGTCGATTGGACATTTTTTTGCTCCTCTTGGTGAGTACTATAATTCATGGACCCTTCTTTTGAACACCCTGTACGTTGCAACACAATAACTAGACCTCACTGTCTAAAATTGCGATGGTTTTCTCATGTTGAGAAAAAGAAGATAATTTGCCAGATCACCGTGTATATCACCACGAGGCTCGGTCAAATACAAACCTCACTCTGTTGCTAACTTTGTACTTAGGTAAAATGTTTCAAGAAGGACAACCGACTTATATTTTTACGTATATGTCCCGTTTTTCTCTGTACACTGTTGCCGTCGGATTGCTAAGTTTTTCATTGCAGTTTCACAGAAAGTGGAGAGCTGGGTCAGAAAGCAATCGCACGCGAATTGCTCTACTTCTTCGTTGCGGTTGAAACATTGCCCTGCTGCTGCCTCTTTCGGTGCTCGTGATTTTGCGGATCTCCAACTCTCCGAATAATGGAAACCACGCTCCCACGACCAATATTTAACTTTCGAGCAAATTTCGTCGATCCTCACGCGTCGATCGTGCTCGATCGGTTTGCCAACAGCTTCCACGTTTGCTGGTGTTACACTTGTCTCGAGGCGTCGCAGATAAAATGTGTTTTGAACGTTTCTTGCTAATGTTTCATCCCCAAACCGTAATCGCGATCTACGCAAAAATCCAGTGGTCTTTGCGCCCTCAAATAAAGTAAGCTTAATAATCATGCATTGTGCAACCGAAGACGTACAGTTTCCTCGCTCATTGCGTTATCTACCGAAGAAACGATAAACAGTGCAGCACGTGCAGTGAAACGTCTGTGAAACATTTTTTTTTTTATTTGGAAGAATTTTACAATCAATTCTTATTGAGAATTATAAGTAAATTATTCTGGCGTGGTACTATAACGTGTATAATAAGTGATTATCGTTATTGAGATATGTTTAATTTTATGTGCTACACTAGGTTAGCTGCGTAGTAGTGATACTTGTATGTGAATATCAGTGTGTGGAAGTGTGTGTGTGCGCGGCGTTTCGAAAACAAAGGGATGTAAACTGTTCAGTTAACGATCTGGTATGGAAGAAGGTGAGACGCGTGCAAATGTGTATCGATGAATATCTTTGAAATCGTTTATCCAATAAATATATAACTATTTTAATACGAATTCTAAGTGTAAATTTAGTGTTTCTATACCGTTATTTCGACTCTTAAGATCTAAAATTCTCAACAATTGTATGTTTGATTCTAGCTGAATCTAATGTTTAAATCTGGAGGGTAATGTCCTTTTAGCCTGCGGATCTGATCCGTCGTGTCAAGTAATTGAGTAACTAATGGGTTTTGGTGGTTGTTAACTCTTTGTTATATTTATTACTGAATTTGGATATTATTTCTTTAACTGTAGGTATCTTAAGGTCGCGATGTATTGTTTCGTTGGTAACATACCAAAGTGCATCTATTAAGGATATTAGAGTTTTTGATTGGAATCGTTGAAGAATTTCTATATTGGAATTACTTGTTGTTCCCTATAGTTGGATTCCATAGGTCCAAATAGATTTTAATATGGCTTTATTGTGAAACATTTGACTAAACTATTTGAACTCTCACGCAGTTCCATGTGGATAATTGACGCTGCGGAGACGCGCCACACGCGGTCCAGTTGATATTTGACCGACGCTCGTACGGTACAGAACGTTTAGGAATTTCATGAACACCGTGACGAGACACGGCTATCCTGATCATATTGGTCAAGTTTGAAACGGATCTGAAAATGTGTATACAAGTTAGAAGATATGGGGTTAAAGAGAATGCTGCTTCCCCTTTTCGTAGCGAGATGCAACTGACCATCGTGGTAAATTTATTTTTATGTATTATTACTAATTTAATTGGTAATACTGTAGGCCTGACTGTTCTAATAAATTTCCAATATGTTTACAACGCAACTTTTAAGAAGCAGTGAAACTAGAGGTAAACGAGTGGCTGATAAACGCAAAGAAATCGAATGAGAACTGGGACGTAAAGTTTCAAGTTAGAAATTGTTAAATTCATAGCAAATGAATTATATGTTCACAGGTATATGCAGACCGTGTCGTAATGGACGCGTCACGATCCAGCGAGCACCAATTAAAAAAAAGAGGAGACTTATTCTCGCGACCGTCGAAGAGTTGGTTATCATGTGAATTAATGAAATAGAAAATTGCCTCTGGACGACGCGCACACAGCTACAAAATCGGTGCAGGTGCGCCAGCCTGTCTTCCGTTTAATTTCGAACATCGACGTGAAAAATTGGCGCGCGACCTTCTGCCTTGATTACGTGCCACCCGGATTCAACCTCTGGCCTCGTCGCGAGGCAAAAATTCCTCGTAAGTACACAGATTCGCGTTCGATATACGGGTCAGCCGGTCGTCGACATTCCGGCACATTAATTTCACAAGTGTTTCTATTCACACCCTTGCATAGGTTCATTGGCCCGTAAGGGCTCTTTTCAAAGGGCGCTGCCAGCCTCGTACGAGCAAGGAAATCTCTTTGAAACTGGCACTGGGCCCCGCTTAATATTAATAGCAGCATTTGCGGCTCCGTATGAACGACATTTAACTAACGAGACGCCTCGATTCGGTCACCGTGCTTCTTTGCCTTCTTTTTCTCTTCTTTTTCTCTTCTCGCTCTTCTTTTTCTCTCCTTCTTTTCTTTTTGTTTTATTTATTTAAGGTCGCACGTACCTCTGAACGTTATTTAGCGACTACCACGGTACACAAACGAACGATCCGAATTTTATGAGAACACTGACAGAACGATCTACGATCGAAACATCGAGCGATATTTTGTAAATGCGGGGACGTTTGTCTGTGAGAGAAATTGAAACAGGAAATTAGAACTGAAGGAAATTTGTATAGTTCTGTTAAACAATCGTTAACTCCTGTTTAGAATTAATATTACGAGGTGGAAGAATATATAATTTTAAATCTTGTATTAAATATCGAATGATGTTAAAGAAATAAATAATTTCTACCGCGTTATACAAGAAATTTGATATGTAGAGTACGCTAAACATTTATAAACTTTGGTTTACCTGCATTATCGTTATTAAATGATTCGATCAGGTCACATTCATGTCATACATCCTGTCATATCGTTTATTCACCGCGGCTATCGTAAATAATATTTCCGTGTTATTCCTCAAAATGTTATAACGATTGATTATATCGATTATTTAATAGATTGAAGCATTTTCAACAGAATAATACAGAAATGGAAACAACTATCGAACGTTCTATAATTAAAAAATAATTGAAACGAGCCATCGGTTGGAAAGCAACGTTTATTAATTAAAAACTTGACATGAACTTTAAGCGAGTTGTAAAATACTCTTCCTCTGTTCAATTTTTCCCACTTTTTGAACGAACATTTACACACAGCTCGATAGAGATGTATTGCTGTTGTACTCGATCTTCATAACTCCAAGTTCTAATTAAAATAAAAATCAAGTCGCACAGAATTCATATTTCTGAACAATAAGTTCTCAGCGAATTTAACACGCGTCACTACGATTCTTTTGAAACGAGCTATAACGAAAGCGGCGTGGTTTGCTTAATAATGGCAGGGCGGCGTTCTATACAAAATTTATTACTGTTGTTTTGCGTTAATAAAGCTTGGCAATAGGCAACCAGCACGCACAGCTTACGTAGAAAATTTTAATTATCAAGTAAAAAATACGAGGCTTCGCCCACCACAACGAATCTTTCGAAGCGAAAATACGGGAAATCCAGACTACAATAACGAACTTGTTAGAAGCTGAACGATCAATTTTAATAAAGAACGGAATCAAATTTTCCCTGTGCTCGATTTTAAATTGAATTTCATCCTTTCTTCTCTTTTCTCACTTATGCACTGCCATTCGTAAGCTTTTGGATACCAAATGCTATTGCAGAAAAAAGTTACATGAAACGATATTTTCGTAATATTTTCAAAGTTCGACGCTTAGAAATCATTTGTCTACTGTTTATTGTCTATCTCTTGCCATATCTCTTGATCGTAAAATAGAATAAGTTAAAGTTCAAATGAAAGGAAGAAATTTATGCATCTGCGTCACTCAAATTCTATCTTTGTTTTTAATTTGATGTTTTATAAAATTTATGGATATCGATGTTTACAATGCGACCAGAAATATGCATTTGCCAATACAAGACATCGAACAGACACATTGAATCAGTTGTCTGTAACCTAACTCAGGTATCTGTGCAGCATCTTTGATTATTGCTGTCTTGTTTATAATAATTAATATTAATTATCGTTTCTATTAATGTCTACTAATTGCCTAAAATAAGATCAGAGGCCAAAATTGGATTTTAGAGTTTCCTTTGCAGCCTACTTTATGCATATATATTTGTAATAATTTGTTAGTGTAAAGATATTAGTTGCAAAATGAAACGATCGTATTCAGGATGAAACTTACATTCAGAGTTTTATTAAAAATAATGTTAGTAAAAGTATGCTTTAACAATTTCGATATATGTTGACTATCTTAAAAATAACGTTACGATTACTATAATTAATATCACTGACTGATTGTTTTTTGTAATCGTCATCAAAGTAAAGAAAGGAACAATCGAGGTATAATTAAGCGGCTACAAAAAAAGAATAGTAATAATAACATATGTGATCCTCGTAGGCTGAAAAGAACACACCCTGCAAACCTAATAAACGAGCAAACATCTGCAAATAACCCAGATCGACTGATCTCAATGATAAGAACATTGTCTCAATGAAGACACCGCTTGTGCTATTTTGTCACATTGAAAAAATTGTGCTTAATGTGATAAATGTGTGCTGATAAATTGCAAAGTATGTAAAGTATAGGAGATATAAAAAGAAAATTTTTTTAAAATAATTTCTTGGTTTATTTAATAGCAGGTTGCTCTTTTTATTCTTAACTTTTTTCTTTTTTTTCGTTTCATTCTTTCGTTTCACTCTTTTATTATTCGGTTTTTCGAAAGTCGTATCTATAACCAGTTTTCATCGCGCAAGAAATGCACCCGAGTATTATTCTGATCTGTAAATTATTCCAACGTACAATTTCCAATTTTTTCCAACATATCTTCGAACTAAATTAAATCCTGCTGCTATTAAATTAAATTAGCCTCGAACAGAACAAAATCCACGCGTAATAAACGTTATCTACTGGCACATTTACGTAACTACTGAGTTCCGAATGATTGCAGACTTTGGTCGAGTCAGCTATTCCTCGCGCGACCATCCTATTCGAAGGTCGATCAACGATTCGAATATCGTGAATTTTAACGCGAAAGAACATTTCCCTTCAACGCGTAAACAATGTGAAAGATCGCCGCAGAAGGCGAAAAAATCTCGATGAAGAACCGCGATGAGAGAAGAGAAGGGAAGGAACAATCGGCCTGAAAGAATACTCGTTCGTCCCCATTCACGGGATCATCGGCAAACAGCGTCAAATTAAATTGATCCCCGACAGCAGGTCCACCTTCGTGCCCAGCATCGATCTACGTTTCCATTGGCGTTCATCTGTTTTATTCGTCGAATCAGCTTGCGCGGTAAGCACGGACAATGCTCATAAATTTTTTCCTGCCGTGGCAGACATGGCTTCCGTTTCATTTGCATTGTCTCAGAGCGCGTAGCTGAGGAGCGTAACCAGGATGCACACGATCGATCGGCGGCACCATTGTTTCGCTTTAGTGTCGGTATCAATCGCGCGAGGCGTTCATTACGACTGCATTAACAGGCTTTTCAAAAGGAGAAAACGATTTCCAGAAATTGGAAAAATGACGAATAAAAAACCTTCTTCGTTGAAATGCTGGATGGGACCTTTGAAATCGGCGAATACGAAAGATCCGTGCTATTTCAGACCAGCGTAGTAGGATCCATGCTCTTTTCGATATGAACAACAGATCCTTCAGATGCCTTCATTCATCTGCATCATTCGTCAGATTACCTTCGCTGATGACTTCTTGCTTATCCAGTCTGCCACTGACCGGGAGTCGATCGAGAAATTACAAGAAACGCGTTTGCTGCGGGGCCAGTGTTTACGTATCGACGTATGAAATTCAGGTTACGCATATCAGAGTTGTTTCTTATCTTCTTAAAAAATGTTTATTTTATATTATTTCTTTCAATTGCGTGTTTAAGGTGGTGTGCATCTTTGAAGATTATTAGTGTCACGTTAAGAACGATCAGGGACAGAACGAATCTGTAGCAAGTTGCATAAACCAATCTTTCCCGTCTCTCAGAAAATCTAGAGTCTCTTCCATGGAGCCTTTCTTTTGTAGTATGTTCAGGTAATTAGTTAGATGATGTTGTACATTTTGATATTACATCTAGGACAGTTGATTAGCATATGTACAATAGAGTTTCAGACACGAAATTAGCATATGTAAAATAGAGTTTCAGACGGAAATAATACTCTGCAAGAAGGAGGTAGTCTGTCTGTGAATAAGTTTGGACACAGGACTCGCGTGGGAAACAGGATGTACATAGAACGAGGCAGAAAGCAAACGATACGCTAGATAAATTCTGGAAATTCTGCTGGCTCATTGGAGGAGCATCGCGATCGAACCGTAAACCTAGTACGAAGTTGTGATTGAAACACTGTGGACTTCCGGAATCGTACTGCAACAGTAGAAGGAGTTGAACGCCAGCTAACCAGGACCAGAGGAACGCAAAGCGGTGGAATAAGAAAAATACAAGAAGAAAAAAAAGTAAAAGTGTAAGAAGAGATGACACGGAAAAGGCCATTGAGCTTAGGTCAGTAAAGGAAGAAGCACGATGTCGCTGTCACGTGAAATTAATGACAAAAAAGGGAGTAGCTTAGCTATAGCTTATATAGGGAGTAGCATAGCTGAGCTATAGCTTATCTTGACTGTGCTTTTATATTTTTGTAGGTTTTTATTCACGAAAATGATCAAGTACAATATTACAATGATTGAATGCTTGCAGTTTTTATATGTTGCGTTTGTAGGTGTTGAGGAGCAAGGAGAGGATCCTGATTGCCCTACGTAATGCGAAAAATGTAATGTTGGACCATGTGCTAAGGTCAGGTCAAAGCCTAATGGTTCACTGTCAGGTGGTATAGAATGACATGGATTTGGGTATGATCGTTGTCACACCGCTAAAGTCGCCATTGTACAATGCTTTAAAGACATCCAAAACTGTCTCAGACTGTTTTCAGGAATTCGAGGAGAATTAAAATGCAACATCCTTCGAGCAACTATGATCCTGCTGCTCCGGTCTGCCGAAAACTGTGGGACAAGATACCGTACGAATAATAAACAACGTGCAAGCTCACTAGAGAATGCCAGAACGACGAATCTACATAAAACAAGCGTAAAAGGGCTTTTGTACCACGGTTGGACACGAAACACACGGTATAATAAAGAAACGAATCAGGAGATTGCAGTGAGAACGATAGAAGGAGGAGAAGAAGAGAAAAGAAGAGACACGAGAAGGAAGAAACGAAGAGGGAAAGGATTCTGTTGCAGTTCATAGCGAGTTAGGTGGCAAAGGTTTTAAAGTGAAGGCGAGATGAAGAGACACGGCGAGCAGTCGACAGATGAAAATTTCGTTTCTTTCACCTACACACGCCGACGTCGAAGAAACGACCTCCGATTGTAAAAACGATGAAGCAAGACATTAGCTTTATGAACTGGAAGAAAAAACAGGGAAGAGAGAGAGAGAGAAAGAGAGAGAAAGAGAAAGAAGACCGTGACCACGGATCTGGACCTTCTCCAAAGCTACAGAAACTGTCGGTCGTGTTGCCGGTTGTTAGAGCCGTACAAAACCAAGATTTTAAAGTCGACAACAAAGTGCCGCAAACTGGGACGCAACGATTTCGGTCTCCGCGTTCGGTCGTTCGTTATTAACGTTTTCAGGACTTTTCGCTGCATTCGGTCCTTTATTCCGTTTTCTCTGCCCTTTCTTCCCTCGCCGGTTGTATCTTCCTCTGTATCGCCGTCTCTTTGTCTCCCGCGTTGGATGTGTATTTTACTGCACGTAAAAACCGAACCTGTAACGCGTTCAGCGTGCCTGATACATGCACCACGTGTAACTTCTTTTTATGTTTCATACTCGCCACTTTTATTTCTTTCCTTTCTTTTCTTCTTCGGGAGTTGGGAGAGAGAGGGAGGGCAGTGTCTTCGACAGTTTCGTTCCAACGCGGTGAAAATTCTTCAATGCCGCTGCTTCCAGCGAGAGGTCAATGTTCTGTCGTTTATCAACCAGCAGATTTGTACAAAATTGGGATATGCAGCTGTCAGACGCATGTAAAACACGCTGCGCGCATTCCATTGCTAGAATTCGCTGTTAATACCTCGTTTTATCCGCGTCTCTCACCGCTACGAACGTTTAAATGTTAATCAAGTTGATCCGACGTGTTCTCGGTTACTCGGTGCTCACTGTTGAATCGCGAAATTCATTAATTTTTAAGGAGATACTCGGACTACGTAATGAGAATACTTCGAAGATACTTGGATGGTAATTTAACCCTAGAACTATCACACCAGTAAAATCGACTGGTTTTACAATTTTATTTTAAAATTTTAAAATTCCTACTTCATGTTATATTTCTTTTCCGCAATGATGTAATGACTTTCGCAACGATAACCAGAAGAATAATATAACGAATTTTATTTTGTTTTTTATGTATTCAAACTCTAAATACCAATAGTCAAAATGATTGGTACTTGTCAAAGTGTAAAAGTGTTCTGCAATTTGTTTATCGAGCCCCAATTAATCGGTTTCCTCCTTCTGTACAACTTGCCACACGTTTTGAAAATTTCTACTGCGTATCATTCGATATGATGATATCAGTTATTAGGAAAATTCTATATCGATCGGTAGATGCTAACACCAGAAATACCACAGCAGTCAAAATGACTGGTTCTACAATTTCATAAATGTGTCAACCCTCGTTTAGGGATGATGATACCAGATAGATTAATAATACCAAAACTGTACTACATAACGTGGAATTCCTTCTGTAAGAAAGTAATAAATCAACAAATATAAAAATATTCCATTATTAAGTATTTTTTAAAGACCAGTCTTTTTCACTGGTTTTGGTAAAAATAGCTTCGTGTTAACTATCGGCAGTTCTAGTGTTAAGTAATAAGTTTCGTTAATAGGAGTAATTTTCGTTTCGCGCAAAAACAATTTACCTTTTAACATGTGTCATAGTGGAATGATATATCAATTTCAAGAAACTTGTAAAACACTACGTTTTGTTAATTACTAACAGAAGGTTGAAGAGCGTTAAACTACATCTTTAGATGATTTATGGTGATGTAGGAATAGGTAGGCATATGTATGATTTAATTATGCTTTTGAAACAGACCATCTGAATAACTTTTTTGTTGCTGTACAAAAGTGTTTCATACCGCGTATGCCAAATTAAGTATGCAAATCTTTTAAATAAATTAATTTGCGAACGACTTAATGTGCTGGGGAGTAAGATACATTTGAAGCTTTTTTCTCTTATTAGAAGAATGAGAAACGCACTAGAAATTGCGAATGAAGCGTGTGCTATTTCTAAAGAAGATGCTCGCCAAGAAAGAATTGTCTGTAAGTGATTTGCTAGATTTAAAACTGACCATTCGAACTTTGATGATGAAAACCTGCACGATTTGAAAACTGCCGACTGAAGAAAATAAATAAAAAGCTATCGTGTTAAAAATAAATCTATTTTCCAAGATACGGAGTCGTGAATTACTTGAAAATCGACATGATTTATTTTAAACATAAATTCAGCTTATATGAGTGTGATGATCCAACGAATGTAAGTTGGTCAGTATCATTAACATAGTATCATAGTATCATTGAAGAGATACAGAAGCATTCGAAAATCAAAGACAGAATGACTTCAGAGTTCAAAGAGCTACGACAGCTGCATAAATTTACATTGCAAATAATTCAGAACATTTTGATGTAATTTAAATAAAAATTTCGTTGTAAATATCCGTAGAACAATTTCTCGGAAGAAAAGTAAATTTTGTGAATTCGGTGAATTAGCGTATCGTAATACTTAATGGCCTCAATTTCGCGGAGTATCGCAATTGTGGCTCATGCTCAAATTGCACTCTAAATTACACACTATAATCGCCTCTAGGCGGAACGAGCATGAAACTAATCCCGAAACTTGTTTCAAGCTAGATCAAACGTGTTTACCCAGTGTAAAGGAAGAGTCGAACATATTTGTCGATGTCTGGGCTTGCAAAGTTCCAAAAGTTAGCATCGAACGCAGAATTATATGAAATAATATAGTCCGTTTGTGTATGCTTGTTTATTATACTGTAATTTATTTATGTTACTCCAAGTTCAAAGTATAAACACGTTAAAAAGATTGCAAAAAGCACGAAGCAGTTTCAAAAAATTCTCCAAATTATTTTTCCATGAAGGAGAACAAGTGGTTTAATTGTGTAGAATAGTTTGCGCTTTAGATTTTTGAATGACGATAAAACAATTATTCCTATTCACTGTAATATAAAACGTGTTTGATAAGAACGTTAATAAAATATCAATAAAAGCGAATGAAATCTCCCAGTAGTAGTTTCAGGTTTGAAAGTTAAAGGTCGACATTTAGTCTTCAACTCTTTGGTTATTTGCACTGCAGGTTTAACAGTTGCACAGAAATATGGTCAGTAAACATAGCAAGCATATTAAAAACTTATTAATATAAAGGATCGAAATTTTGAAATAATATTGCTCGCTGGCTATATATAATAAAAGAAATATCTTTGTACGAATAAATGAACGCGTAATGAATTGTAAAATGAAATTTATTACAATACATGAAATATCCATATTTTGTTTGATTTTAGAGACAGATTAAAAAGCCTTCGTGTAAAATGCTGTCTGCGAAAGCCGTGTATTTTTTGAAAACTTTGGCAGCGTGATCGTCGACACACTCGTTTCGAATTAATATCGCCGATGCACATTATAAACGTTTCGTTCGAATAGCGTGTCTACCTGTTCAGAATAAGGTGGGCCGCACGGTCCATTTGTGTGATAACCCAGATCCGAAAACAAAAACCTTTTGTTTGGCGGTTGAATATCGCGATGACGCACTTTGATAATCAGGAAGACTTTCGACAACTCGCATTCCGATAAGGTGCAAGGAAAATGAAACCGGCGCAACGAATGAAAACGGGCCACTCTTTTCGCCATTTTTTCTACATCCAAACATATATACATATGTATAGTTTTTGCCACTCTAATCAGCAATTTTAGTTCTATGCTGAAAAGCTATAAAAGAAAGTACGAGAAGCAAACGGAACCGCGTGTCAAAATCCTTTTCTTTTCTAATGTACACGCGATTATGATTATTATTATTACCTGTTATTATTATTATATTATTATCTATAATTATTATTATGATTGTAATTACCTATTATTATTATTATATTATCTATAATTATTGTTATGATTACTATTATTAACTATTATTATGATTATTATTATTATCTATTGCATTCTACGATTCTTTTGATTTTAAGAGGAAAATATTTAAAACGGTTGTGCATATGAGAGTTTGAGCATTCTCTGCATAATTTTTCGATATAAGCTACTTTAACCCCTTAACCTACGATTTACGTTCGAGAATGCCCGTAATATTTACGTTTGGTCCGATCATCGCACTACGGGCTATGCCCGTGGTTGTAGATTAAGAGGTTAAACATATTACATTAGAACATTATGTTATGAATCTTGTTATGAAACACACATATCTGTGGTTTATATATCGCTGCTATTTTTCATTTGTAAATATACGTACAATGACTGTAAAGTACAAATACAGTTGCATTTTATATGTGATATATATCGTTGTTGTTTCTTATTTGTACAATGTACAATGTATTGTAATGAATAAATATACTGCAGTTTAACCCCTTAACCTACAACTATGGGTATAGTCTGTAGTACGATGATCGGACCAAACGTAAATATTACGGGCATAGCCCGTAGCACGATGATCGGGCCAAATATAATATACAGGGTGGTTGGTAACTGGTGGTACAAGCGGAAAGGGGGTGATTCTACGCGAAAAAAGAAGTCGAAAATATAGAATAAAAATTTAAAAAAAAATTTTTTTTTTTATTTTTCCATCGAGACAACGATCTACAGTGAGATCCGTTATAACATACCGCACGCGTACCGAGCGAAAATTCAAAGTCGATTTTCTCGAAAACAAAGCCTCAAACGAAAAATTTTTATTCTATATTTTCGACTTCTTTTTTCGCGTAGAATCACCCCTTTTCCGCTTGTACCACCAGTTACCAACCACCCTGTATAATATAATATATAATAGCTTGTTTACGTTTTCGGACCAAAATTCTCGAACGTAAATAGTAGATTAAGGGGTTAAGTATGTGAATTCAATAGTTTCTCTTCTATACTAGGTTGCTATATTATACCAATAAATACTAACAATTGTAAGTTTTCAAAGTTCTGTATATTTTGTATTTCACATTGTATAAAAATGTCTTTTTTTATTTGGATGAATTTTACGATCAATTCTCATTGAGAATTATAAGTAAATTTTTCTGGTGTGGTACAATGTCGTGATATAAAAATGTGAAGTAGCTTTGTATCGTTTAGGACATTTCACGTTGAAAAGACGATCTCTGAACAGAAGACATATAATTCTTTTTAAAATTTTTATGAATAATTCTAAATTACATTCTATTGTAATTTTCATATTGGTAAAAACAATGCAAGATTTATTACCTATTGTTAGCAGCATTCGATAAATGGCAGAAGTACAGATGAATTACGACTTGTTCAACCCATATTTTAATATATTCAGCGTACAACTGAATAATCGATCTCATCTAGAGACACAGCATTTTTCCGTGATGGAATCTCATCATCATTTGCCTGATGGATGGCTTAAAGTCGTAGAAAGCAGCGGCAAATATTTAACTCGAACTACTTGTATTTTGTTTTAAACAAACTTTGAGTTTCATTGAAATATTTCGATTATTCGTTAGAACACCTAATAAACTGATAAATTAAATTGTTAATCGCTGTTTGCGATTGTTTAATCTAAAGCTCCGCCTAACGCTCTCTGTATATTTTTCCCTTTTTCATTAGTCAGATTGCCAAAAATCGCATTTATAATTTCCAAATGTTTCTCAGGACCGCGCGTGTTTATATTTAAACTGATAAAATTGTATGCAGAACGCGGCACTTTTCAGTGGCTACGTTGAATCTTGGAAAATATTATGTGGGACAATCGGAGTTGAGTCGTTTCGTGTTATCGCCAGGAACAGCGGCCGCATGAGAAGTAGAAAGATCAGAGTTAAATCAGACTGTGTAAAGTCAGTCGGTTTGATCACTCGACACGAGAACACCGCGCCATTAAATTGGAATCGCGAACAGATACCTACATATATCCGGCATGTGACACAAAATTTTGATGATAAGAAAGACGATGCGGTGCGGAGGAAACGACGTAGAAGGCGAAACGACGAATAGCGGGAAATCGAAAGGGGGACAACTCGGCCATAAATCCCACGCTGTAGAGGCAAATCACTGGCGTGGCAATAAAACGCACGTGTATAGTTCCCTCTATACTAATCCAAGTAACAGAAGTAAGTCTTACGATTTACGTAGTTTACATTGCATTGTTGTACATTGTAATGGAAATTTACAACGTAATTTTATGTCACGCTATATATCGCAGAATGTAGTTCATAGACTGGACTTCTATGGAAATTCACATTTTTGGCGATATAATTAAGAAACTTAGGCCTTTCTAAAGGTAGAAAATTGTTCTGCTTACCAGGTATTACAGAAAACACTATGTTTCGGATATTTTATATATATTTTGATATTACGTAAATGTTTTGTAATTTTGTGAAGAATTCATAAAAATTCGCAGTCTCGTAATTTAAGTCTATAGGAAATATTCTTCGAGCCTCGGATAAAATTATTGTTTTTGGTGTTTCATACGAAGAGATACATAATGCGTATCTTTGTTTATTTTCTGATAGTATTTAAAAATGTTTTGTAACGGAGAGACGTACTTACAGGAACGATGGTGCATTGTAAAAAGTTTTTAATCCTCAGTTTATACCCGCTGATTTAATCTGCTTATTTAAAAAGTTACTGGGAAGTTGTAAAATAAAAGCATTTTTATTTTCTTCCTAACAAATTCCCTTTTATCTCTCCACTTATTAAAATAATCCCTCTTTTCATTAAAGTACACTAAAGATTAAATATTAGAGAAATAAGTCCATTATATCCACGTTCGTAAATTCAAAAATATCTTCTTCGCATTTTATGAACACCGAAGAAATCAATTCAGGCAAAATAGCGTCGTAGTACAGGTCTAACAAAATTTCAAAATACTTTATACGTATAACACGTACAAAATGAATATAATGTTTCCTGTGATCAGTGTTCACAGACTATAGTGAGCCACTGTATATTTACGTAACATTCTTTCTTTTTTTTATTTATATCCATAAAATATACCAAAAAGTTTGGCTGGAAAAGCGTGAAACACGTACAGCGGTATATTTCAATGATTATCATGGTGCACAATGGAACACGTTGCGACAATCATTATATGCACACTTTGGACTGCGAAATTTCAAAACCACGAGGCGTAGATTCAAAAATGAAACCGGTGCTTAGAGTCTACAGAGTTGGAAGATAGTGGGATATTGAAGCAACGAGGAAAGCCATTACCAATTCTCTAGAACATTCAGGTATTCAACATGTTCTCGCTGTGGGATTGCCTGATCAGGCTGTGAGAAGAGTTTTATACGAAAATCCTAATTTCCATCCGCCGTGGAGAAACTCAGCGAACGTGACGTGCTTCCAAGATTCTGTAAGATGTATCGATAGTAAGCAGTAAATCAGATAGTTTTTAGAACAACGTGTCGAGGCAGTAAATCGACGAAGAAACGAAATCTTGAACATTGTTCTTATTAATCGTGTGAAAATATTTGAACAGTGCTGTGTGTTGTATTATTCAGTGCCAAATTCAAGAGGTCATTGTGCCGGATTTTATGTGGCTCGAACGAATACACATGATCCTCTATATCATTTTCTCAATCGTAATTTAGTTAATCGAAGAAATAGAAAATTCAGGATATAAAAATTGTTGAAGTAATTTCTTCAAGAAACACTCTACACCTTTTTCTTTTGTACATCCGTGACCTGAAGATTGCTGTTACGAAGAGAATAGAATTCAGTGAAAAAAATCCAAAATAAGGAGAGGTTCCTATTATTGTGCCCTTGAATATAAATTTTGTTTTGGGTTACAAGGTCTAGAAACAAAAGGGCTGTAAGTAGATTTCTATTGCTGTCTCTTGTAGCCTTCAACTACAGCTACACACCAAGGTTAACTTTTTGATAATGTTCTTTGCTATAAGTATATTCCCACTGTATTGTAACACTGAAAGAGTGAAAGAGATTCCTATTGCTGTCTCTTGTAGCCTTCAACTACAGTTACACACCAAGGTTAACTTTTTGATAATGTTCTTTGCAATAAATATATTCCTATTGCATTGTAATACTAAAAGAGTGAAAGAGATTTATATTGCTGTTTCTTGTAGCCCTCAGCTACAGCTACACACCAAGGTTAACTATTTGATAATGTTCTTTGCTATAAATATGTTCCTATTGTATTGTAACACTAAAAGAGTGAAAGAGATTCCTAATGTTGTTTCTTGTAGCCCTCAGCTACAGCTACACACCAAGGTTAACTTTTTGATAATGTTCTTTGCTATAAATATATTCCTATTGCATTGTAATACTAAAAGAGTGAAAGAGATTCCTATTGCTGTTTCTTGTAGCCCTCAGCTACAGCTACACACCAAGGTTAACTTTTTGATAATGTTCTTTGCTATAAATATGTTCCTATTGTATTGTAACACTAAAAGAGTGAAAGAGATTCCTAATGTTGTTTCTTGTAGCCCTCAGCTACAGCTACACACCAAGGTTAACTTTTTGATAATGTTCTTTGCTATAAATATATTCCTACTGTATTGTCACACTAAAAGAGTGAAAGAGATTTATATTGCTGTTTCTTGTAGCCCTCAGCTACAGCTACACACCAAGGTTAACTTTTTGGTAATGTTATTTGCTATAAATATAGGAACGATGAAAATATATTCCTATTGTATTGTAACACTAAAAGAGTGAGAGAGATTCCTATTGCTGTTTCTTGTAGCCCTCAGCTACAGCTACACACCAAGGTTAACTTTTTGGTAATGTCCTTTGCTATAAACATATGAACGTGCTCCCTATCCTTCTTCTATTGTATTGTAACACTGAAAGAGTGAGGATGTGGATTAGCATACAGTAAACATGTACTTATACTTATACCTATACCTATTTCAATATATTTTTCTATTACAAATTCATCCATTTGTTCCTCTGTCAGTCAACTTTAACAAAAATGTTCATACGCAACGAAATTTATAACACACTTGAATATCATTATACGTTATAAATACAGGGTGTTTCATTTTGATCCCACCAAAGAGTGTCAGCATATTCTACGAATAATTAAAAATAAGGGAAAGATATTCCATAAACATGAAGCCGTAAATGTTTTATTACCAGGTTATAACAAAAATACCAAGATTATAAAT